>NC_088910.1:138443060-139059037 GCF_963576675.1 Euphorbia lathyris | reverse complement strand
GTCATATTACATAAAGAGATTGCATCGTTAAAATAGTATAGATTTTATTAATAGTTATACGATTCTGATATATATTGAATAAGAAGACATGTTTCAAATTTCTGCAAAATTATTTTTTTAGTAACTTAAAAAAACAATACAAAAAAAAGGATATCTTTCATTTAATTAAACAATTTGCAACTCATACTCAAATCAGAAATAATTGTGAACAATTGAGTGAGACATATTCATAAAGAGATTACATCGTTAAAATAGTATAGATTTTATTGATAGTTATACGATTCTGATATATATATGGCATAAGAAGACATCTTCTTCATACTTATGTTTCAAATTTCTGCAAAATATGTATACGTCTTCTTAATCATATTCCTCGTTACAAATTGTTGCAGTTTTCATAATTGAAGCATCAACACCTTTATATACCCATAGTTTTATCACTTCCATGTAGACACCTTTTTGATCATACTCCAATCCCAAATTTCCAATTCTAATTGTATATCCCAAATCAAAAATTAACCGAATACATAATTATATAAATCAACTTAAATCCATAAGCTTATCTTCAACTTCATGAACTTGAATGAAGTTACTAATAAAAATGGTGGTCGAAATCAGAAACCAAAATCGATTTATGAATCAAAGGAAATCGAAATACCTTCCATGTATTATATTTCGAATCAGAGGTGTTAACGATATATATTTCGAATCAGCCAGAAAAAAATTAACAAGAATGATATGTATTTATTATAACGATATGGATCTCGAATCAATCAGAAAAATTAACATAAAAAGACCGTAAAGAAAGATATGGATTTAGTATCCATTAGTAAGATTAATACAAAAATTAGTATAAAACCAGACACCAGAGGTATAGCGATGGTGAAGAAGAAGAATTTAATGTGGTGAGAGAAACCTTTTTTAAAAAAACGTAATAGCCTTTATTAAAAAACGTAATGGTATTTATCATGGAGAGAGAAATATGTATTTAGGTAACTTGGTAACCTGCTATAGCAGGTCACCTATTGACTCACCATGGGTGGAGACTCACCATTGAGAACTCCGCCATATATATATATATATATATATATATATATATATGTGTGTGTGTGTGTGTGTGTGTGTGTGTGTGTGTTTAGCTATCACATGGTTGATACGTGACTATCATGTTATAATTTTTCAGCATAAATATAAAAAAAATGACGCAATACCCATTTGGATTCCCAAACTAAAGTTTCAAAGTCAATTAGGACCTTAAACTATCAAAATCATCAACCAGGTCTCTGAACTAAGTAAAAGTCATCAATTGAGTTCTCATTCTAAAACAAAAATCATCAATTCGGTCCTCATCGAAAATCATTCGGTTGAATAGTTTTAGAGTCTTTTCCCCAAATCCATTTGAACCAATGCAGATATCATTACAGTCCATATCAAATAGTCGCACTTTTTGATTTTAGGATAGGATAAAGCACTACAAAAAAATGGTCTATTAGGACACTAAAATTTAAGGTTTAACGACACTTTTTGGCGTCTTTAAATGTTTACCTACGCTTTCAAAAGCATCGTCACAAGCGTCATTAAATCGCGTGTCGTTACTTTTAACGACATATAAAACCATGTGTGGGTAAATTCAATCCAACGACATATCAAATACAAGTGTCATCATACTTGCAACGCTTATATTTTTTGCGTCGTTATTTTTTCTATTATGTCGTCCTATACTATTTTTTCCACGGTTCATTATCACTGATGGATTCCATCACTGAAGATTCAATAATGATATATATAAATTATTTACTTCCCCCAAAAATACACAATAATATAATAAAGCACAGCAATACCACTTTATTGAGCAAGTGTGTTATTATCGACTAATAACATAAAACTCTGTTTTCTTAAAAAAACAGAACACAAATTTTACTGTTGTCAAGATTTACAAGTGAACCAACAATAAAGACACTCGAGTTTCTAAATTCCTATAAGTCTTTCACTTTACTAGCTTGATGTAATCCATCCACAATGTCAAATACAAATTTTCTCCAACCTTGACAAGCTTTTCTGAGTACTTCACCGTTTCCAGCAAAAACTTCAAGTATTACAAAAGGATTAAACATTTTTGAAAATGCAACCAAATAGAACTTCTGAAGTTTCAACTTGATGACGCATAGAGGCAGTGGAGTAGATGAGAGTGTGCAAGGAGCGCTTACGCACAGGGCCTCAAAATTATAAGGGCCCCAAAATTTAAGATGTGCTTAGTCAAATATAGATACAAGCTTAAATAGAAAAAATAATAACATAATGTAATAAGATTTATTTACACTTTTCATTACATTGAATGCGTATGTGATTTAGATATTCAACCATTCAAAATTTACTACCTTAATATAAAATTCTATTAATTATTAAGAGTTTAAGAAAGATTTAGCACAGGGACCCCAAAAAGTTTAAGACGACTCTGCATAGAGGTACTAGATTAAACATAACCATATATATTTTCCTTTCATAACAAAAAGGCTTAATACATCATTTGCCCCTTGAACTTATCCAAAAAGGTTGATTGGCCCCTGAACTTTCAAAGTGTTCCGATAGCCCCCTGAACTTGCATAAAATGTTCAATTAGCCTCATGAACTTGCGTAAAATGTAATCAATTAATCACTCGATCGTGAAAAAGTAAGTTAAATACGGAAGATGTATTCCACGCATCTTAGAATGTTATTACATAATTCAAAAATAGATTAAAAAGGAAGTTATTTCTTCCTCAACTATACAATTTGTCGTCTTTAATATTAGAACCATATAGCCCAATTTTAGTTGTTTTACTTTTTCTAAGACTCGTGCAATAGATCTTCCACATTAACTTACTTTTTCACGATCGAGTGATCAATTGATTACATTTTACGCAAGTTCAGGGGGCTAACTGAACATTTTATGCAAGTTGAGGGAGCTATCGGAACACTTTGAAAGTTCAGGGGGCCAATCAACTTTTTTGGACAAGTTCAGGGGGCAAATGATGTATTAAGCCTAACAAAAAATTGCTAAGTAATTTCACAATAGAATATAGCTCACCTAGCATCCTTAGCTTATGCATCAAAGATTATATAGTATCTCACTCAGAGTTCCTTTGACAGAACTTAATATCACTACAGAACAAAACAAGTTATATCAGCAAATATGATAAACCACGCGGGAAAGAATCATTATTTTCACCCAAGTTGCATCCCTGCAGGCATTCTAGGCCAATTACTTAAGAATGATCAAGAAAAAGGTTCATCTGAGAAAACATGACCTTAAGCAGTCATTGATGAACATAGGAAATAATCTATGAAGCACGGACACGGGTGTGGACGCGGGTGCGACACGGTAAATGACATTTTTAGAAAAATATGAGACACGGGTGCGGCGGGGACACGACAAATTTTATACAATTAATTATATATATATTAGATATAAAAATATATAAAAAACTTGCTAAATCACAAATCGGAATCGTGATGTTAGGAGAAGAACCCAAGAGAAGAATCTCAGGTCATGAGAAGGAAGAACCCAAAGAAGAAATTGTTTCTGATTATTCCCAAACAAAAACGAAATCGTGATGTTAGGAGAACTGCGATGTACGCAGCACAGGGGTTGAAATCGCGATTTGCGCAGGAAGGAGAGAATACCTAATTCTAATTCGGGTGATACATACACAGGTGAGATTATACATCCACTCCCTTCTTATTAAGCATGATATTATCTTACAAAACAATGCCAATAGGAAGGAATAATGTCATAATAACCAAATTATCTCCCTTAAGCATTCTGAAGCTTAACCTATAATATGTTGATTCCTCTAGAGCTATGAAGCACCGACTCGGGTGCGGACACGGATGTGGACACGGGTGCGGACACGGAAAACGGCATTTTTAGAAAATGTGAGACACGGATTCGGCGGGACACGGTAAATTCTATATAATTAATTCTACATATATATTAGATATAAAATATGTAAAAAAAACTTGCTAAATCACAAAACAAATTGAAGAAGGAAGAGTAAGAATCTCTAAGCGTTTATAATCGTGATACACAGGTGAGAATTAGATGTAGTTTAGGTTTTTTTATGTCAAATTTTGTAATTGAACCATGGTTTTAAAACATTTAAAAAAACCGTAAACTTTTACATATTTTCACCATTAGTCGAGTCCCCGCCGTATCCCCCGAGTCCCCACCATGTCCCGCCGAGTCCCTACCGTGTCACCGCCGAGTCCCTACCGTGTCACTGTCGAGTCCCATCCGTGTCCCTGTCGAGTCCCATGTCCCCGCCGTGTCCCGGCGAGTCCCCGAGTCCGACGAGTTCGACACGGCCACGGGGAAGAGTCCGTGCTTCATAGCTCTAGAGCTTTGAGGCGTGATGGCACAACAGCCCCATATGAAAACAGACTTGGTCTTAAACCACCACTCTTAGTCAAGTGCACATATCTCAAAATGGTCTATTCTGGAACACCAGGAGGCCATATATTGAGTCTTATGGTGTCAAACCAAATGCTTCTTCATTCCTCTCGCATATTAGAGTTAGATTTAATCAAGGCCTAAGACAATTATTAATATAAACCATGATACTATGAAGCAAGGACACTTCCCCGGGGTCGCCGTGGCCAAGTTGGACTCGCCGGACTCGGGGACACGGTGGGGACACGGCCGGAAAATGGGACACGGCGGTGGACATGGCGGGACACGGATCTAGACTCGGCTGGGGTAAAAAAAAGTTAAAGATTAGGGTTTTTAAAAAAAATTATTAAATTTAAGGATCAATTATACAATTTACCAAAAAAACCTAAATTATAATCTGTTAGGTCTTCTCTCCTTCCTTGCGCAAATCGCGATTCCATCTCCTGCAAATCGCGATTCCATCTCCTTCATGCGCAAATCAACATCACTATTTCGTTTTTGTTTGGGGAATAATCAGAAACAATTTCTTCTCTCCTGGGTTCTTCCTTCTCATGCGCTGCGATTCTTCTCCTGGGTTCTTCTCCTGGGATTCTGATTTTCTTTTTCTTTTGGGATAAACAGAAACCATTCCTTCTCCTAGGTGGGATATTCGGATTCCATATTATCGATGTTTTTTTATGGATTAGAGAATGATTTATTTGTGATTTATCACGTTTTTTATATATTTTTATATCTAATATATATATAATTAATTATATAAAATTTGACGTGTCCCCGCCGCACCGTGTCTCATATTTTCTAAAAATGCCGTTTGTTGTGTCGGCACCCGTGTCGGCGCTCATGTCCGCACCCGTATCCATGTCCGTGCTTCATAGCCATGATATCATTGAAGATTCAGTGATAGAATAACATATTCAGGGATAAAATCAAACCAGTTGCAGTAGTCTTTTTCCTAATAGAAAGTGGTTGCTGAATCGGTTTAGAATTGCATAAGAGAAAAAGGCATATTTACCTCTAGAAAAGGGATGAACATCAACTCTGCATTCCTTTTGCATTTAGACATTCAAAAGTTGTTCTAGCAAATTCTGCTAACAAAGTAAACAACAAGAAGATAAAAAAAAACAAGTGAAAATATTATCTTGCAGAATCACAATCACAGCTCAGAATTATAAATTATAGGCCTAATGCTTCCCCAACCCATTTAACTTATCCAAATTGGTCATTTTACCTCCTCAACTCATCAAATGTCTTATTTACCCCCTTAACTCCATAAAAGTGGTATTTCTCACCCCCTCAACTTGTTCATTTATCCCCCAACTCATAGAATGTTCTATTTACCCCCTTAACTTCATAAAAGTGGTATTTTTCACCCCTTACAATCCGTTATCGAAGCCTAAATTGATAACGTTATTTAAACGTTAAACCTATATTTATGCTATTTTGTAAGTAGAACCTAAATTGATACTTCCCCAAAAATCATAGGCCTATTTTGGTACATTATCCCTACATATAATGTATTTAACTTAAGGTGCAAAACTACCCCCAACATTTTGGGTTAGGAGCAATTTTACCCCTAACGTCTAAAATGGTGCAATTTTACCCCTAATGTTTGTAGCCAAGAGCAATTTTACCCCTAACGTTGATAAATTGGGTCAATTTCAGAAATAATTCATCAAATTGTCTTCTCGGTTATGAATTTATCATCTACACTTCACATGTGCGCCATTTTAACAGTAACAAATCATAAACATATGATGGGATGTGAAAAAAATAAATAAATAAATAAATAAAATACTGTCTTTTGTACGAATTAGACAAAAAAAATCAAAAAAATCACCGAATTTATAAATATTAATCTCTAATTCTATTATTAAATTACAAAAAACATGAAATCCTTTTTTTTTAGAATGAATTGATATGCAATTGGTGCAAAATAATGAAAAAAAATATATGTGTTTTATAACAGTGTCTGAAATTGACCCAAATCACCAACGTTAGGGGTAAAATTGCTTTTGGCTACAAACGTTAGGGGCAAAATTGCACCATTTTAGACGTTAAGGGTAAAATTGCTCCTCACCCAAAACGTTAGGGGTATTTTTGCACCTTAACCCTTTATATTAATGTTCTTGTTATTTGTATTTTTTATTCGTTCTTTCTCTTTTCAACTTTTTTTACTACTATAAAGGGATAAGAAATACCATTTTTTATAGAGTTAAGAGGGTAAATAGGATCATAAGTGGTGAGAAATACCACTTTTATAGAGTTAATGGGGTAAATAGGATATTCGATGAGTTGAGAATGAGTAAAATGACAAATTTGGACAAGTTAAGGGGGTGAAAAATATCATTTTATGGAATTAGGGGGTAAATAGGATATTCGATGAGTTGAGAAGGGGTAAAATGACAAATTTAGACAAGTTAATGGGTGAAAAATACCATTTTATGGAGTTAGGGGGTAAATAGGACATTCGATGAGTTGGAGGGGTAAAATGACCAATTTGAACAAGTTAAGAGGGCCGGAAAAGCATTAAGCTAAATTATATAGCAGCAAAAGGAGGAATATCCATATACCTCTCTTTCAATGGAATCTCTTTACTCAAATTTCTACACAATGCACTTATGAAATCAAACCCCTCCATAGTTGGTGGTAATCGATGAGAACTTGTCAGGGTGCGCAGCACCCAGGGGCGGATGTAGGGGTCAAATGGGCATTTGCCCCCCTTCATCCTATTAAAAAATACCCCTAATGTTTTGAGTCATGAGCAATTTTATCCCTAACGTTTAAAATGATACAATTTTATCCCTAATGTTGGAAGCCAATAGCAATTTTACCCCTAACGTTGATAAATTGGGTCAATTTGAGACATAATTCATCAAACTGTCTTCTCGGTCATGAATAATAGTGTCTGAAATTGATCCAATTTATCAACGTTAGGGGTAAAATTGGTGCAAAATTACAAAATTGATATGCAATTGGTACAAAATAAAGAATAAAATGACTGTATTTTATAATATTGTCTGAAATTGATCCAATTTATCAACGTTAGGGATAAAATTGCTCTTGGCTACAAACATTAAGGGTAAAATTGCACCTGACCCAAAACGTTAGGGATATTTGATGCGTAACAACCCGAAAATCCCGGAAATGGATGATTACGAGTCGGAAACATTATAATTTACGTTTTTTATCAAAAAAAATCATGAAAATAATGCATGACAATTGAACGATTTTGCATTTTTTGTCACCAAAAATTGAATAATTTTGCATTTTTTGTCATGTCTAAAAATTTTTTACGTAGAATTTTACCCCCCTCCCTCAAATCTTGGATTCGCCACCGGAAATAATTTATTAAGGAACACAAACCTGCATCAGTTTCAACTCATAAGATCAAATATAAAGTGTCTTAGCAAAGGAAAATTCCTCTGTAACCATTATACGTAATCTGCAACTGACAGTTGAAATAAAGAAACTTTGAATCTTCTTTTACAAGCAAAACTAAAAAAAACTATGGAGTTTCAAAGTAAGGGTAAATTACACCCATGGCCACTGAACTTTACCCATTTTCACATTATGGCTACTGAAATTCATTTTTTCCCGGTATGGCCACTGAACTTCACACTTTTTAACACCGGTGGCCACTTAACACCTCAAAACGACCATTTGGTGTTGTTTGGTTAGGAGAGAGAAAGGTAATTTTTAGAGAGAGAAATCTCCAAAAAATGTGATTTTCGAAAATAAAAAAATATGGTTTCATGGTAAATATCGTTCTGAATAACTTTAATTCTTGAATATTTTCATTTTGAGGTCGTTAACGGTCATTTTAAGAAGTTAGTTAAAATTGAGTGGTCACCGGTGTTAAAAAATTGTAAAGTTCAGTGGCTATACCGGAAAGAAATGAAGTTGAGTGGCCATAATGTGAAAATAGATAAAGTTCAGTGGCCATGAGTGTAATTTACACTATTGATGAGTTGTTTCAAGCTCAACCTCACATGTACAAACACATGAACCATTATATGGAATCCATGTCTTTGAAATGTACTATTTAGCTTGGAATTCCTGACATTATGCCAAAATATAAAAATCCTAAAAGTGAATTGAAAATATTACTTTGAATGGCCAAATGAGACACCGAGGACTACTGGCAAAATACGAGATATTGTGAATCGAAAACCCCAAAAGTGATAAATATTACAGTTAAAAAGCATTGTCAAATGACAATAAAAACTGATATAAATATATAAGTGTGGCTAAATATGAAAAATACAGACACATGTCAAAAAGCGTTACTAAAAAAGTATCGTAATAGACTCTCTTTTTTGTAGTGAAGACTTAATTTCTTATTTTTTGCTTAATTTAATTGATGATTTTGATAGTTTAAGGTCTTAATTAATTTTAAAATTTTAGTTTAGAAATCAAAATGAGTGTTATACCTAAAAAACTTAAAAAAATATATTGATCTAAAAAAATAATAATTTAAGGGTAAACGAGCTCGTGTTTTTTAGACAAATCACAAATTCAATCCATTTTAGGTGCAGATTCAGGGCAGAGGAAGCATCAAATAAAAATCCAAGCCTAGCCCATAAAGAGCAGATTGAGCAGGTGAACAAGTTCATAAACATGTTTAGTTTAATTATCTGTTTATAGTTCATTTTTATTGTTTTATTTCAAACATTATAGGCTTAAAGCATTATTTGGCCCCTAATCTATCCAAAATTGTGTCATTTGGCGTCTGACCTATTATTTGGTCACATTTGGCCCTTGACCTATTCCATTTGATGAAATTTCACCTAATTTATATGTATACTTAACAGAATTGATAAGTAACGATATTTTGACACTTAAACTTGAAACGTGATATTTCTTAAAGTTTTTTTTTTCAAATTATGTGGAAATAATTAATTAGATTAAAAAAAATAAAAAACAAAAAACAAATCCTAAACTAAAATCTATTAAATTCAAGTGTCAAAATTTTGTTACTTATCAATGAGATAATGATTCGATTAAGTTTGAATTCAAATTGGGTGAAAGTTCACCAATTTTGGATAGATCAGGGGCCAAATAGTGCTTTAAGCCAACATTATATATACAGTTAAACCTCGATAAAGTAATAACCTCGTTTTTATAATAAATTCTTTTGGTCCCGATTTGGACCAATGGATTAAAGTAATAACCTCGTTAAATGCATTAAGTAATAAAAATATTTAAATCTTTAAGGGCCCAATGAAAATATAAATTATTAATATTTAAATCTTTGAGAGGATTAGTTAATTTTTTGAAACGGCAGTTTCGTCTTTTCACGGGACTAAATATAGGAATTTGTGGCTAGGTTTAGTAATCCACTTTTAATTCTTGAAATATTTTATTTTGAAGTCATTATCGGCCAAATTTGGTAAAGTCAATAAAAAATGAAAATTTTGTAAACTACAAGGTTCGGTTTGTAACAACAAAAAAACTAACAACATTGACAATTAATAAATAATAACAGCTAGATCGAACATACTCTAAATGTATAAATTAGGACATGTTTAGTTTATTTTTAGTCGATAGTTGTTAGTTGTTAATTGTTGTAGTTAGTTGTTTGCTATTACTGTTAGTTGTTTATATTAGTTGATTAATTATTAGTGTTTATGATAAATTATGTTGAAGTAGAGGGACTACAATTGTTATTTATGAATGATGAAATTGTAATTTTGAAGCAATATTTTTTTATAATTTTGATGATAATAATTATGGACAAAAAAGAAACTCTCTACTTAGCACTCAATTCTTCTATTCATTCACTCACGAAATCTTACAAGTTACAAAGCCTTAGGCTAATAATTTCTTGGACAAAACTTTAATTAAAAAGATAATACCCATACTTTGATTTTTTTTGACTAAAGACTTAGAGTTGTAAGAGTTGAATAAAAATCAACCTTACTTAATTATTACTTTGACATCTCCCACACACACATCACGTGATTGCATTTTTTTTCTTTCTTTTTTTTTCTTTTTTTTTTTCTTTTCTTTTTTCTTTTAACTAAAAATTAAGTTTAGTAATTAATTTATTTTTAACATCTCCCTTAAATTTAATTTTCTGTAACTCCTAGTTGATCTCTCAAATGACTGAACATATCGTACTTTAACGGTTTCGTAAAAATATCTGCAATCTGGTCTTGCGTCTTCACGTACTTCAGTATCACCTCGTTTTGTACAATGCACTCCCGAATAAAATGGTACCTCGTGTCAATGTGTTTACTACGATCATGAAACACTGGATTTTTCGCTAATGTCAGTGCAGACTTGTTATCGATAAAAATCTCTGTCGGATCATTTTGAGTCATCTGAAATTCTTCTAGCAATTTTCGGAGCCAAATTGCATGACAGACACATGAGGTTGCAGCAACATATTCAGCTTCACAGGTTGACAGTGTCACAATTGCCTGCTTCTTCGAACTCCATGTAAATGCGGTATCACCCAGAAAAAATACAAAACCAGTTGTACTTTTTCGGTCATCCTTGTCACCGGCCCAATCACTATCACAATATCCAACTAATTTGAAATCGTCAGTTTTTGAATAATGTAATCCCAAATTAGTTGTACCTTTCACGTAACGGAGAATTCTTTTTGCTGCATTCCAATGTGACACCGTTGGGGCTTCCATGTATCGACTTACTAAGCCGACTGCATAAAGAATATCCGGTCTCGTACACGTCAAATATCTGAGACTTCCGATCAAGCTTCGGAATAATGTCGGATTGACTCTGTCTCCACCTTCATCTTTCGTCAACTTGATTCCACATTCGACTAGCGTGCTGACGGAATTACAATTTTCCATCTTGAACTTCTTTAAGATCTCCTTCGCAAAACCACTTTGAGAAATAAAAATTCCGTCGTCATTCTGTTTCACTTCAATGCCAAGATAATATGACATTAGACCAATGTCAGTCATCTCGAACTCACGAGCCATTGTCTTCTTGAACTCTTCAAACATCTTAGGATTGTTCCCTGTAAAAATGAGATCATCCACATACAAACAAACAAGTACATATCTCCATTTTTCACCTTTGCATACAGGGCATATTCATGTGGGCATTTGACAAAACCATTTTCTTGAAAATATTTGTCAATGCGACTGTTCCAGGCTCGTGGTGCTTGCTTAAGACCATAAAGTGCCTTTTTCAATTTTAGCACTTTATTTTCTTGACCTTTCACAACATACCCAGGTGGTTGTTGGATATAAATTTCCTCTTCCAGATATCCGTTGAGAAATGCGGATTTCACGTCCATTTGATGGATTCTCCAGCCGTGTTGAGCAGCTACAGAAATTATCAGTCTGATACTCTCCATTCTGGCAACAGGAGCAAAAACTTCATTGTAGTCAATTCCGGATCGTTGACTGAACCCTTTCGCCACCATTCTTGCTTTATGTCGGACAATTTCACCGTTTGCATCTTTCTTTGCTTTGAACACCCATTTAACTCCAATGGGTTTTTTGACCGGCCGGAAGTGACGTCAGCTCCCATGTTTTATTTTTCTCGATCGAATGAATTTCCTCTTCCATGGCTTTTCTCCATTTTTCATCTTTCATTGCTTCTTCTGGATCGGTTGGTTCATCATTAACAAAATAACAATAAAGAGTTAATTCATCATCGAGATTTCTTGTTACATCATAGAGATCTTTAATAGGTATGATTTTTTTTGGCTTTCCGGGCGGATGTTCATCTGAACTGTCTCCATCACTCGAGGACGAACTCGAACTGGATGAGCTTGCTGATGTTGCACTAGTTGCTGGTGTTGTGGCTGGTTCTTCCTGATCATTGTCTTCATCCATGAAAGGATAAAAACTGTAGCTGTTTTCTTTTTCATCGGTCCAGTCCCAAACTGCTTCTTCATCAATGGTGACATCTCTACTGATGATTATTTTTTGAGTCTGAGGATCGAACATTTTGTACCCTTTGGAATGTTCTGAATAGCCCACAAATAAATATTTCTTGCTTTTATCATCTAGCTTCTTGCGTTCTTCATCTGGTACATGGACATGAGCAACACTGCCAAAAACACGCAAATGAGAAATAATGGGTTTTATTCCGCTCCATGCTTCTTGTGGAGTTTGATCCCAAACACTGATAGTTGGCGATCTGTTCAACAGGTAGACAGCACAGTCTACTGCTTCGGCCCATAACTCCTTCGGTAAATTTTTGCTTTTTAACATGCTCCTCACCATATTGAGCACCGTTCTGTTCTTTCTTTCTACTACGTCGTTTTGCTGAGGTGATCTGGGGACTGAAAGGAAATGACGGATTCCATGTTGTTCACAAAATTGCTTGAAAGAGATGGACATGTATTCACCACCCCTGTCTGATCTGAGTGCCTTAATAAAATGACCACTTTCTTTCTCCACTTGGACTTTGAATTTTTTAAATGTCTCAAATACTTCTGTTTTTTCCTTCAAAAAATACACCCAAGTTTTTCTACTATAATCATCAATGAAAAGTAGAAAATATTTATTTTTACCAAGAGACTGTGGAGTGATCGGTCCACACACGTCTGTGTGAACTAGCTCAAGTGGTGCCTTTGCTCTTGACATGGACTCCTTTGGAAAACTGGTTCTGAATTGTTTTCCAACAAGACATCCTTGACACAGTTGATGAGGCTGGTCAATGTGAGGCAATCCGTTTACCATCTGCTTCTGTCCCAACTGCTTCAATCCTCCAAAATTGAGATGTCCATACCGTAAATGCCAAAGCCATGGGGGACTTTGCACACAAGCTTTCAAACATTTGGCCACGTCCGTCTGAATGTTAATTGTGAACATTCTATTTTTCGCCATTGGTACTCGTGCAATCAACTCCTTTTTCTCATTCAATAGGAGTAGTTTCCGGTCCACCATGGGAACTTCATAATTTTTCTCTAGTAACTGTCCCAAACTCAAAATATTGCTTTTCATGCTAGGAATATAATAAACATTATCAATAAACTGGTGAGCGCCATTTTTGAGCCGAATAAGAATTGTTCCTTTGCCTGTAATAGGAACCTTGGAGGAATCTCCAAATACAACATTACCGCGAACGGATTCATAAAGTTCCACGAACATCTTCTTGTCACCACACATATGATTACTTGCCGCATTGTCAAGATACCATATATTATTTTCGCGATTTTCTTCACCTTCGTAGGTAAGTAACACAGTGCCAGTTACTTCCTCATCTTGAATATTATTAGCAGTCTCTCTACCTCCTTAGGCGGACTCCAACATTCTACCGCGTAGTGACCATACTTGGAGCAATTATAACACTGAATATTGGACTTGTCGCGTCCTTCATTCGGCCTCCAGTTTCCTCTTCCTTGACCGCGTCCTCGGCCTCTTCCTCTGCCTCTGGTGAATTGAGTGCTTCTGTCATTGTTGTTGTTGCCGTTTTCATTTCTGCCTTGATTTCTGCCACTTCCTCGTCCTCTACCATTTCCTCCTCGACCTCTTCCGCGTCCTCTGCCCGACTGACTACTTTCGCCATTTTTAAACACAGCCTTCGTTGCTAAGACTTGTTCTGCAGAATCTTCTCTTCGTTTCTCAAACCGCTCCTCACGTGCTTGTAATGACCCTACAACTTCATCAACGAACATTTCGCTGATGTCTCTAGACTCCTCCATAGCCACCACTACGTAATCAAATTTTAGAAGTAGTGATCGCATAATTTTTTCAACAATTCTGGACTCTTCAATTTTTTCTCCATACTGCCGCATCTGATTTACGACAGATTTTACTCGGGATGAGTAATCACTAATGGCCTCCGTCTCTTTCATCCTCATCATCTCAAATTCTCCTCTCAGCATCTGCAAACGAACCTTTTTAACTTTCTCCTCCCCTTGAAGAGAAACTCGTAGGATTTCCCACGCTTGTTTGGCGGTTGTAGCTTCGGCTACTTTCTCGAACATTAATTCATCCAAACCTTGATGGATGAGAGTAAGCGTCTTTTGATCACTTTTACGATTTTTCTGCAGACTATCTTTTTCTGCCTGTGACAGCGCTGCCTCGTTGGCTGGGACTACGTAGCCTTTTTCAATAATGTCCCAGACATCTTGACATCCGAGTAACGCCTTCATTCGAATACACCAACTTGAATAATTGGTTTTGGTGAGCTGAGGGTATTGATAAGGAAGTTTGAGACCGTCTGACATTTTTATAGGGTCTGTTTGGCGAAAGACTGACTCTCTTAACGTGGCTCTGATACCACTTTGTTGAAGTAGAGGGACTACAATTGTTATTTATGAATGATGAAATTGTAATTTTGAAGCAATATTTTTTTATAATTTTGATGATAATAATTATGGACAAAAAAGAACTCTACTTAGCACTCAATTCTTCTATTCATTCACTCACGAATCTTACAAATCTTACAAGTTACAAAGCCTTATTTATAGGCTAATAATTTCTTGGACAAAACTTTAATTAAAAAGACAATACCCATACTTTGATTTTTTTTTGACTAAAGACTTAGAGTTGTAAGAGTTGAATAAAAATCAACCTTACTTAATTATTACTTTGACATCTCTCACACACATCACGTGATTGCATTTTTTTTCTTTCTTTCTTTTTTCTTTTTTTTTTTCTTTTCTTTTTTCTTTTAACTAAAAATTAAGTTTAGTAATTAATTTATTTTTAACAAATTGTTGTTATTACTATGCAATATGGCCATATTTTAATTATTGAAATTTCTAATTTGTGGTTATCAACAATCAAAATTGATAGTGTCAGTCTAAAATTTCTTATTTTTATTAAGGACGGGGATCTCAGTCATCTTTTAGAGAGAAAAAAACACAAGCACCCATTTACAAATCGGGGAAACCATGTGGTTTTATTTAAAAATTCCAATAAAAAATACAATACATATTCGGTAAAACTTTGGCCCTATTCGGTAAAGAGCTTTTTGGGGTAAAATTAGAGGTTTGAGTCACTTTAGAGGTTTTGACTAATCAAACCTCTAATAGTGGTGTTTGGTAAAGAGATGTTTGAAAGAGTTTATTAGTTCCAAAAAGCTAATTTTGAAAAAGCTTATTTTATGAGCTTTTTCAATTAGCTTATTGCTTCATCTCGTTTGAATGACATACTTATCCCTAATTACTACCATTTAACCTCAAATAAATGTTTTATCATGTCCTTATTTGTCATTTACACAAACAGCTATTAGCAATCGGCTAAGTTTTTTACCAAACAAGTTTACACAATCATCTAATCAAATCAACTAACCAAAAAGGTAATCAGCTAACAGATAATGTAATCAGCTAACAGCTATTTGCCATGCATGGTCTTTGTTTTTTCAACAATTTTCTTATAGAAATAGGAATAAATATCAAAGAATAAATATGTTTGAAAATTAGAATTATAATTTTGTTAACATTAAATATATAGAAACAACTTTTCACGAGAAGCTTATTTTCGGAGATTTTTGTAAAAAGTTTCAAAACACTGTTGTTTTCATAAAAAATGTTAAATGGTGTTGTTGTATAAGTCTAAGCAAACTACATTTTTTGCGGTTCGGAGTCAAAAGTTAAACATTGTTTTTTTTTTTTTGCAAACGCCTATGATTTGCAAAATTTTGCATTTGGATTCACTTTGTCAAAATTTGACCGATAACGACCTCGAAATGAAAATTTTCAAGGGTTAAATGATATTTTAATCAATTTCAATTCTTCTACTTTTTAGATTTTAGAACACTTGCTTCTATGAGAGATAATACTAAACAATTCATTTTGAGATCGTTATTAGTCAAATTTGGCAAAGTAAAAAAAATGCAAAATTTTGCAAACCACATGATTGCGTTTGTAAAGAAAAATATCACATGTACGCATCTGCAAATCAGTGTAACCACATGGTATCTATTTGTAATTAATCTAATAATTTATTAGTTCTCACCTTTTTTACGTCACGCATTGTTTAGTCCTTCTATTTTAAAAACATATCATAACATTTTTATTTTTTGTCACTGTTAACTCATTGGTCTTTTATCTATTTTTTTTTAAACAAACATATCTTAACTTTGGACAACTATAGTATGATTCAAATTTGTCTATCTGTTTATGTCGATAGAAATGTTAAAAATCTAAAGAAAAATAGATAGAAAGACTAAAAGATTAACGGTGACAAAAAAAATACAAACCTAATAATATGTTTTTCAAAATATAAAAATTAAATAATATGTTAAATAAAAAAATATGACTAATGAATTATTTACCTATATATAATTACCAAATGAAGACATTATTTTTTTATAGCAGCAAAATGAAGACATTATTTGGGAATAAAGAAATAAATTAACAAAAGAAAGCGTAAAATAATCCCACATGGGAAAATAATTAGTATTACAAATAATTTATAAGTGTACAATACTAATAATAAAAATGTCTTAACATGGCATCAGAGCGTTAAATCGTTAAAGTTAAACTGTTTAACGCTCTGATACCATGTTGAGTTTTTGCTTTATTTGACAAAAAAAAATGTACAATAATTTCGAAGATATAAATTAAAGAGCCTGGACTATTAAGGCTCCGCTCTTTAGAAAATTGATAGGTTCGAGCTCAAAATTCTATTCGTGGGTAGCTTACGAGCTTGTTAACGAGCCAGTTAATGAGTTTTGCTCGCGTGCAGTTCATTAATCGAGTTCATGAACTTCACTTGCAAACAACTTATTATTTATGGTCACTAATTATATTGATCTGAAATTTCTTTAATGCAAAACTACATAGTTTTGAAATCTACAAAACTACTACGTTGTTTTATATTTCCCCTTTTATTAAAATATGGATAAATAATTTATTAGTCCCCAGTCTTTTACGTAACACACTGTTTAGTCCCCCTATTTTGAAAAACAATTATATATATATATATATATATATAAGATCCTATGTTTTGTCAATATTAATCATTTAGTCATTTTATCTATTTTTTTAGAGATTTAATCCAACATATCTTAGCTTTCAGGACAACCACAGTACAATATAAAATAACCATATTACTCTCTTATTTTCTGCATGTCTGTTTATGTTAAATATAACGTTTAAAAATCTAAAAAAATAGAAATAAGGACCAAATGGTTAATATTAACAAAAGATAAGGACCTTATAATGTGTTTTTTAAAATTGAGAGACTAAATAGTATGTTAGTTAAAAAATGAGGGAATGATAAATTATTTACCCTAGAAATGTTATTAATAAAAAAAAAAATTGAACCAGACATATTTATGAGCATGTTCATGAACTTATAATCAAGTTTGCTCGCGAGATATCGAGCTAAGCTTCATCATATTTAGGCTCGGTTCGTTTACAAAGCGAATCGAACACGATCAAATTTTTATTGAGCCGAATACCAAATCGCGCATGAACGATTCGGCTCATTTACAACCATATCGGGAAGAATTAATGAATCGAGCAACATCAAAAGTACACTTTAGCTAGACTAAGTACTTTTTTATACTTCATCCAAAATTAAATTAAACATTGAAGTTTTTCTAAAATCAGTCTAAATTGTATCGTTAACTTATATAATATACAATTTTCAAAACTAAAATGGAATAAATAGCTTTGGAGATTATTAAATCGGACCATAAAATATAGGGATAAGGTGTAAAAATACTCTTAATGTTTATAGTTATTAGCAATTTTACTTCTAACATTGACAGGTAAGAGCAATTTGACTCCTAAAGTTGACAAATTGGATCAATTTGAGAAATAATTCATCGAATTATCTTCTCGGTTATGAATCATGTTATCTACACCTCACATGTGCGTCATTTTATCACTCATTAATAATAGTTCATAAACATATGATTAGGCATGAAAAAAAAAATTTTAGAACCAACTGATATGCAATTGGTGCAAATTAAGGAATAAAATATATGTGTTTTATAATAATGTCTGAAATTGACCCAATTTGCTAACATTAGAGATAAAATTTTCTTGACTATGAACATTAAAGGCAAAATTGCTCCTGCCAATGAGGGTTGGTCCGAGTGGTAAGGCGTTGAACCTCTGCTTGACAGGTTTGAGGTTCGATTCCCCACTCTGTCAAAATTTAGCCCTCATTGGTAGGTGATTTGTAAATTCCACTGTAAACCCTCATTGGTCTGTGGTTTACCCCACCTTTGGAGTGGGGAGACCTACCTAAAATAGTCAATTAACTCCATCCGTAAAATCTAATAAAAACGGTGTTAGAATAAAATATTTTGTCCACAAAAATTAAATGGGTGTTTGTTTTACTCGCTTTTTTAAGTGTTTGGTTAGAGATTTTTCGTTTGCTTTTTATATATGAAAAGTGATATTTTCCAAAAATAGTGTCCCTACTTTTTGAAAAATCAACTTTTGCAAACAGCAGGTAAAAACCCTATTTGGCAAATAGTTGTTAATTTATTATCTTTACTATTAGTTGATTTTACTAGGTGATTGTATAAACTTGTTTGGTAAAACTTAGCTGTTTGTGAAAATGACAAATAATTACAATTATATTTTATGGTTATATTTTAGTTGGGGGTTAAAGGGTAGTAACTAGGGGTAAAAATGTTTTTCAAAGAAATTGAGCAATAAGCTAATTGAAAAAAGCTTTTAAAATTAACTTTTTCAAAATCAACTTTTTGAACACAATAAACTCTTTTACCTTTTTCCATCTAATATCACTATTAGAGGTTTGACTAGTCAAAACCTATAAAGTGACTCAAACCTCTAATTTTACCCTAAAAAGCTTTTTACCAAACAGGGTCAAAATGTTTATTTCACCTTTTTGGAGCTATTGTTTGCGGTAAATTATTAGAAGTTCTCCATATCAAATAAATGACATCTCGTACATATTATGTCATATGTATTATGGACATACGCATATTATAAGAAACTCCATTTTTTTTATTAAGTGATGTCATAATACATGTGTCGAAATGAGTTGTTGTTTTATCTCAACAAATCGCACAAAAAACAGAGTTCTTATTTAAGCGTCTGGTCTTCCATGTGACTTGGAGGACTCTCAATTCACATTTGGACACATGTATTGTGACACTGTTTAATAATTGGGGAAATTACACAGAAAAGCCTTTATAAAAAGTAATTTACAGTTATAGCAAATCATATTTTGCATTTTGTCAATTAGGAAGTTATCAATAAATGATTGGTTAGAAATGGTTAGAGAATGTTAAAAGATGATAGAAATTCAAAAATATTTGACAGTTTTAAAATAAAAAATGATATATCTGATATAATACTAATAAAATTATTAATTTGATTAAATTATAAATATTTTTATCATTTCTGATCTTTATGTAAAAGACCCTTAATAATTAAAATAGTGTTATCTATTATAATATGTGTGGATCCACGTTACATATAGTAAAATATGTATGGAAAGTCTTCTGTTTGATATGGAAAATCGAGTGCTTCTAATAATTTGGTAAAAAGAAAACAATTTTATGAGTTGAATTAACTTTATGTGCCAAAGGGTTCAAGGATTTTTAAGAAAAAAAATCCAAGTTCTTAAATAATGGTCTCAAATAGGTTAAATGTATTATTGGCAACTGAATAATAATGGTTAATTTAAATTTGTCATTTAATTTTAATTTGTCTCAATCAAATCATTTAACTTTGATTTTTGTCTCAATTAAGTAACTTTAATGACTTTCAGAAGCAAAATAATATTGGAAAAAAGATGTGGTTGCCACATCAGAAGTAGTTAACTTTTACTGTTAGTCGAAATGACACGTGACTGTCATCTAGAAACAAATCAGCTAGGTGGTAGTCATTTCATTAAGTTAGATAGTATCCACGTGTTGTTTGAGTCAGTGGTAAAAGTTGAACTACTGTTGATGTGATAGTCACGTTATTTTTCTGATGTCTTTTTGTTTCTAAAGTTGTCAGAGTGACTTAATAGAAATAAAATCTAAAATTAAATGATTTCATTGAGATAAATTAAAATTGAATGATGTTTTTAGACAATTATAAAACTTTAATGAACAACAATGTATTTAATCAGTAATTTTCACCTGGTCAGTGACTTGACCAAGTGAATTTGGTCAGTCACCATTAGATCTAGGCTTATTGCAATCATATGGTGAAAATTAAAACAATCATACGGCTCAGATTTATACATTCTAAATCTAATGGTGACTGCTCAAATTCACTTGGCCAGTTACTGACCAGGTGAAAATCACCGGTATTTAATCCATTCTCCAATACATTTGAGGTAAATTTGAGCTTCATTCATTTAATCTACGATTTGTTGCGGAACCACTAAGTTTGGAATTCCCGTTAATTGAAATGATACGCGACTTCCATCTAGATACACATAATTGCTACTTAGTTGACCATCGATCAGTTAGGTGGTAGCCATGTATCATTTCGTTCAATTAGATGGTATCCACGTGTTGTTTAGGTCAGTAATGAAAGTTAGGTGGTAGTCATGTGTCATTTCGTTCAATAAGGTGGCATCAACTTTCACCGCTGATTGAAACGACATGTGACTGCCAGTTAGATTCACATAACTGCCACCTACCTGACCGTCGATCAGCTAGGTGGTAGCCATGTGTTATTTCGTTAAGTTAGATAGTATTCATGTGTTGTTTCGGTTAGTGGTAAAAGTTGAACTATTTTTTATGTGATAGTCACATTATTTTTCTGATATCTTTTTATTCATGAAGTTGTCAGAATGACTTAATTAAATAAAATTTGGAATGATTTTATTAAAACAAATTAAAGTTGAATCAACAGTTTTATACAACTATAAAAGTTTAATGAGATACAATGCATTTTTCGGTAGAACCGAACCGAATTGTACCGTTGACTTTATTAATTAGATACAATTCTGAAGATTTTCAAATCTTCAAATTATATTGAACTGTACTCACCCTTAACCAAAACTGTAACCGTAACAATTAACTACTATTTTTAAACGGTTTTGATATATGCAACCCTAAGGCTGCATATAAGCATTAAATACAATAGAATATTCTTTTGTATTTTTAAGATGTATATTTATTATGCATTGAACTTCTAAATACACCAAAATTCATTTAATGCAATCATAAATTCTATTATATTAGTTATTTTAATTTATTTAAAGCAAACTACTATCATTATGACATGTTATTTGTAACTGTGTTAGTAACAGAATAAAAGTTACAAATAACCTGTCGAAATAACACAGTTACAAATAAACTATCGAAACGATAATATTTAAGTCTGACAGATAAAAGTTACACACAAAAAAACTGCATACAACCCGTCAAAATACAATTAACTGTTTTATTTTATCGACAAACTTCTTTGGAATATCTGATGTGATAGTCAAATAATTGTCAAATCAGTAAGTTCAAATTTTCTGTTGTGTAAGGATAAAATTGGACTTACTTGACAATGTTAGGGGTAATATTGCATAAATTCATAGTTACGGGTAAATCTGCATTTTTTAAAGAACGTTAGAAGTTCAATGTATAATGGGTTAAGGTGCAAAAATACCCCTAACGTTTTGGGTCAGGAGCAATTTTACCCCTAACGTTTAAAATGGTGCAATTTTACCCCTAACGTTTGTAGCCATAATGTCAATTTTAGACACTATTATAAAATACAGATAGTTTTGTTTATTACTTTGCACCAATTGCATATCAATTCGTTCTAAACAAATAATTTCATGTTTTTTTGTAATTCAATAATAAAATTGGAGATTAATATTTATAAATTTGGTGAATTTTATGATTTTTTTTTGTCTAATTCATACAAAAGACATATAACTTTTTTTATTTGTTATTTTTTTCACATCCCAATATATGTTGTGATTTGTTACTGATAAAATGACGCACTTGTGAAGTGTAGATACAAGATTCATGACCGATAAGACAGTTTGATAAATTATTTTTCAAATTAATCCAATTTATCAATGTTAGGGATAAAATTGCTCTTGACTTCCAACGTTAGGAGTAAAATTGCACCATTTTAGACGTTAGGGGTAAAATTGCTCCTGATCCAAAACGTTAGAGATATTTTTGCACTTTAACCCATGTATAATAAATGCAGATATCTTTTTAAAAAATTAAAAATTAAAAATTAATATAGATATAGAAAATATAAAAAAATTTATAATTGCATTAAATGAATTTTGGTGTATTTATAAGTTAAATGCATAATAAATATACGGTGCCCGCTATCCTCACTTCCTTTAAAAACAAAGTAAATTTACTTTGTTTCAATAACGAATAGTATTGCGACATGTGTCAAATTAATTTAAAATAAATTAAATTATATTAAAAGTTGACCTGCTATTACAAGTTACCACTAAATAGGGAAAATTAAAGTTACACAATGTAGAATATAATTCTATCCACCAAACTACTTTACGGAAATTGACACTACTTTACGGAAAATCTAAAAAACCTTTACAAATTTCCGTAACATTTCTATAATTTTCCGTAAATTAATTATTTTTTTTGTTAAACTATTAATGAAAAAATAATTTTAATTATATCCATCAAACCACTTTACGAAAATTAACACTACTTTACGAAAAATCTAAAAAACCTTTACAAATTTCCGTAACATTTCTATAATTTTCCGTAAATTAATTATTTTTTGTTAAATTATTAATAAAAAAAATAATTTTAATTATATCCACCAAATCACTTTACGAAAATTAACACTACTTTACGGAAAATCTAAAAAACCTTTACAAATTTCCGTGACATTTCTATAATTTTCCGTAAATTAATTATTTTTTGTTAAATTATTAATAAAAAATAATTTTAATTATATCCACCAAACCACTTTACGAAAATTAACACTACTTTATGGAAAATCTAATAAAACCTTTACAAATTTTCATAACATTTCTATAATTTTTCGTAAATTAATTATTTTTTGTTAAATTATTAATAAAAAAATAATTTTAATTATATCCATCAAATCACTTTACGAAAATTAACACCACTTTACGAAAATCCAAAAAACCTTTACAAATTTTCGTAACATTTCTATAATTTTCCGTAAATTAATTATTTTTTGTTAAATTATTAATAAAAAATAATTTTAATTATATCCACCAAACCACTTTACGAAAATTAACACTACTTTACGGAAAATCTAAAAAACCTTTACAAATTTTCGTAACATTTCTATAATTGTCCGTAAATTAATTATTTTTTGTTAAATTATTAATAAAAAATAATTTTAATTATATCCATCAAATTACTTTACGAAAATTAACACTACTTTACGGAAAATCTAAAAAACCTTTACAAATTTTCGTAATATTTCTATAATTTTCTGTAAATTAATTATTTTTTGTTAAATTATTAATAAAAAAATAGTTTTAATTATATCCACCAAACCACTTTACGAAAATTAACACTACTTTACGGAAAATCTATAAAACCTTTACAAATTTCCGTAACATTTGTATAATTCTACAGAAATTAATTATTTTTGGTAAATTATTAATAAAAAATAATTTTAATTCTATCCACCAAACCACTTTACGAAAATTGACACTACTTTACGGAAAATCGATAAAACCTTTACAAAGTTCCGTAACATTTGTATAATTCTACGGAAATTAATTATTTTTGATAAATTATTAATAAAAAATAATTTTAATTCTATTCACCAAACAACTTTACCTAAATTGACACTACTTTACGGAAAATCTATAAAACATTTACAAATTTCCGTAACATTTCTATAATTTTTTGTAAATTAATTATTTTTTTTGTTAAATTATTAATAAAAAAATAATTTTAATTCTATCCACCAAACCACTTTACGAAAATTGATACTACTTTATGGAAAATCTATAAAACCTTTACAAATTTCCGTAACATTTCTATAATTTTACGTAAATTAATTATTTTTTGTTAAATTATTAATAAAAAATAATTTTAATTCTATCCACCAAACCACTTTACGAAAATTAACACTACTTTACGAAAAATCTATAAAACCTTTACAAATTTCCGTAACATTTGTATAATTTTACATAAATTAATTATTTTTGTTAAATTATTAAAAAATAATTTAAATTATATCGACCAAACCACTTTACGTAAATTGACACTACTTTACCGAAAATCTATAAAACCTTTACAAATTTCCGTAATATTTGTATAATTTTACGTAAAATAATTATTTTTGGTAAATTATTAATAAAAAATAATTTTAATTCTATCCACCAAACCATTTACGTAAATTGACACTACTTTACGGAAAATCTATAAAACCTTTACAAATTTCCGTAACATTTCTATAATTTTACGTAAATTAATTATTTTTTGGTAAATTATTAATAAAAAATAATTTTAATTCTATCCAACAAACAACTTTACGTAAATTAACACTACTTTACAGAAAATCTATAAAACATTTACAAATTTTCGTAACATTTTTATAATTTTACGTAACTGACCCCCGAATTTAGATTTGTGATAATTTATCCCCTACCTTGTTTATTTTAAAGGGTTAAGGTACAAAAATACCCCTAACTTTTTAGATTAGGAGCAATTTTACCCCCTAACGTCTAAAATGGTACAATTTTACCCCTAACGTTAGAAGCCAGGAGCAATTTTACCCCTAATATTAATAAATTGGATTAATTTCAGACACTATTATAAAACACATATATTTTTGTTTCTTATTCTGCACCAATTGTATAACAATTCGTTTTTAAAAAAGAGATTTCATATTTTTTATAATTTAATAATAGAATTGGAGAGTAATATTTATAAATTCGGTGATTTTTTTTATTTTTTCTTGTCTAGTTCGTACAAAAAGACAGTATATTTTTTTATTTTTTTTTTTACATCCCAACATATGCTTGCGATCTGTTATTGATAAAATGATGCACATGTGAAATGTAAATGACAAAATTCATGACCGAGAAGATAGTTTGATCAATTATTTCTCAAATTGAACCAATTTATCAACGTTAGGGGTAAAATTGCTCCTGGCTTCCAACGTTAAGGGTAAAATTGCACCATTTTAGACGTTAGGGGTAAAATTGATCCTGGCCTAAAACGTTAGGGGTATTTTTGCACCTTAATCCTATTTTAAACAAATAACTCATCAAATTGCTCAAGTGGAATAAATAACTCCTCAAGTTGCTTATTTAGAACAAATAACTCATAAACCCTAAAAAACATTCAACATAATATTACATCAGAAATAAAAGATTTCAAAATATCGGTTACTACATCTAACTAATCTACTGATACATTAACTAAAGCGCAAAAAAAACTCCCAAAAAATTAATTTGCGTAAAATTGTTCAAATGTTATGAAAATTTGTAAAGATTTTATGGATTTTACGTCAAGTATTGTAATTACTTAAAATAGTTTAGTGGATAGAATTAAAATTATTTTTATTAATATTTTACAGAAAAATAATTGCTTTACGTAAAATTGTACTAATGTTACAGAAATTTGTAAAGGTTTTATAGATTTTCCGTAAAGTAGCGTCAATTTTCGTAAAGTGGTTTGGTGGATAGAATTAAAATTATTTTTGATTAATAATTTAACAAAAAATAATTAATTTTCGTAAAATTATAGAAATGTTACGGAAATTTATAAAGGTTTTATAGATTTTTCGTAAAGTAGTGTCAATTTACGTAAATGGTTTGGTGGATAGAATTAAAATTATTTTTTATTAATAATTTACTAAAAATAATTATTTTACGTAAAATTATACAAATATTATGGAAATATGTAAAGGTTTTATAGATTTTCGGTAAAGTAGTGTCAATTTACGTAAAGTGGTTTGGTGGATAGAATTAAAATTATTTTTTTATTAATAATTTAACAAAAAATAATTAATTTACGTAAAATTGTAGAAATGTTACGGAAATTTGTTAAGGTTTTATAGATTTTCCGTAAAGTAGTGTCAATTTTCGTAAAGTAGTGTCAATTTTCGTAAAGTGGTTTGGTGGATAGAATTAAAATTATTTTTTTATTAATAATTTAACAAAAAAATAATTAATTTACGTTAAATTGTAGAAATGTTACGGAAATTTGTAAATATTTTATAGATTTTCCGTAAAGTAATGTCAATTTTCGTAAAGTGGTTTGGTGGATAGAATTAAAATTATTTTTTTATTAATAATTTAACAAAAAATAATTAATTTACGTAAAATTATAAAAATGTTACCGAAATTTGTAAATGTTTTATAGATTTTCCGTAAAGTAGTGTCAATTTACGTAAAGTTGTTTGGTGGATAGAATTAAAATTATTTTTTATTAATAATTTACCAAAAATAATTAATTTTTATAGAATTATACAAATGTTACGGAAATTTGTAAAGGTTTTATAGATTTTTCGTAAAGTAGTGTTAATTTTCGTAAGGTGGTTTGGTGGATATAATTACAATTTTTTTTAAACAAAAAATAATTAATTTACGTAAAATTGTACAAATGTTACGGAAATTTGTAAAGGTTTTATAGATTTTCCGTAAAGTAGTGTTAATTTTCGTAAAGTGGTTTGGTGGATAGAATTAAAATTATTTTTTATTAATAATTTAACAAAAAATAATTAATTTACGGAAAATTATAGAAATGTTACGAAAATTTGTAAAGGTTTTTTAGATTTTCCGTAAAGTAATGTTAATTTTCGTAAAGTGGTTTGGTGGATATAATTAAAATTATTTTTTTATTAATAATTTAACAAAAAATAATTAATTTACGGAAAATTATAGAAATGTTACGGAAATTTGTAAAGGTTTTTTAGATTTTCCGTAAAGTAGTGTCAATTTCCGTAAAGTAGTTTGGTGGATAGAATTATATTCTATCTTGTGTAACTTTAATTTTCCCTATTTAGTGGTAATCTATAATAGCAGGTCAACTTTTAATATAATATAATTTATTTTAAATTAATTTAACACATGTCGCAATACTATTCGTTATTGAAACAAAGTAAATTTACTTTGTTTTTAAAGGAAGTGAGGATAGCGGACACCATAAATATACATCTTTAAAATATAAAAGTGTATTTAATGTGCTTATATGCAGTCCTAAAGGCTGCATATATCAAAACCGATTATAATCTTTTTATTTCGCTTAACATTATTTTCAATTTGGTTTCAATTTGGTTTTCCTACCCCTAACTATTTTCATAAAATTGGAGAGTTGATGGATGATTTTACAAGATCATTAGGGGCAATTTAGTATTAAGCCAATATATATTGAACCATTCCCATAAAAAATATATATATATATATATTGAACCATTATTTATTTCTTTATTTAGAACTGACAGGCACCCACCATTCTATAGATTTTCGAAATCTCAACCCTACTTACTTACGGTTACTTTCAGTTTTTGACTGTGTTAATGGCGGGAACTGCCGGAGCTGCCATGGTGGAAAGCGGGGGAAGTCGAGTTGGAAGCCGCGATTCAGAGAATCTAAACAAAAGAATCAAATCCGGCGAGGAAGAAGACCGCATTAGCGCCTTACCGGATTTCCTGATTCACCACATCCTCTCCTTCCTCCCAGCAACCGATTTAGTTCAGACTTTGATTTTATCCAAACGGTGGAAGTATCAATGGACTCATGTCCCTGTTCTCAAATTCGTTCCGAACGATGGTATGTCTCCCGATCAATTTTCCAATTTCATTGACAAAACCCTAATTCTCCATAATTGCTCCAATATCGACAAATTCGTCATCAAATTAGAACGTTTTGATATGGTTGCTGGATTTGCTAACTTGGATTTGTGGATCCGGTTTGCTGCGAGAAGATAGGTAAAGGAGCTCATTCTGATTTCCAATAACCACATCTTTCGCTACTTGTTGCCAGAATTTCTTTTCAACAATTCTTCATTTGTTAAATTGAAGTAATGTACTTGTATTATGCCGGTTGGGAAAGTAAATTGGGAATCTGTCAAGAGTTTGCTTTTACATGAGTGTGATGTTGAAGATAAAGCCATTGAGAATGTTTTATCTGGTACTCCTCTGCTGGAATACTTGGAATTATGCTGTTGTGGTATGTTTGAAGGGCTTGTTATTGCCTCTAAAAGTTTGAAAACTCTGATTCATTGAAATTTCGTGTCCTAATCTTGAGAGATTAAGAATATCAACTCTAGTGTGGTTTACATCTCTTAAATTGATGAATTTGCGGTCTTCAGTTTATGCTACCTTAGATTTTTACTTTGAGGTAGAGCAGTTGGAAGATTATATGAGTTATGATGACTACATAAATTTGGTCCAAGAGACTCTTCGACAGGTTGAGCATGTCGAGAAGCTAGAAATTGGGCGTTGGTTGATGGAGGTAAGTTTAGTATTAGAAATTCAGTTCATTGAAAGTTGTTTTAAGTTAATTTCCTTTTAACAGATTAATAATAGCATTTAAATGATTATATAGTCATTTGTTAATATTCATTGCCATTTTGTTTGAAGATTCTTCTATCATGCTCCATGGGGATGGAGACTGCATAGGTGGCTTGCCGGATTCTGTCATTCACCGGATCATCTCCTTTTTGCCATCAACAAAAGACGCCTTTAAGACTGACCTTTACAATACGTGGCAGCATAAATGGACTGATGTCCCAATCCTAAACTTTGTTTCCAACGGTATGTCTGTCAGATAAATCATCAATTTGATTGACAATATATATACTAATTCTCTTTGATTGCTTGAATACAGAGAAATTTGTTATCGATTCCAAAGATATCCCCTTGGTGTACCTGGATCCTAGATTGTCTTTGTGGGTTCGTTTCGCTGCCAAAAAAGATGTAAAGGAGCTCATTTTGGATTGTGATGGTGCTAAAGTGGAATTTGGGCACGAGTATCCATTGCCGCAATTTATTTTCAATAATTCTTCATTCGTTAAAATGAAGATATGTGCTTGTGATTTTACGCCGAATGGGAAAGTAAATTGGGAATCTCTTAAGAGTTTGCGTTTAGATCATTCTGAGTTCGGTGATCAAGCGGTTGAGAATGTTCTATCGGGTAGTCCTTTGCTTGAATACTTAGAATTACGCCGTTGTGGCTTTCAAGGGGCACTTGTTGTTGCTTCTGAGCATTTGAAAACATTTATTCTAGAAGAATTTGGTAAGAACTGTCATGTCCTAGAAATTTCATGTCCTAATCTTGAGAGTTTGAAAATGTCAGGAAACGTCAGTTCTACATGTCTTAAATTGACGAACTTGCTTTCTTCACTTCATGCTACATTGGATTTGTATGTCTTAGAATCAGATGATATCAGTCCTG
This sequence comes from Euphorbia lathyris, assembly GCF_963576675.1. Classification (NCBI taxonomy): domain Eukaryota; kingdom Viridiplantae; phylum Streptophyta; class Magnoliopsida; order Malpighiales; family Euphorbiaceae; genus Euphorbia; species Euphorbia lathyris. The sequence goes on along the minus strand of NC_088910.1, from coordinate 139,029,418 downwards.
ATGACTGCATGAATTTGGTTGAGGAGACCATGAAGCAGATTCTGCACGTTAAGGAGCTAGAAATCATGCCCAGCAGGTTGCGGAGCCAGAAATCCTGTATTGGTTCTTGAAGGTAACTGTTTGAGAATTTTTTTTATTACATGTTTGCATTCCTAAGGATCAGAAATACAAAAAAATTCTTTATATAACTGTCTAGAGCTATATTTTACAGCTGAATATTAGAATTCAACCTCATTACAACTGAGTTTAAGTTTTAGTTCCTTGTAATATGTAAATATTAGAGTTGGAAATGATGGATTTTGCTTTGGAAGTTGCTATGGACATGCTTTTTGCCTATGTTGCACGGATTCTGCATTTTGTGTCCGTGTTCATTTTCGTTTCTAGGCTATTTTATGAAGGTTATGTTTTAGAAATAATGTTTTCCGTGTCCATGCCCATTTCTAAGTTCGTGTCCGTGCGACATAGCTTTTTGCTAATTCTAATGGTAAATTTAGTAGATGGTTTAGGTTAGTGAAATCTCATACTTCATAAGGGCTCACTCAGTTATTATAGACAAGCGTGGAGACAGAGGCCTGAGGGAATCCGGCTTCCGGAATCACCTTTGCCATGGGTGGTTCTGGCTAGAGGTGAACAAAATTGACCAATAACCGATAATCTAAACAAAATTGTAGTTCGGTTCGGTTTTGAAAATGGGGTGATTGTGTTATCGGTTATCAGTTCGGTTCAAAAAAATCGGTATAACTAAAAACCTAACCGAATTATGTATATAACATAAATAAAAATATATAATATTTAATCTACATTTTTATCATTTTACATTGTTATTTAATATATTTACTAATATTTTTTTTGTTTCGTATTTATTTTAGATGTTTTAATTTTTTATAAATTTTTCAACCTATTATAATAGTTTTTAGTCGGTCATCGATTAGTAACCGAACTGATAAAATTTGGTTTGGTCATGTTCGGTTTTAATTTTGAGAGAGATTTTGATTCCATTAACTGACAAACCGATACTTCTAGTTAGTAGTTAGGAAATGCAATATTCTTGTTAAAATGTAGACATGCTTTTTGCCTATGTTGCACGGATACTTCTACTCACTGGTGTTTCTGCATTTCATGTCCATTTTCGTTTCTAGGCTATTTTATGAAGATTATGTTTTAGAAATAATGTTTCCCATGTCCGTTTCCGTGTCCATGCCCGTTTCTAACTTCGCGTCTGTGCGGTATAGCTTTTTGCTAATTCTAATGGTAAATGTAGTGGATGGTTTAGGTTAGTGAAATCTCATACTTCATAGGGGCTCACTCAGTTATTATAGACAAGCGTGGAGACAGAGGCCTGAGGGAATCCGGCTTCCTGAATCACCTTTGCCATGGGTGGTTCTGGCTAGAGGTGAACAAAATTGACCAATAACCGATAACCTAAACAAAATTGTAGTTCGGTTCGGTTTCGAAAATGGGGTAATTGTGTTATCGGTTATCAGTTCGGCTGTTCCAAAAAAATCGGTATAACTAAAAACCTAACCGAATTATGTATATAACATAAATAAATATATATAATATTTAATCTACATTTTTATCATTTTACATTGTTATTTAATATATTTACTAATATTTTTTTTTGTTTCATATTTATTTTAGATGTTTTAATTTTTTATAAATTTTTCAACCTATTATAATAATTTTTTAGTCGGCCATCGATTAGTAACCGATCTGATAAAATTTGGTTTGGTTTATGTTCGGTTTTAATTTTGAGAGAGATTTTGATTTGATTAACTAAGAAACCGAACTGAACAGTGCCAAATGACCCATATTTTGTATAATTGCATTCAATAAATCTCTATTTGTCAGCAGAATTTGTTGGATAGAGAAAATAGAAGATATGTCACACCACGTGCCACGTGTGAAAAAGAAAATATCAAATAGATAAATAATTAGGAACTTTTGAAAGTTCATAGGGCAGTTGAAAAGTTTTCAGGTTTTTGGATACAAGGAGATAAGATAAGGGAGTTACTGAATGTAATGGACACGAATAGATGGTTATTGAAAGGAATTGGACAGATACACCGTGTGGACCATGAATATAAGTATATAATTGTATAAGATATGGAATATTCGGATAAAGGATATTAGGAACAGTAGAAGTTAGAAGAGAACTTCTACTGTTCTTAATATACTTTATCTGAGTATTTCATATCTTATACGATTATATACTTATATTCATATCATCCCGCGTCTTGCCAAATCTCCAACGGACGAAGAACTTTACCTGCTGCACTTGAAAGATTTCACTTCCGCAATAACAGCAAAAAAAAAAAAAAATCATCAAAGTTTGAAAATTTTCTTCTACTATTCCTAATATCCTTTATCCGAGTATTCCATATCTTATACGATTATATACTTATATTCATGGTCCATATAGGGATTATACTTATATTAATGATTGTCCATGGGTATGGGTACGTGTTCAGGCTTATTTCCTTTGGATCAGACTTGAACAATGAAAATTTATCATAGGCCTAGCCTGGTCAAGGCTCTCTAAAACCCGCATATTTTTTGGGCAGGATTGGGATTGATAAAAAATAGTATGGGTCGGGTTATATTTTTTTGAAGCATTAATATTAATTATTAATTTATATATTTATAAGTATAAATACTTTTTTTTTTGAATTAGTATAAATACTTTTTATAATTACAAATTATATATTTCTAGAGGGGCGTATATGGGTTGGACTTGAGATTTGATTTTTAAGTCTGAGTCCAGTCCGGTTCGAATCCGTTTAAATTAATATTGGGTTTTGACTTAGCATTTTTATATGAAAGCCCGGTAGGCCCGAGTCTGGCTCAGTCCAGTTTGACTCATGGTCAGGTCTAGATATGAATATAGAGTTATTGATTTGACAAGTTTTGTCAATTTCAGACATTACATAAAAGTTAGAGATATTTTTACATCTTATCCCGAAAATATATATTAAGACTCAAATTGTCTACTAACCTGTATCCAAAATTCAATTGATTATCCAAATCGTCAATTAGCTCCCTAACATATCCTAAAATAGTCAATTAACTTCGTCCCTAAAATTTGATAAAAACGGTGTTATATCTTCCAACCTATACCAAACGTATTGGTTAAGATCTTTACTTTTGTACTCTTTTCTATTGTAGCAAGTGCAGAAAAGGTAGATCTTATCCGTAGATCACTGCATCTACGTGGTTGCAAAAGAAAGGACTTAGATCCGAAGTTTCAGAATGGTTCAAAGGATGAAGATTGGACTACAGTTGCTCCGATGCGAATTTGGAGATACGATAAATATATGCTTCAACTTTTTTCTACTTTAGCTGTGCCTTTAATGGTCTTTTTTGCTTTTCGTTGTGTTTTTCTTGTACTTGTGGATCATATATTAGGCTTAGCCTATATGTATGTGAGGTTTTACTCCTTACTGTTGTCGTCATGTACTAGCAATCGTATTATTTAATGAAATTTTAGCACTTCTATAAAAAAAAAAAATAGAATAAAATAGATGTAATAGATAAAAAATTTATTTAAAAGACAATGTTACTCTTAAATGTAGTTTTTTCTTTTAAAATTTTAATTATTACAATTAATTATTCAAATAATTAATATATATTATTTGAAGAGATATTAAAAAAAATAGAAAAGTGGATATTCATCACTGAACTTATACGGTTGTTTCAAAATGGTCACTTAATTTTAATTTGTCTCAATTTAATCACTTAATTTTGAGTTTTATCTCAATTAGGTCACTTCACCGATTTCAGTGGTTAAAAGGTCTCGAAATAATAACATAAGTGACACGTCCACATGAACCAATTCATATCTCTGACATGTGTCGGTTATTTTTATAAAAACAATGTTTTTCCATAAAAATACCGACACGTGATAACTAGGTGATGCAAACATGAATTTCATATGTCGTCGTTTGGGTGTCTGAGTTGACTCATGCTGATGTGTCACCTATATCATCATTTTGATGCTTTTTAATACCTGAAATCGCAAAGTGATATAATTGACATAAAACTCAAAGTTTGATGGTTTTTTTGAGACAATATTGAAGGTGAATGACCATTTTGAAATAATTATATAATTTCAGTGATCAATCTACATTTAACCATTTGAATTAACTTTATGTGACAAAGGATTCAATTTGCCGGAAAAACAAATGTCAGGCTTAATGATGACCTCAAATAGGTTAAATGTAATATTGGTCCTTGAATTTTAATTTCTATTTTAAAATTGTCACTCAACTTTAATTTATCTCAATAAAATCATTTAACTTTGAATTTTATCTCATTTAAGTAACTTTAGCGATTTCAGGAGCAAAAAGATATCGAAAAAGAGATGTAGCTGCAGCATCAGCAATAGTTAACTTTTACTGTTGGTCAAAAACGACAAGTAACTGCTATCTAGATACACATAGCTGTCACCTAGCTGACCGTTGATCAGCTACGTGGAATTTCTAGGGTTGAAAATGAGCTGAGTAACTCAGTGTTCGGTTTGATAAAAGCTCGATCAAGTTCGGTTTGATTATAAACGAGCCAATCGAGCTTGAGCGCGATGAAGCTCGTCTCGAGAGCTCGTAAGCAGGATCGATCGTAGGTTTATGAGCAAACTCGATTATAATGTTTATGAACACGTTTGTGAGCAAGTTTGGTTCGATTATTATTTTAATAATATTTCTATAAGAGAAAAATGTAAAACAATGTAGTTTTATGTAAAATTAATATATATTAAAGAAGTTTCAAATTAATATAATTTTTTTTAATATAATTAATTACTTGTTTGCGGGCGAAATTAATAAACTAAATTAAGGAGTTATTCGAAAGCAAAGCTCGTGAAAAAATTCGCTAACACACTCGCAAACAGGTTGTGAGTAGCTCACGTACATAATGTTAAGCTTGAACTGGTCAATTTTATGACCAACTCAGTCTGAGCAGGCCAAATTCGACTTGGCTGGAATCAATTATGTTAGGGGCAATTTAGTATTAAGTCAATATATATTGAACCATTATTTATTTATTTATTATGAACTGACCGACATCTACCAATCTGTAGATTTTCGAAATCTCACCCCTACTTGCGCTACTCTCAGTTTTTGACTGTGTTAATGGCGGGAACTGCCGGAGCTTCAATGGTGGAAAGCCAGGGAAGTCGAGTTGGAAGCTGCGATTCAGAAAATCGAAACAAAAGAATCAAATCCGGCGAGGAAGAAGACCGCATTAGCGCCTTACCAGATTTCCTGATTCACCATATCCTCTCGTTCCTGCCAGCAACCGACTTAGTGAAGACTTTGATTTTATCCAAACGGTGGAAGTCTCAATGGACTCATGTCCCTGTTCTCAAATTCGTTCCGAAGGATGGTATGTCTCCCGATCAATTTTCCAATTTCATTGACAAAACCCTAAGTCTACATGATTGCTCCAATATCGACAAATTCGTCATCAAATTAAAATGTTTTGCTATGGTTGACCGATTTCCTAACTTGGATATGTGGATCCGGTTTGCTGCGACAAGAGATGTAAAGGAGCTCATTGTGAATTTCAATAACGACATCTATCCCTACTTGTTGCCGCAGTTTCTTTTCAACGATTCTTCATTTGTTAAATTGAGGTTATTTACTTGTAATTTTATGCCGATTCGGAAAGTAAATTGGGAGTCCGTCAAGAGTTTGGTTTTATACAAGTGTGACGTTGAAGATATGGTACTCCTCTGCTTGAATACTTGGAATTATGCTGTTGTGGTATGTTTGAAGGGCTTGTCATTGCCTCTAAAAGTTTGAAAACTCTTATTTTGGATGCAGTTTGCTCCGATTGTAGTGTCATTGAAATTTCATGTCCTAATGTTGAGAGATTGAGAATATCAAATCTAGTGTGGTTTACATCTCTTAAATTGATGAATTTGCCGTCTTCAGTTTATGCTACCTTAGATTTTTACTTTGAGGTAGAGCAGTTGGAAGATGAAATGAGTCATGATGACTGCATAAATTTGGTCCAACAGACTCTTCTACAGGTTCAGCATGTTGAGAAGCTAGAGATTGGGCGTTGGTTGATGGAGGTAAGTTTAGTATTAGAAATTCAGTTCATTGAAAGTTGTTTTAAGTTTAATTTCCTTTTAACAGATGAATAATAGCATTTGAAATTTGAATGATTATATAATCGTTTGTGAATATTCATTGCCGTTGTGTTTGAAGATTCTATCAACCTGCAAGGAGGATGGAGACTGCATAGGTGGCTTGCCAGATTCTTTTATTCACCGGATCATTTCCTTTTTTCCATCAACAAAAGATGCCTTTGAGAGTGACCTTTACAATACGTGGCAGCGTAAATGGACTGATGTCCCAATCCTAAACTTTGTTTCCAACGGTATGTCTGTCGGATAATTCAGCAATTTGATTGACAATATACTAATTCTTTTTGATTGCTTGAATACAGAGAAATTTGTTATCGATTCCAAAGATATCCCATTGGTGTACCTGGATTATAGATTGTCTTTGTGGGTTCATTTCGCTGCCAAAAAAGATGTAAAGGAGCTCATTTTGGATTGTGATGGTGCTAAAGTGGAATTTGGGCATGAGTATCCATTGCCGCAATTTATTTTCAATAATTCTTCATTGGTTAAAATGAAGATATGTGCTTGTGATTTTAGGCCGAATGGGAAAGTAAATTGGGAATCTCTTAAGAGTTTGCGTTTAGATCATTCTGAGTTCAGTGATCAAGCGGTTGAGAATGTTCTATCGGGTAGTCCTTTGCTTGAATACTTAGAATTACGCCGTTGTGGTTTTCAAGGGGCCCTTGCTATTGCTTCTGAGCATTTGAAAACATTTATTCTAGATGAATTTGGTAAGAACTGTCGTCTCCTAGAAATTTCATGTCCTAATCTTGAAAGTTTGAAAATATCAGGAAACGTCGGTTCTACCTGTCTTAAATTGACGAACTTGCCTTCTTCACTTCATGCTACATTGGATTTGTACGTCTTAGAATCAGATGATATCAGTCCTGATGACTGCATGAATTTGGTTGAGGAGACCATGAAGCAGATTCTGCACATTGAGGAGCTAGAAATCATGCTGAGCAGGTTGCAGAGCCAGAAATCCGGTATTGGTTCTTGAAGGTAACTGTTTGAGAATTTTTTTATTACATGTTTGTATTTCTAAGGATCAGAAATACACATGATTTCTTAATATGACTGTCTAGAGCTATATTTTGCTAATTTTGCTAATTTTAATGTAGACATGCTTTTTGCTAATTTTAGTGGTAACTTTAGTGGATGGTTAGCTTACTGAAATCTCATACTTCATGGAAGTATCACTCAGACAGGGGTGGAGACAGGGTAGCCCTGGCTACCAGAATCACCTCCCCCATGGGTGGTTCCGGTTAGGGGTGAGCAAAATTGACCAATAACCGATAACCGAAACAAAATTGTAGTTTGGTTTGGTTCGGTTTTGAAAATGGGGTAATTGTGTTATCGGATATCAGTTCGGTTTTGAAAATGGGGTAATTGTGTTATCGGTTCGGTCGTTCCAAAAAAATTGATATAACAAAAAACTGAACCGAATTATGTATATAACGTAAAAATATTTTTTTATATCTATATATATATATACTATTTATTCTACATTTTTATCATTTTACATTGCTATTTAATATATTTACTACTAATGTTTTTTTCTGTTTCATGTTTATTATAGATTTGTTTAATTTTATAATTTAGTGGATGGGTAGTTTAGTGAAATCTCATACTTCATATGGGATCACTCAGTTATTATAGACACGGGTGGAGACAGGGGCTGGGGGAATCCGGCTACCGGAATCACCTCTACCATGGGTGGTTCCGGCTAGGAGTGACAAAGTTGATCAATAACTGGTAACCTAAATGAAATTGTAGTTTGGTTCAGTTTTAAAAATGGGGTAATTGTGTTATCGGTTCCGTTATTCCAAAAATTACGGTATAACCAAAAACCAATTATGTGTATAACATAAAGATATATATATATATAATATAATCGATTAGTAACCGAGCCGATAAAATTTGGTTTGATTGTGTTTGGTTATTGAGCTTATTATTCGGTTTGGTTTTAATTTTGAGGGAGATTTCAGTTCGATTAACTGACCAACCGAACTGAACAGAACCGATGTTCACCTCTAGTTCCAGCCCCTATCTCTTTGGAATTTAAATACGTGAGTGTAAAATTGGATCTAACATAGCAGTTCTGTATTCACCACTGATTATAGATCCTATCCGGTCTGCCAAAAAGCTTTGTTATTTTGATTGTACTGTGTATTTGAATATAGGCAAAACTGAGTATTACAATCAATTATGCCTTGGCAATGCTTACTTTGTGCCTAGTACACATGTTGCCCCGTCTCTTGAACTTTTAAAAGTTTCAAATAATCCGATTCTTATTTAATTACAACCAATAACACTTTATTTCTCAACATAATTTGTTAAATGCAGAAAATGGGAGATAAGAATAGGAGACGTGTTAAAGTGCTCGTCACGTGTAAAAAAGAAAATATCAACTAATCAAATAATTAGGAACTTTGAAAGTTCCTATGACAATTGAAGTTTTGATGAATAGGAGGTTATTGAAATTGGATAAAAATATAGGGTTATTAAATCAATTTAACAAAAATAAGGAGTTATTTTGAAAATTTAAAAGTTTAAAGATACAATTGAAGTTTTGAACCAAATATAGTGGATATATATTAAGCTTCTACTTGCCATGAATATCTTTGAATCCTCTCTTGTTATTAGTCCACAAGTATAGGTACTTATGTTTTATGCTCTAAGCTTCCCACTGGTACATGTATCTAGACATTAATTATAGGGTAAATTTCAAAAAAAAAAAAAAAAAAAAACGATGTGGTATCACTTTTTTTTTTTTTTTTGTAGAAAAAGGACTGTGGTTTTTTTCTTTTCAAATACAAGATTGTCGTTTATTCCGTTACACTATTTACGGATTTGGTGAAGATGTCGTTAATTTCCTGACGTGGCGAAGGGTAAATATGGGTTTTTAAAAAAATTGGGGTAAATTTTTTTAAAAAAACCCTGTGGTTTCACTTTTTTTTTTTTTGCAGAAAAAGAACTATGGTTTTTTTTTCTTTTCAAATACAGGACTGTGGTTTATTCTGTTACACTATTTACGGATTTGGTGAAGATGCCGTTAATTTCCTGACGTGGCGAAGGGTAAATCTGAGTTTTTAAAAAAATTGGGGTAAATTTTTTTAAAAACCCTATGGTTTCACTTTTTTTTTTTTGCAGAAAAAGACTATGGTTTTTTTTTCTTTTCAAATACAGGACTGTGGTTTATTCCGTTACACTATTTATGGATTTGGTGAAGATGCCGTTTATTTCCTGATGTGGTTGAGGGCAAATATGAGTTTTTAAAAAAATTAACTAATTAATTTTTTATAACTATTTTGGGTCTACAATATTGACCAATGGATTTTTGTAACTATTTTGTGGCTACAATATTTACTATAAAATCTCACATGAGCGCAAATCTCACATGGTTGTTCAGTGCCTTTTATAGTCGATTTTTAAAAAAATTCATAATTGCCCTTCAGCCACGTCAGTAAATAAATGGTGTCTTAACCAAATCCGTAAATAGTGTAACGGAATAAACCACAGTCCTGTATTTGAAAAGAAAAGAAATCACAGTCCTTTCTCTGCAAAAAAGTGAAACCACAGGGTTGTTAAAAAAAAAATTTACCCCAATTTTTTTAAAAACCCATATTTGCCCTTCGCCACGTCAGCAAATAAACGGCATCTTCACCAAATCCATAAATAGTGTAACGGAATAAACCATAGTCTTGTATTTGAAAAGAAAAAAATCACAGTCATTTTTCTGCAAAAAAAAAAAAAAAAAGTGAAACCATATGGATTTTTTTTTAAATTTACCCTTAATTATATATTATGGTTATAAATGAGCCAAACTTTGAGCTCAATTCAAGCTCAAATTGTTATTCAAGTTCGGCTTGAATAACAGCCTGTTTGTTCACGAGCTCCTCACGAACCAGTTCATTTAAATTGTTTACAAACTTGTCGATGAGTAGCTCATTTTCTCAACTTAAAAAGTTCTTAGCTCAATTCAAGACTAAATAATAATATAAATATATTCTGGGTGATGTTATTAACCCATGAAAAACAGGATTGAACCAGTGAACCATAATCAAACTAATAAATCGGATCAACTAAAAAATACTTCAAAATTCCACAAGGATTTTTGTAGGGCAATCAGTGGGAACTAACCATGCTGGACCTAAACTCATTTTCACTCTCTAATTTATATAGAGGGACTCTCTCTGTTTTCTTTATTGTGTTCGATGTAGGATACTGAGAATAGAAAGAGTACAACTCCTCCCTCACACGTCTGAGCATGGTCCAGTTCGGTTTAAAAACCAAACCAAACAAAACCGAACCAAATAAGAGTAATTTTTATAAACCGAATCAAATTGTAATTCGGTTCGGTTCAAACCGAACCAAACTATATCGGGTTGGTTCAACACTTGCACAATGTTAGCTAGCTAGTAATTGTTACTCTTATTTATTGAACTATTTTATTTTTCCAAGCATGAAATATTATTCTTTATTCTTATACTTTGATGGACAATTCTACAAGGTTAGGATAAGTTTCTGGGAAGATTACACAGAAATTCATATTTTAAAAACTATTTACAACTATGTCAAGTCATAATTTTGGATTATATCAAACTAGTAAAATCAGTAGTTTTAATATATTTTAAGGATTATAATTTATAAATTAGAAGTCTAGAATATATTTTCTAGGGTTTATGATTTATGAATTGGAGCCTAGAATTTTTAAATTATAGTGTAAAATCATAATATATAGAGAATAATGACATATTAAGAATTAAGTTTGGTGATATGACTTAGTTGTAATTTTTTACTTAAGTATAATATTCATGTATTTCAGCCGTTGTTTTTTCTTGTTAAATTATATACCTATTTTGATTAATGTGTGGATCAAATGGAGGGTTGAATAATAGTTGAAGCCAAACGACAAAGGAGGCATGCCGAAAGTGGAGTTAAATCATCCCACATTGAAAAATATGAAAGGCATATCAAAATTTATAAGTGCAAATGAAATATAATAAATTGTTTTATCATGGTATCAGAGCCAATTAACTAAATTAGCTTTAATACCATGATAAATTTTAATTTAACTAATATAATTCTATTAGTTTAATGCTAGTTTCTAAAAAATGATAACATTTTTACAGTTTTAACGCGTTGAAGGTTAAAAAAATTTTGTTTTGAATTTTACGTGATATAATACTTTTTAACGTTATAAAAAATTATTATTAAATATTTAAGTTCCGGTTTAGTTTGGGTTCTGGTTCCGCCACTGGACACTGTATTATATTTGGATACAGGGATCTTCGCGACGGGTGTTGTAGTCTGAAACAGTGAGAGACAGTTTATTGTAAACATTAGCACGCATGAGAAGGGTTGTATCCAAGGTTATCAAACCCGGACCGGCCCGGCCGGTTCAATCGGGTTGAACCGGACCCGGTAGGTATTCCGGTCCGGAAGTGACTATTTTATTACATCTTAGAAAACCGCTAAAAACCGGTGACCCAGCTGGTTGAACCAGCGACTCGGAAACCCGGTCACGGTTTTTACGGTCCAAACGGTTCAATATTTGAACTGTAATTTTTTTTTTAAAAAAAATAAAAATTTAACTTTCAATTAAAATTACTAATCCAATTAAGAAAAAATTAACTTGAATTTCATTTTAAAAAAATAACTTTCAAATTAGTATTGATTTAGTACTGGAATATTTTTTTTTTTGAAGAAGGAATATTTGTTAATGGTTTGGTATTCATATTTTCATTTGATTCCGTTGATAATTGATTTTTGTTTGTTCACATCGAACAAACCAATAAATTAAATCATGCTTGATGAATATGTAATAAAAAAAAATATTAATAATATATGTAATAAAATCAAGTTATATTATTTAATTTCATAATTTGGTTATATAACTTATATATATAACTTATATATATATAAGTTATATAACTTATATAACTTATATATATCAGAATATAAATTAATCAAGTTATGTTAAGCTTTTGTTACATTCAGAATATGCAAGTTATAATTGGTCATGATAATTAAGTTATATATTAGAATATAAAATTCAAATTAACATTTTCATTATGTTGGAAGGTGTAAATAAAATGAAAATTATAATTTTTTAGGATTATTTGAACCTTGGTTCAACCCCGGTTTAACCCTGGTTAAACCTTAAACCCTTCACCCTTTAGCTCTTCCGGTTCTTTGACCGGTCCGGTTTTGATAACCATGGTTGTATCATATAAAATATTACTCTGTTATTTTCTATTTCTCTGACCTAAAAAAATAAACAAAATGACCAAAAGGTTGATAGTTACAGAAGATCTAAACCTTATAATATATATTTTTTTTTAAAGGCTGAACAATGTGTTAGATAAAAAAAAAAGATGACTAATAAATTATTTACCGATATATATAATTATCAAATGAAGACATTATATTTTTATAGCAGCAAAATGAAGACATTGTTGTTTGGGAATAAAGAAATGAATTAATGAAAAGAAAGAGACGTAAAATAATCCGACATTGGAAAATAATTAGTAGTATAAATAATTTATAAATGTACATCACTAATAATAAAAATGTCTTAACATGGTATAAGAGGGTTAAACAGTTTAATAGTAAATGGTTTAACGCTCTGATACCATGTTAAGTTTTTGTGCAATTTTATCATTAACGTTTAAAATGCTATAATTTTACTATTAACGTTGACAATTAAAAACAATTTTACCTTTTAATATTGACAAATTTAGTCCCTTCAACTTTGTATAAAATGTTCAGTTAGCTCCTTAAACTTGCGTAAAATGTAATCAATTGATCACTCGGTCGAGAAAAAAGTATGTTAAATGTGGAAGATGTATTCATGCATTTTAGAAAGTTATTACATAATTAAAAAAAGATTAAAAATGAAGTTATTGCTTGCTTAACTATACAACTTGTCTTCTCTAATATTAGAACTGTATACCTCAATTTTGGTCGTTATACTTTTTTTAAGACTCGTGCAGTACATCTTCCGCATTTAACATACTTCTTTACAACCGAGTGATCAATTGATTACATTTTATGCAAGTTTAGGGGGCTAACTGAATATTTTATACAAGTTGAGAGAGCTATCGGGACACTTTGAAAGTTTAGGGAACCAATCAAGCTTTTCGGACAAGTTCAGGGGGCAAATGATGTATTAAGCCTTTAAACATCAAACAATACAGATAGTTGATTTGCAATAAGGTGTAAAATACTTGTAACGCTGACAGTCAAAAGTAATTTTACTATTAATGTTTAGAATGGTACAATTTTACCATTAATGTTGACAATTAAAAGCAATTTTACACATCAAACAATACAGATAGTTGATTTGCGATAAGGTGTAAAATACTTGTAACGTTGACAGTCAAAAGTAATTTTACTATTAACGTTTAAAATGGTACAATTTTACCATTAATGTTGACAATTAAAAGCAATTTTACGTCTAATGTTTATAAGTTTGGTTATTTTGAACATTATTAAAAAAATAGAGATACTTTATTTTCGTATTCTGCATCAATTATATATTAATTGTTCTAAAAAAAATTACCTTATTAAAATTTTGTAAAAGAATTAGAGATTAATATTTTAAATTCTACAAAATATTTGCTTTTCTCGTACACAATGCAGTATAATTTTTTTCAATTTGGTTAACATGTATACATATATTTGTGATTTGTTACTGATGAGTAATAAAATAACGTAAGTATGCAGTGAAGATGACAAGATTCATGATTGAGAAGACACAGTTTATTTATTATTTCTCAAATTAACCCAACTTATAGACGTAAAATTGCTTTTAATTGTCAACGTTAAGGATAAAATTGCATCATCTTAAAAGTTATAACTATTTTTGTTCAAAAAAAATTAATATAAGCTTTCTTGATAAGTTATTACAGTTAATTTCCCGGCAAGCTATAAATTTTAGCTTTTCTTGAAAGCAACTTTTCCAGTTTTTCCAATTTTTAAGGAAAACAATTTTGCATTTAACAAGCATACTTTTAGTTGGGAAAGCCGAGAAAATTACTTTTAGGATCTGGAAAGCAATGTAAAATATGTGAATTCTTATATTAAGCATCTAGTTTTCCATTTCACTTAAAGAACCTCCAGTTCATATTTGGACATATGTATTCTGACCGCACTTAATAATTAAAATAGTGGGACCAGGACCGGCTCTAGGGGGAGTTCCCCTAGGCCGGCGCCTAGAGCCTCACAGTTTCGTGAGGCCTCAAAATTTTTTAATCATGTTAAGTGTCCCTCTTTATCTATTAATTTTTTTAATCAGAAAACTCTTTTCTTTTAGCTAAACCAACTAAGTAAAACCTTAATAAATTAACGGTTTTGATATATGCAGCCCTTAGGGCTGCATATAAGCATTAAATACAATAGAATATTCTTTTGTATTTTCAAGATGTATATTTATTATGCATTGAACTTTTAAATACACCAAAATTCATTTAATGCAATCATAAATTCTTTTATATTTTCTATATATATGTGCGTTAATTTTTTATTTTTTATTTTTTAAAAAGATATCAAGTAAGTTCAATTTTATCCTTACACAGCATAAAATTTGGAATATCTGACGTGATAGTCAAATAACTGTCAAATCAGTAAGTTCAAATTTTATGCTGTGTAAGGATAAAATTGAACTTACTTGATATCTTTTTAAAAAATAAAAAATAAAAAATTAATGCACATATATATAGAAAATATAAAAGAATTTATGATTGCATTAAATGAATTTTGGTGTATTTAAAAATTCAATGCATAATAAATATACATCTTGAAAATACAAAAGAATATTTTATTGTATTTAATGCTTATATACAGCCCTAAGGGCTGCATATATCAAAACCGTTAATCTATATAATTTTCACTGTACATTATCTTCTCTCCTATTCTTATACGTATTTACACCTGCCCTTCCTATAAAAATGTTAGATTAGGCCACTTTTCCAATTACAATTACAACCCTGCACAAAACAAATTTCTATAAAACCAGCTATTTTTATTCTTTCCATTCCACAGGCAAAGACGTAACCTTTATTTATTTAGGGCATAATACTCATTTGACCCTTAAACTATAAATTCGGAGTCAATTAAGACTTTAAACTATTAAAATCATCAATTAAATCATTGAATTAAGCAAAAATTACCAATTGAATCCATGTTATATCCTAAAATAAGGAATTATGACGATTTGATATGGACTGTAATGATCCATGTGTTGGCTAAAATGATTTTGGGAAAAGGGACTGAAACTATTCAACCGAATGATTTTCGATGATGACTCAATTGATGGTTTTTGCTTAGGATCATGACGTAATTGATAATTTTTGCTTAGTTTAGGGACCTAATTGATGATTATGATAGTTTTGAGGTCTTAATTGATTTTGAAGATTTAGTTTAGATAACCAAATGGAGTTCTCTCTCTGAACATTTACTTTCTCCCTGCTCGGCAAACAACACCTAAATGACAAATTAAAAAGTTTGAGAATTAAAGTTGTTTAGAATATCATCAAGTATTTGAATTTTTCAGTTTTAAAGTCATCAACGGTCATTTTAATTCTAAGGTTTAACCTCAATCATCTCATGGTCACGAAAAAAAAAAAAAAAAACCTCACTCCCGGTTTGGACAAAAAGAAATTTCACAAGTACCTATTTGACAAAATGTGAAAGCACATAATTTTTTTTTAGACTTTATCCTTATTAATATTTTGTACTTAGTTTTTTTATTTATTGAATATGAATTTCTCTAGTACACTTTCGAATCCGTTTGGCCATATTGTCTATTGAGGAAAAAAATTCTCTAAACTAGATTATTTAGTTAGAGATTTTTCATATATAAAAACGGGGAAAATAACAATGTCTTAACTTTAAGTTATTATTATTATTTGATTTAAATTGTTATATCAAAATTAATACATTAAATAGTTATTTTTAAGTTGACCAATATATAATTATTTTACTAGTTGATATTTATTGTATAGGGCTTTCAAAATATTAGAGACGAGTGAGACCTCCTATAATTTATGTGGATCCATATTACATATGACAAAATGTGTACAGAGATCGTCCATTTAACATGGAGAACTGAATACTTCTAATAATTTTCCGTAAAATGCACCATATATGATAATACCAACATATTTCTACAATCATAATATTAAATAATAAAATTATATACTTTATCGACCATAATATGTTTGAATTGTTCAACCAAACTAATTTCTATTAATCGAGTTTTAAACTGACAAAACAAAGTCTAAAAATCAAACTACATAGAAAATATAAATAAGGTATAAAAATATACCGTCATAAGTAATTTTATTCCTATTGTTTAAAATAATATAATTTTATCTCTAACTATGAATGTCAGGAGCAATTTTATTCCTAAATTGATAAGTTGAGTCAGTTTACCAATTTTATCATCTACATTTCACATGTATATCATTTTATCACTTATTAGTAACACGTCACAGATAAAACCTTAGAATGGATCAAGGATTGAGATTTCTTGACTTCATCTCTTCTACTAATAGGATTTTTGGATTTCTTTGGTGTAAGAACATATAAGAAAATTACATGCCTCATTAAAACAATCCGTCATCAAATTTGGTTCGATTCGGTTCATCACCAACTCCGTCTGACGCCTAGGTTAGGTCGTCGGCAGCTCGTCTTCTCCCATTAATTAGGGGGTGTTTGGTTACCTACTTTTCACCTCTTGTTTGTCTTTTCACTTTAAAAGACAGAATTTTACGTGTTTAGTTAGACAACTCTTGTTTGCCTTTTACAACTGAAAATTAGCTTTTTACAAAAGCAGGAGATCTCTGCTTTTTGGAAAAGCAGCATTTTCCAAAGGCAAACAGCAAACAGCAAGTAGCCAAACGGATCCTAGACTTCGTTTAAATCAGAGCAAGTTATAATTTTTAGTTTATTGATGTTATCCATTTTTTATTTTCAACTTTTTAAGAGAAGTGTAGATTTAGCATTAACGTATGAAGTGTTGAAAATTTAAGCATAATGTTTTCAAGTAAGATCAATTCTAGTCCTATGTTATCGAAAATATATATAAAAAAACTAGTTTGATTGGTATTTAATTGTGACTTCAGACCTTCCAAATATCAATTATGTCTAAGATATTTAGTGCACTACTAACAAAATTACAAAAAATTCTGTTAAAATACTAAAAACTGAAGCTGCTACATATAAGTTAATTACAAAAAAATTTTGTCAAACTGTCTAAAATATTTATTGTGTTATTAATATAGATACAAAAATGTACGAAATTGCTTCAATTTATCGACAGACTTGTTTAGAAGGTCTGATGTGACAGTTAAATAACAGTCAAACCAATCTTTTCAAATTTTTAATAGTGCATGGTTAAAATTAATCTTGCTTTGAAATGTTATGGTTAAATTTGCACAATTTCATACGTTATGACTAAATCTACACTTTGCTTGAAACATTGGGGTTAAATTTGACCCTTATCCTAAAAAAATTGGTATTTCGATTTTCTGGATTTTTGTGTGTATCTCTATTAACCTTAGCCAATTTTATTCACTTTCATATGAGATGTAATCAAGTGAAATTATGTGAAATTGGTACGAAAGTTCATTTAAACCTCTTGAAATTCAATTATAATTATTGAATAATTATTTTTTATGAAGTTTATTTTCATCAAATTATTAAGAATATAAATTCATTTCTTAACTAATAATTTTGAGTTTAGAAAATATGTTATGTCGTAAAGGATAAACAATTTATTAATCATCTCTTTTTTTATATAACATATTGTTTAGTCTTTTATTTTGAAAAACATATTATAAGGTTTATATATTCTTTGTCACTTCCTTCTATTTATTTATTTTTTAGATTTTTAACCTTCATATTCGGCATAAACAGAAAATAACAAAGTAACACAATCATTTTGTATCATATTATGGCTGTCTTAAAAATTAAAATATGTTTAGTTAAAAATCTAAAAGTAAGAGACAAAATGGCCAAAGGGTTAACGGTGGTAAAAAAAATAGGAATCTTTATAATATGTTTTTTAAAATAAAAGGACTAAACAGTATGTTACGTAAAAATGTGAGGATTAATATTTAATCCTATTTTACTTGATTTGATACAAATAAATTTTGCAATTGAATGTTCTCTAAATTATTCATTCAAAAAAAAAAGTTCTCTAAATTATTAAAATTATCAACCAAGCCCATAATTTATTTAGAAAATAACAATTTACACCTTTAATTCTAATAATCTTAAGAATTATAGCAATATAATCCTAATCTAATAATTAAACACATAATTAAAACATTTTTTTAGGCCTAATCTATTCCTTTCCCGTCTTCAAGTTGTCTAAAAATTGCAACTAATCTCTAAACTTTAAAACGTTACAACTAACTCTCTCAACTTGCTTATTTAGAACAAATGACACGAGACAAGGCATGATAGTAGAGTTTAGTCGTAATATTTTGAAGTTCCAATCACATGTTGCCACGTGGCATTTGGGGGGGGGGGGATTTTTTTCCAAACAAGCAAATTAAAGGGGTTAGTTATAACGTTTTTATGTTCAGGGATCAGTTGTAGTTTTTGGACAACTTGAAGGGTTTGGAGACGTATTATGCTTTTTTTACGATTTTTACCTTTTCTCTTCATTTTGGGTTTTACTTCCTTTTTTTTTAATATAAGAAAGAATTATATTGTGGAGTTATCTATTCTCCATAATCTCGGGTTAAACGCTCGTCGTCATAGGGCCCCTCGAATCATTGAAGTTAGATGGCAGCCCCCTCCGTCTGATTGGATTAAAGCTAACACTGATGCCTCCGTGATCTCGGGTAGAGCTGGTTGCGGTGTGGTTTTTCGAAATAGTCAGGGGCATCCTCTTGGGTCATTTGCCTTCCCCCTTGATTGTGCTTTGGTACACATGGCGGAATTGCAAGCTGCTATTTTTGCAGTTTCGATTGCGAGGTCACGTGGATGGACTCGTCTCTGGATTGAAAGTGACTCGACTTACGTTATTCGAATTTTCCGTGCCCGTGCGCAGATCATTCCCTGGACAATGCGTGTGGATTGGTTAAATTGTTTAGATTCAATAACGCATATTCAAGTGGTTGTCTCCCATGTGTTCCGTGAGGGAAATCAAGTGGCGGACGCTCTTGCTAATTACGGACGTCTGGTCTCAGATTTACAAATGTGGAATACCCTTCCAGACTTCTGCTCCCTTCTTGCTAGAGATAATGCTCTTGGTAGGGATATGTTTAGATTTTCTTAAAACATTCTTTGTACTGGTTTCATACTTTTTTCATCTCTTCATTTATATATTTGGTTCTTTGCCTTTTCGGAGGTACCAACCTGGTTGGGATTCCCGTTGGGCTAGGTCCGTATTTCAATAAAAAAAAATAAATCAAACGCGTCTTCAGAGATTACAGGATCAAACCAATCGAGCAAATCAAAGAAACTAACTTCGCTAGTATAGGAAAGAGCATTTCTCGCTGCTATGTGAGCCACTCTATTCGCTATACGAGGGACAAAACCATTTTGAATGCTTTAACTAGCATTAACTGCTTACAATCCTCAATCAAATCACCAAAAATTGAGATATCCACACTATTAGAGTTGATTCTATCGGCAATTGATTTCGCATCCGTTTCAAATGCGAATTTTTCCATATCATTGTCGATAGCTCAAATGATACTACTTCTCAATGCATACGCCTCTATCATCCTCGCCTTTCCTTCTTCGTCTCATATGACTGCTCCCCATCCACTTTTTACTTCCTATTTTTCGTTAGCAAAATTCATAGAAGTCTATGTTTTTAGTAAAAAAAAATTATATATATATATATATATATGTGGGTCTTTTTTGATTTGAGGTGAATATATCTCCTACATCAATAATATTAATTATATGTTTAATTGTTGGATTAGAATTAGATTACCATTAATTCTTAAAATAGTTACAAATGTGAGGATTGTTGATTTGAAAATATGTTAAGAGTTTGATTGGTGATTTTTAGACCTGGGCATTGGCCGGGTCGGGCCTGTCGGGTTTTTAATAAAACCTGACGATTCTAAACCCAGCCCGTAATAAATTGAGTCGGGCTCGGGTTCGGGCTCGGGCTCGGCGCCTAAAATATGAATCCCAAGCCCATCTATATATTAAAAAAAATACAATTAAAATACCACATCAATTTGTCTTAATAAAAAAAATAGTACGCACAATACAAAATAATTATCTATTGAAACATCAAATCCAAAATAAATTAATTTATATCATCTCGTAAAAAATATAATTAATTTTATATTTATAAATTATAATATATATATATATATATCAGGTCGGGCCGATGGAAAATTCATATAGTCCAAGCCCGCGCAGTTTCTGGATGGCTTATATGGGCTTGGGTCGGGCCAAACCTGACACCAATTTCGTGTGTCTAAGTCTGGTTAAATGGTCCTAGACCGGGCAGACTCACCGGCCCATGCCCAAATCTAATGATTTTAATAATTTGGGGGAGCTAATTGATATACAATGCATAGTTTAGGGCCAATGTAAGCTTTATGGCAATAATAAATTATTTACCTCTAATAATAGTTGAAGCCAAACAAGCTAAAGATATTGGTATAAAATAAACAAACAAACGACAAAAGAGGCATACAAAAAGTGGAGTTAAATAATCCCACATTGAAAGATATGAAAGACATATTACAATTTATAAGTGTAAATGAGATATAATAAATTGCTTCATCATGGTATCAGAGCTAGTTAATAAATTAGCTTCGATACCGTGTTGAATTTTTAATTTTCAATATTCATTAACTTAAACATAGATAAAATTAGAGAAAAAATGAAAAAAGTTCAAGGAAAATAGAAAAAAAAAACGATTGAATTTTGGATTAAGGTGCAAAAATACCTCTAACATTTTGAGTCCGGAGCAATTTTACCTGTTATATCTAAAATTGTGTAATTTTACCCATAACATCTAAAACAGTGCAATCCAATCATTTAGAGTCTTTCGAACATTCAGAATCTCAGGGGGCGTTTGGTTGGGGGGGTTTCAGGAAAGGGTAAGGGAAATGGGAGGCTTCATTCCCTTTGTTGGTGTTTGTTTTGCTAATTAAATGATTCCTTTTGCCCTTTTTTAGTTTTGGGTTTACCCCCTAACTCCTCTAACTCATTCTCCACTTTCCCCTAAGGTTTTCTATTCCCTTTCCCCTCTCTTTCTAACCTACACTCCTTATAAAATTCTACTTTACTCCCTATTTTATTTTTTATTTTTATTTTGGTTTCTATATTTTTTTATTTTTACATTTCTTTATCTTTGGATTAATTTCATTTTTGTTATATATTTTTAATTTTTTTACTCAAAAAATATTTTTTGACTAAATTTTACGTTTTTTATTTTTGTTTAATCCTTATATTTTTTTATCACTAGATTAATTTCACTTTTCATCCTTATAATTATTTATTTTTACCTTTTTACCCTGAAAAATAATTTTGACCAAATTTTTTTCTTTTATCATATTATTCAGTTTTAATATTTATTTTTAATTATTTTAAAATAATTATTTTTTTAAAATATAATATTTATGCATTTTCTTTGATTAATTTTAACTTTTATGAACTTTATATTATTATCAATAAGGGTAGCAAGTGAGTGACGTTTTGGATTGTTTGGGATTATATATGAAGTTATTTCACGTTTTATGGAAACTATAGTAAAAGAGTTGAATTTTTTTTTATTATATATGAAATTAAAAAAAATAGTTTTGATTCCCTATTTGAACCAAACATCCACAAAGTGAATATGGTGGAATTGCATTCCCTTTCCTAAACATATCCAAACACATAGGGGTATGAATGCTCATTCCTTTCCTTTCCTTTAGTTTCCCTTTCTTGATTCCTTTTCTCTTACCCCTTGTGAACCAAACACCCCCTCAGTTCTTTCTTTTGTAACCACATAGATCTAGTGATCTATATACAAGTTCAACTGTTTCTGTTCTTGCTAATCTGAAAAATGTATAAATGAACCAATTATAGCTGAAGAAGAAAGTGTAACGTCCCAAAAATTAGGGGGCGACGGGATCGAGTCAATAATAGAAACTTTATTAGTTGGTTGTTTATATATTATCATTTGGAGATCATTATTATATTGTTCTTTAGCAACCGGCTGCCATTGTCTTTTTATTGGTATCTTTATGGTCAAACCGTAATGGAACCCCAATAGCTTTAGTTATTCCCGCAATTATTATTATGGCTCGGACCATATTATTTAATATGTAAGCCCCTGATTGCTTGAAGATGCACGCCCAATATGATAAAGGGCTTGTATTGGGGAGATTTTTCCGGTGATGCTTAGAAGTGCATGTCGGTGAAGGATGTCGCGAATGATTTTCTACAGAATAAATGGACAATTGCGAACGAGCAATCAATAAGCGTAAGGGTGACGTTGATGTTGTCATGAGATTTGTGGTTGAATAGATGGGCAATTATCACATAGTTGGCCATGGGTAACATGAAATCGAGAAGAAACCTAGGTCCGAGACGCCGCTCATCGGAGCCAGGCACTCCATCTGGTCATATACACAGTGCAATCATTGTTATATCATATATGAGGAATTTTAGCTTCAATAGAAAGAACCAATAGGAATTTTAGCCTAAGCATAATTTTATTAAATATTGTTAATATTGTAGTATATTTACAAGATTAAATGATTTTTTGAACATCAGTTCAACCTTTAACCTTGACTCTTTGTCTTTTCCCATTCTTGACTGGTCCGATTTTCGCAATCATATTATTTACGGAGAAATATTTTTCACTATTTCTACCCTATTGAAAAAATAAATAGCGATTTCTCATGGCAAATTATCGTCTCATCACGTTTATAATCTTAGCTGGAATTAGACTTGTCCATGGGTCGGGCTTGGATCAAGTGTACCGGGTTTTTATGTAAAAATGCTCGGTCCAATCCAACCCATCCCACTATTAATTTAGGTGAACTCGAACCAAATTGGGTTCGGACTTAAAAATCAAATTCCAAGTCCAACCCATATAAATCCACCTAAAAATATATACATAATTTTTTTAAAAGAAAATATACATAAATTTAATTATAAAAAATAAAATTTATACTTAAATTTAAATATTTAATACATAAATATATAAATTAATAATTAATATTAATAGGCGGGCTAGGCGGGACTGGCCAGAGCTATTTTGATCAATCCCAAATCCACCCAAAAAATAGGTGGGTTTTAGCGGACCTGGATCGGACTGGACCTATGATTAATTTTCATTGTCCAAGTCCGACCCAAAGAATATGAACCTGGATGGGTATCCGGACCCGTGGACACGTCTAGCTGGATTAGAATAAAATGAAATAATAAAAATAAAATTTGAGTTTCACAAATATAGGCATCATTGCAATGCATCAAATTGCCCCAAAAATTGAATGGTCAAATACATTAATATCATAATTAAGTACAAAATTACAAGCAAGTCATATCACCAAACTTAATTCTTAATATGTCATTTTTTTTACAACCTCTTAATATGTCATTATTCTCTATATATTATGATTTTATATCATAATTTAAAAATTCTAGACTCCAATTCATAAATCATAAACTCTAGAAAATATATTCTAGACTTCTAATTTATAAATTCTAATCTTTAAAATATATTAAAAGTACTGATTTTACTAGTTTAACGTAATCCAAAATTATGATTTGATATATTTGTAAATAGTTTTTTCAAAGATGAATTTCTGTGTAATTTTCCCAAAATTTGAAGGGCTTCTCTCCATTGAAGATATGGTTTAGCCCAGCCCAATAAGAAAACTTATTGGGCCCAAAACGGAGGAAGATAAATGAATTTTGTGGCCATACAACTATCCATCAACTCTTTAATGTTCCATTTCTAATCACTGGTAAAAAAAACTGCTTAGGTAACGTTTAGGCGTTCGAAATCGAGAATCTGTTCCAATTTTCTCGCTTAGTCCCTTTAGATGTTTTCTTGACCTCCAGATGATTTTTAGTCATTTAGACTCCACCTAGACTGCTTAGGTGCCGCCTGAGCGACGATTAACAAAAACATTATTTATTGTAAATTTAGTTTTTACTTTATTATAATTCACATTTTAAGTTATTTCAATATCATTGTTGTTGAAATGTTAATGTTTGCCTATTTTTTAAGATATTTGTTATAAATATACGTGTTTTTTGTATTAAATAATTTTATATATCACCGGCATGGAGCAATCTTAAATTCTTTGGCCAACCCTACTAACGAGAGAACGGGGATTAGTCTGAATGTGGACATAGTGTATAGGTGTCACCGCGGTGGTGCGGATCCTCCAGAATTACCTCATGGTTTGACCAATAAAATAATTTTATATCTTAATTGAATTTATATAACAATTTGTTGATTAACAAATAAAAGTTATAAAAATATAAATCCGATTAATCCCCGATTAATCTTTCAGGGGCATATTCACCCGACTAGCGTCCAGCATTTTTTACAACTTTGTTTCAAATACTTGAGTACTTTAGTACCATAAGTGTATTTAAACCCCATATTGTTAGATCCAGATCAAACCAGCCGACCCAATTGGTTAGACCAAAAACTGGCTTGATCTCCAATTTGGATAATGTTGGGTTTGTTAATCTGATCTCAAATTTTTTATTTTATTTTTTAAAAAATAAAATAAAAATTATTATTTTTTAAAAATGGCAGACCATAAGTTTCATTACTTTTATAATTTATTTAACTTTTCATTCTGCCTAAACAATAAAGAGCATAATTTCAAAATAATAATAGTTTGATGAAAAATTATTGTAATCAGACTGAAATATTATGATGGTGAACACATAGAGCTTATTAAGTTACATCAAACTGAAATATTATAATGGTGAACACATAAAGTTTATTAAGTTACAGTTGATTATTCTAATTTTCAAATAATGTAATTTGGTTTATAATTAACATAAAAACTTATTTGGCCTTTATGGTATCTAAAATTTTGTCATTTGTTCCATATGGTATGATTTAGTAACATTTGCCCATTAGTATTTCTATATGTGACATTTAATCCATTTTGGATGAACATTTATCTGATATGTTAATGATTCTTATATGATACAATTTTTGACACCTGACATTTACATATTACAATTATTATTTTTCTATATAGACTTTATACATGAATAAATAAGAAAAACAATTAATTTCTTATTTATTCGCATATCTATATAGAAAAAGGGCTTAATACATCATTTGCTCCCTTGACTTGTCCAAAAAACTTGATTGGTCCCTTAAATTTTCAAAGTGTTCCGGTAGCCCCCTCAACTTGCATAAAATTTTCAATTAGCTCCCTGAACTTGCGTAAAATGTAATTAATTGATCACTCGATTGTAAAAAATTAAGTTAAATGCGGAAGGTGTATTGCACGCGTCTTAGAATGTTATTACATAATTCAAGAATAGATTAAAAAGGAAGTTATTACTTGTTTAATTATAAAACCTGTCTTCTCTAATATTAGAACTTCAATACCTTCACCTTGGTCGTTTCACTTTTTTAAGACGTGTGTTGTTAACAATGTAAATTCAGCCACAATCAGGACCCTACATGTCACCAGCTCACACTATAATCCTAACAGCCAGCAAGCTTCAGTGAAGGACCATGGGTGATTTCATCCAACGATCATCATTCCTTGTTCTGTTGTAAATACCAAAAGTTTGTTAGTCCTTTTGTTTTTTAGTACACCTGTAAGTTTTATCTTTTTCATGCTAAAAGCATATTACTTTTGTATCTGTATTTATTCAGTGCTTCATTGAGCCATTAATGGTAAGAAAAGCAATTTTGCACAAGGTTTTCTCTTCCTTAATTTTCTATCTTATGATGGTATCAAAGCTTTCTCTCTAAAATCCAAAATCTGGATCTATTCTTTTCACTTCCATCTTTTCCTCCTTTTTACAGTCACCATGGCTGCTATTGTAAATCGTCCTCTAAGACAAGAAGATACCCCTTGTTGAGCGATTTCCGCAAGTGCACGGTATACGCTTGTAGTAATAAAAGATATCGATCCCACAGGGAACGCTTTTTTAACAAAACTTATTTACAATCGGTTAAATTTACTTTTAGGTTTATGATATGGAAAAATCGTTTAATCGGTTTTGGTTTTGAAATAGCTAGAATGAGAATTAGATTAGAATATGAAGATGTTAGAAAATATCTGATTAAAAATGAATTTGCAAAACAGGAACGTTTTAGTACTT
Organism: Euphorbia lathyris; assembly: GCF_963576675.1. Classification (NCBI taxonomy): domain Eukaryota; kingdom Viridiplantae; phylum Streptophyta; class Magnoliopsida; order Malpighiales; family Euphorbiaceae; genus Euphorbia; species Euphorbia lathyris. The sequence goes on along the minus strand of NC_088910.1, from coordinate 139,002,990 downwards.
TAGAAAAGTAAACAGGTATATTTGTTTGCATTAAGCAAAGAAACAACTTTAAACTTTGTACGAATTATAAAGATGAAATAAATGACGGAACCTCTAATTAATTGGCTTTGAACGCGACAAAACCCTTATCCGGGATAATTGCCCTTAACCAAATTAAAACTCTGCCGAGATAATAATTTGTCTAAGTGTTCAACAAAGTTTCCTTGTAAAGATTTTGGATTAAATACGTTTTAATGAAAACACCAGCATCAATCCACTTCGGCTCATTTACCAAAGTGCTGCATAAAAATCTATCGAATAGAACGGACTTTATTAGATGAAATATAAATTGATACAAGTTTACAGAGAACATGGAGCATTGAATTCTTCGACGGCGTGCAAGTGAACGGGTTGTCAATCCTTTCCTTGGGTTTCGTTCGAGTTTGTCAGGCTCAGGGGCGAATCCTCTACTCAATCTTCTCGCTGAATCTTCGTAATAGAGACTGGGTCGGTCTACTACCAAAATGAAAACTAAACTGGAACAATGTCTAAACGCTACTGAATTTGTTATTAATTTGTAAACAATGTGTGTACATCATATTGCTTTTGAACAGAATCGAAATCTAACTTCTGAATCACTTGATTCGGAATTTCTACATAAATTCTACACTAATTGCTTTCTTCTACACATATCACATTCTTTCAACTCTCCATCAACTCTTTATTTATAGATGTTGAAGAGTCTTGATCGAAGTGTCGTGTCCGTTGTGAAGGATCGTGTCCGTTGTGAAGGAATGTCTTTATCCACCCGAACGATCGCGTTCCGTCGAAAACGAAAGTGTGTAACATGCTTCTAAAATCTCCTGCTCGTACCGAGAATTATCAAATTCACTACCGAGAATGGGGGAGCATCAATTGTACTTCGGACGAAGGGTAAAATGGCTGAAGGACGCGTGTCGCGACCGTGAAAAGGGGAAGCCGCGGTCGCGACACGGAGCATTTTTTATTTTTTCGCTCTCGTTCGTGTCCTCGACTTGGCATTATTAATTTTCGTCGTCTTCGACTCCTTTTGTAGGGCTTTTCTTCTATTTTCGAGCTCTTTTTACTCCTATTTGGATTTTACCAAATATTTATGTACCTTGCATGAAAGAAACATATTCGAAAGTAAAAGCTTTCTAAATAGTTATAAACAGCATAAATTCGTAGCAATATTGATGTAATTATTGATAATATTTTAGGTATATTTTGGGCTTAACACCCCTTCCAGCCCGTATTTCTTACCGGCGAATGAGAATCCATCATTGATTTTAGTCACCACACTTCTCACCGGATCTAATTACCATTCATGGGCCAGAACCATGAAGATGGCGCTCATGTCCAAAAACAAATACAAATTTGTCGATGGATCCCTAACACCAGCTGAGGAAGGAGATCCTCTCTTTTCATCTTGGAATCGTTGCAACAACTTGGTTTTATCATGGATTCAACACGCTGTATCTCCAACAATCGGTAAAAGCATCATTTGGCTTGATGGTGCTAAGGCTGTGTGGGATGACCTCAAGGACCGTTTTTCACAGAGTGATAACATCCACATCTTAGAACTTCAAAAAGAAATTCAAACTCTCAATCAAGGTACTCTTTCAATTTCAGATTATTATACCCAAATGAAGATTCTCTGGGATGAACTTTTAAACTTCCGCCCATTACCCACCTACACTTGTGACCCAATTTGCAAATGTGGTGCCATTAAAAATTTTCGCACTTACCTTGATTCTGACCAAGTAATAACCTTTTTAAGAGGCTTAAATAGTGGATTTGCAAATGTTAGCTCACAAATCCTGCTCATGGATCCCCTTCCCTCACTCAGTAAGGTTTTCAACCTCACCTCTCAACATGAAAGACAAGCAAACTCAGTTGCCCTTCTCACTCAAAATTCCCCAGAACCAACAGCCTTTGCAGCCTTTCAAACTTCAAATCAGACACATTACAGATACCAACCAAACAGAGCACCAAACAACCAAAGACGCCCAAATCATCCCAATGGAAAATGCACATATTGTGATAAGGAAGGGCATATTGAGGACATCTTCTATAGAAAACATGGTTTTCCACCTGGGTATGGCAAGAACAGGAAGTATGGCAGAGCTAATCAAGTCCAAGCTTACTCTCAGAACAACAACGCAGAGCATAACGAGTCCAACAACACAAACGATAACTCATCTTTCACACTCACTCGAGCCCAATATGATCAGATTATGCGTCTCATACCAGAATGACAAAACCTGAATGACAACTCACCACCAGCAAACACAGCTCACATTGCATCTGTCAGTAACAATCGCACACCATCTCAGCATGAACACCATTCTGGTATTGTATCTTCAACTTCAAATAATGAAATTAACCATGCTAGTTGGATCCTTGATACTGGAGCCACGGATCATATTGTCTGTGATTTACAGTATTTTTCTTCTCATAAGCCAGTTGCAAATTATATTGTTCAACTTCCAAACAATATATATGTGCCTGTCACACACATAGGCACAATCCATCTCAGTCCCACGCTTGTGCTTCGTAATGCTTTGTGTGTTCCGAAATTTCAATATAATCTTGTATCTTGCAGTCAATTGACAGAAAACTCTGCAATTTGTCTATATTTCACATCTCAATGTTGTGTTATCCAGGATATGAACAATTCATAGAGGATTGGATATGCTAAGGTTCGAGATGGCCTTTATCACATGGATCCCCCTTTTGTCAATAAGAAATGTAGTTCAGCCACCAAAATCACTTCTCCTGAAACCACCCTTTGGCATATGCGTTTGGGGCACCCTTCAATTCAAAGAAGTCTAGTTCTAAGAAAACATTTTCCAATTTTCCCTGTTTTTGATAATCATTATCCTTGTACTGTCTGCCATTTGGCTAAACAAAAGAAGAAATGTTATCCTGTCAGCTTTAGCAAATCAAAAGAGTGTTTCGATTTGGTTCACATGGATATTTGGGGTCCAATCCAAAAGTCCTTCAATAGTAAACACTACTTTCTCACTGTCGTTAATGATCACAGTAAATTTGTTTGGCTTTACTTTATGCAACATAAATCTAAAACCAGAGACGCAATATTAGCATTCAATAATTATGTTGTTAATCATTTCAACAAATAAATAAAACTATAAGAACTGACAATGGGGCTGAATTCAAAATGGTTCAATTTTATGCTGAACACGGTATACTTCATGAAACTAGTTGTCCTGAAACGCCTCAACAAAACAGTGTTGTTGAACGCAAACACCAGGATATACTTAATATCACTAGATCACTTCTCTTTCAAAGTAAAATGCCTGATAGTTACTGGCCAGAGGCGGCTTCACATGCAGTTCATTTGATAAATAGATTGCCCACAAATGCTGCATCTATACCATTCATCACTCTCCATAATAGAAAACCAAACTGGCAAGAACTTAAAGTTTTTGGCTGCCTGTGTTACGCTTCCACCCTCGACAGACACAAGACTAAACTCACTCCAAGGGCTTCCAAATGTGTCTTTTTGGGGTATAAGTCTGGGGTCAAGGGTTATAAGGTGATGAACTTAGCCACTCATAAAATATCCCTATCCAGAAATGTTCATTTTTATGAAACCCACTTTCCCTATGATCGAAAACCTCTCAATCCAAGCTCCACCAAAGTAAATCAACCCTTCATTGACAATGAAAATCAAAATAATTTTACTGACACTTTGGTTGAGAATGCAGGTTCTGAAATTAATGAGGATGCAAATGAAGGACATGATTCACCCATTGACAATAATATTGTTGATCACGAGCCAGCTGATTCACATGACACAGATCTTGGTACTGAGTCTTCAACACAAAATGAAGGAAGTGGAGAACATAACTTATCAGAAACTGAACCTAGCAACAACCTCAGAAGATCAACGAGAGATAAATAGATTCCCAGATATCTACAAGACTACCACCACTCTCTTGCAGGTTCAGTCATTGTTGCCACCCTTCCACCACCAAAATCTCCTCATACACTCGACAAAGTGTTATCTTACGAAAATTTGTCTCTTGTCAAACGAGCTTTTCGATTAACATCAGCTACCAAAGAGATCCAACAAGCTATGAAGAGGCAATCAAAAGTCAGCACTGGAGAGAGGCCATTCAAGCTGAACTTGAAGCCTTGAAATCAAATGAAACATGGGTGATCACAATTCTTCCTGTAGGAAAACATCCCATTGGATGCAAATGGGTCTTTAGGACAAAATATAGAGCTGACGGGACAGTGGAGAGATACAAGGCCAGGTTGGTTGCAAAGGGATTCACTCAACAACTTGGGTTGGACTTCACAGAAACATTTGCCCCTATGGCAAAAATAACAACCATCAGGCTCTTCTTGGCTTTAGCAAGTATGAATGGTTGGGTTCTTGAATAAATGGACATAAATAACGCTTACCTTCACGGGGAGATAAAAGAAGAAGTATACATGTCCATTCCTCAAGGAGCAAACAGCCCTACTGATAGCCATTCAAAAGTCTGCAAATTGAATAAAGCATTGTATGGATTGAGGCAAGCTGGAAGACAGTGGAATCTCAAGCTTAGCAAGGCTCTTAAACAATTTGGATTCCATCAAACAATTTCAGACCCTTCGCTTTACATTAAAACATCAGGTACCAAATTCCTTGCAGTTCTTGTGTATGTAGATGACTTATTGGTAGCCAGCAACTGCCAAATTGAAGTTAATTCTGTCAAACATTACTTACACAACCTGTTTAAGATCAAAGATTTGGGACCCCTTCAATATTTTCTTGGCTTTGAAATAGCTAGAAATTCTACTGGTATCCACTTTTGCCAAAGAAAATACTGCTTAGAGCTATTGCAAGAACACGGATTCTTAAATACCAAAGTTGTAAACACACCAGCCACACCATCTTTCAAGCCATCCAGTTCTCCTGAACAATTGCAAGATATCCATGGGTACCGACAATTAATTGGCAAATTGTTGTACCTAACTCATTCCAGGCCTGATATAAGTTACATTGTTGGTCAGCTGTCTCAGTGCTTAAACAATCCTACTTCAGATGACCTACAAAAGGCTCATAGGGTATTGAGATATCTCAAGGGATCACCAGGACAAGGGATTTTCTTCCCTGCTCATAACACTGCAGAATTGAAGGCGTTCACTGATGCAGACTGGGCCACCTGCACAGAAACAAGGAAATCCATAACTGGGTATTGCATTTTTTTGGGAAAGGCATTGGTCTCCTGGCGATCAAAAAAGCAATCAACATTCTCAAAGAGCTCCTCTGAAGCTGAATATCGGGCCATGGCTACCACAACTTGCGAGGTGCAGTGGATTTTGTATTTATTGCGAGATTTTCATGTTACTAATGCCAGCCCTGCCCTGCTTTACTGTGATAACCTTACCGCAATGCATATTGCTCATAACCCCGTGTTTCATGAGCGCACAAAACATATTGATATCGATTGCCACATCATAAGGGAAAAATTACAAACCAACATCATTCATCTACTTCCTGTTCGATCTTGCTACCAGATTGCTGACTTGTTCACTAAAGCTCAATGCCTTCCGCAGTTGCTTTCTTTTAAATCCAAACTTGGCCTGTCCAACATATACATGCCAGGTTTGATGGGGGTGTTAACAATGTAAATTCAGCCACAATCAGGACCCTACATGTCACCAGCTCACACTATAATCCTAACAGCCAGCAAGCTTCAGTGAAGGACCATGGGTGATTTCATCCAACGATCATCATTCCTTGTTCTGTTGTAAATACCAAAAGTTTGTTAGTCCTTTTGTTTTTTAGTACACCTGTAATTTTATCATTTTCATGCTAAAAGCATATTCCTTTTGTATCTGTATTTATTTAGTGCTCCATTGAGCCATTAATGGTAAGAAAAGCAATTTTGCACAAGGCTTTCTCTTCCTTAATTTTCCATCTTATGATGTGCAATACATTTTCCCTATTTACTTTACTTTTTTTTGCAACCGAGTGATCAATTGATTACATTTTATGCAAGTTGAGGGGGTTACCAGAATACTTTGAAAGTTCAGGGGACCAATCAAATTTCTTAGACAAATTCAAGAAGCAAATGATATATTAAACCAAAAAAATAATCGGCACGTGTACATATCATGTGTTAAAAATTGTGCCAGAGAAAAATTTAACAAATCATCTAAAATGAATCAAATGTCACATGTGGTAATATATTAGGGACAAATGTTATTAAATAATAACACAGGGCAAGTGATGATCTATCCAAGTTCAAAAGCATTATTCGTAGTTGCCACGAGATCCTACTACAACAAGCCACATTCTCAAGAGCTTCGTTCGGCGACAAGGTAAAGGGTTGGCTCATGATTTTGCACAGGCTCATTCTCATAGTTGTCTCATGATGACTGAAAAAATACCAAGTTTTATTCCTTTTGTTTTGTTAAATGTTTGCTCTTTAATGGCTCATTAATAGAATTTCCTTATAAATAACAAAATTTTGGATATCATAACGGACGAAAAGAGCTCTGACCCTTTATAATAATTCAAGTTATTTGATTAAATTAATGATATAACTATAAACCCAGTTTGATTTCGGTTCCGGTTATGAAACATTGATAAAACCTGGTTTAGCGAGTAAATTACATCCATGACTACCGAACCCATTTTAACATTTTACCACTGAACTTCAATTATTAACGGTATGGCCGCTGAACTTTACACTTTTTAATACCGATGACCACTCAACTTTAATTAACTGCTCAAAATGACCGCCAACGATCTCAAAATGAAAATATTCAAGAATTAAAGTTGTTCATAACGACGTTTACCATGAAATCATATTTTTTATTTTCCAAAATCATATTTTTTAGAGCCTTCTCTCTAAAAATTCACTTTCACTCCTAACAAAACAACACATAAATGACCTCAAAAAGAAAATTTTCAAGAATTAAAGTTATTTAGAATATCATTAACTCTTCCAATTTTTATTTTGAGGCCGTCAACATTCGCTCTGAAGTGTTGAGATGTGTAAAGTGCAATGGTCATACCATTAAGAATTGAAGTTCAGTGGCTACAATGTTAAAATGAGTAAAATTCAATGATCAAGATGTAATTTACCCTGCTAAAACTTTTTGGGCCCAAAAGCAAAAAAGAGAAGTGATTTTCGCAGCCATATAACAGAGATGAGATGACAAATAGCTTATCTTTATCATCCGACTCTGCAGAGAGGAACAGTTGAGACAGAGAAATGCACAACTTTACTCTCTCGGAGCCAGGTTTGAGAGCAAATTCACTTCCTCCATTTCCTAAACTTTCTTTCAATTCTCTTTCTAAGAAAAGGAAAACCTCCAATCGTTCTTTTCGCTATCCATGTCTTCTTTTCTCCAGGTAATTCTTCTTTTTCTAAATTCCCCTATTTGTTTGTTTCTAATTAGTAGTTTCCAGCAAGTTTTTGGTAATTTGAATATCTTAGTAAATGCTGTTCGTAACTGTGTTCACATTGCTCAATTTAGTAAGAAAGGAAGAAGATGATGTTTTTTATAACTTTGAGTTTGTTTTAATTAAATACAGATATTCAAGACAATGCTGTAAGAATCAAATTGATGAGGCAATCAGTCATGTTATGCCAATGGTGTTCAAGAATGTGGATAACTTTGTAATGTTTCTTATATCCCTCTCTGTTCTTTCTTTTTCTGTTTAGTTAACGTCAAAATAATGGTATTTGTCATGTAACGCTTTGAACGAAAGGTTAAGCTGATACTTAGGCTCATTTTATATTAATATCTGACACGTCTGCCGGGCCTTGAAGCCTAAACAACAGGTTAAGTTGTCGTGAAACCGTTTGAATTAAAAGTTCAACCTAATACTTAAAGTATCAATTCATATTAATACGTGACAGTCTTCAAGGAGTATTATACACTACAAAATAGGCTTAATACCTCAGCCGCCTCCTGAACTTGTCCATTTTGTCACTTACCCCTCTACTTAGTGGTATAAGCCTCCTCAACTCAACAAATGTAACACTTTGTGTCCCTTTATGTGCCTACATGGCGTTGATTAGCCCCTCAACACATCTTATGTATTCTATTAGCTCTCTTAATTCACCAAATGTAACACTTTGTGCCCTCTAGGTTTTTATGTCTGTTGCAAAGCAATGAACGAAGGGTTTACATCAGGATGTAGAAGTTGTATTGGGAGGTGTACTCAATGTCCTCTAGGTACAAAAGGGGCCAAATGTAACACTTCTTGCCCCATAGGTTTTTATGTCTATTTCAAAGCAATGAACGAATGCTTCACATCAGGATGTAGAAGTTGTCTTGGAGGTGTACTCAATGTCGTCTAGGCACAAAAGGAGCGGCAATTTTTGAGTTGAGGAGCTGATAGGTTGGCTACTAAGTAGAGGGGGTTAAGTGACAAAATGGGACAAGCTCAGGGGACGGTGGAGGTATTAAGCCTAGAAAATATCTTTTGATGAAAAATTGCCTATGTAGTTTAGTTATCCTAATAGTAGTTTAGTTTCCAAATTAGGATAGAAATTGAAAACTTAGTAATAGTAGAAAGGAGTATATAAGCAAGAGTTATTTGATTATTTATTTGTGTGGATAGTTTTGAAGCTTGCGGCCTTAAGATATCCATTACATGTGAGTTTTGGGTGTAACCAGATCTCATAGGATTAGAGTTAGGGACTTGAGTAAAGGACGAAATTTGCTTACTGTTGTTCTAATTTGTCGATTATTAATGAATTATGTGTTCTTCCTTGCCCATAAATATAGGCAAAAATAGTCAAACCAAGTAAATTTCTTGTTCTTGTGACTGTATGTTAATTTCTTGTTCCGCATATCGAGCTTGTTATAATCAATAATCGCCCGATTGCTAACACTAGCTACCTTTGTTGTCAAGAGAAGCTAAATTATGTTCCTCTAAAGATTCAATTTCAGCTACTGAGTTTTTTAAAACTTCAGAAGCTTATTTCAGTGATTTTCCAGCTCTTTCTGTTCTTTAAATGGTAAATATGTCAGTTTTAGATGCTAATATTGGAGGCTTAACTCTGCATTTCTATTCATATATGCCAAACAATTTTCTGAGGCTTAATACATTAGGTTTAGTGCCCTTTGAACTTGCTCCAAAAAACCGATTGGCCATCTGAACTGTACGGATGTCTCATTAGCCCCTTGAACTTGCTTAAAATGGAATAATTAACCCATTAGCCCCCTGAACTTGCTTAAATTGGCATAATTAACCCCTAAGTGCTACATGGCATGATGGCGGAGTAAGAGGAGATTTGACCAATTTGAAGCGTCATTCACTTTAAACAAGTTTAGGGGGCAATAGGTCATGTTAAGTAAGTTCAAGGGGCCAATGTATCACTTTAATTAAGTTCAATGTGTCAATAGAACACTTTAAGCAAGTTTAGAGGGCTAATAAGACGTCTCCAAATTTCAGGGAGCAATCAATTTTTTGACCCAAGTTCAGCGGGGCTTGATATGTTACGTCAAGTAATTTTCTGATGATAAATCCCTGCCTTTTCATGTGTCGGACTTCACGGGTAGTGCATTGATTATGTTTTTCATCTTTACAGAATGATTTCCAGAAGAGCTTGGCAATCAAACAATCAATGCCGGTTAAGGATGATATTTGTGTGTCCACAAAGAATAGCTCTATGAGGAATCAAGTGGCGACTTCTGCTGAATCATATGGTGGTCTGCTGAAGTTTGCGCTCCTTTTCGGGTATCTTACGTTTCAAGGCTCTCAACAAGCGTTTGCCGGAACAGACCTTGGATTGCAGTTGAATCCATATCTAGGGGACCTTGGTGATATTAGTACAGGTTTTGCTTCAGTTAGGAGAATCTCCCTATACCTTATATGACTGCAACCATAACTGCTTACTCTTTTACCGGGTAAATCACACCGACAATCACTTACGTTTAGGACAATGTTTCAGTACAGTTAGAAAAGTGCATTTTGTGTCTATAAAATAACTCACCTTTGCATTTTATACCAATAAAGTCACTCTGGATGGATATTTTTAGCCCAAATTTTCACCGGAGGCTCGGACTACGAAATCAATTCAAACTAACCTCGCCCCACAATCTCCCCGCGCAGCCGAGTTAAGCGTCCTAGTCAGGATCTCTAGCAAGAATTTGGCCTAAGAATGTTCGAAGTGATTTTATTGGTATAAAATGCAAAGATGAGTTATTTTATTGACACAAAATGAACTTTTGTGACTGTATTCAGATACTGTCGAAACATAAGTGATCTTCGGTATGATTTTCCACTCTTTTACCTAACATGATTATACATGGAATTGGCAGTTCATATTACTTTAAATCATATAGTTCGAAACAGAAATGCACGCCTAAGGTGCCCGAGTTCTTAATCCACATTTTCTCTCTTTTGGTGCCAGGCATTCTTGCTGATTTTTTTCTCAGAACTTGGAGACAAGACCTTTTTCATAGCAGTAAGAATTAACATAGTGAAACACAATTCTTTGTGAGCTTATTCAGATGCAATGTTAGCCTATCCCATTGTTCACAGTTTTCCGTGTTTTTGTTACTCTATGTATTGAAATTCGTCTAGTTATCTATGTTGAACGGAAACAGACATGACTCGTGGAAACGCTAATGGAGAAGAGTTTCTGCGCAACATAGCTAGTTATTACCTTGCTGAAGAATGAAGATGGATTTTTTTACAAAGCCTCAATTTTTTCTGGATTCTTTTCTATCTTATGCAGGCTCTTTTAGCAGCTAGGAATTCTGCTGCCATTGTTTTCATTGGGACTTTTGGTGCACTTGCGTATGTTTTCCTGCTCAAGAATGGTGATTTAGATGTCCTTTGCATTCTTAAGTTTATGATAATAAAAAAGTTAATAGTTGTAAAGAAAAAGTGATTTGAATCAGTGGCTGATTTTCATGAAAAGAAATATGTGGTTTTGGGAACTTTGCATTAAAATAATGCAATCTTAAGTCGAACGTTTACCAGAAAGTGCAAATTCAAGCCTCATTAATGAAAAATGAGTTCTTTTTCATGTGCACTTTCATGTTTTGCCTACCCTCCAACCTCTAGGGTTCTAACCACTCGATAAGGCTTGAAATTGCACATCTTTTGTTAATTAATAAAAAAAGTCATCTTCCGTTAATGGGGTTTTCTTTAGTTAATGACATTTCAAATTGCACGCCTGTTAAATTTAGGCTTAACACTGTACTGTTTTGTGTGTAGAGGCTAAATCCGCTTTCCCACAATAACCATATGACTAACGTCATTGTTGTCGACTTTCCATTCCATTTTAGAAGGTTGTATTCTTGTTTTCTATACATGATTACTATTAAATTCAGACTCAAAATAATCATTATTTTTTGGTATAAATATTAACAATTGAGATTTCAATAATTATTGTATTAATTGAAATAAAATTTGAATTTTATCAAAAAAAAAAAGGATGGGCGGCCCTAGGCGGGTGCCTAGATCGGCTCCCCGTGGAGCCGCCCTGCCTATTGGCTCCCTGAACTTGATTATAGTGTTTTACTGCCCTCTTGAACTTGCTTAAAGTGATACAAACTTAAACTTGTCCACAGTCTCCCCTTACCTTACTCTGCCACGTGGACTTAGGGGGGTAAATAGGACATTTACAAAGTATAGAGCCTAGTTGACTTTTCTGTACAAGTACAGGGGATAAGGATGTATTAGGCCAAAATTAAAACATTCTCATGTAGCATTCATGAAATTTAGGTCTTTGTTATGAAGCATGGCTGAGTATGCTTGTGAAGGTATGGATTCTTAGAGATATATTCATATGTTTTTGCAGGGCAATGACCATTGTATCTGTTGTTCTTGGAAGAACTTTTCACTATGTTGATGAAATCCTTCCATTCAGGTATTTTCTGATAGGTAGATCACACTCATGGCTTTTCAACTTTGGTCTTACTTTATTTATGGCCTATGAACTTTGCCGTTTACTAACATAAAAGTCTTTTATAAAAGTAAACGACCTCAAAATGATCGTTGACCATAGTTGTTAACAGTGCACTAAGGCGCTAAGGGGTCCCGGAGCCTAGCCTCAAGGCGCGCGCCGAGGAACACGAGGCGCAGAAAATAAAGTAAAAATATTACTCTATTACTGGTTAAAGCATATCAATATTTGATATCAATATCACTAATACTCTATTACTAGTTAAAGCATAACCCAAAAAAAAGAACACTTATGACCCGACAAACAAGATAAAACCACATAAAAACATGGCTTAGTACCTTCGCAACCCCCTCAACTTGTCTTTTTTTTTTCACTTTGCCTCCTCAACTTAGGGGACAACCTATTAGCCCCCTTAACTCAACAAATGTAACACTTTGTGTCCCTTATGTGCCTATATGGCATTGAGTATACCTTCCAAGACACCTTCTGCAATTGAGTTAAGGTGGCTAATAGGTTGTCCCTAAGTTAAGGGGGCAAAATGAAAAAAAGGACAAGTTGAGGGGGATGCGAAGGTACTAAGCCTAAAAACATAATACTAAATGTCAAAGACACCAAGTTAAGTTCTCATAAAAACATTAATATATACTCTTAACCTAAGTACCTAACTGATGCTATAATTCCGGGTTGCACCTTCTATGTTGGTTCTTCTGTGTGTCGTAGTTTCTTCTGTTTCTGTGTGTCGCATAGACTATTCTTTACGTGACTCTGCTCTTAATCTCTCTCTGGTCTTTCTATATTTACGTCTCTTGATATTCTTATTTGAATTAGATTAGTGGTTGAGATTAATCAACCATTTGTTTTATGCAAAACAGTAAAAAAAACAAAAAAACACCCTAGTGAAAACAGTATATGTTACTGAGGCGCACCTTGACTCAGGCTCCAAAGCCTAGGCGATGCGCACAAGGCGAGAGAGCCTTTTTAACTGCGTCTCGCCAAGGCTCATTACCTTCAGCCTTGCCTAAGGCGCACCTTTAACAACTATGCCATTGACGACCTCAAAATCGAAAAGTCCAAGAATTAAAACACATTTCCCATGGAACCTTGTTTTCAATTTTCCAAATCATCATTTTCGGGAATTTGCTATGTAAACAACAATTTTCTCTTTCCTAACCAAACAACACCTAAATGACCTCAAAACCAAAAAGTTCAGTAACTAAAGTTTCTTACACTATTATTTTCCTCAGCTCTACAATTGAGGGTTACCTACTATTAAAAGTAGTCAAAGGTTAAGAGGTTTTTATGTTAGTAACGGACAAAGTTCAGGGCTTTTATGTTCGGTTTTGAAGTTTATGGACCACAAAGAAAGGCCTGCCAAAGTTGAGGGTCCATGGGTGTGATTACCCATTTTCTGATCTTCGTAAGCTTAGCTTGGACTGTCTCATTTAATCTATACTTGAAAATTCTTTCAATCAATCCTGTTTGCAGATTGGGTGAGACTGATTTGCCTGTTGATGATATTGCTGCAGTTTGCCTTCTGGTAAATTTTCAGTCATGTTTTCTCTATACAAAAAGCATAGAAATCAGTTGCGGAATTATATAATTTCTATTTAAATTCAGATATATTTTGGGGTTTCAACACTGATTGATGCTAGCTCAAGTGATGGTCTAAAAGCAGAGGATGAACAAAAGGAGGTAAATTCCATTTTCACAATCTTAATTACTGAGGTGGCATTTGTTTGCCGGAAAATATTGGATAAGAAAAATAAAATTGTTGGAAAATAAATTATTTTCTGGTGTTCGGTTATAATACCGAAAAACGGAAAGTAGTGGCGAGTAGCTGCTATTTTCAAAAGGATGAGAAGAAATGGAGTAGGGTTAAACATTTTCCTCACTTTCTTCGTATATTTTTGGGTATATGATTTATTAGTCCCTAGATTTTTACCTAACACACTGTTTAATCATCGTGTTTTAATAATACATGTTTAATCCTTAACTTTTGTTCTAAACCCTTTAATAATTCCAATATTTAAGTGACTAAACTGTAAATAGAACAAAAGTTAAATGACTAAACGGTGTATTATTAAAATACAAGGACTACACAGTGTGTTAGGTAAAAATGTAGACACTAATAAATTATTTACCTTATATTTTTCTGTTGACTAATCTAAAATTTTCCTTTGACTTATTTTTCTAAGCAAACAAACACCGGAAAATTAGGAAAATATTTTACTGTACAATACTTTTCGGCAAACAAATGGGACCTGAATGTATTACCATTTTTCGGTCTTGAAATCGGTAATTCAATCACATATTGATGTCTGTGCCAGGCGGAGATAGCAGTTTCAGAGTTCTCAGGAAATGGTGCTGGGATTTTAGCAGCTGCTAGCACAATTGTCAGCACTTTCCTCTTAGTTTTTGTTGCTGAATGGGGAGATAAATCATTTTTCTCAACTATAGGTGAGTATTAGACTGACTGATTATATTTATCAGTTTATATACTTACTTTAGTGGTTGATAGGAATTGAAATTTAGTACCAGTTTGGTTTAATTATTGTTGTTTATTGTTACTTGTAGTTATTAGTTGCATTGTTATCAGAATCTTACGATTCACGATTCGATTCAATTCGGCTCTATTTCGAGCCAAATCTATAGGGCGAATCAAAAGTATAACAGAATCTTACTATTGGAATCGTGCGATTCCATTCGATTCAGCTCTATTTCGAGCCGGATCTATAGAGCAGATCTCATCATGTTTTTGGCACTTTGCTTCGTCATGGTGCAACATATCTTCGTCAATGTTCATAAAAAAAACTACATTAACTGCTAAACTCACTCTCCTCTAATCTGATTGTTATTTATCAAGTTATCAACTCAAACAGTTATATTTCTCATCTTAAGTTTACCCCTCTTTTGTGCAGCCCTTGCAGCAGCTTCTTCGCCTCTTGGTGTCATTGGCGGATCCCTAGCTGGCCATGGTGCTGCAACTTTGGTAACTATTTACTTTAGAAAGCATAACACAATCCTAACTAATTAGGGCTATTAACGAGCCTAGGTAGGTTTGGTATTCGCTCATTAATTTCTCGAACTGAGCTTTGATTGAAGCGAGTTTTGACCGAGCCGAGCTTTAACCAAAATCCTTCGGACATACATGGAATAAGTAGTATAGTAGATTAAAAAAAGACAATACGGATTAACTACACTTTTGGTCCTCTAATTATCAGAAATGGAACGGAATCACCATAACTCATTTTGTAACAAGAAACTCACGTGGGCGGATCTAAGCTAGGCCCGCGGGTAGGGCTGTAATCGAGCCGAGCCGAGCCGAGCTTTGGCCTGTTCAAGCTCGGCTCGCTATAAAATTAACGAGCTCGAGCCCGAGCCGAGCTTGCTATAAAATTAACGAGCCGAGCCCGAGCCGAGCTTTGGCTTGCTCAACGAGCTTGAGCCGAGCTTCGAGCTTGTTTTGAGCCCAAAATCCTCTTTTGGACTTGGTTCATTAAGAAAATTGTCTAACCATGAATTGTTTGTGAGTAAATTGTTAATTATATTTGTTGAGTTTGCTCGCAAATAACTCTTTAATTGTGTACATAAACAAGCTCACAAGCAAAGTTCGTGAATAAATAAACAAGATGCTTACAAATAGTTCGTGTATTACTCATTTATTATGTTTGTGAACGAACTCATCTAATAGCAAATGAGATAATATTAAGTTAGATATTTGTGAACTAACACAAAACTATATAGTTTTCTACAAAACTAAAATTTATTCATAAATGTTCTAATCGAGCTTGCTCGCGAGCTTTCGAGCCGAGTTTTGGCCTGCTCAAACTTGGCTCGTTTACGAACCGAGCCAGTAAATCATGTTCACGAGCGGCTCGTTTACAAATCGAGCCGAGTCGAGCCGAGCTTTTATCGAGCCGATCACCGAGCCGCTCATGAGCGGCTCTGTTCATTTACAGCCCTACCCGCGGGCACTCTGGCCGCTGGCTCCACCGTTGAGTAACGGTGGTTTTAGTCTCTGGCAGCACCCTCTAATTTTGGTGTATTTGTAGCATTATTTCAGTACTTTAAAATGATTGAGTTGATTTAAGATGTATGCTTCAGTTTAACACGTTATGGTTCAAATCTTATAAAGGGTTTTTTTCCTTTTTATAAAACTTATTTATTTGAACTTAATTTTTTTTTTTTTTTTTTGAAATATTTGAACTTAATTTTTTAAATCACTAGATTATCATTATTAATTACTTTGTATGGACTATTTATCTTTTTAATCCTTATTAACTAAATTCTTTTCAAAATAATTTTTTTACTTTGAGACTCAAAAAAATTTAATTTTTGAATTTAATATTAATCTATAAAAATTATAAGAAATTTATAACTAAAAGCAAAGATAAAAATTTTTATAATTTTTAAAAAAATAGTGTTGCACTTATAAAACAAAAAAAAATGTTTATTGCTTTTATTTTGAGCACTTTTATTGGATAAACTACACCAATGGTATCTGAACTTTATCTAGTTTACACTTCGGTACCTAGATTACATTTTGTCCCAAAAATATACCTGAAGTAATGATGACCGGACAATTTAGTATATTTTACCGGTTAATGACCGGTCAACGCGAGTTTCATGAATTAATTACATCAATGGTACCTGAACTTTATCATAATTCACAATTCGGTACCTAGATTTTATTTTATCCTAAAAACATAACACAAGTAAATGTGACTGAAAAATTTAGTTCATTTGATCGGTTAGTGGCCGGGTAACGTGAACTAAACATTGGAACTCACCATACAATCAATTAACAAGGACAATATTGTAATTTTATGCTAATTGAGTGTATGATGAGTCTTAATTTTTAATTTAAAATAGTCAAACTCACGTTGACCGATTACTGATCGGTCAAATGTACAAAAATGTTGAGTCATTTTTACTTGATGTGTATTTTTTGGACAAAATGAAATCTAGGTACCGAAGTGTGGATTAGAGTAAAGTTCAAGTACCATCAGTGTAATTTACTTACTAAAATCGCATTGACCGGCCATTGACTGATAAAATATACTAAATTGTCCGGTCATCATTATTTGTAAGACAAAATGTAATTTAGATACCAAAGTGTGAATTAGAGTAAAATTCAGGTATCATTGGTGCAATTTACTCCACTTTTATTCCTTTAGTTCCCTCCCAACACACCAAAACGGTGAAGTTTTAAGGTGCTGGAGATTAAAAAAAAAATAAAAAAAAAATTGCCTTTAACTTCAGAAAATTGCTTCCAACTCTATAAAGTTGTCTCCGGCACTGGCCGCAAGCTAAAATCAGCCTCCCTAAGTGTAGATTTCTGGCTCCATCACTGACCCATGTGGTATCTCCGGTAAATGGGTTTATTGATTTCTGATCAAACGGACAACGGAAGAAACAAAAGTCAAACAATAAGGGGTTTCTCATTAAGAATTAAGTGTTTATGGTAATTTTATATTTTTGATAGTTGGAGGACCATAGATGTAATTAATCCTTCATAAAAAGAATTCTATATATATATTTCATGTTTTTACAAGAAAGATAGAGAAGTTATGGTTTCTTGAAAATGTTCTTCTCTTCCAAATTCTGCTAATTTATCTTTTTTTTCGCATATTGACATGTAAATGAATTGACTTTTGCTGATTTGGAATGTAATTTCTACAGATAGCTGTGTTGGGAGGTTCTTTACTGGGGACATTCTTATCTGAAAAGGTAGTTTAAACCAACATTATCTTCAATCAATATATAAAATTTTCATTCTAAAAATAACAGAATATTTGGAGAGTAAATTACGCCCATGGCCACTGTACTTTACCCATTTTAATATTGTGGCTACTGAACTTTACACTTTTTAATATCGGTGGTCATTCAACGCCTCCGAACGACTGTTGACGGTTTTAATATAAAAAATTCGAAGAGTTAATGATATTTCAAAGAACTTTAATTCTTGAAAATTTTCGTTTTGAGGTCATTTATATGGTGTTTGGTTAGGAGAAAGTGAATTTTTAGAGATAACGCTCCAAAAAATGTGATTTTGGAAAATAAAAAATATGGTTTCATGGTAAATGTCGTTTTGAACAACTTTAATTCTTGAATATTTTCATTTTGAGGTCGTTAACGACCATTTTGAAGAGTTAGTTAAAGTTGAGTGGTCACCGGTATTAAAAAAGTGTAAAATTCAGTTCCGTTAAGAATTGAAGTTCATTGATTATAATGTTAAAATATGTAAAGTTTGGTGGCCATGGGTGTAATTTACCCAATCTTTGGATGAAGTATATCCATTGCAATTGAAGTTTGCTCATTTCTAACGCTGACTATTAAATTTCAAAATATAATATAAAAGTCATTCAAATATATGTTTTTTAATATTATGACTATTAAACTTCAATTAATGCCTTAAAATGCGGTTGATGACTTAAAAATGGAAATGTCCAAGAATTAAAGTTGTTTAGCATTACATGGTTTCTTTTTCAAAATCACAATTTTCGAAGCTTTCTCTCTAAATAGACATTCATTTTCTCTCTTCTAACTAAACAACACGTAAATGATCTTTTTTAAGAAAAGTTGAAGAATTAAAGTTGCTTAAAATGTCTATCAATTCTCGGAATCTTTTAGGCTTAATACATCCCTAGCCCACTGTGTTTGTCCAAAAAAGTGAATTGTCCTCTTATACTTTTAGAATATTAAATTCACCTCTTAAACTTGTATAAAGTGACTTATTAACCTCTTAAAATCCATCTGGCGGAGTAAGTATGTGTACACTTTAAACAAGTTCAAGAAGCTAATAGATAACTTTAAGAGAGTTCAGGGGCTAATATGTACATTTCAGAGAGTCAGTTGATCATTTTAATCAAGTTCAAGAGTTAAAGATGTTATCCAATTTATTTATTTTAGGTTAGCAACGATTATTTTGAGGCGTTATTTAGCGGTTATAATGTCAGAAAGTGTAAGGAGAGCGAGCCTTGGCGGAACGGTAAATGTTGTTGTCGTGTGACCAAAAGGTCACGGGTTCGAGTCTTAGGAGCGGCCTCTTGCCAAATAAATTGGCAGGGGAAGGCTTGCCCCTAGTACACCCTTGTGGTGGAACCCCTCCCTGGACCCTCGCTCAGCGGAGACGCGTAGTGCGACCGGGCTGCCCTTTAATGTCAGAAAGTGTAAAGTTGAGTGATTTTTATGTTACATTTTAAAGTTTAGTTGTCATACCATGAAAATGAGCAAAACTTTGGTGGCCATTAATGTAATTTATGCCGGAATCTTTTATATATTCATATATTTATGCTCACACATGAAATTTTCATAGCTTCATTGAATGTGGCCACTAGATTTCATTCTCACATTTTTAGAATATAAAAGAGCCATAGTTGGACCAACAAGATCAAACAACCACAATTTCCAATAGGATTTTTCCATTGGAATATAATATCAATATCTAATATAGTGGGTTAATTACACTTATGGTCCTTCAATTATCATAAGTTTTATATGCTTAACGAGCCATCGCGGTTTAATTTTGGTTTCACTCATGATTAGGATTTCTTATAAGTACCGGGTCTTCTACGGAGGACCCCTAATTCACATTTGGACACGTTTTATTGTGATCCCACCTAATATTTAAAACAGCGGGTCCTTTTATAATATGCGTGGGTCCTATTATACATGGCAAAATATGTATGAGAGGTCCTCCATTTCATATGGAGAACCGGGTACTCCTAATAATTTTCCTATGTTTAGAAACGAGTAAATATTCATCTGAGATGAGATGACACGTGAATGACAGATCATCAAATACCTTATTTTTTATTTTCCTAGTGGCAAAATTTTGATGACCGGTCATCCACGTGGTATTTTGGGTGAATATGTTTAATGTTTTCCAAACAAAATGGCCACTGGTGAAACTAAAGTTAAACGGTGATAACTTTCTTGTTAAAAATTTAAGATTTATGGTGTTTTTTATTAAGTATCGTCTGTTTTAAAGTGTTTTTTGGAATGAGTTACGTCTAAATTTAAGATGATATCCGGAGGTTTTATTAGCAACACTGGATGTTGTTAACTCCCTACGCCATGTGGCACAATTTGAGATTTTGCGCCACATGACGAAATCTAAGCTTAGGGGAGTAAGCCAATACTCGGTGTGTTAAGTATTTCATGTTGGCTAGCTATAAAGGTAACGAGTCATTTATACGTGTGAAACAATCCTCCCTGTTTAAGGTGTTGGAGTTGGACCCAAATTTAAGATTTGCATTACATTTCTGAAAATTGGAATACCATATATGTGAGTAGTGAATATGGACGGATCTAGGGGAGGTCGGGAGGAGACTTGAGCACATATTAATCACTAGAAAGTTCCATTGAACTTACATATAGAGCTTTAATTTTTTAGGATAAAAGCACAAAAAAAATGGATAATGTGCAAATATACACCTAACGTTGACAGTTAGGACCAATTTTACTCATAACGTCTAAAATGATGCAATTTTTTACCCTTAATATTGACAAGTTTAGTTAATTTTAGACATCGTTATAAAACATACAAATACTTTGTTCCGTATTCTACATGAGTTGCGTATCAATTGGTTCTAAACAAAGATTTCATGTTTTTTATAATTTAATAGTAGAATTTGAGATTATATTTTAAATTCGATGAAATATTTGAATTTTTTTGTCCAACTCGTACAAAATAAATATAATTTTATTTTTATTTTTTTCACGTCTATTCATATGTTTGTGATCTGTTACTATAATGAGTGATAAAATAACGTACATGTGAAATGTAGATAAAAAGTTTCATCACTGAGAAGACAATTTGATAATTTATTTCCGAAATTGACCCAACGTGTCAATGTTATGGGTAAATTTGCTCTTTATTGCTTACATTAGGTGTAAAATTACGTCATTTTAAACGTTAATGTAAAACAAAATTGCTCTTGGTTGTCAATATTAGAGTATTTTTTGTACCTTATCCCTAAAGAAAAACTTCAATTAAGGGTCCGTTTGGTTCGCATGCTGATAGGTAGTAGGTGATAGTTGATTTTTCTGCTAAAAGTAGCTGTTTCGAAATTTTACCGAACAATTTGTATCTCCTCTTTAGAATTAAAAAACAAAAATAGTTCCGAAAATTGGAAATAAATAGACACTAAATACCTATAGACATTAAAGCATCTCGGTGAATTAATCTGTCATTTATTACACATTTTGATATTAAGAAAACTTATCAACGTCTTTTACAGGTTATTGCGTACACAGGAGGCATTCTTTTTCTAGTCTTCGCGGCCATTACAGTGATTGAGATTGTGAGTTAAAGATTAGAAAATGAACACATTTTCTTCATCATATATTCATATTCTTATATGTATTTTTTGTAAAAATACTATTCAAATAAAACTATTCTTGTAGTCTTTGAATTAAATGATTCTTAGGAAAAAGTATAAAAAATAAAAATATATGATTGGTCGTTTTGTGAAGACATTTTCATGGTTTAAAAGTTTATAAATATGGGTATGTGGTTTATGGAGTTTGCAAATTTAATCATTCCGTACAAAGAATATTGTAGTGAATATTTACCACCAAATTAGCAATCATCCTACACACAATTTAACGGATCTCTTTACATACGTGCTAATTTATATTTTAAATCGAATCAAATGTGATTGATTGTTATAGGTCAAGGAGTTAATGTTACACAATAATAAATGAGGGTAAACACAAATATATTTTTTTATCACCTTAAATATCAATTATAGAGCTTTCTAAGTACTCAAGCGGGTAACTTTCGAGGTTCAATTAATATTCTCAATACTCGAATTGCTCCTTCTATCAATCATTGAATTGCTCTCGCGGTGGGATGGTTTAAATGCAATTGTGATACCGGTTTGTTTGCTGAGATTGTGGTGTCGGGGCTAGCGCAATGATCCGGGATACAAACAGTCATTTTGTTGCTTGTCACAACTCGCTTCATGAAGGAATTATAGATGTGAAGTATGCTAAGCACTATCCCTCCAAAAGTGTATTGTTTAGGTCTCAAGGCTTAGCTTTATGCATATAGCCTTCGAAGTCGATGCAAAGGTTGTGGCTAACAATGTTAACTCTAAGAAGGCTGATATTATGAAGTCGATGCAAAGGTTATGGTTGATCGTGTTTGTCAGATATTAATATGAAATTGATCTTTAACTATCAGTTTGAACTTTTAGTTTAATTGGTTCCATGACATGGTAATATGAGCATGTGTTGTGCACGCTTCAAGTCCAGTGGATATTCGCGTCTGGGGGTGTATTAGATATTAGTATGAAATGGACTGTTAACTATTCCATTCTAAGAAGGCCGATATTATGAAGTCGGTGTAAAGGTTTTGACCGACAGTGTTAACTCTAAGAAGGCTCATATTATGAAGTCGATGCAAAGGTTGCGGTTGGGGTTGTAATTGAGCCGAATCGAGTTTTGGCCTGCTCAGGCTTGATTTGTCAGAAAATTGACGAGCTCGAGCCCGAGCTCAACATTCTGCTCGCGAGCAGCTCATTAATTTAGTTCATGAACAACTTGTGAATTATGTTCATTAAATATATTGATTTGAAATGTTTTTAACACAAAACTATATAGTTTTGAAACCTACAAAACTAAATTTATTTTATACAAAATTTCGTTGTTTTATATTTCCCTTTATATAAATATTATTATTAACATAATGATCGAAGCAAGCTTTCTCACGAGCGTGTTCATGAACATTATAATTGAGCTTGCTCACGAGCTTATTCATGAACATTATTATCGAGCTTGTTCATGAACTTATAATCAAGTCTGCTAACGAACTTCGTCATGCTCAAACTCAACTGATTTATAAATGGTCTACATACATTACCTGCTCCTTGAACTTGATTATTCTGTATCACCAACTCCTTGAACTTGTCCATAAAAGTAGATTAGCTCCCTGAACTTTATAAATGTCTCACCAACTCTATAGACTTGCTTATTTGGTAACAACTAAATACTTAAACTATAATACTAACTCACAATCCTCATGCATTCGATCTCCCAAACCTGTAACACGAACTCTTATAATAGGTTGAAAGGTAGGAAAAGAGAAAAAATTACCTCGTGAATAGATGAAGATGTATTTTTAGAATTTAGGTTTAATAGATTTTTGTATTTAGTTGTTACGGAATAAGCAAGTTTAGAGAGTTGGTGAGACATTTATAAAGTTCAGGGAGCTAATCTACTTTTATGGACAAGTTCAAGTAGTTGGTGATACGGGATAATTAAGTTCAAGGAGCTCGTGAGACACTTGCAAAATTTAGAGAGTCGTTCTACTATTATGGTCAAGTTCAGGAAACTGGTGATGTATTAGGCCTTTATCAATCGAGTCGAACATAATCAGTGGCGTAGACATAGAGGGGCCTGGGGGGCCGGGCCCCTCCGGCCACCGGAACCACCTTGACTCCGGGTAGTTTCGGCCCCCCTATCTGAAAAAAAACTATTGGAGTGTTGAATTAGCCCCCCAAGGTGGCCCATTAAGTGTTAGACTTGTCCAAAATTCAAAATTTCAATATTTTTGGACTTATTAGGTAGTCCTAAATCCAAATTTCTAATTTTTTTTTGAGTCTGTTAGGCCTCTCTAAATCGAAATTTCTAATTTTTTGGGCATGTTATGTCCCTCTAAATCCAAATTTCTAATTTTTTTTACCTGTTAGGCTTCCCCAAATCCAAATTTCTAATTTTTTGGGTCTGTTAAATCGAAATTTCTAATTTTTTTGGGCCTGTTAGGCCTCTCTAAATCCAAATTTTTAATTTTTTTTTAACATATTAGCCCTCCTTAAATCCAAATTATTAATGTTTTTGCCTGGTAGGTCCTCTTAAATTTTGTCAAAAAAAAAAAAGGTCCTCTTAAATAAAAAAATTAATTTTTTTACTTGTTCGGTCCTCTCTAAATCCATTTTTTTTTTACATATTAGGACTCTTAAACGAAATCTAGCTTAATTTTGAGAAATTCTACATCAATACTTAAAAATTGGTTCTTGACCATTCAAGTTATAACTCGCATATATACAAAAAAAAAATAGAGCAAGTTCGATTTAGCAAAAAAAAATTACGAACGCACGTGTAAAATCGGTCCCCCAACTAAATAATTCTGTATTCGCCACTGCATAATCGACTGTTTATTAAGCTGAACATTGAACTGTTCATGAACAACTCGGCTTATTCACCGTTCTAGTTGTGGCTGACAGTGTTAACTCTAAGAAGACGGATATTATGATGTTCGCATTCTAAAAAAAATCTAAAAATTTATAAAGGGTGGAGAAGAAGAGGTGGCAAAACATAGAAGGCATTTTTATAGTAATAATTCAGCACCCCCATCAAATTTTATTGGAGACAAAGGGTCAGAACCACCCCTAATCAGGATGTTTCCGGCGGCCGGATGGGCCTAACCCTCTAGGCCTCCTGTATCTGTCAGCAGTTTATCAAATCTTCAGTCAAATTAAGGTATCAAATTTTTATTTTTCCATTTCGATGGTGTTAATTCAGCACTCCAGCCAATCTTTTTAAAGACAGGGGTCGGAACCACCCCTGATCAGGGTGTTTCTGACGGCTGGAGGAGCCTGACTCCTTGTAGTTTATCAAATCTTCAATCAAATTAAGTTGTCAAATTTTTATTTTACCATTTTGAGGGTGTTAATTCAGCACCCCAGCAAATCTTCTTGGAGACAATGGTCAGAACCACTCCTGATCAGGGTGTTTCCAACAGCAAGAGGGGCCTGGCCCTAAACCCCTTGTATCAGTCAGCAGTTTATCAAATCTCCAATCAAACTAGGATATCAAATTATAATATTCCCATTTTGAGGGTGCTAATTCAGCACTCCATCCAATCTTTTTAGAGACAGGGGTCGAAACCACCCCTGATCAGGGTGTTTCTAATGGCCGGAGGGGCCTGGCCTCCCAGACCCCTGTATCCGCCGTTATTGACAGTGTTAACTTTAAGAAGACTGATATTATGAAGTTGGCATTCTAAAAAAAATCTAAAAATCTTTAAGAGGTGCCAAAACATGGAAGGCGTGGCACACTTAAGCCCATCCATGAATAACTTTAAATTGAGAATCAAATCATTTGAGACATAGAAAGATGACACAAACCTCACTTCACTTTGCCCTTTCTTTTTTCCCACTTTCTTCATTGGCTATTATTTCAACATCATACATTTTTCCTTTATGCTTTCTTACTAATTTAATATATACTATAGAGATAATTTAGTTTAGTCTAAGTTTAGGGTTTTTTCCATTTAAATGTGGTGAAACATTGTGGCAAAAATCTAGCAATCTTGGTTAAAATAAATGCTACTATTATTCCTTCTCAATTTCTCATTTTCATTATTGATAAGGGCTAGTTTGATATTACTATGGCTAAGATGTGGGGAACAGTTTGGTAATTAGCAGTTGCTTCACTGCGAAGCAAAATCGTAAACTGATAAGACAATTACTTAGCAGTTGTTTCCACTGCGAAACAAATTCGTAAACTGTTAAATAACAGTCGCTTCCTCTGCTAAGCAAATCATAAACTGCTAAGACATTTGCTTAACAATTACTTTCTCTCTTCTCATGGCCTCTTCCTCAATTTCAGTAGGTGATGGTTTATTTTGTAAAATTACATAACTAGATCAGTTTGGTTATTTTTTAGATTATTTTCCTAGATGTTTCTGTATGGGTCTTCTCACCACTGGTTCAAATAGAAACAACTATAAAAATTAAGCTAAAGAATAATCGAACTAATTTTTGATTCAGTTAATCCCTTTTGATTTTTGCAACTAATCTTAATCTTTACACCAGTGGTTTTTCCGTTTATGTTATAGGAATTTTTGAACTGTCATAAGAAAAACCATTACTGAAGTGGAGTGAAAAATAGGTTAAGCCATAATATATAAACTAAGTGACTTAGAAAGTGTTCACATGTTCTTGTTAGTTGTTTACTGTTGCTAATATGTAGTAGATACTAGTTGATTTTTCTGCTAAAAGTTGTTGTTTTGAAATTTTACCAAACACATTTTTATCTCATGTTTAGAATTAAAAGGGAAAAAGCAGTTCCGTAAAATTGAAACAACCCAGCACTTAATATCTACTATCTATTAATAACAGCAAATGTGAAAAAAAAAAACGACCTTTAAGGGGTGTTTGTTTTCCATTTCCTCCTCTTGTTTCCCTTTTCACTTTAAAATGCAGAGTTTTGTATGTTTAATTAAGGATCTCATATTTATCTTTTATATGTGAAAATTAGTTTTTCACACAATCAATGAATATCTACTTTTTGAAAAATCAATTTTTTCGAAACTGCAACAGTAAACAGTAACAACAAATAATAGCTAAGTGTCCGTTTGTTTTACCCATTGTTTGTTGTTGTTGTTTGATGTTTGCTGTTACGGTTTGCTGTTTGCTGTTGGAAAAAACTGTTTTTCCAAAAAGCATAGATTATCTGCTTTTGTAAAACGCTGCTTTTCGGGTGTAAAAGGCAAACAGGAAATCATTAACCAAACACATAATGCTGCTTTTTAGAATTAAAAGGCAAACATGAGATCATTAACCAAACACCTCCTAAATAAAACGAGCCTTATTCTTGACATTTATTTAATAGTTTTTTTTAAGAAGACATTTAATTAATAGTTAAATTTAAAAAGAATGAATCAATTTAAAAAAAAATGGCCTTTTTTTCAGAAAAAAAAGGTGGCCTTTGTGATGTTGGAAGAAGATCTTGTGGGTCCTTTCTACAAATATGCCCAATAGAAATTAATTAAAACCTTATGCTAACATCAATAATTAATCTTTTTTATTATTTTTCTTTTAAAAAAATTAATAATAATAATAATAAGAGTGGTGAACTAATTATAGGGAGCAAAACCGCGTGGCGGATCGCTTGGCAGCTGCTGGGCATGGGGGGATGTTAGGTGTTTCTACTCTTTCCGTTCCTCCTTCTTTTCTGTTACCTTCTCTTCTTGAGGATAGGATTGAGGTCAGTCTTCTTAGACTGATCCCGGGTTAGGTTTTTGTTTGTTTGTTTTTTTTCTTCCCTTCTCACCAAAAAAATATAGGATAATTAATTTATTAGTCCCTATATTTTGACAAAACACACTGTTTAGTCCCTGTATTTTCAAAAACACATGTTAAGGTCCCTAACCTTTTTATCAATGAACTGTTTAGTCCTTCCGTCTGTTTGTTAGATTTTTTTTACCGTTTATGATTTCAGAAATGATTAAATTACTCTTTACAATTTACCTTCAAACTTTAAAAGAGAAAATCCAATTTAAAAGAAGCTATTTGTATGGAGAACAAGAAAAAGAAAAGACCCAATGCATACGAATTTGAACGATTAAGAAGAAAATCAAGAAGAATAACATTCAAAGTTGATTTCAGATGCATTAGAGTTTAAAGGAAAGGAAAAGAAGAACGCAAATCCAAATTGACTAACAAAATCTTCATGAGAGTCTAACGGCAGGGACTAAACAGTTCACCGAGAAAAACGTTAGGGACTAAACAGTTTATTGAGAAAAAAGTTAGGGACTTTATCATGTGTTTTTGAAAATACAGGGACTAAACAGTGTGTTTTGTCAAAATATAGGGACTAATAAATTAATTACCCAAAAATATAAGAGTGGTAAACTAATTAAATAATATATAACATTTGATTAGTTGATCCTAAGTTCCATAAAAAGTAATTAAAAAAAAAGACGTGGCAACAGCAGCTCGAGAAAGTAAGAAAGCGAATATTACAAGGCATATTCTATTCCCCCAATCTGTCAACATCCATATATTTTTATAACATATCTACAGAATATTTTCTATATTTTCTAAGATAAAATGTAGAAATAGTTACTAATGTTGATAGTTAAAAGTAATTTTACTCTTGTATACTTGTCGGGAAGGAGATAGAGCAGCTGACTGGTTGGTGAATTTCGCAGTGATGTTTCCTTTGGGTCACCATGAGTTTGGTGTGCCTCCTGCAGGCCTCCAGGAGATCCTTACAGCTGATTGCAGGTAGGGGTGCAACCGAGCCGAACCCTAGGTAGGCTCGTAGGGATGGCAACGGGTAGGGTACCCGCGGGTAGTGCCAATCCTAAACTCTTACCCGTTTATTTTTTAATTACCCGTACCCTTCTCATTACCCTAACGGGTATAGATTTTGCATCCCATACCCATCCCATTTAATTCACGGGTACCCGCGGGTACCCTTACCCGTTAAGAATCAATAAATAAAACAAAAAAAAATATAAATTTAACCAAGTATAAATTTAATAAATCATCCATCTAAAAATTAAACAAATTGAACCTTAATCAATAAAAATAAAGTAGTTTAGTGGTATCACTTAATGGTCGAAAAACAAAAAATTGGTGTTTAAATCTCACATTTTACATCTAAAATACAATAATATTTTTTAATATATACAAAAGTTATGACGGGTAACGGGTACCGGGTACCCTGGGGGGTCTTCCCATACCCGTCCCATTACCCTAACGGGTAATTGTTTTGATCCCATACCCGTCTCATACCCTTTTATACAGGGTACGGGTAGTCCCATTAGGATCGGGTAGTGCGGGTACCCGCGGGTAGAGTACCTGTTGCCATCCCTATAGGCTCGTTAATATCTCGAGCAGAGCCCTCTCGAATCGAGCTTTGACGAGCTTTGACCGAGCCGAGTTTTGACCGAATCTGGCCGAGCTTTGACCGAGCCGAGCTTTTATTGAGCTTCTAACGAGCTTTAACCAAATTCATCATACATTCATAGAATAAGCAGCATAAAAAAATAGAAAAGCCTTATAACATACTTCATATAAGTTTAAAATATTTATAAAGAAAAACAATCATGTTATTGTCGAGATTCCATAACAGTATATGATACTTGTGATCGGAAAACACAAGCTCGAAGAAAAATTTCAAACAATGACATATATATTAAACTTTGTAATGTATTTTATTCCTTATCAAAACATAATTGTCTCGCTAAAGATTCAAATGTCTAAACTTTTTTTTGTCATTTTTTGTATGGGTTAATCTTATTTGAGTTGTGAATTATATAGTAATTAAAAATAATCGAGTCTGCTCGCGAGCTTTCGAGCCGAACCTGAGGAAGCTCGAACTCAGCTCGTTAGTGCTCGAGCCGGTCCCGAACTCGAGTCGAACCCTATCGAGTCGAGCTTTGATCGAGCTTTCACCGAGCCGAACTCGAATAGTTTGCGAACTACCAAGGCTCGTTTGCACCCCTAATTGCAGGGGCTCAGTTTTGAGTCGGGTTGTTCGCTCTTACTCTCTTTCTCCTTTTTGTTCGGTTCCTGGGCTAATTGCCTTCGTCTGTTTACCAAAAAAAAAAAGTAATTTTACTTTTTCATATTTAAATGGTAAAAAGTATAATTAAGTTTCTGAACTTTATCGCTTTAAAAATCAAACCCTTAATCAATTATTTTTCCATATTGAGCCCATAATTATTGATTTTGTTATGGATTTAATCCTTATTTAACTTTTTCGTCGAGTTTAGGAGATGAGAAGATCGATTTGGCGATTCTAATGTTGAAAATCACAAAATGGGAAAAGAGAAAATCGAGTTTGGAAGAACATACTGGAAATTAATTTCTATAATTTTGTTTTAGTTTTTAATTTTTATCTCTCTTAGTCAAGGAATTCTTATTTTGTTTGTCCATGTCAACAAGCTGAATCGTCATAATAATGTATGCAGTCCAAACTCGACGAAAAAGTTAAATAATGGCGTAATCCATAATAGAATCAATGATCAATCGCTCAATTTGGAAAAATAAATGATCAGGGGCTTAATCCTTAAAACAACCAAAGTTCAGGGGTTTAATAATGCTTTTTGCCTATTTAAATTGATATTGGTAAATTATGTCAATTTCAGACATCATTAACATAGATATTTTATTCAATATTATACACCGGTTAAATATCAGTTGGTTCTTAAAAAAAAATTCAATTTTTTTATGATTTGGTAATAGAATTGGGATCAATATTTTTAACTTCGATGAAATATTTTGATTTTTTTAACTCGTATAAAATACAGTATAATTTTTTTACGTCTATTTATGTGTTTGTGATCTATTACTAATGAATGATAAAATGACGTAAATATGAAATGTAAATAACAAGACGTGACTGAGAAAATAATTTGATGAATTATTTCTCAAATTGACTAAATTTATCAACATGTTAGAGGTAAAAAATTGTTCTTCGCTTCCAATGTTAGAAATAAAATTGCATAATTTTAAATATTAAAAATAAAATTTCTTCTTACTGTCACTGTTAGGATATTTTTGCACCATATTCCTAAATTCAGTTAAAGAGTTTTGATAATATTGAATTTTTAGTGTGGATAATGCTCCCATGAGAATGTCTAGTTAGAGATAAAGATAATTGCACTGATAGTGCTTTACTAATTATGGAAAAATTAAACAATTTTTTATCCAATTTCAAATTTGTTTAAAAATCGGATGCAAATCATCCGATTTATTCACAACCGACGTATACCGAGAAAAATACTCGGATTGCATTTTTGTTCGATTTCTGTTTGCAAGGAAGTCAGACAAAGATTGTCAGATTTCCTGGTAGGAGGACAGACAAAAGAGGCGTGTTGCTCTTTTATTAGGAATATCTTCTTTTTCAGGAGAGATTTCCACAACATTGCTCCTTCCATAAGAGTAGTGTATAATCAAAATTGGTTTGACAATGGTCAAACCGATTTTGATTTAAATGAAAAATAATTTAAATTAATTTTATTTTTTCTGTTATAAAAAGAGAGGAAAAACCCACCCAACTACAAGGATCTAATTGAGAGCCAACTATTTAAGTTAAACTGTGGGCTATTGGTTCGCTGATATTCAAACAAACAATACATGAAGATATCGGTTCGCTGATATTCAAACAAACAATACATGAAGATATCAAAAAAAAAAAAGCAAGAAAAAATCCATCAATTCTTTAAGGGCTTGTTTGGTTCATGGAATGAAAGGGGAATAGAATAGCAATTCTCATTTGATTGAAAATTTTGGATAAATTAGTATTCCATAGAATGTGTATTTCATGTTTTTGTGAAATAGTTATTCTTTATTTTAACCTACGAATGGATATTCCTAAGACTATATTTTCGTCATTTATAAAATTACATTTGAATAAAATTGTCGTTGATTAGCTCTGATTGCCAACAAGATTGTTTCGAATAATCAATTCGGATTTGTGAAGGGTATGAATATCCACCATTGCATTGTCATTGCTTCGGAATGTATTAATAACATTAATAGGAAGTGTTTTGGTGGCAACATGGCTCTTAAGATTGACATTAAGAAAGCTTTTGACACTTTAGATTGGAATTTTTTGCTTGAAGTCCTTCAGTCGTTTGGGTTCTCTCTCCAATTTAGGGATTGGATTCTGAACATACTTTCCTCTGCTCGTATTTATATTATGACGGATTCTAGTCCTAAAGGTTATTTTGCCTGTTCGCGGGGTGTCCGGCAGGGAGACCCTTTCTCTCCGATCTTGTTTGGCATTGTCGAGGATTATCTTAGCAGATTTCTCAATAGCTTGGTTTCGGATGGTCATCTTTCGGTCATGCAATATTCCCGCAGTTGTGTTTTTCCTTCTCACTTATTATATGCGGATGATGTTATTGTTTTTTACAAGGCCTCTCTTAGCTAATGTTATAGTCCTTCATTCGACTTTTGCTCATTATGGTTCATTTTCGGGTCAGTTGGTTAACTGGCAAAAGTCGGAATCTTTCTTTGGGGATGCTATTGGTGCGAGTAGGCGCTCGCGTTTGGTTGATATTAGCAGAATCCGGATTGGCTGTTTGCCTTTTAAGTACCTAGGTGTTCCTTTGTTTCGTGGTGCTCCTAGGCATTCTCATATGGTGTCGGTGTCGGACCAGATTTCTGGGAAGTTTGCTCGTTGGAAAGGTTCTTTCCTCTCTATGGCAGGCAGGCTCACTTTGGTTAACTCAATCATTACTAGCTCTCTTACCCACTCGTTCTTGATTTATAAGTGGCCGCGTAGTCTCCTCAAGCGATTAACTTCTCATATTCGTAATTTTATTTGGACTGGTAATGTTTTTGAGCGGAAGTTAGTCTTTGTTCCTTGGAAGATCTGTATTAAGCCGGTTCCTTTGGGTGGTTTGGGAGTTAAGGATCTTGCTCGGTTTAATCTTGCTTTGTCTGGGCAGTTTGCTTGGGATCTTATTGCAGGTCTGTCCCCTTGGTTGTTGATCTTTTGCTTTCGTTTTTTGGGTCCTTATGGTCTTCCGAGGTGTTGTCAACGTAGGGGTAAAATCGTTTTTGACTAGCAATATTAGAAGTAAAATTCCATCATTTTAGACATTATGAGTAAATTGCTCTTGCCTGTTAACATCAAGGTTGTAAACAATGTTAGGCGCTAGTCGGACGAACATGGTCCTCGAGAATTAGTCGGGAATTAATCGGATTTATATTTTTTTATTTTTTACTTGTTAATCAACAAATTATCGTATAAATTCAATTAAAATATATATGATAATATCTAAAAATAATAATATAAAAAAACACATATATTTGTAACAGATATCCTGAAAAATATACAAACATCAACATTTCAACAACAATACCATTGAAGCAACTCAAAAGTGAATTATAATAAAACAAAAAAAAATCACAACAAACAGTGGTCAGACGGTTAGAAACACCTAGGGACCAAAAAAACACCTACTAAAGAGACTCGTCAGAGAAAATCGGACGTATTCTCGATTTTTAGCGTCTAAGAGCATCTCCAAGAGACTCTTAGTGCACTCTCTAAAAATAATATAAATAATTGACTCTTAGTGATTTAAGAGTGACTAAGACATATCATCTCCAACAATACTCCTCATATTCACTCCTTATTTATTATTTTATCATTAAAATTATTAATTGTTATATTTACCAATAGTGTGAGGAGAGAGACTCCTCAATAATAAATTATTAATAAAAAATGAATTAAGAGGCATTAAGATGTGGAGAGATGCTCTCTATTAATAGAGAGGATGGAAAGACTCTTAGGGCCTGTTTGGTTCAGCTGTTAGCTAATAGCTGTTGCGGTTGTTGTTAGCTGTTCGCAGTTGCAGTAAGCTGTTAGCTGTTTGTTATTAGTTGCTTAATTACTAGTGTTTGGTAAAATTATATTGAACTGTTGTTGTTCGGATTTAAAATGTCTAAAATGGACATGTTTTAAATTAATCAACGATGAAATTATAAAAGAAAAAATGTGAAAAAATGCTCATAACATTTACAACTAGGAATAATTTTACTCTTAACGTCTAAAATAGTGTAATTTTACTCATAATACTGACAGCTAAAAGCAATTTTACCCCTAACATTGGTAATTTCAGATATTATTAGAAAACATAGATATTTTGTTTCTTATTCTACATCAGTTGCTCCTAGCTATAAATGTTAGGGGTACTTTTGCACCTTACCCTATTATAAAATAAAAAATGCGTTACACAAATTAATAAAAATAAAAAAATAAAAAAATTATTGAACGCAACAAAACCTTATTCTTCCGGTAATCATGTTGTAGAGATATAAATAATGTTAAAGAATAAACATATTTTATGGAAATAAGAAGGATAATTTTGTCAATAACATATAACTACAAACAGCTGTTTATGAAAAGCTCCAAATATGAGCTTTTCGTGAAACGCTCCAGAACGCTGCAGTTTCCAGAGAAAACGCTAAACGCTGCGATTATATAAACCTAACCAAACGCTATATTTCCTGCGGTTTGGAGTGAAACGCTAAACGCTCCTCCGAAAAGCTAAAACAAACACCCTCTTAGTGATTTGAGGAGCCACTAAGAATCTGTTGGAACTGGTTTTTCATTCTCTCTCCTCAAATTTTAACTTAGGAGTCAATTTAAGAGGCTGGAAATGCTCTAAGCAGTTCAGACGACCTTATTAGAGTGAGGTATCTTTTGCACCATATCTCCAAATTTTATCTCACAAAATGCACCTATAAATTGAGAAATTTATCAAAAAAAAATTGAAGAACATATGCACTTAGTACACCCTCCAATTCACCATCCAATATTATGTTGACTAAAAAAATTGATGGAAAATAATTTTTTTTTTTAATTTAATTTGTTCTTTTTATGTTAAAAGAAAATGTTACTTTTAAGAGGGGACAAAAACCAATGTCCGAGTTGATCAATGATCGGACGGCCAGTATTAATTACGTGGCATAATCTAGCGGTGGGGAGATCAAGTGATAAGAGGGAAAATGGAATCATATTCTTTTGACTTTTTTAAAAATATTTTTGGGTATAAATTTGACCTTTATACAGATTAGAAATTTATGAGCACCACTCTTTTATTTTTAATATCTGAATTGGCACTTTCGGTTTTTTTTCCTGTTTTTGGTACAATTCTTGCATATGAATTTCTCCCAAATCTTCATCTTTATTCAAACATCATATTCTAAGCTAGGCTTGTCGATAGGACGGGTTGAGGATGGGCCGAGTTATTCCATCCCTAACTCATTTGTAATGGGGATTTACATTCCTTCCATCCCTAAAGTAATCTTCTCTCAAATTCCATTTCTAATTTGAAACAAACAAGTGAAAATCAATTTTACTTTTTACTTTCCCTCTCCTATGTCATGTTTGGTAAATAGTTGTTAGCTGATAGCTGATTAGAGCATCTCCAACAGCCTTTTAAATTAGCTCTTAAATTAAAA
Organism: Euphorbia lathyris; assembly: GCF_963576675.1. NCBI lineage: Eukaryota > Viridiplantae > Streptophyta > Magnoliopsida > Malpighiales > Euphorbiaceae > Euphorbia > Euphorbia lathyris. Next base: position 138,968,369 of record NC_088910.1, on the reverse strand, counting down.
TTTGAGGAGAGAGAGTCAAAAATCAACTCTAACAGTCTCTTAGTGGCTCCCCAAATCACTAAGGAGGCATTTGGTTCAAACTTCGGAATCACAATTGCAATCGGAATCGGAATGTTACGGAATCGAAATGGGAATACATATTTCTTTCTTTTGTTTGGTTTAATCCGGAATCGGAATCAAGACGAAATCAAAATGAGACGAAATCAAAATTTATTAGATAATAATATATTTATTGGATAAAAAATTAGAAAAATCATTCATAATAAAGAAACTAAAAAAATAAAAAATCAATTTAATACCAGGAACATTTATAATGAAATTTTTTAATTAAAAACACATTTTTTTTTTTGGTAGGGAAAAGAAAAGGAAAACAAACAGACAACCCAACAAGAATTAACCTGGAATTAGCCTAGGAAAGCTAACCCCCACAACATCATCTGAAAGCAGAGGTAACAGGAAATCAGGAGGAGAAGAGAAAATAGAAACGTCCAAGGTCCTCTCATGCCCCTCAGCAGCAAGCCGATCAGCCACCCGATTCTACTCCCTATAAACGTGAGAATAGGAATGAGATAATTCCAATTTGTAATGTTTGGCCCTTATTTAACTTTTCCATCAAGTTTAGGGGATGGGAAGATCGATTTGGCGATTCTAATGTTGAAAATCACAAAATGGGAGAGGAGAAAATCGAGTTTGAAAGAATATACTGGAATTAATATCTATAATTTCGTTTTAGTTTTTAATTTTTATCTCTCCTAGTCAAGGAATTCTTATTTTTATTTGTCCATGTCAACAAGCTGAATCGCTCTAATGATGTATGCAGTGCAAACTCGACGAAAAAGTTAAATAAGGACTTAATCCCTAATAGAATCAATGATCAATGGCTTAATGTGAAAAAATAAATGATCAGAGGTTTAATCCTTAAAACAGCTAAAGTTCAGGGACTTAATTATGCTTTTTGCCCTAAGCTAATTGAAAATGCTCCTAACATGAGCTTTTTCAAAATTAGTTTTTTGAATCCAATAAGCTCTTTTAAAACTTTCTTCATTAAACACCACTATTAGAGGTTTGTCTAGTTAAAACCTCTAAAATGGCTCAAACCTCTAATTTTACTCCAAAAAACTCTTTACCAAACAGGACCTAGTCAAAAAAGTTATCTTTTATTTGCCCACACGAAAGTGAAAATGTCAGCAAACGGAATCTCATAAAGCCTGTATCACCCAAACTCAATGAAAAGATTAAATGAAGACCGTATCCATAATTGATTAGAGATTTAATCTTTAAAGCATGCAAAGTTTAGAATGGTTTTTTTCCGGATAAACTACACCAATGGTACCTGAACTTTACATAGTTTACACTTTGGTACCTAGATTACATTTTATCCCAAAAATATACCTGAAGTAACGATAACCGGACAGTTTAGTATATTTTTACCGGTTATGACCGGTCAACGCGAGTTTCATGAGTTAATTACATTAATGGTACCCGAACTTTACCATAATTCACACTTCGGTACCTGGATTTTATTTTATCCTAAAAACATAACACAAGTAAAGGTGACTGAAAGGTTTAGTTCATTTGATCGGTTAGTGACCGGGTAACATGAACTAAACATTGAGACTCACCATACACTCAATTAACATAAAATTATAATATTGTCATTTATGGGCTAAATGACAATATTATAATTTTATGTTAATTCAGTGTATGATTGGTCTTAATTTTTAATTTAAAATAGTCAAACTCGGGTTGATCAATCACTGATCGGTCAAATATACTAAAGTATTGAGTCATCTTTACTTGAAGTGTATTTTTTGGATAAAATGAAATCTAGGTACCAAAATGTGAATTCGGGTAAAGTTTAGGTACCATCAGTGTAATTTACTCGTCAAAATCGCATTGACCGGCCATTAACCGGTAAAATATACTTAATTGTCCGGTCATCGTTACTTCGGATATATTTTTGAGACAAAATATAATCTAGGTACCAAAGTGTGAATTAAGATAAAGTTCAGATACCATTGATGTAATTTACTCGTTTTTTCCCTATATTTTGAAGCAACCAAATTTGGTGAAGTTCAAAATTGAGTAAGATGATTTTTATGCGTTAAATATCTATATTTATTAGGAAATTAGGTTGATATTTCAAAATAAATAGACTAAATAAGCCTATTTTTTGTTTTGCTTTTTCCATTAAATAAATTTTTTATTGATTTATTATACTCATTTTTATTTATAGTTTCTTCATTATTTGTAGTTTTTTTTTTGTTATTTTTCTCTTTATGGATGATTATTGTCTGTTTCCTTATATGAATTGTTGTCGTTTCTCTTCCTATGTGTGTATCATGTTTCCCTTCATGGAAAATTATAAGAGTTTTGTCTATCATCACATAAATCTGACTCATTGCGTAACGACTCGGTCCGGAGTGGGTGGCATCGGGGTAGAAGGCCTGAGCAAGGAGCGACCCTAAGGAATGGTAATGAGGATAGGAATGAACTGAATCTCACATAGAAAGTGGAGAGGGAGTGATTGTGGCTTATTAATAAGATGAGAATCCAATACATGCAGACGCGTTTTAAAATCATGAGGCCCAATGTGGTGGATTTGGGTCAAAGTGGGCAATATCTACATGGTATTGGACCAGGGTGTTACAATTGGTATTAGAGTCGACTCTCCACATATGGTGTGTAGTTCGGGAACGAACCAGACAGAAGCTGTTGGGCCTGTAACGACCCGATCCGGAGTGGGTGGCGTCAGCGTAGAAGGCATGAGCAAGGAGCGGCCCTAAGGGATGGCGATGGAGACAGGAATAAAATGAATCCCACATCGGAAGTGGAGAGGGAGTGGTTGGGGCTTATTAGTAAAATGAAAATCCAATATATGCAGACGCGTTTTAAAGCCGTGAGGCCCAATATGTTGGATTTGGACCAAAACAGACAATATCTACATGGTATTGGACCAGAGTGTTACACATCGAAAGACCACGAAATTATTCATGGAGAAAAAGATTATAAAGTTAATTTTAAGTGGAGTATATTTTTCATTGTTGTACCAAAAACAAAAACAGTTTAAACATTGTATACTATTTGATATAACCCTAGTACACGTAACCCACTATCTATCGGAGTAACTGTACCCACGTTCAATACCGTATCTTCCTGATAACCCACAAGTAACTTCCTCCTCAATGGATATAAATAATCCTTCAGTTGATGAGGAATGGGTTGGATTTTGAGCAATAGAATTAATACTATATTTATTATATCTGACTTAGGCATCGGAGCGTTTGTGGAAAAATTGCTTCCCACACTGTAACATGTATGGTGCTCTGAAATATCTACCGTCGTCGCAGGAATATCTACCATCGTCACCGGAATATCTACCGTCATTGCCTGATCGGAAGGACCGCCTTCCCTCAGAAGATCAACAGACCTTTTGACGATCCTTTTTTCTTTTAACAAATTTACTGTTTAGCTTAGGCTACAATACTATTAATATTGAACATACAAATTCAAATTTCTATATACTTTTGAATTTGTAACATTTTATATGTTGAACTTTTCTTCTAAAAACAATTACAATGCAACAATCTTAACACGAATATAAGTTATTTATTTATTTATTTATTATAGAGAATCACATATATAAATTGAGCATGTGCTTATATGGCTATTTAATTATTGTCTTTATTCCAATTATAGCTAGTAGTTTTAGATAATGTATATCTATTTTTGCCCAAGCAATTAAAGAAGTAACAAAACATTACCTTGCCATAGATACTATAATCATATTTTGGATTTAGATCTTTTCACATTAATTTTAAATTTTTGGAAGTAAACACAATGATTAATTACATGTATATCTTTCGATTATCATAAATAAAGTGCGTATAAAATATTTGTATCGTTAGATTCATCGGAGCAATTCTATGTACATAAGGCGGACCAATTCTATGAACATAAGGCGTGGAATCTAATAAGGCAGGCAGAAGTCCCTCATAAGGTTTGCATCTTCGCTTGGAAATTAGCTTGTCACTGTCTCCCTACTCGATTTAATCTCAATAGGAAAGATATTGATTTGGATGGTCCTTGTGTAGTGTAATGGGGATTTGGAGGACTCGTGACATCTTTTCATCGAATGTTCAATTACTAGAAATGTATGGTAGGTTGTTGGGCTCACCTCTATTGTTTCCAGGTTTACTGTTGCAGCGATCAGTTTCACGGAATTCCTTTTTAATTTGTTGAGCAGTTCGTCCAAATTGGTAGTTGGCAGATTTCTAATGTTGTTATGGAGCATTTGGCGATTTTGGATGAAAAGTTATGGCAACACTCGATTACAACCCTGGATACAACTAACTGCTCGCTCTTCTCATTGCCCCTCGACTTATGCGAATTGGCACCCTCCCCCCTTACGGTTAAGTGCAATATAGACACATCCATATTCTCCTTAAATTTGTAGACTGGGATTGTGGTGTTCTCCGGGATAGTTCATGAGGCTTTATTGTTGCGAGATCGATCATTCTGCCTCGGATTTTGCTAGTTAAGGAGTGTGAAGCTTTGGTGCTTCTTCAGGCCATGCAATGGGTAGCATATTTAGGCTATTTGTGAGTTATTTTTGAATCTGGCACCAAGCTTATCACTGACGATATCCTCTCTCGTTCAAAAGATAGGTTGGAGTTTGGTGACTTGGTGGAAAGATGTCGGCCTCTACTTCCACAACACAACTCTTACTTAGTCAATTGTGTTCCTCGACAAGCTAATGAGGTAGCTCACACCCTGTCATGGTTGTCTCGCTTTTACCTTTGTCTTATGTTTTTTCTAATATCCTGGATATTTTTTTTCTCCTGTAATGTTACATTATTGTCTGTTTGAGGTTCATTAATGAAGTTTTCTTTAAAAAAATGTTAAACTCATCACCTAAATTTCATTTCTCCTCTTTTTAACTAAAACCAATAAGTATGAGTCATACGACTAAATTTGGATGGCAATACTTCGATGACACCTGAAATCCTTTCTACATTTGAAATAAACCTTGAAGGAAACTCACGTTATGAGGAGAATCTTAGCTTTCTTCTGTAATGTTACAATCTTGTCCGTTTGAAGTTCATTAATGAAGCTTTCTTAAAAAACGTTAAACTCATCACCTAAATTCCATTTCTTCTCTCTTTATCTAAAGTGTAAATGGTAAAATTCATGATCGAAAAGACAGTTTAATAAATTCTCAAATTGACCAAACTTCTCAATTTTAAAAGTAAAATTACTATTGATTATTAACATTACAAATAAAATTACATAATTCTAAACATCTCGTTATAAATATTACTAACGTTAGTAGTATTTTTCATCTCATCCCTAAAATTAAAGTACACGTGTATTGCAAGACCATGGCCCTGTTTGGGAATTAGTTGTTAGCTGTTAGCTATTAGCTGTTAGCTGATTGCATTAGCTGTTAGCTGATTACATTAGCTGATTGGACTAGCTGATTTGATTAGCTGTTTGTGTAGACCTGTTTGGTAAAAATTAACTGATTGATAATAGCGGTTTGTGCAAAAAGACGAATAAGGGCATTAATTTTAGCGCAGGAGAAGAGGAAGTCTATCTATTAGGGTTAAAGAAGTCCATTAATTTTAATATTGCAAAACGCTAATTGAAAAAACTTATTTTAAGAGCTTTTTCTAAATTAGCGTTTTCATCCCAAACCTCTCTCCCAAACCTCTCTCCACCAAACACTCCAATTAGCGGTTTCAATGGTCCAACCTCTAAAGTTAGTCAAAACCGCTCTTTTTATCCCAAAACGCTCTTTACTAAACAGGGCCCATCTATTTTCATTTTCAGTCTGGGAGATTGAAGAACACGTGCTGGGTAGGAGAGTGGTTAAGCAACAAAGAAAAATTAAAAACATTTGTCGGCTGGCGAGGAGTTAAATAGATAATTGAAAACCGCTAACCGCCGCTGTTATCAACGAAAGAGGTGGCGAAACGGGAATTGTGCAAAGTGGGACCCAAAATCAGAGTATGAGTCATCATAAACGCGTGGGGACCGATAGACAGAGACAGAGAGAGAGCACCATGAACGGTGACGAGCCGCTGCCGTTTACAAAATCATGACGTCATTTCTCTTTTTACGTGTGAAAGATTGTTGGTGGTCAAGAAGTGGGTCCCATTGTGATCTCGCCACGCGCCGCCTTCTGTTTCTATCCTCTCGAATTCCTCACCTTTCGTCACCATTTACGTTACAAATCACTTAATAATAATATTTTATTTATTAATCAGTTTTACTTTTGTTTTTTTATAATAAAAATATATTAAGCTTTTTTTTTTAATAAATATAGATGAACCTACTCGTTTTTTCTTCCAGGTTCAATGAATTAATATAGGCAAAAAGTATTATTAAGCCATGATCTGATGTTTTCGTTTTTCGGTTTAAAAACGTTTAATTTTGGGGAAAGTTCAAATAAAACCCATGTGGTTTCACCAATTTTCAGATAAAGGACTGTAGTTTACTTTTTATCAAAACGAGGACTGAGGTTTTCAACTTTAGCAAAATAATGACTTTTTCGATTGATACTATTAAAATCACTCTTAACAACTTCAAAAATGACATATTTTAAGAACTACTAATATTTTAAGCAACTTTAATTCTTCAACTTTTTTATTTCGAGATTATTTAGATGATGTTTGGTAATGAGAGAGAAAGTTAATGTTTTGAGAGAGAAAGTTCCAAAAAAGATGATTTTCTAAAATCGAAAATGTAGTTCCATAGAAAATATGACATTGAACAACTTTAATTCTTGAAAATTTTCATTTTCAGGTCGTTAAAGATAGTTTTAATAGCATTATTAAAAGTGTGAAACCTCAGTCCTCGTTTTGATAAAAAGTAAACCACAGTCCTTTATCTGAAAATTAGTGAAACCACATGGGTTTTATTTGAACTTTCCCCTTTAATTTTTATTTGGATACATTAAATTTTTAATTCTTTATTTTTTTCATTTTATTAAGTCTTTGATAACAAAAAAAAAAGGCAAAAAGTATCCTGAGGTCCCTGATCTTTTATTGTTTGGTACATTAAGCTCTCGATCTTTTATTTAGATACATTGAGCCCCTGATCTTTCACCATTTGGTGCATTAAGCCCTCGATCTTTCATTTAGACACATTGAGTCATTGATCTTTCATATATGGGTGTATTAGGTCCTTCCATAAATCAATTAATATATAGGTTTATTAAGGGCATGTTTTGGTGTGACAACAAATGATGTTCTAAAAATAACAAATTCTAAAATAAAAAATATATTATACAAATTAATAAAAATAATTTAAATAAAAAATAAAAAATTTATTGAACACAATAAAACATTGTTTTCGATAATTATGCTCTAAAAATAAAAATAATGTTAAAATTGAAGCACATTTTGTGAAAATAAGAAGGGTGATTTTATCAATAACAAGTAACTACAAACAACTGTTCATGAAAAGAGCTTTTCGTGAAAAGCTCCAAAATGTTGCAGTATCCAGAGAAAATGCGAAACGCTGCAGTTATATAAACCTAACCAAACATGCCCTTAATAAACCTATATATTAATTGATTTATGGAAGGACCTAATACACCCATATATGAAAGATCAAGGGCTCAATGTGTGTAAATGAAAGATCGAGGGCTTAATGCACCAAACAATGAAAGATCAGGGGCCTCAGGATGCTTTTTGTCAAAAAAAAAAAAAGTAATTTTAAACATAAAATTTGATTAATATAAATATATATTTTTTTAAATTTGAATTTATCAATATTATGAGTAAAATCTCTCTTGGATGTTTATGAGTAAAATTTCTCTTGGATGTTAATATTAAAGGTAAAATTGCACTATTTTAGACGTAAGTGATAAGATTGCTCCTAGATATAAACATTAAATATATTTTTATACACTATTTGTAATATCATCTAACCAATCAGAATCAACCAGTTGATTTTGAATCAATTGATCATTGATCCGGTTCAATTGAATTTCTAATCGCGGTTTTAAAACATTGCATAAGGGTTTATTAATTTCGTTTAATTGTTATGGTTTGGTATTTGTTAGGCAAAAAGCATAATTAAGCCCTAGATTTTGCCTGTTTTAAGGATTAAGGTCTTAATCAATTATTTTTCACATTGAACCATTGATCATTAATTTTATTATGGATTTGACCCTTATTTAACTTTTCCGTCGAGTTTAGAAGGTGATAAGATCGATTTGATGATTCTAATACCGAAAATCACAAAATGGAAGAGGGGGGATCGAGTTTAGAAAAACATACTGAAAATTAATTTCAGTAATTTCTTGTTACTTTTTACTCTTTATCTATCTTCGTCAATAAACTCTTATTTTTATTTTTCCATATCAATAAGCCGAATCGCCCTAATGATGTGTGGTGTCCAAACTCGACAGAAAAGTTAAATAAGAGCCAAATTCATAACAAAATCAATGATCAATGACTCAATATGGAAAAATAATTAAAACACGTAAATTTTATGGATTTAATTATGCTTTTTTGCCTATTGGTTATTCTTACTTTACTTTTTTTTTTTTTTTGAAATAGAAAAGAAAAAAAAACAATTATTAAATGATTTTTTTAAACATTAATATGAAATTACTATATTGAAATACATAAGTACTTTTTGTAATAACAATATGAAATTAATTTGATTTTTTTTGTAATATATACTCACTATACCAGAATTGGTAAAGATAGTTTTTCATCCTCCAAGGCATTCTTTTCACCAAGTTATGATGATCTCTCCGACATCTTTTCCTAGAGAAAAGAAGATTCTTATTCATAGTTTTGGGCCTGATGGTCGACACACCTATATTTCACACATAGATGGTCATTTCATCTGGAATGTTCCTGGTAGTGGGATGTCTGATCCATCGTATACATGTGTAGAAGATCTTGATTCTGATGATGATTCTTGCGATATTTATTGATAGAATAATAAAAATTATTGAATAAATTATGAATTGATAAAAAAAATTATTAAATAATTATTATTAACCCAAAAAAATACATCATGAAAAATTACTAGCATAAACATATTTAATAAAAAAAATGAGTTTACATATGATTAATTATTAAGGTCGGTAATAAAAAAATGGTTGAAAATGTTGAATTCATGGCAAATGGGTTTGGATTAAAGGCTTTTTCCGAAAGCTCGACATGACAGACTCCTTCACCCTTAACATTATCTAGCAATCTTCTCGGTAGACAATTATGCATTTGATTTTTGCTGGTTGAAAATAATTATAAGAAGTTATTTCGTACGAATTACTTTCAAGTCACTCACTCACCATAATCTTTCAAACTCCATTAAGAAATATTCTTCGAATGACGTTAATATCAAGTTTGTTCACATTTATAGAGAATCTAATGCATGTGCTGATTTGATGGTTATAAAAACTTTTTTTTCCTTTTATGGACTATTGTCATCTTCAACCTTTCAGATATACTGCTAAAATCATTTAACACGATCTAACAGATATCAGTTTTAACCGTTGGATTGTTCCCTAGTTTGTTTTTATTTTTATTTTTCTTGTAACAAAAATAAAAGTAATGTATAATTGTTGGGAAGATATTATTAAAAACTAGTACTTGCTATATTATTATAAAAAAATTATTTGCTTTATTATTATAAATAAATATTAGCTATATTATATATCACATTATTGAGAGTTTCAAAGGGGATTCCCTTGTTAGGTCTACCCAGAAGAGAGATGTCCACCTCCTTGATTGGAGCAGGCCGAGAGAATGGGTGGTGAAATTGAACACGGATGACTCATGCCTCAATGATGGGAAGATTGCTGCCGGAGGTGTTCTTAGAGATGCTGAGGGAGCCTGGCTGTCTGGGTTCACCCAGAATCTGGGGATGGGCTCTTCCTTTTCAGCAGAGCTTTGGGGTATTCTCTCTGGTATAAAGCTTGCCAAGAGTCTGGGTTTGAAGATGTTATCTGTTGAATCTGATAACCTGGAGGCCATTAAAATGATTTATGATAATCATGCTATTTGTCTTAATAGTTGTAACCTTATCAAAACTATTAAAAGGCTCTGTTCCTCCTTTGAGTTCATAAAGTTCAGCCACATTTTCAGAGAGCAGAACCGAGTTGCTGATCGCTTGGCGGCGGCTGGTCATGAGGGGATGTTGGGCGTCACTATCCTTTCTGATCCTCCTATTTTTCTCTCTTCTCTTCTTTTAGAAGATAGGATTGGGGTTAGCTTTCCTAGGCTGATCCCAAGTTAGGTTTCGTTTTTATTGTTGTTTTTTCTTTTCCTGTTTCTACCAAAAAAAATATATCACATTGTAACAATGTAGATGCTTTTGCAAGTAAAATCTAGAACTTATGCTACATGTATGTATGGTCAATGTCAACTATTAAATTAAAAGAAGAAACCATCACATTGTTTTGCTTTATTAATTTATTATTTATTTATTTATCGATAACTTGTGAAATCTCTTTGATCGAAATCCTTTTTTTTGTGAGGTATTTTTAGGATTGATGGGGGACATTTTGATATTAAAGTCAGTATAATATTCGAGAAGATAATAAGAATAATTTCAAAAGTGTTATAGAACTAGTAAATGTAACTTTGATCTTAGGGTACTAGGGTATGTACAGGAATCTTCACATGCACCTTAATGAGTAAGTGAATTTGTTCATTCACCGTTAGATATAGGCTTATTAAATATAAGCTTCGGGATGCTTTGAATCTCCACCTTAGGATTCTAATAAGCCTAGATCTAACGGTGAATGAGCAAATTCTACATGCTCATTAAGGTGCATGTGATCAAGACTGAGGGTATTTATATAGATTTCTATAATTATATGGATGGTAATGAAGATGAATAGTTGTAAATTCATTATTCATTTAATGCTATTTACTAGCGGCATAATTACCTTCAAGAGGCATTTTACTTAGTTACATCTCTTGTGCCCTTCCTTGTAACAGATATGAGGCGTAACAACGGACCTTAACATATCCACCTTGGCGTATTCCTTATGTGGGGGGATACAACTACTTTAGCATTTGTATCCCTTCAAATGACACATGGCTCGTTATGATGCTGGCTGCACCTTCACTTTTTGTATTATTTCCATATTACTCATTTGATAATATTTTGGATGTCATCAGAAGTCCCTAAAAGGTTGAAAAAGCCCTTTAAGGTTGTCTGTCTTCCTACCGTGTAAGGGACATTCATTGCGTTGTCAGATGTGTTTCTCCATACCAATCAAGAATAACCATGTCACACACGACTTTTTTTGGCGCTGGTTGCCTATATGGTGTTTTTTCATCCAAAAAACCATTTTACTTTGCCTTTCATTTTTATTTCTTCGTCTCCTACTACTTTCTTAGAATTCCTCCGACTGCCAATTTCTGTGTGCTTTCATCACTGACTCTAATTCTTCATCGTCTACACAAATCATTATTTTATACATAATTTATTTTAATTATAAATATTACCATAAAATTTTATCAATATTAGACAATTAAATCAATTTTTTATATTTAAAAAGTAAGGGTATCAAAGAGGTGTAAAAAATTAGCAACATTACCATAACCATTTAAACAACATTTGTTACTCCAATGCAAAACACTCTTTCAAGTACCCTCCACCTCATCAAGTACCATTCCAAGCACCTTGCATTGAAATGCTCTAAGCATCTCCAACAACCTCTTATTTTGCCTCTTAAGTTAAAATTTAAGGAGAAAGAATTAAAAATCAGCTCCAATAGCCTCTTAGTGGCTCCCTCAAATCACTAAGAGTATCTTCATCATCTCTATTAATAGTAGATCTGGGCATGGGCCGGACTCGGCCGAACTCGATCGGGCCTGTCAGGCTTTTAATAAAGCACGACGAGCCCAAACCCAGCACAACTCGCAAGAAATTTAGTCGGGCTCGGACTGGGCTCGGGCTTAAGATATGAATCCCAAACCCGCCCATCCAAACCTATCTGTATAATACAATTAAATTTAAAATGTTTATAAAAATATATTTATGTTTATATTTATATATTATAATTTGTTATATATCACATCAAACTTAAGTTATTTATATTTATAAAAATATATTATAATTTATATACATATATATAGTATATCGGGCCGGACCGGATTGGGTCAATGTAAAATTCATAAAGCCCAAACCCACTCATTTTTTGGCGGGTTTATATGGGTTTGGGTCGGCCAAGCCTGATAACAATTTCATGTGTCCAAGCCCGGCTAAATGGATCTGGGAGTGGACGGGCTCGCCGGTCTAATTAATAGAGACCTCTCTCCACCTCTTAGTAACTTCTTAATTCATTTTTTTATTAATAATTTATTATTGGAGAGTCTCTCTCCTCATACTATTGGTAAATATAACAATACAGTAATCTTAATAAGAAAATAATACTCCATTTGTTCGACAATACATGTCTTGTAAGGTTAATGCACACTAATTAAAAAATGCAATTAATTTTAACTAAAAGACTTTGTCACTCTTGTATTAATTGCATCCATTAATAAATTTATTTACTCCTAAAGCAAAAAGTCAACTTAAATAGGGGTATATTTGGTAAAAGTAAATTAATGTGTATAGATTGAAGTAAAATGTCATGTATTGTGGAAAAAAATTCTCTAGAAAGACATATATTGTGGAACGGATGGAGTAATAACGAGTGAAATACAGAGTATTGTTGGAGATGATATATATTAGTCACTCTTAAATTACTAAGAGTCAATTATTTATATTATTTTTAGAGAGTGTACTAAGAGTCTCTTAGAGATGCTCTAATAAGTGAGAAAATGATAAACACGTGAAGTGACACGATTCATGACTGAGGGCCCGTTTGTTTTACCTACTGTTTGCTGTTACAATTTGCTATTGGATAAAACCGTTTTTCCAAAAAAAGGATTCTTTGCTTTTATGAAATGCTACTTTTCAGTTGTAAAAGACAAACAGAAAGTCAGTAACTAAACATCTAATTCTCCATTTTGAAGTGAAAAGACAAATATGAGAATGAAAAGGAGCTGCTAAACACCTTTGAGAAAATATTTTAATAAATTATTTTTTAAATTGACTCAACTTATCAATGTTCGGAGTAAATTTCTCTTTACCACCAATATTAGGAGTACAATTTTAACGTTGGAGATAAAATTTTTTTTTTTGGCTTAATAGACACCCAACCCTTCTAAACTTGTAACTTTTTTTCACCTGGCCCCCTCAATTTAGGGGACAATCTCTCAACCCCCTCAACTTTCCAAAAACATCACATACGGCCCCTTACACCCCTATGTTCGGTCAAAATATTGACCAGTGTAAAAAACGCACTTGACTGTTGACCATACCAATGCCACGTGTCATTTTTTTATTAAATTTTTCCAAGTGATTTTTGTATGCGAGGTGTTGTCGCTGTTTGTCGTCGCAACCTTATCGAGGTGCTGAGATTGACGGTAGTGGTCGTCGAGGTGAAATCACTTGGAAAAATTTAATAAAAAAGTGACACGTGGCATTGGTGAGGTCAACGTTCAAGCGCGTTTTCTACACGGGTTAATATTTTGACCGAACATAGAGGTGCAAGAAGCTGTATGTGATGTTTTTGGAGAGTTGGAGGGTTGAGAGGTTGTCCCTTAAATTGAGGGCGCCAGGTGAAAAAAAGTTACAAATTTAGGAGATTGGATGCCTATTAAGTTTTTTTTTTTTTTTTTTCATCTTATCCGATCAAAACACCAATTGATTCCTTAATTCAAATTTTAATGTGTTGGTAAAAAATAATTAGTAGTGCCGGTTGGGAGAAAGTTCAAGTGACAGATCAGATGCCTTAAATAGCGTGACGAAAAACATCTTCTGACAAAAAATAAAAATAAAAGCACTCCGTTTTTACAATTTAGCCCCTTTTTTTTGGCTTAATATCCATTTACACCCTTAAATTTGATATGTTTCTCTATTAGAATCCTGAACTTTTAAAATAACTTATCATACACTTATGATAAGATATAAAAATATTTCTAACATTTACCGCTAGAAACAATTTTACCCCTAATATACAAAATGGTGCAATTTTATCCCTAATGTTGGCACCTAGGAGCAATTTTACTCCTAACATGGTCAAATTAGACCAGTTTGAAAATAATTCATCAAACTATCTCATCGATTATGGATTTTATCATATACACTCTATATGCGAGTCATTTTATTACTAATTTGTAATATATCATAACTATATGATTAGACGTGAAAAAAATTATAAAAAAATTAAAAAATATACTGTCTATTATACGAGTTGGATAAAAAAAATTAAAATATTTTATCGAATTTATAAATATTAATCTCCAATTCTATTATTAAACCATAAAAAATATGAAATCTTTTTTTTTTTAAAATCAAACTGATATGTAATTAGTGCAGAATGAAGAACAAAATATATGTGTTTTATAATAATATCTAAAATTGACCAAACTTGACAATATTAGGGACAAAATTACCCTTGACTACCAATATTAGAAGTAAAATTACACTATTCTATATGTTCTGGGTAAAATTACTTCTGTCTGTAAACGTTAGGGGTATTTTTGCACATTATCCCCTTATAGTTAATTGGTGTTAAAAACCCATCACGCATTTATAGTTGGCTTTAAAAACCTATCACACATATATAGTTAGTTTATTTAGACCTCATACACACAAAATCGTTAATCTGTTATATTTGACAGTTGAGGTGGGATGCGTGCTATAGGAAAAAACAAGACAAACACGTAAGTTCGTTTTGTACGCCGCCTCATCTATCAAAATGACAAATCAATGATTTTGTATGTAGCAGGTCTGAATGAACTAATTATAGGTGTGTGTTAGATTTTTAAAATCAACTATAAGTGTATGATATATTTTTAAAGCTAACTATAAACATCAGATAGATTATTTTAAAAGTTCATAGTGGCAATAGGTAAAACGTGCCAAGTTTATGGGCCTAAATATGCATTAAGCCATTTATTTTATGTTTGCTATTTAATGCCCCAAATTACTTATCACCGCTCCCTCTTGGACATTTTTACCCTTTTCATTTTTTCATTCAAAAACTTAATATCTTCTATCTCCCGAGCCAAAAATTGGATTTCTGAAAAATGGACCCAAGAACGTCGAGAAAATCGAATAACTACAGTTCCTATTTACATTGATTGAAATTCGTCTAAAAAAACTAACTGATCCAATTAGTATAAAAAATCATCCAAATTGTGTTAAACGGGTGATCCACACCATCTGGCCTAGGCAGAAACGGATGAACTTCCCATTACGGATAGTTCATCCGTTTCTGCTTAGGTCACGTAGTGTGAATCACCCATTTAGTATGTATTCAACGAGTTTTATCTCCGAATCTGGAGACGGAACTCGTATTATCTCCGAATCTGGAGACGGAACTCGTATTTTTGATTCGATTTTCAAATAAAAATACTTATCCGAGGAATTATTAGTCTTTTTCCTTTACCGTGTTTAAGTCCCATAAATGTTGTTCGAGTTTTTGAATTTCGAAGAAATTTGAGAGAATTTCAGTTTTTCAGTTTAAAAAATAAAAAGGGCAAAAGTGTGAAAGAAGGGACGGTGATAAATAATTTGGGTGCGGTGAATAGCAATCCACAAAATATAGGATTAAAAAGTATGTTGAGTAAAAATGAAAGGACTAAAACACTATTTACCCAAACAAGAAATAATGACAAGTGCTTAAAAAGCCAACACTCAGTATTGGCACGTGCGTCCCCATTGTTTTTAACACGTGCAAGCACTCTCCCTCCTTCCCATTCGTTATTTCCATTCCACCCCCCACATACACTCTCTCTCTCCATCTCTCTCATCATTTTTCTTCGCTCTATCTCTTCGCCTTGTCTCCGCCTCTCCTGCCGCCGCTATTTTTATGCCCTAAAATGACTTTCTTATCGTCCGTACATCTTCGCGCCACTGATTGTTTCACCGGTTTCCATCGACATACGAGGTAAATCGAATTTTCTTTGCAATTTTATCATTTTTTTTGGGGTAAAAATGGTGTTGATTCCAGGTTTAAATGGAAATTGGAGCTTCTTCTTGTTTGATAACTGAGAAGCTGCAAGAAAATAAGCGAATTCATGGAATTTTGCTTTGTTGCGTTGAGTTTGAGGTCTGTGTTTGTTGTTGAGTTAAGATTCGTTGATTTGGTGACTAAGATGAATTGGAATTTTCTACTTTTTTAGTCAATTTATTCGGTTCTGTACTTCTCTTTCTCTTCATTTTTTAAGCAGATGAAACAGTGGAGTTTATCGAGGTTCGTTTTCTGATGAATGAGCTTCTTTGGTATTTCCGTGATTGGATTTTTCATCTTTGTTTTTGCCGAAAAAGGCAGTCATCAAGCTTTATTCCTTTCCTTTCCTTTCCAGCCCCCAAAAAATTGTGTTCACATTATGGTTTTAGCCGTATACTTCTCTTCTGTTTTGTTGCTATAAGCTGGAAGACTCTGTTTCGATTCATTCATTTGCTCGACAGGTTTCAACCTGGTTTGTTGTGGGCAGGTTAAATTTCAGATGCGTAGTTTCTGAATTAATCACAATTTTTTATGGTTTTATATTGCTCGAATCTTAGTTTTTTTTTCCTTCACCACTGTTCCTATTGTTTCCTACTCAAGTTTTCTTTGGTGTGATGTTTTAATTAGGTTTGTTGGGTGAACTTGATTTATTTGATTTAAGAGCGGATTTTTTGAGTATTGGGTAACTTAATTCAGTGTGTAAGTTGCTATTCTCTGGTTTCTGTTATTCATTTTTTTTCAAGTTCAATAGGAAGTGAAAAAGAAGCTTTCTTATTGATATCTGAAAAAAGTGGAAATATCAGGCTATTAAGTTTAATTTTAGATTCCATGCCCAGATCTATAAGCAGATCCATTGAAAACTGTTTATATTTGCCTTTGGTTAAACAGAACAGAACAGATTTATATTTATATTTTCCTTTCCCCTCTATTGGGCAATGCATATGTCTTACTCAAGTTTATACTTTTGATTGGTTGCTAACTATAAACATTGAAAATATAAATGCTGTTTGCTGATGGCTTTATAAATATTCCAGATAAATATAAAAAAAGGTGTCCTTGTCTAGAAAAAATCCTGTGGCATATCAGAAAAAATGGCTCTTTGAGAATATCATCTATTTAGCCAAGGTTACGAAAGGCTTGGATCGGAGTACGAGATTTCGTTTTTGAAGCTCTTGATTTTTTTTAGCGTTTTAGGCGAGGCATTAAGGATATGTATGCTTGAGTTTTGGAATTGTAATTTTTTTCCATCCCGCAGTTGTGTACTTTCTGCATGTTTGAGTGACCTAGCAGCTAATCTGTCCTTGCTCATTCCTGGTTGTTATATTGCTATATTATATTCTTATTTTCTGACCTGTGGCTTTCCTTTCCTAGATCTCAAGTTGCCAGTATGCTTTTGATGCTTGCAAGTTGCATCTAGTTCTTACTCTACTTTTGGCGTATGATCAAAGGTGTGTTCAACTTTCTTTCATCCCAACTTTGTAATACTTATCCAGAATTTATTCTTGTTATGCTTCTTATAGAATTTTGCATTTATGCTCAAATTGCGAATACTTTTTCTTTTAGTCGCAACGAGCTTATGTTAAAAGTTGCCAACCAAATGGCTTTCATATACTAACAGCCTCTTTCTTGTATTATTATAATTGATTTCTTACCTTTAGGCACTGATTTATATTGTATATGTACCTTTTCTGAAACTAGTTTCAATTTCCTTAACCTAACGGGTTCTAGGATTATACCATGATCATTTTTATATGATATGATACTCTTTCTACATTGTAGAATTTTTTTTAAGTTCATTTTGAAAGATTTGTAATGGTACAACAGTTAATTATGATCTCATTTCTACTTTTAGGCACTGATTTTGTGATATGATATTCTAAAATGCAGAATGATTTGTAAGCTTACGAGGAAAAGATTTCTGCTGTCATACTAGCTAATTCCAGTGATAGTTCTACTTTTAAGCACTGATTTTGATGATATGTTACATCCAATGTAAAATGATTTAAAAAAAAAATCTTCTTTGGGAAGAATTTCTGCTGGTGTGTAGACAAGTCCCTTACTTTATGTAGTGTGTGTTTATGTTGCATGACTGCTGACATTTTGGCTGATGCTTTTGATGGTTCTAGCTTTAGTTTCTTGGTCATGTGATTTAGCTCAGATTCTTTAATTTCAGTCACCAAGTCATGTACTTCTGTGTCTTAAAAACAGCAACAGCTTTAGTTCTTTTTGGCTCTCTTGAACATTTTTATTCTTTGTTAACTTTTCTCAGACATCTGCTCATAAAGTTAGATTATGTGACTTAAGCTCTGGAATTTTTATGTTGATCAATATTAGTAGCATTGAGTTTTAGCTAGGTTTAACTATTTTTTTCTTATTTTGTAATTTTGAAACAGGATGGTTGGCTGCAGGTTTATTGGAATGAAGGGTTTCATTCTACAGAGAGTCATGTTCATCAGTTGCTAGTAATCAGCAAGTTTGTTTTAAATTTACAACAAAATGGATCGTTGTGATACTTCTGGATTCGTAAGCGGGGGTGGGATGTCCTTCATAGACCACTAACCCTAGTTTTGTAGCTAATTTTATTAACCCCAGAAGTCAGGTGTCTGTTCATTAGTTGTTTATAGGTTTGGAATTCACTTTTGATTTTAGTCATTGTTTCATGGAGAACAAGTTCCAGAACTTGAGATTTGCTGCTAATTATCCCTCAAATGCATTCAAGATTTTGGTCAGTCCAATGCAAGTTGGAGGAGCTCTGCCTGAATATTGTGCAGATACCGACTTACGTCTTGATTCCCCCGGTTCTTCTGTCACTTGCATGCCTCCTTCAAAGGGAATAAAACGGAAATGGAATTTGATTGATGGATCCATGGGTCAACATGTTGGCTCTTCCTTATCTCTTGGGCTCGGTCGCCCATCAAGTTCCTCAGATAGCAAGGGAAGTTCAGCAACTGCTTGCACAACAATGTCTTCAGCAAAAGAAACTGATGAGGAGTCCTCAATGGATCTTGAGTTGGATTTTTCCCTCCATCTTGGCAACGAAAAGATGCTGAGTCCAAAGAAATTTGTTAGATCAAATCTTAAAGGACTGGAATTGCAGCGGAAGGTTGACCTGGAGTTGAGTCTTTCTACTGGGCCTTCAGAATCCGGTATTACTAATGTCTTTCCAGGCTCTACTCCACTGGAATTTAGCATGGAGATGCCTCTTGCCTTTGGTGGGGTTTCCAATGTGGATGAAGGAGCAACATCATGTAGTTGGAAAACAGGGATTGCATTCGCTGCTTCACAGAACAAAGAGGCGAGTTTCTGCCTCAATCAGACTCCAAGAACTTGTGATCCAACTTCAATTGTTCCAGATCTCTCATCTAGTGTAATAACAACACCAAACAGTTCAGTCACCTGTACTTCTGGGATAACACAGCGGCGACAGCAGCAACAACTACAGCAACAACAACGCAATTCTATATCCAAATTGTGTCAGATTGAGGGATGTGGAAAGGGAGCCAGAGGTGCTTCTGGCCGTTGTATCTCCCATGGTGGTGGCCGGAGGTGTCAAAAGCATGGCTGCCACAAGGGAGCTGAGGGACGTACTGTGTACTGCAAAGCCCACGGGGGTGGCCGACGATGTGAATTTCTTGGGTGCACTAAAAGTGCAGAAGGACGCACAGATTATTGTATTGCCCATGGTGGTGGTCGAAGATGCAGTCGTGAAGGTTGCACTCGGGCAGCAAGAGGCAAATCAGGATTGTGCATTCGACATGGTGGTGGGAAGAGATGTCAGAAAGAAGATTGCACAAAAAGTGCAGAAGGTCTCTCTGGCCTTTGCATCTCTCATGGAGGCGGCCGCCGATGCCAAGCTACAGGATGTACTAAAGGTGCACAAGGGAGCACTATGTTCTGCAAAGCACATGGTGGCGGCAAACGCTGCACAGCACCAGGTTGTACCAAGGGTGCTGAAGGGAGTACTCCTTTCTGCAAGGGTCATGGAGGAGGCAAAAGGTGTGCCTTCCATGGTGGCGGAATTTGTACGAAGAGTGTCCATGGAGGGACTAATTTCTGCGTGGCACACGGGGGTGGCAAGAGGTGCGCTATACCTGACTGTACCAAGAGTGCAAGAGGACGAACAGATTATTGTGTCCGTCACGGTGGTGGTAAAAGATGCAAATCCGAAGGCTGTGGCAAAAGCGCACAAGGCAGTACAGATTTCTGCAAAGCACATGGTGGTGGAAAGAGATGCTCGTGGGGCCATCCCGGGTCAGAATACGGTGTCCAAACTACTGATCCTTGTAATTCATTCGCAAGGGGCAAAACAGGTCTCTGTGCACTCCATAGCGGCTTAGTACAGGATAAGAGGGTTCACGGTGGTGCCACATTAGGACCCATGATCCATGACCCTAAAGTCACCCACCTTGAGAAAATGAAAGAACTAGCCACCGTTGACGACATGAATGTTGATATTGCCAACAAAGCTGCTGATTTGAAACATTTTGGTTATCCAAATGTTCACATACCTGTTCAGGAAACAGCACCCGTCTTCATACCAGAAGGCAGAGTGCACGGTGGCAGTTTGATGGCAATGCTGGGCGGTGGTGGTGGTTCTTCCGGACCCAGCATTGGCTCAACCAGCAACCAAACTCTACCTGGTGATTCATCACAGCAACCCAGAAAATCTCGCATGATGCCGCAAAGCTGGATGTAAGTTTCTTTCTTTCTTTCTTCCTTACCCCCTTGTGTTTTCGATTTAACATAGCGGATGGAGTTTATTGGCCTGATCTGTTGGTGTTCTGTAGCTTGTTCTCATTAGTGGCAAGAAAATTAGACCACAAATCTGTGTGATAATTTGGAAAATCAATTAGAAATTTGTTAGGATCGAGTCGGTCAGATGGTTCTGGAGTTGTTCACTGTAAATATCTATATATGATCAGCAGTTGGTTATGTATGCAGATGCAGGTTATTGCCTGTCAGTTTGTCAAACATTTTGGCATTAATAATTTTTGTAGGTGTACCATCTTTATTATTGTTTTGTGTATGCGGATTTCGTTATTGGTTGTCGAAAGTAAAAAAAAAAAAGTTTGCAAACTCGGGTATGTTATGTGATTTGTGTCGCTAGTTGAAGGATTTGTGAGCCATATTTTTTTTGGGATAAGGGTTAAATTTGCCTAACGATTTTTGGGAAGTGCATATTTGACCTTAACATACGAAATGTTATAAATTTAACCGTAATGTTTCTAAGTAAGATTAATTTTAGCTTATGTTATCGAAAATTTGAAAAATGTCGTAAGATGTTCCAAACAAATTTATCGATGTGATTATCTACATTTTTGTTTAGTTATTTGTAACTATATTAGTAACACTGTGATTAATAATGTGAATTGCTAAATATCACGTCTTTTTTACTAGTTACCGCCTTCATTTGGACATTTTTGTCCTTCTCATAATTTTGATTAAAAATTAAAAATTCTCTCTCCAAAATCACAAATCCAAATAATAATAATTGAAATTATGAAAATAATTAATGTGACAACTAAAATCCTGAAAATGGATGATTACGAGTTGTAAACATTAAAATTTACGTTTTTTGGTCAAAAAATTTATGAAAATAATGCATATTTTTTGTGATGATTTTACAATTTTCGTACAAAAAAGTGAAAATTTTTGCATTTTCGTCACTAATAATGAAACAATGAACTGGGTGGATCCAGCACCCAGGCTGGGCTGGGCAGATCGAGGAAAAGGGTAAAATTGTTCATAATTTGGGGGCGATAAATAGCAATACTCTTAATAATTGATATTTGAAAAGTAACACTCTTAATAATTGAGGGTAAATTACATATGTGGTGTATAACTTTTATTCATTTTCACATTTTGGTGTACATATAGTCTTCTGGTGACCTCCCACTAAAATGTACACCAGGTAAAAATGACCGGTCAACCCGGTCAACATGCCAAATCATCAATTTTTAATCCATTTTTAAATGAAAATGGATCCACTCATTTTCTTCAACCTCACATCTTTATTTTCTCTCTCCTTCATTTTTATCAAATATCATTTCTCTCTCATTTCCACTTTCTCTCTCTAACTCTTCTCTCTCCAATAACCTCCTGCTGTATGACAATCAATCCCAAAACTGTGACCTTATCGGAAAAAAAACAGCACCTCTTAGATCCATCAATTTGATTAACCATATCTCCCAACAAATTGGATGATAAAGTTGAAATCCTTCTCTCTGCCATCAAAATCCTCTCTATTAAAACCCTCCCTCCATTAATCTAATCAACACAGCTTCAGCTTCAAACTCTCCCGTTTCAAACATTTCCATGGCTGCTGTTCTTTCAGAATCTGCCAATCCCACCGTCAATGGCGACTCTGCAACTCCACAAAAGCGCAAGATAGCATTAGTCATCGGAATAACGACGGCTCCTACCTCATAGAATTTCTCCTCTACGAAGTTCACGGTCTGATCCACCACATCTACGTCGATCCACATAATACTCAGAAGGCCAGAATGAAGCTGCACTACGCTGATCTCACCGACGCTTCTTCCCTCCGCCGTTGGGTCGACACCATTGTCCCCGACGAAGTCTACAATCTTGCTGCTCAATCGCACGTTGCCGTCGCTTTCGAAACACCAGATTACACCGCCGCTTGGCCACATACTATTTTTTACTCGAATTCAATTCATTAGTGGCAATACTCAATAGTCGGTGAAAGAAAATGAGTTGGTTGGAATAATGGAATTACATTTTCTCAAGCAAAGAGGAGATAAAAGGTAGAGAGGCGGATTTGAGTTTTCTGATAAAAAAAATCAATAATCTGGAAAAGAATAATATTAAGAAAGTAAGAAGGAAGACAAAGGAAATAAAAAGAAGAAGATGATGATGAGGTAAAAATTAGGATGATGAGGTGTTTTAGTAATTTTTTAATAGATGTGTCAATTTTTGACTTTTTGAATAGTCAAATTGTTGATATGGCATCGTTGACTTGTATTGACCGGTCATAAATACCGGCTGTACACTTTAGTGGGAGGTCACCAGAAGGTTATACACTTTAGTGTGCAAAATTGAAAATTGTACACCAAAGTGTGAAAATGGGTAAAGGTTGTACATCATGTATGTAATTTACCCTAATAATTGATATTTGGAAAGTTCAATACAACACTTAAATAACAGTCAAACTAGTTTTTTTAAAGACTAGTCTTTTAAAATTTTTGGTAACACAACTAAATTTGATTGTTTGAATTGAAAATGTTACGTTTAAATTTGTTACGATTTTGTAGGTTAATTTTACATGCTTAAATGAACTCTCAACTCTATTAAACAAGTTTAATAAAGTTGGATTTATGCATATGCTTAAACATTCTTTAATCTTAAAGCACCCTTCGATCTTAAAGTGTGCGGAAGCACATGTTTATTGAGATTTTAACAAATGAATGAAATTGCTAACATTTAAACTCTTAAACCGTTTGATCAAAGAACGTAATTCATAATTTCAGTATCTCCGGTTTCTTATTTTCGAATTAATTCATTGTTGATTATTTTCTTCGAGAGTAGGGGGTGCCTCCTCGAAAAGGGGTCACAACGACCATGTCTGAGTGACTGTTTACTAGAAACATAGGTCTCTACAAAATTGTAAAATCATGTATAGGATTTGATGTCCGCTTAGAGTGCTTACAGGGTGTTTGTTAGAAAGGATATAGGAGGTGAGATATGGATAAAAAACACGAGATAAGTTAACCCGTGTTTGTTTGGGAGATAGAAGAGTGAGACAGATGGGGGATAAGCCTCTTATCCCTCAAATCCTATACCCAGGAGAGGGGTGGTATAAGCAGATGAGATAAGCTCCTGCGATTTTAATAGGATAGAAAAGTCCATCTTATCCTTCAAATTAATGTTATGTAGTTTAAATAAGGTTAAAATAGTAAATGTATTATTTTATTCCTATCCCTGTCCCACATATCAAATATTGAATAATAATTCCCGACTATCATATTTTTATCCTTATCTCAACCATTTATTCTTATCCCCATCCCAATAGAATACCAAGCATCCCGTTATTGATCAGTGACAAGGGAGCTAGAGCCGGAGACCGGAGTTTCAGGCGAAACGACCTAAAAATATATATCGATCGGTATGAAAGGTGTAACAACTTGTGCACTATTTCGAGACGAACTCATATATTTATTCTAAGAGTTTTTTTTGCTATTTGTACTGTTTCTCTCAATAAACAAATAATGGGGTAAATTACACAATGATCATAATTAACAAATTATTTATAACTGTGTCAGATCCTTAAACAAATTTATTTAACTGTCAAACAAATTTATTTAAATGTCATATTTGGTGGTTTTTTTAAAACTGTTTTTATTTCCTGCAACTGAATAACTGAAAATTTGACAAAAATAAAAATAAAATTATGATATTCTGATATTTTAAAATTTAAAATCATATAATGATAAAATATATAAAAGCGATTTTCATAATTGTAAATAGTTTTTAAAATATGAATTTCTGTGTAATTTTCCCATAATGGTAAACCAGAAATTCAGAAATAGGAATTAGGGCCGGTCATGGGCCTAGCCCAGAAGCACACGGACCTAGAGCCAAGAGTGTCCAATTTTTTATTTATTAAATCTGTATATGTGTGCAATAATTTTTTTTATATATATACATATTAATAATAATCAGGTTTTAAATCATCGAAATAATTGATATTTTAGACTGTCTAATTCCTATTCTTCTGTAATTAATTTTTTAGGATAAAGATCAAATTTAATCTTAACGTTCTAAGGTTCTAAGGGAAATGTAGATTTAGCCTTAACGTATGAAATTGTGTAAATTTAACCCTAACGTTTTCAAACAGGATCAATTTTAGTTTCACGTTATCGAGAATTAGAAAAAACTGGTTGGACGGGTATTTAACTGTCACTTCAAACCTTACAAATATTAATTATGCTAAAATAATTAGTGTATTACTAACGAAATTACAAAATTGTGTTAAAATACTAAAAACTAAATTTGCTACATATAAGTTAATCATAATCTTTTTTGTCAAATTGTCTAAAATATTTAATGTGTTATTAATATTTTTAAAAAAAAAAAAGTTGTGCGCAATGCACTTACATTAAACAAAGGAAAATTACATTAAACACAAAGGAAAACCCTCAATCTACCTCACCCCATGTGATTCGAACCCATGACCTCTAGGGTCATAGGTAAGCTCTTAACCAACATGCTAAGAATTTAAATTTTTACCTACAATTTTTTAGAGTAAAGTAAAAAAAAAAATCACGTGTTTTTACGTTTTAGTCAAACAGGTACCTGTGAAATATGTTTTGTCCAACGTGGACTGAAGTTTTCGTTTTACTAAAAATGATGATATTTTAGTTTGACATTATAAAAATAACAATTAACGACTTCAAAATGGAAAATTTCAAGAATTAAAATTGGTCAGTACTACATTTATTATGAAACCAAATTTTTTATTTTTCAAAATCTTCATTTTCAGCGCTCTCTCTAAACATTTTCGGAGTTCTCTCTATACATTCATTTTCTCTCTCCTCATAAAACAATACCCAAATGAACTTAAAATTAAAAAGTTGAAAAATTAAAGCCGTTTAGAATTATCATCAAGTCTTTGAATTTTTCAATTTTAAGGGTTCTCAACGGTCATTTTAATTGACATTATAAAAAACCTCTATGCTTTCACGTATTGTCAAACAGGTACCTGGAAAAAAAACTGTCCAAACGGTGACTAGGGTTTTTCATTTTGCTGAAAACAATGATATTTTAGTTTGATATTATAACAATAACCGTTAACGACCTCAAAATAAAAAATTCCAAGAATTAAAGTTGGTTAGTACCATATTTACTATGGAACCAAATCTTGTATTTTTCAAAATCATCATTTTACGGAGCTTTCTCTCTCTAAAACATTCATTTTCTCTCTCCTCACCAAACAACACATAAATGACCTCAAAATATTAAAAAGTTAAAGAATTAAAGTTACTTAGAATATTATCAAATCTTTGAATTTTTCAATTTTAAGGCCGTCAACGCTCATTTTAAATTTTAAGGTCCTTGTTTTTAGTAAAGCGAAAAACCTCAGTTATCTTCTTGTCGCAAACGAAAACCCCAATTACCGTTTGGACATTTTTTTTCGATACCAATTTGACAAAACGTAAAAGCACATGAGTTTTTTTTTTTTTTTTTTTTTTTTTTTTTTTTTTACTTTATCCGATAATAAATGCAAAGTTCTTATAAATTCTAATTAATTTTAATTTTTTTACATACTTTTATCTAGGCTTAATATATCATTTTGCACCCTGAACTTGTCCAAAATGATTAATTGGCCTCCTGAACTTTCAAAGTGTCTCAATAGCCCTTAAACTTGCATAAAATATTCAGTTAGCCCCCTGAACTTGCGTAAAATGTAATCAATTAATCATTCGGTTGTAAAAAAGTAAGTCAAATGCGCAAGATATGTTACACGTGTCTTAGAATATTATTACATACTTCACAAAATAGATTTAAACATGTTAAAAAAGAATTTCTTACTTATTCAACTATAAAATATTTTCTTCTAATATTATAATCGCATACCCCGACCTTTGTCGTTTTACTTTTTTAAGATGCGTGCAACATATCTTCCGTATTTAACTTACTTTTTTTACAACCGAATGATTAATTGATTACATTTTATGCAAGTTCAGGGGGCTAACTGAACATTTTATGCAAGTTCAGGAGCTATCGAGACACTTTGAAAGTTCAGGAGATCAATCAACTATTTTGGACAAGTTCAGGAGGTAAATGATGTATTAAGCCTTATTTCGTCTGTATAACCCATAAATTTGTTAAGATCGGAACTAATAGGAATATAATAATCAATCTAATCAGTCTTGATCACATGCACCTTAATGAGCAAGTAGAATTTGCTCATTCACCGTTAGATCTAGGCTTATTAGAATCCTAAGGTGGAGATTGAAAGTATCATGAGGCTTAGATTTAATAAGCCTAGATCAAATGGTGAATGAACAAATTCTACTTGCTCATTAAGGTGCATGTGATCAAGACTGCCAATCTAAAACAACAAATACAATTAATTTTTTTTTTCATATTTATTAATTTAGATCATCATTAAACATTAGAATTACAAAAATAATTAGGAAAATTTCAAGTGATTACAACTTGATAATCTTTATATTAAGACTTAATTAATTAATTAATTAATTAATTTCCCTCTATACATGCTTAAACTTAGCCAATTTTGAAAGATTATCCACAGCCTCAACTAAGTGATCAAGCCTAGCAACAAATTCAATTAGCAACGAAGTAAACGTTGCAAGCGACAACGCCGCGGTGCTCTCTAACGCCTTCATTCGGGGTACGAAATCACCCGAACCACCCCCTCCTTCTTCTTCGTACGCATCGACTTCCCTCGACGGCCACGAATACATCCTCCTTGATTGCTTCCTCATCATTTCGTGGTACGATTCCACTGGTTGCCCTAGTGCTATAGTTCCCGACATCGTACCTTGACTTGTTGTCGTCGAGTCCGCGGTGTCGAGGAGGTCAAGTAATTGAGTACTCGAGAGATCGGACGGGATGCCCGAATTAGCATGAGATAGCTTCGAGGGTTGTTTCGATTGGTTGTCTGAAGGGTCAAAATTGGGTGTCAGGAGATATGAATGTAAGTCTATGGCGCGTTGTAACCGTTCTGCTGAGGTGTGTACTCTATTTAGTAGCACGGTTTTGAGGCTTCGCTTCATATTGTTTATATCTTTGCCTAAGCTTCTTAGTAAGTCCGCGGCTTCGGTTGTTGCTTCGTGAATTTCCGTTTGGAATGTGACTCGGAGGTTGTAGGGCGCCTGCAAAAGATTGAGAAGAAAAAATGTTGGGTCAATACGTAAAAAAAATGTATGAAAAACAGTAAAGTTCAGAAATCTCGGGATGCTTTAATGCTTTATATTTGCTCATATAAGCATCTAAATATGCGTAATATAGACTATTAATGAATAGGGTTGTCAATAGGGCAGAAATTTTCCGTCCTCGTCCAGGATCCGTCCTAATGGGGTGGAAAATCCTTGAATTTTTTATTGGAAACAGAGGAGCCTAAACTACCCTTAATAGGGGTGATTCCGGAGGCCGCCCCCGGCTCCCTCATGTCTCCACCTATGCCCATCTCTATCTCGCTTGCCCCAATCCCCAATTTGTCAGATACAGAGAATCCGAAACTACCCTTGGTAGGGGTGGTTCCAGAGGCAAAGCTCCCCTGGCTCCCTCCTGTCTCCACCTCTACCCATCTCTATCCCGCCCCAAACCCTAATTTATCGGAAACAGATGAGCTGAAACTACCCTTAATAAGGGTGGTTCCGAACTGGCTCCGCCCCTGTCCCGTCCCGTTTATAATCTAATGACTTATTGAGTGAATATATAACTCAATATTCTAGTGATTAGATGCCCATAAAAAGAATAAATTCCTAAGCATAATTCTTTAATTCTAAGGGTTGTGGTCACATATTTCCCTTTTAAGCTACTGTATTCTTTCTTCCATAGATTCCTCAGTTGCTAGCATATTTAGATCCAACTAGCCAAAAGATTCTGCTAAGAATATTCCATGTCACATAATTTATGTATATCTATGCATATGCTATTTTGACAATCACCACACTCAATATACACGGAGAAAACACATAGAATAGAATTAAATCTTATTCCGATGTTACGTAACGACTCGGTTTTAAGTGGGTGACGTCGGGGTGAAAGGTCTGAGCAAACAACGGTCTTAAAGGATGTCACTAGGCCAGATTGACATCGAAATTAGAAAAATGATTGAGTTATATTAGTAAGATTTGTTTTAAATACAGGTAGACGAGTTTTAAAACCGTGACGTGCAATACTAAAGCGGACAATATCTATGTAGTATTCGACCAGATTGTTATATTTTGTGCTTATCAAATTTGTGTCAACTTTAATTTGGTGACACTTAACTCGTACCTTTTAATTAGGATATACAGTAAATTATAATACTCGATAAATTAATAACCTCTTTAAAATAATAAAATTTCATGGTCCCAACATTATTAATTTATAGAGGTTTTACTGTATAAGGGTCAAATTTGATAATAACGTTATCAGTAAAGTGTAAATTTAGACATGACGTATGAAATGGTCCAAATTTAACCCAACGTTTCCAATCAATATCAATTTTAGTTCAATGTTATCGAAAATTTGAAAAGATTAGTTTGACTGTTATTTAACTGTCACATTGGACCTTCCAAAAACCAATTACGTCTAAGATATTTAATGTGTTACTACCACTGTTACAAAAAATATGTTAAAATGCCAGTAGATAAGTCTGTCATATACAAGTTAATCACACTTTTTTATAGCTACAAATAACCAACAAAAAATGTAAGAACCTATTTCACTTTATCGACAAACTTGTTTGGAATGTCTGATGTGGGACAGTTAAATAACAGTCAGTTTTTTCAAATTTTCGGTAACGTAAGACTAAAATTGATCTTACTTGGAAACGTTAGGGTTAAATTTGCACTATTTCATATGCACTTCTTAAAAAACGTTAGGGTTAAATTTAATTCTTATCCTTTTAATTATTGTTGAAATTTAGCTCTGTCGTTAACGACATTGTTCCCAATGCATCCGGTGGCGGAGCATAACAAATTAAATATTCGGGGTCAATTGAAGAAAATTTATTCAAAATTACTGATTTTTTGGGACGAAACACTAAATTTCGGTCTCAAAATCCGTCAATAATGTCAAACCCGCAACATATTTTGAATATAATGATATTATTGACGAAAATTATATGTTTAGATGCATGTGATGCAATCTAATAACGGAACTGTTAATAAAAGACTCAATTATTGCCCCGATTAATGTCGAAATTTAGACGAGTAGAAGAATTACCTGAATCTCGGAGTGAAGGACACCGTGAAGTGCCATAACTTCATAGGCACAATATCGCAAAACTGCTCCGACTTTCACATATTCAGACCATGGATAGAAGAAGTGTCGGAATCTGCCGTGTGGCGGCTCCCATTTCGCCGCTAATGCCTTCAAAATCATAAAAACGTACAAGTTATTCTCAAAATACAACCTCTAAATGGACAAGGATGCATACATGAAACACAAAAACGCTACTAAAGAGAGTGTTCGTGCATTGTAGTTAATAAACGTGCGCGAAAACCTTACCAAAGATTCGAGTTTTGCCGACGAATTTAATGTGCTTTTGCATTTCTTATAAGCCGGTTCATCCGGAAACTCATCCATTACTGTCTTTGCAAACTCTGGATGATCTAATCCATCATCATCTAAATATTTCTTCACGCATTCTGAATTAATCAAAACATAAAACTCAATATTAGTTTCCGTTAAATTACGTCTAGTTTGATTTTCCTAATTATAATAGCAATACATAACTTTTTTTTTAATATTACGAAAGAGATTATACTTTTACGATTGAGATAACGGCCAAATTTATCCATAACATCTACTTTATCGCATAAAGTAGCCGAATTTTGCAATTTTAGCTCAATTTTACTCTCACGTAAAAATATCCGGTTTAAATTTAGCGATGAAATGCTTTATAATGGAAGAATTACGCTAAAATTTCCGGTGTAATAGCAAATTGAGTCGTTTTATACGATGAGGACAAAATAAAATTCTCGAAACCGTGCAAATTTCTTGTTCTTGTAGTTTTATATCTATTTTCCTGTTTCCGAACCATCAAATTTACAAGGATTAAACTCTTAATTGACCCTGAGATATTTAAAATTTTATCATTTGCCCCTTGTAGTATCATTTGGCCCTAAGTTATTCGCATAGATAACATTTAACCTACTGATGGAAATTAACTGGTTAGTTAATTTTTTATCCCATGAGCCACAATTTTTGACACGCGACATATATACGTAATATTTTTTTTTTATTTTATTTTTCCATTTAGACTTAATACGTGGATAAACAAAGGATTTTTTTTCTTATTTTATCCATATTATTAAGTCTATATTAAAATAAGAGTTAATTTCAAATAAATGTCCGGTGGTTTCACATTTTTTTTTTGTATATCGGTACATGTGGTTGGTAAAATTTTCATTTTTCCAAATTTAGCCGATAACGACCTTAAAATGAAAATTTTCAAGAATTAAAGTTGTTTAGTATCATATTTACTACGGAACCACATTTTTTATTTTTCAAAATCATAATTTTTGGAGTTTTCTCTCTCTGAACATTAACTTCCTCTCTCATAAAAAACGACACCTAAATGACCTAAAACCTAAAACGTTGAAGAATTAAAGGTTCTTAAAATATCATTTAATTCTTGAAAATTTTAATTTTGAGATCGTTATCGGTTAAATTTTGAAAAACTGAAAATTTTGACAACTATAGATACTGATTTGCAAAAAAGATATGAAACCACATGTTTTTATTTGAAATTAACCCTTAAAATAATAATTGAAAACAACCATCACATATACATGTCACGTGTCAGAAATTATGTCATGCGGCAATAATTAATAGATCAGTTAAAATTTCATCTAAAATGGGTTAAATTTCATCTATGAGAATACTTCAGGAAGCAAATGTTATCGTATGATATCACGGGGCAAATGACAATACTTTGGATACTACAAGGACCGTATATGCCTTTATTCCAATTTACGATAATCAACACCATCATATCCCTATGACCAGTTCACATTTATAATTTTGGTCCTTCATTTTTCCTTGTATTTTAAATTGTTCACGTATCAATTTGGCCCGTTAACTTAATATTTTATGTCAATTCGGTCTAAAATGACACTTGTCAACTTTAGAAATTGACACATCTTAAAAAAAAAATACTAATTTGTGTATTAACTTGACACTTAAAATTCTTTTTCGGACGAAATTCATTCTGCTATTCAAGTCTCGGACGCTACCCGTCCCATTGTTATCCCTACTTATAATAATGTTACCTTCAAGAGAGTCCGCAACAGAGTGAAAGTTGTTAACTAATTCCTTGTGCAATTGCTCCCCAGCCCATATAGGAAAAACCATAACGTTCACAAAAACGGCTACAAACCCTCCTATTGCAATAGAGTATAACCGATCCATCGAAGTTCTGATCGGATTTCCCATCCGGTAGCCGGAGATTATAATCAAACAATAGGTGAAAAGTATCACTCTAAATCCATACTCATATGGTACAAGTGATGGCCATTGTTTCATGAATGACGTGATTGCCCCTACATTAATAAAATAATCCTCGTTAAAAAAAACGTCGCAAAATTTTGATGACTTGTTATCCACGTGACATTTTTAGCGAATATATTTATTAGTTTTAAGAAAAATTGACTGTCGATCAAACTAAAGTTACCGCGATGATTTTCTCGTAAGAATTTAATACCGATTAAGAAGATGCTAATTCCAATAATGATAGGTTCAGCAACTCTTCCACTGCATAGAGCTATTTGAGCAACGGCTATAGCCAATATTCCCGCAAGCAAGCTTCCAAGTGCTCGGTTGAATCCTCGATTGAATGTCGCGCCTTCAACATATATAACATAAAAAATCAAAAGTTTTTACATTTGCGTGTAGAGTGTGTCAGAGATTAAAAAAAATAACACTATTTTTAAAATTTTAGCTATGAGTTTAAATGATCAGTTTGTTTTAGCTGTTACTGTTTACTGTTGTTAGCTGATAGATATTAACTGTTTTTCTTCCAAAATAGTTATCAGAGTTGTTCCTTAATCTTAACTCAACACGTTATATCTGTGTCCAGGGTATAATAACAAAAAAGATAGAACCAAACGGGTATTAAGCGCCCGTTTAGTTCTCATTTTATCGCTTCTTTCTGTTTTTCCACTCCAAACAGTAAAACAAAAGTGTTCAATTATGACTGAAAAACAACTGCTTATAGCTATTTCGGAAGAAAAATCCTATTGTTGTTAGCTGGTGGATAATAACTGATTTTTCTACCAAAATAGTTATCAGAGGCGTTTCTTACTCTTAACTCAACACTTTGTATTTATTGTCCGGAGTAAAAAAACAATAAGAAACTAAAAAAAGAGGAGAACCAAACGTGCACTAAATGCTCGTTTCGTTCTCATTTTATCGCTTCTTTCTGTTTTTTCACTCCAAACAGTAGAATATAAGTGTTCGGTTATGACTGAAAAACAACTGTTAATAGCTATTTCAGAAGAAAAATCATATTGTCGTTAGCTGGTGGATAATAACTGATTTTTTTTCCAAAATAGTTATGTTGTCCGAAGTAAAATAACAATAAGAAACTAAAAAAAGAGAACCAAACATGCACTAAGTGCTCGTTTCGTTCACATTTCACTGCTTCTTTTCATTTTTCCACTCCAAACAGTAGAATAAAAGTGTTTCGATTATGACTGAAAAACAACTGTAATAGCTATTTCAGAAGAAAAATCAGCTAACTTCTACCAGCTACCGACAACAACAAACAAACAGTAGATATAAACAACTAAACCAAACAGAATATAAGTTTACGAGTTAAGTAGCTACGTACCAACGGTATACTCGAACATGATCGCAACGGTAAGTATAGACCATATGATACTAGTACCAAAAACATCATAAGGAGCTCTAAACAATATAAGCAAAGAAACAAGAAGAACAGCAAGTCCAACTTTCAATGAAAATGTAATTCTATTTATATCTTCTCTTCCAAATTGCCACACCCTCCATATCCACCCCTTCAAGGCAGAAAAAATCCCCCCGTTTTCCGCCTCCGGCAACTTCAATTTCGCCCCCGCCCCCGCCCCCACCGGCTCCTCGGGTGGAATGTTGATAGCAAAACTACTACCCTTTTTCCCATTCATTCTCCAATCAAGGATTATGAACTCTAATTCAATCTTGGAATTTACCGTACCTATATTGCACGGAAACAGAAACGAACACGAAACACAGAAACGTTACTGAATGAAGTATTGAGAGAAGTAGATCATGATTTAAAGGGGGGAAAAACTACAAGTAGGAAAAGAAAAATATGTCTGGTCAGGATAAATTATACAATAATAGAAGAGAAGATGGAATTAAACAGGTGTTTTAAGATAAAAAGATGCTTTTAACTCAATAATGGTGAGGCAGCATGGATTGGGAATTAGAATCTAGGATTGCATGACATGCAATTTTCTCACACTATATACGTTCTTTTGCTACTTGAGAAATATATACACCGTTGCTTGATTTTTTAGGGGTATCATATCTAGGATTCACTGATACGGGATGCTTAATAAGGCGTTTTTCGGTGCTTTATTGGTAGGGGTGGCAATGGGACAAGGGAAAACCGAAAACCGTGGGGACCCGAACCAATCCGGCCGGGGAAAACCCAAAATTTTTGGGTGTGTGGCTGGGGGCGGGAGGAAATTTTAGTCCCGAACATTAAAATTGGGCGGTGTGGGTAATATAAACCAGTAACACTGGTTTAAACCAGTCTGCTGGTATAAATCTGTGATACGTTTATACTAAAATTAATTTTTTTTATAAAATTATTAATTCTATATATATTTTTAAATTTTATTCGGGGATTGGGGATTCTCCGTTACTTGTGGGAACCGTGTGGGCGGGTGTGAGTGACAAAAAAATCTCCGAACATTTTTTTGGGCATTCCCCAAAACTACCCCCGGAAATATTGGGGGCGGAATGTGGGATGCAAAACCGCCTCCGCCCCCGTTGCCACCCCTATTTATTGGGGTTCAATTGATACTGGGATAAAGATCAAATTTAACCTTAACATTTTGAAGTAAGATCAATTTTAGCACTATGTTACTGAAAATTTAAAAATGTTGGTTTTATTGTTATTTTACTGTAATGTTAGAGATTCCAAACAAGTTTGTCGATAAACTGATGCAATTTCATAATTTTTTTTTGTTGATCATTTGTAACTATATTAGTAACACAGTAAATATAACATTAAAAAAATTGTGATTAACCTGTATGTAGCAGATTTAGTTGTTAGCATTTTAACAAATTTTTTTATAACTGTCTAGTGCACATTAAATATCTTAGATGTAATTGATGTTTGGAAGGTCTGATACGACAAACTTGTTTGGAAGCTCTCACGTGACAGTAAAATAGCAGTGAAATCAGCATTTTTAAATTTTCAGTAACATAGGGTTAAAATATTGATCTTACTTGAAAACGTTAGGGTTAAATCTGTATCATTTCATATGTTAGGGTAAATCTGTACTTCTTCAAAAACATTAGGGTCAAATTCGATCGTTATCCCATTGATATTTTATGGTGCTTTAGTTTGTAAAATTTTGGGATAAAGTGTAAAAATACTCATAACATTAACATTGATGAGCAATTTTACTCTTAACATGTAAAATGGTGCAATTTTATCCCTAATGTTGGCAACTAAGAGCAATTTTAGCCATAACATTGACAAGTTGGGTCGATTCAGACATTATTATAAAACACAAATATTTTGTTCTTTATTTTGCATCACTTGCATATGAGTTGGTTAAAGAAAAAGATTTCATGTTTTTCTAATTTAATAATAGAATTGAAAATTAATATATTGATATTCGGCAAAATATTTAGATTTTTTTGTCCAACTCGTACAAAATACAATATGATTTTTAAAAAAATTCCACATATATTCATATGTTTGTGATATGTAGTGATAAAATGACGCATATATGAAGTGTAAATGACACGATTTGTGACTCAAAAAAAGACAGTTTGATGAATTATTTCTCAAATTGACAATGTTAGAGATAAATTTGCTCTTTGCTGCTAACATTAGGGGAAAAAAATACACTATTATAGACGTGAAGAGTGAAATTGCTCTTGACCATCAACATTGAGAGTATTTTTGCACCTTAAGTCCTGTAAAGGTGGTAATTATCTAGTTCGTGTCGTGTCAATTTCGTGTTAATGTCAAAATAAGTCAATCCTAACTCAATCAAAAAAAAAAAATCGTGTCAACACCATGCTAACCTAATTGGGCCAGTGTCGATTTCTTATCGTATTTTCGGGTCACATGTAATTTTACTATGAATGCATATCAATGATGACTTTTAAAAATATAGAAGGATCTATTACTATTTTTAAATATTTTATGTGATTTTTGGATTAATATTGCTAACAGTGAGAGCTTAATACATCCTAGTCCCACTTGTCCAAAAAAATTCAATTGCCCTATTATACTTCTAAAATGTTTAATTTACCCTTAAACTTATTTAAAGTGACATATTAATTAAATAAAATACATTTGACAGAGTAAGGAAAATTTTTGAAAAATTTGAAATCTGTACACTTTAAGCAAGCTTAAAGGGCTAATAGATACATTTCAAAAAGTCAATTGTTCACAGCAAGTTCAATGGGTTGATAAAACTTTTTCAAAGTATAGGGGGCAGTTGACTTTCGTAGACAAGTGCAGGGGGCTAAAAGTCTATTAAGCCTAACAGTAATAAACCAAAAGTCTGCTAATATCATGTTGGGGTCATGTAATGTGTTTATAACAATATAGAAAGTTTGAGTCGTGTTTGCAAGTAAAATCACCCAAAAGCATATCGATATAAAATTCATTTAACCTTTATCATCCAATATATAACAAGTAATCCTCCATTATAGAGCTGATGGAAACAGGACGGACATATAATATAGAAAAATATATATTATATTATTAATAATGTATTGAGACTGTCGCTCTTTCAAAGTACGAAAATCATCAATAATTAAATCTATACTAAAACTATCAGTGATCTCCCTCTCAATATACAACAACAAACAATCTGAGAGATAACCATCTTTCATTGAATTTTGAACTTAAATTTGACTGAAACATATATAAATTCAAATTTATTTACCAAATTAAATAGCAATTTAAAAAATAAGAGGCATAATCTAACCTTTTGCTTGTTTAAAAATAGTTTGTCTGTTGATTGTGTGAGAAGTTGAGAGAAATGATTGTTAAAATTCAAACAACGGTTATTTATGTGTCGTTTAGTTAGGAGATAGAAAGTGATAAAGAATGATGATTTGAAAATTGTAAACGCGATTTCATGAAAAATGTAGTTCTAAACAACTTTAATTCTTGCACATTTTCAATTTAAGGTTTCCAACGGTAATTTTGAGATCGTTTACTTTTATAAAAGACTTATATTAGTAGATGACAAAGTTCACAGATTTTAGTGTTGAAGTTTAAGGGTTATAGAGAAAATAAGGCAAAATTGAGGAGTCATAGATGTAATATATTCCATATGTCTAAACGAGGCACATCACATTCATAACAATCCAACCAAAAGACTTGCAGCGAAATTATTCATCCTAACATAATATATTAAAACTATCAATGATCTCTCTTTCAATATGCAACATCAAACAATCCGAGAGATAATCATCTTCCATTGAATTTTGAACTTTTCGATTGAAACATGGTTAAATTCAAATTTATTTGGCAAATTAAATAGCAATTTAAAAATAAGAGGTAAAATCTAATCTTTACTTGTTTAAAAATCGTTAGTTTGTTGATTGTGTAAGGAGTTGAGAGAAATGATCGTTAATTTCAAAATAACACGTAAAATGTAGTGTGGAGATAAAAACCGGGGTTGATTTTATAAGGAGAAGTAAAATTAAGAAAGGAGATTAAAAGGAGGAAGGGAGTTACAACGCGGATTGTCCCATGCGGTTACACTTTGTGTAGTTAATTTTTGAAAAGACGTTTGATATTTTAAAAATTTGTTTGAAAATTAAAAGTCCAATCAATCAAAAATTTATTTGATAATTAAAAGTCAAACTAATGGTGTTTGAATTAGAAGTAACGCTCAATTTATTTTGTTTTTTGTTTGTACGATGGTATTGATTGTATTTCTTTTTAAGTTTCAAAGTTTTCTTTCAAATTAAAAATAAATATATAATTTAACTTTTACTAAAAATAATAGAAATTTATTGCTAAAATTTATTATTTTATTTATTTATTTGAATTACTAAATTTAAATTTAATAATTAGCATATGTATGTCAAAATAAAAATAATATAAGAAGAGATTATTAAAATTGAAAAATAAAAGAGACTGGTTGGGTGGGGCTAGGGTCAAAGCTATATACCCATCATACTAACTTTTAGACCGCTCCGACGCCAGAGTGTTAGTCTGCCCCTAGATGGAAATAGTGTTATAACCAATTTAATTGTTGAACTTTTTTAATTTTAAGTTATCTAAGTGTTGTTTAATTAGGAGAGAGAAAGTGACAAAAATTATGATTTGAAAAATTGTAGACGGGTTTCATGAAAAATGGTAAATAGGTTTCATGAAAAATGTAGTTCTAAGACCATCTCCAACCCATTACGCTATTTCTATCTCCATTTTTTTTTATATTTCAAACATCAAATCTTATTTTTCCTCCAACCCAGTTTATTTACTACACTAAAAAAAATTCTCTATTTTATTCCATTCTACATAATACTTTTACTAATATTTTATTCTTTTTACATAATAAATACAAAAAATAAAAAAATGAATATATTTATATAATATTAAAATATTGGTTTCCACCAATTTGGTGGAAACCAAAATCAACCAAATTTGGTTGATTTCTAATCTCTACACCATTTGGGTGTAGAGCCACCAAAATAGCATTTCCATCCCTCATTTGGTGAGGATTGGAAACAACTTTAATTCTTGCACTGTTTTAATTTGAGGTTATTGACAGTCATTTTGAAATTGTTTACTTTTATAAGAAACTTTTATATTAGTAGATGATAAAGTTCACAGATTTTAGTGTTGAAGTTTAAGGGTTATAGAGAAAATAAAGCTAAAATTGAGGAGTCATAGATGTAATTTACTGAAAATCTTCGGAAAAAATATCTCTGATATTTACACGAGGCACATTGCACTCATAAAAACCCAATCAAAAGACTTGCGATGAAATTATTTATCAAATCAACATTGCAATTTCGGTAATTTACCCAAAGACATATCCAAAGGGAAGGGGAAGCCATGTCGAGGGACTTTAGCACCTAGTCCTCGGAAAAGTAAGAAAACTCCATAGAAATTATGTACGTGTAGAGGTGGTAAAAGTATACATGATCTAATTACACGATACGAAATCGATATACAATTTTAGTATTTTGGTTTAGCTGAGTAGGTAACATGTCATTTTTGGTTGACACGGTTTTGTTTGAAATTATTGTTATGACGAGGCATAAATATATATAAAGAATCTTATAGTGTGATGAGCTGACAAATAAAACTATAATATTTTCATAGCAGTATGGATCCAAGATTCATTAAGAAGGGTGTTTATCGTGATTTATGAGTGTTAAATTGATATGTTTTGAGTGTTTTTATGTATAAAAATTTAAAATCATGTTCACAGTTTCCATAGAATTTTTGGTGCATTTGAACCATTGTTCCAGCTATCATCCTTAGGAAGCAAGCTCGATCAATGTGGACGTTGATCATCTAAGTATGGTAGGATGTCAAAGAGGAGGATGGGGAAGTTCGGCCATAGTCAAACTCAACCCTAGGCATGGACAAAGTCATCTCAAGCATTGGCAAAGCTACAAGGAGGATCAGGCAAGGAGTTGTGAATGAGACATATCAACATACGCTAGCGATGGGCTCCGAGTTGGTGTAAGAAACATTGTAGGGGGACATAAATACCCTAGCGTCGGATCTCCGCTAACTCCTAGACCAGTTGTCGGTATTCTTTAAGCAATCCACACTGATCCACTAGAGACTAGGAGAGTCAAGCATCCGGTTGTGGGGTGGGGGGGGGGGGGGTTTAAGAGTTTGGTCATAGGCAAACTGAACCTCAGACATGGACAAAGTCATCCCAAGCATTGGTAAGGGTACAAGGAGGATCAGGCAGCGAGTGGTGAATGAAACATATCAATGTACGCTAGTCGTGAGCTCAGAGTTAGTATAAGAAACAATATAGGGGGATATGGATACTGTGGCGTCAAATCTCCGCCAACCCTTGCACCAGTTGTCGTTACCGGTTTAAACGATCCACGCTAGTCCATACTAGTATAGTCGGACATTCGGCCTTCTTGAAAGGAAGCAGATGTCTCTATAGGGTGGAACCCTATGGACACTTCGGCTCTGGAGTTAGTCCATAGGTCTGATCCTTTATAATGCGAGGTTTAAACACATGTAGATCATCCGGAACGAAATACCAACAGATGAATTGACGGAACCGAGAGTAACACAACCTTAATGATATGAATATTAGTCATATATAATATGCTTTGTTTCTATTATAAACCAAAGATATCTATTGAATA
This sequence comes from Euphorbia lathyris, assembly GCF_963576675.1. Taxonomy (NCBI): domain Eukaryota; kingdom Viridiplantae; phylum Streptophyta; class Magnoliopsida; order Malpighiales; family Euphorbiaceae; genus Euphorbia; species Euphorbia lathyris. The sequence goes on along the minus strand of NC_088910.1, from coordinate 138,928,060 downwards.
ATTTTGGCAAGTGTATGCTTTCATTACGTCAGGAACTTACTGTTTATATATGCCATTAATATTCTTTCATGCTAATGTTTCTCATTAAGGAATAAATGCCTTGAATTTTCAGTGAATTATATGAATTTTCAATATTCACATTTGCTTTAAGAATTAAGGACAAAAATTTCAAATATAATTCATGTAGTTTCGTGGATTTACAGACGAATGTGTGTGATTTTCGTTTTTTTTGTTACAAAAAAAAGGACTATTGTTCCTCACTGTTAGTAAAACGGGTAAACTACAACAATGGTACCTAAACTTTACATAGTTTACACTTTGATACCTAGATTACATTTTGTCCCAAAAATATACTTGAAGTAACGATGACCGGACAATTTAGTATATTTTTACTGGTTATGACCGGTCAACGCGAGTTTCATGAGTTAATTATATTAATGGTACCCGAACTTTACAATAATTCACACTTCGGTACCTGGATTTTATTTTATCCTAAAAATATAACACAAGTAAAGGTGACTGAATGGTTTAGTTCATTTGATCGGTTAGTTACCGGGCAACATGAACTAAACATTGAGACTCACCATACACTCAATTAACATAAAAATATAATATTGTCATTTATGAGCTAAATGACAGTATTATAATTTTATGTTAATTGAGTGTATGATTGGTCTCAATTTTTAATTTAAAATGGTCAAATTCGGGTTGATCAATCACTGATCGGTCAAATATACTAAAATATTGAGTCATCTTTACTTGAAGTGTATTTTTTGGACAGAATGAAATCTAGGTACCAAAATGTGAATTCGGGTAAAGTTCAGGTACCATCAATGTAATTTACTCGTCAAAATCGCATTGACCGGCCATTAACCGGTAAAATATACTTAATTATCCGATCATCATTACTTCGTATATATTTTTGAGATAAAATGTAATCTAGGTACCAAAGTGTGAATTAGGATAAAGTTCAGGTACCATTGGTGTAATTTACTCTTAGTAAGACCAAGAATTTTTAGGTTGGCACTGTCGATTTAATTGTTGATGGTCTCAAAATAAAAAATTTCAAGAATTGACGATATTATAAGCAACTTTAGTTCTTCAACTATTTATTTTTTGAGGTTATTTAGGTGTTTTTTATTAGGGGAGAGAAATGAAATGTTTAGAGACAAAAGCCTCTGGAAATTGTGATTTTGAAAAATCGAAAACGTGATTCTATAATAAATGTAGTGCTAAAATTCATTTTTGGAATTTTCTATTTTGGGGGTATTAAATGTCAAATTGACAGTATCAAGCTAAAAATCATTGGGTTTTGCTAACGATGAGAACCGCAGTTAGGGATAGGCACGGTTCGATTAACTGGTCCATCACTATATTTTTTGAACCTAATTGATTCTATTGGTTATGAAGATAACCCTAAACCAGTCCAAATAAACTGATTAACCGTAATTTCATTTAGATTTTTCGGTTATCGATTATTTCAATAGTTAAATATCAACAGTTAACCATATTTTTTATCCATATTTAAATATAATGGTTAACAAAAATAATGATTAACTATATTTTTTTATCTAAATATTTAAACCATTATTTTAAATATCAAACACAAAATTAATTCATAAACATTATTAAAGCTATCACTAAGATTGTGGCTAATAGGCTCCGGCGTATCCTTCCTGAGATTATTAGCCAAAATTAAGGTAGTTTTGTTCCTGGCAGGCAAATGATGGACAATGTGGTTATTGCCCAGGAGATGGTTCACTCCATGAAGATGAGGAAAGGTAAGAAAGGGATCGTGGCGCTCAAACTAGATCTGGAGAAAGCTTATGACCGCTTAAATTGGAGTTTTCTTCTGGATAGTTTAAAGAGAGCTGGTATCCCGAAGAACTGGAGGAGATTGATTGAGGATTGTATTTCTTCTCCTGTTTTCCAGGTTTTGATCAATGGAGATATGTCTGATGCGTTCTCTCCCTCAAGGGGTATCCGTCAAGGGGATCCTATGAGCCCCTTCCTTTTTGTTATTGCTATGGAGAGGCTGTCTCACCTAATTCAAGAGGCTATGAGCAAGGGGATTCTCCATCCTGTGTCCATTAACAAGTCTTGCCCTCCTATTTCCCATCTGTTCTTCGCTGACGATGTGATGATCTTTGTGGAAGGGAATGAGGAGCAAGTTGGTGTGGTTATGGATATCCTTAATTGCTTATGCGCTGCTTCTGGCCAGAAGATTAATATCCAAAAATCTTGGATGCTTTGCTCTAAGAACATGGATAAAAGCGTTTGTAAAAGGCTTAGTGATCTTTCCGGCATTCCTCTTACTCACTCTTTAGGTAAGTATCTTGAGGTTCCCCTCCACAGCGACAGAGTTTCCAAAGCCTCTTTTAAAGAGACTCTGGATAAAACTAATGGATTGTGTGCTAGTTGGAAAGCTAATTCTCTTTCCCTGGCAGACCGTCTAACTTTAATTCAGTCTGTCAATTGCGCGGCTCCCAATCATATCATGCAAGCCTGTAAATTGCCTGAGCCGATTCTCAATGAGCTTGACAAAATCAACCGGCATTTCCTTTGGGGAGAGTCTGGAGAGGGAAAAAAGATTCACCTGGTCCCTTGGAAGGAGGTCTGCCAGCCTAAAAGCATGGGGGGTCTTGGCATTAGACAAGCTAAGGACAACAACAAAGTTTTATTAATGAAGCTCCTCTAGAGAATGTGGAAATGCCCCTCTTCTCTTTGGGTTCGTCTGCTCTGTGGTAAGTATCGGAAAGACAAAATCTTTGGGGGCCCTAAGGAGAGAGTTGTTAATTGTTCTTTCCTCTGGAAAGGGCTTAGCGCTGTGTTTGCTGAATTCTGCCCGGGGGTTGGCCTGGAGGTGGGTAGTGGCAAGTCCATCAGCTTCTGGGATGACACCTGGATTGGAGATAAACCACTTGTAGATGTTTGTAGCTCCCCCCGCCTAGTAATATCCGCAACTGGAGGATTGCCGATGTGGTGGACTCTGATGGGGACTGGATTTGGTCAAAGTTTGATACCTTCTTTAGCCTGGATACTCTCCTTAGAATCAGGGGAGTTAAGATTAGTAATCAAGAGGAAGACAATGATAGGCATTGCTGGGCCCTGACTAACAATGGTGCTTATTGTTGTAAATCAGCCTTTGATGCCTTTACCCTCAACAGATCTGACCCTCTCTCGGATACTTGGAAATCTATTTGGGCCCTTAAAATCCCTTACCGTATTAGGAGCTTCCTGTGGCTGGGAGTTAAGGACAGGTTGCTTACTAATTCGGATAGGCATAGACGGCATTTGGCGGATTTCGGAGCTTGCAGTAGATGCAGAGGCCATGATGAAACTTTGTGCCATGCTCTTAGGGACTGCTCTAAAAGTAAAGAGGTGTGGAAGAAAGTTCTCCCACACCACATTCTTCCTTCCTTCCTAGCCCACAATGAGGATGATTGGTTCTCTAATGGGGTTAGTGGGAAGTTACTGGCTAACATGGAGCATGGTGACATTTTCTTTGCTATTATCTATCACTGATAGGGATATTTTACCCCTATCTTTTAGCGTGATTTACGGGTTAATTTTAGAAGAAATAAATAAGTTTAATTACAAAAATAGAGTGTTTTAATAAAATAACGAAATAAAAATAAATTCCGTGCTTTCAGTTAATTTTCCTTGTTTTTGATTAATTTAGGAAATAAAAACGTCAAGCTAACTCGGCCCTCGAGATTTGTATTTCAGGTACGAGCAAGGAGTGAAAATCCACTCAATACGCGAGGCACCTCACTCCTTACGCGGGGCGTGAAACATGGAGTCAGAAATAATTGCCCTATCCACAAGCACCATGTGGAATCTAGTCAGCATACGCAAGGCGTATGCCAACCTACGCGAGGCGTATGACACATGTCAGAAATGATTAGCCTAATCCTGAAAGTCAGACTGCATGGTCTCCCTGAGTCAACTATCCCTACGCGGGGCGTACTACCTTACACACGGGGCGTGTGAGGGAATTCTTCAACATAAAAGTTCAGAGACTCATTTACGCGGGGCGTGCCTCAAGCTACGCACGACATAAAAGGACCAAATCAAGCGATAAAAAGTCAGAGTCTCAAACACGCGAGGCGCATCCCAGTCTACGCGGGGCGTGTTTGAGACAACAAGATCTGGAATTGGTCCACATGCAGGAGATTTCTGACGGAATGGGCACACACACAAGGCGTATACCACCTTACGCGGGGCGTATTATGGGATTTCTGCACAAAATTATGTTCCTCCATGCTTGCACCTTGTGAAATTACAATCTTACCCCCAGCTTGATGTATAAATAAGAGTGACTAGCACTCATTTGAAACACCTTAGACAATACACATTAGACACCTTACATCTTGTACTTATTGTCATTAGTAGTTTTAGATTTTGTTTTTAGGCTTTATATAGCCAAACTCTTCCATCTTGAGAGCTTGTTCGTTGATTCCGGCATTCCATCAAAGTCCCGCTCCATTTCCGTGCACCAAGCTCGAAAGCTCCACCATCCAAGTCCGAAGAGACGGCTTTGAGTTCGGTTAGCTAGTTCCGATGGTGGATTCTTCCCTTTTCACTTGCTAATTAGCTTGAACTCATCCTATGTACTAGGCTTGGTTGTAATTTATATTTACATTCTCCATATTTATAATTTATGATTCATAATCTTCTATTCTATATATGTGTTGATGTTTGTTACTTGTTTTGATATTCATAATTGATTATTGTGTAGGAGAACGCGATTTCCGACGCCATCCGGGCTATCTTTAGGGATTCATATAGGTGTTGCCTTACCGGAAGTGACAAACCGTAAACCGTAGGAATTGACAAGCCACGGAACTTACGGGCCCTAATTTCTGGTCCCAAGCATTAGACACGCCTTGACTAGGAACCATGTAGTCTAAGTACTTCACGGGTCGGTTACACTACACGTAGTCGTCTTTGCAAGAGTAAACCATCAACCGTATAAACATTAGAAGTCGTTATTTGTCATAGTTATAACTTATCGCATCCATATCACTCCATAGAGTTTTGTTATATAAATTCGCCTCACCCGTAGTTAGGAGTAGTTTGTAGTTGGTCCCCACATCAACCTCAAAGTATTCACCGCTTAAATAACGTATAAAACCGAGTCGTTTAATACTTGCAGTTATAAATCCCGTGGATTCGATACCCGGTCTTAACCGGATTATTACTTGATACGACGGGGTACACTTGCCCCTAAGTAGTGACGTCTAGTAAAGATAGAGCACTTAGAAAGATCACATCCATAGTCATAACGCACTTATCGTAATATACATTTTGTCGTAGAAAACACTACGCTAGACGGCATGCATCAGTCACCAAATCTGGAAGTGGAGGAACGAGGAGATTTTTGGTGCTAAAACTGTTTTTATTCAGAACTTACCTGAGTTCTTCTCGAAAAAGCTCTTTACTATTACTGAGAGCTTCAAAGGGGATTCCCTTGCCAGGTCTACCCAGAATAAAGAGGTTCACCTCATTGGTTGGAGTAGGCCGAAGGATGGGGTGGTGAAGTTGAATATGGATGGCTCCTGTCTCAACAATGGAAGGATCGCGGCCGGAGGTGTTCTTAGAGATGCGGGGGGCGCCTGGATGTCTGGGTTCACCCAAAACCTGGGGTTGGGCTCGTCCTTTTCGGCGAAGCTTTGGGGTATTCTCTCTGGTGTCAAGCTTGCCAGAAGTCTGGGTGTTAAGAGGCTATATGTGGAGTCTGATAATAAGGAGGCCATCAATATGATTTCTGATAATCATGTTATTTGTCTTAATAGCCAAAACCTTATCAAAGCTATTAAAAAGCTTGGCTCTTCCTTTGAGTTCTTAGAGTTCAGCCACATCTTTAGAGAACAGAACCGGGTTGCGGATCGCTTGGCGGCGGCTGGTCATGAGGGGATGTTAGGTGTTACTACCCTTTCTGATCCTCCTATCTTTCTTTCTTCTCTTCTTTTAGAAGATAGGATTGGGGTTAGGTTTCCTAGGCTGATCCCAGGTTAGTTTGTTCTTTTTTTTCTGTTTCTACCAAAAAAAATTAAAGTTCATTTCAAATAAAACTTAATTCGATAAATATCTATACATAATTAATATCCAAATATAATCATACTATAATAAAGCACATTTATTAATAAGTAAAGCAAAAGTGTAATATATATACATAATAATAATAACAAGGATACATATCAAATTTGATCCCGACATTTTTTAAGAAGTGCAGATTTAGTTTTAACATATAAAATATTATAAATATAATTCTAACATTTCCAAGCAAGATCAATTTTAGCTCTATATTGCCGAAAACTTGAAAAGGTTGGATTAATTGTTATTTAAATGTTACATCATACATTCCAAACAAGTTTATCGATAAATTAAAACAATTTTCTAATTTTTTTATTGGTTATTTCTAACTATACTAGTGACACAATAAACATTTTAGAAATATTGCCAAAAAAATTGTGATTAACTTATATATGGAAGACTTAGTTGTTAGCATTTTAGCAATTTGTTTTTGTAATTGTGCTAGTGACACATTAAATATTTTAGACGTAATTGATGTTTGAAAGGTCCAATGTGACACTTAAATAACAACAAAAGTAGTTTTTTTTTTAAATTTCGGTAATATAGGACTAAAATTAATCTTGTTTGAAAATATTATGATTAAATTTGAGTCATTTCGTGCGTTAGGATCAAATTCACTCAAAATGTTAGGTCAAATTTGACCATTATCCCATAATAATATAAACAATTTGTTTAACTAAAACCATCGGTTTTTGAAAATACAAGACTTAAACTTAAATCTAAACCGTTAACCATTATAATCAATATATATACAAACATAAAATGTGTCCATCGGTTTGTTAACCATTGTTTCCATTTCCGATTTTCAGTTTTCGGTTCGAACAACGATTTAGTCGGGTTCGTTGTCCATTGCTAGCATTCTTGTTTTTGCAACAAAAAATCATAAGTATCCATCTGCAAATTGATGTCATTAGATTCTATTTAGAATTTGCCCTAGAATTAATTAGCATACTCGCTAAATAGGGAAAGTTACAAAATTGGGTCAAATGGGAGGCTCATTCAAATATTTAGACCAATTACCCAATACATTATATATCTAGACTATTTATTTATGACTTTTCCAAAATGTCCTTCATATATACATAACAACTTAGAAATTTCTTACTCATTCTTCTTTCTCTCTTCGTTTCTTTCTTAGTTTGTGAACTTGGCACTCAATTTTTAATTATTGACTCATATATACGTAAAATCTTTCTTCTTACGAACTTGGGACTCTGATTTTTAGTATTTTGTATGTTTTCCCCAAGATAATACTTTCCGCATATAATTTTACTTCGCATTTTCTCAAACTGCGAAGCCTGCAAAGAGAAATACTACTTCGCAGAATGAGTTTTGCTTCGCAGTTTTCGCAAACTGCAAAAAAAATTCACGTACTGTACCTTCGCAGTTTGGGAAAAATGTGAAGTAGTATATTTTGTTATTTGCCTAAAATATACACAAAGTAAACAACATGTATTGAATGACATAAAAAAAAACATAACATTATCAAAATTTACAACAAGATTGCAACAATAATTCAAACCTTAAACCCTAAACCCCCGGCAATGGCATGAGCACCAGTATACCAAAGAAACCCTAATTGGAGTGCTTCCAGGCTTCACAGAAGCAAGAAAAATCGGTAGCGTCATATAAAATTAATGGCCTTTGGGAGGAAGTTCAAAAGCAAAAGGAACTAGAACATTTGGTCTTCACTTTCTTCATCACATCTCAATCATCCCTCATTGTGATTGATACCTTTGTATTCAAGCTAAACAGATACTTGAATTTGATGTCTTTCTATTCAACTTTCACAAAAATTAAGTGATCTTAGGAAAATAATAAAAGAAACATTTCGCAAAAAGCGAAACTGCAAAGTCAGCAAAGAGAAATACAACCTGAAAAATGATGATTTTGCTTCGCAGAAAGCGAAACTGTGAAGTCTGCGAAGAGAAATACAAGTTGAAAAATGATGATTTTGCTTGCATATTGTGAAACTACGAAGTCATTTTCTGGAGATAATACTTCAAAGGATGATTTTGCTTCGCATGCTTCATAAAATATGAAGCAAACTCATTCTGCAAAGTCATTTGCTGGAGAAATACTGTTGGTGTGCCCTAGTTCATAGGCATTGGTTCTTATAAAATGTATTTGTGTCACATTAATAAAGGCATTAATCTAGTTCATTTATATCTTGTTCTATAATATGAATAGAGAATCCATTGATTGATAATCGTAAAACCATATCCCAAGTCTATTCTATCATGGGAATGATTAGGACCACAGACTTGTATATTCGACGACTGTATGGTAGTAATTGATACTAGCCATAGCACTTGATAAGTCAGTTGTGAATATGGGTACATGTTGTATACATGTGACTAGATCGATCCGTCCGAGAAAACTACATGGTGGTTGTGTCATTAGTTTTCTTAAGTAGGTCTCTAACTGTCTTCAGACCAGATTTCATTATAATATCAATGTGGGATCCGGTTCACTTTGACATACGCCTAACAGGTCTGTAACAGGATGCCAAATACGGGTATGATTGGGTGAACATGTGAACACATTAGTATTGATAGTGAAGTGATGGAATTACCACTCACATAACAGTGAGATGATATCACAGGCCACTTGATAAGTGAGATTGATAAGTGTGTGGCCACACCCTGATAAGTAGTTTACTTATCTGATTCATTAATCTACTTAAGATCAATAAATATCATAAACATCGGAGAGGATGACAGCCGCCATGCCTCTAGTTTATAATATCGATATCAAATGGTAAAAGACGTTAAGAGATAACTACAGGGTCTCTGCATCTTTAGACTGCTGAAACCCTGTCTTAGTTAGGGGCAGTAATGGTTTGCTAGAACCCACTTACTGTCTGTGAGCCATAAGCCCACTGCTAGCTAAGGACAGTCCAATAGGATCGTGCACATCGAACATCTGAGTTAGAACTTATAGAACGGTACATTGGAGAGATAGAATTAATTAATTGATTGACAGTAAAATGTCAAGGTAATTAATTGGTGGTTAATTAATTGATTAATTGATACTATGTATCAAGATAATTAATTAATGGTCTTAAGTGTTGAGTATTTAATTGATTAATTAGTTTGCGCGATGTAATTAATTAATTTGTAAATTAATGAAATTGCATTCGGTGAATAATTAATTAGATCAATACGTTAATTTATTAATTAGTGTTATTCATTTAATTGGGGTAATTAAATTTAATCTAATCATAATTAATTGCATATAATAAATATTATTGGTATTTATTTATGTAATTAGATTAGGATTGGATTAGTTTTGTAATTAACCAATTAACCCTAAACCAATTAGGTTTAGGAATACACTATATATATATATTAAAACACTAAAACCCTAATGAACTAACTGTTGTATTCGGCCACCAAACCTATATGAAAATCACCATTGATTTTCGACATAATCACAATTTGAGTTAGTGGGTTTTTTATTGGCTAATTACACAATCTCTCCAGTTCTTCTTCGTTCTTCGGCTAGCACCGGTTCTAGCTCAATAGCTGTTCGTGCACCTGACTACGGAGATCTTACTATCTTGTGGATTCTTCAGCCGTTTCTAGAAGAGACAGTCCTGGTATGTTTATATCCTTAATCGGATAAAAAGGTTTTATTCAATCAATGGTTAACGGACAAAGATCAAGCTATAAGGGATTAGAAATATATTTTAAACCGCAATTCCGCTGTGCTACAGTTGATTAACTGGTAATAATCCCTAACAGTGGTATCAGAGCCATGGTTTAGTCCGTTTTGATTGATAGAAAATTAATAAGATTTGGTTTTTATTATTTTTCCAAATCAGTTTTGAGAATTCCTATTAATTCCTCGTGTAGAAATTGTTCTAGGAAGTTTTCTATTTATTATTTCTGTCTGTATTTTGTATTATTTGGTTCTGAAATTAATTTTGAAATAATTGAAAATTAAATAAAAAAATATAGCAGCAATTTTAAGCAGTAAAAGAGAAAAAAAATAGTTTCGGACACGGAATAGCAGTCACGGGACTGCTGTCCGCGAACAGCAGCCCCGCGGCTGCTGTTGGGCGGACAACAGCACTACTGTTGTCCACGGACAGCAGCCCCATCAATGTCCCGGGTCCGTCGAAAATTCGGAATTAGTCTAATTTTGGATTTAACGGGACTGATTTTAATCTTTAAATTTTTCATGGGTAATTTAATAAAATCAGGGTCCTAATACTGTTTAATTTATTAAACGTGTTTTGAATGAAAATTAATTGGTATTAAAACATTTTTGATCGGCATGCATATTTAATTTTAATCGAATTGATAATTTGTGTAAAATTGAATATGGTTAATTTGTGAAATTGGCCCAATAGACCGTGACACCGGTTTAAATTGGGAGGGCTAAATTTTAGATATGTGACGACCCTAAAATTCAGTGGGAGCAAAATTGTAATTTTGCATATAAATGGATGTTAACCGTTTGGGCCTTTATGGGCCTTAGTCACATATGGTAAAAAAAAAATTGGCGATTTCACCCTAAGTAACTCGGCTTAACTTTATTAGATGATTTTGGAATGTCATGATCATGCATTATATTTATATGTCTTACCGTGCAGCAATGTGTTATAGAGTTCTATGGGCCCTAAATTAAAGTCGGTTTGTAATTTAATTTATTTTGGAAAATATGGCCTGCGTGCCATTCTTTCATTAATGTAATTTTAGAATAGGTTCTATTCATAAAATTGTAATTGGTCGTGAAGAAGCCCAGATGGTCCAAGCCCATGGTGGGAGCCCAAGGAGACTTGAAGCAAGTCCGTGAAGATTAGATAGTATATCTAGTTTCACTAGGATGTATTATAAGGCCCATAGAGTCTCTACGTTTATTTTGATTATACAATTGTTTAGTATAACATGAAATATAAGTAGCAACGATCACCAGATCATCACCCGTGATAATTATATGTTAAAGCCGTATCACTTAATTAATCCGGATAATGAAATATTGAGTCGTTTAAAAGTGCTTTCCAGATTCACACCTCTTCCTCCCAGGTAGTGCTACAGTGTATGACGTGCCCTAGCAGGTATGCTGTAGTAATTAGTGGGCCGTCGAGGGTTAGGATACTTCGGTATGGCTAACGCGTGTATGGTGGTTGGACTCAACGTGGGTAGCATTAGCTCAGAGCGGGCCCTAAGCACATATGGGCTAAGTGTCACAAAGCCCATCAAACCAAGAGTCCTTACGGAGGATTGGATAGTTTATCCTACCAAATCATCAATGGTCGATGGCGGAGCCCTAGCTCGATCGATTATTGATGGATTGTGGATCTTGGTCAAGACAGCCAAATAAATATCACCAATAACGAATTAAAATGGATTATTAATTTGATCTTTGGCTTAAGCCCTTTATTCTAACTCTAATGTAATTTTTCCACGTAGATTAAACTCCACATCAGAATTACACGAAAAGAAAATTAAATGGCTGCAACAAGCAACAACTCACTCAGACCACTCCTGGAAAAGGAAAAGCTTTCAGGGACTAATTTCCTTGACTGGTCTAGGAACTTGCAAATAGTTCTTAGACACGAGTCGAAGGAATATGTGCTGACTGTTGCCTTACCAGAAGCTCGTCCTACAGGTCGGGGAGTAACCGCTGATCAAATGGTGGAGTACGACCGACATGTTAAGGATGACAAAGATGTGTCATGCATTATGCTGGGTACCATGGTTCCTGATCTTCAGAAACAGTTCATGGAGCAGCACGCCTTTGAGATCATGGATCAACTCAAAAGGATGTTCCAAGATCAAGCTTGTCAGGAAATATACTTGACAACAAAGGCGCTATACAGCACTACGATGCAAGCCGGGACTTCTGTTAGCACACATGTGCTAAAGTTGAAGGGTTTTATTGACACATTGTCAAGGCTTGGCTCACCAGTGCCTGCACAACTAGCAGTCGACATCATTTTTGGATCACTTTCGGCATCCTACAATCAGTTTATCATGCACTACCACATGCAGGGCGTTGATAAGTCTGTAGTAGAATTGCATGGCATGTTGAAACTTGCTGAGCAATCCTACAAGAGGACTCCAGAAGTGTTGCTGGTTAATAAAGGGAACGTACCTAAGGGAAAGGCCAAGTCCAAGTCCAAAGCAAAGGCCCAAAAGGCCAAGCCCAAGGCTAGGAAGGTGGCAACTTCTAAAGGTAGGTTGGCCTCAGCAGATGATATCTGCCATGAGTGTAATGAGAAAGGACACTGGAAAAATGCATGTCCAAAGCTAAGGGAGAAACAGAAGAACGAAGCTTCTGTTTCAGGTATTTATGTTGTTTAAATTAATCTGGCTATTTCTACATCTTGGGTTGTAAACATTGGATGTGGTACTCACATTTGTTCAAATGTGTAGGGACAAAGAAATAGGAGGTTAATGGGATCTGGTGAAGTGGATCTTCGAGTCGACAATGGTGCTCGTGTAGAGGCCTTGAAGATCGGAGATCATTCTTAGAGATACCTACTGGTTTAGTTTTAGAACTTAGAGATTGTTGTTTTGTACCTGCAATGCGCAGGAATATTATCTCAGTTTCTATGTTGGATATTTCCGGTTTTAATTTTAATATTGGACGTGGTAGGATTTCTATACATCGTGGCAATATTGTTTATGGAACCGCATTTCTAGAAAATGGTTTGTATATCCTTGATCTAAAACCTAGTGAATCAATCTATAACATAAACGCTAAAAGGATTAAGACTGATGAACTAAATCCTACATATATCTAGCACTGTCGTCTTGGCCATATAAATGAGAAACGCATAACTAGGCTTTACTCTACTGGAGCGCTAGGGTCATTCGACATGCAGTCTTATGACACATGTGAATCTTGTTTAAGAGGGAAGATGATAAAGGCACCTTTCACCAAAACTGGTGTAAGGGCCACAGAGCTATTGGAGCTGATACACTCAGATGTATGCGGTCCAATGAGCACTAGTGCTAGATCTGGTTTTCTGTACTTTGTTTTGTTACCTTCACAGATGACTATAGCCGATACGGGTATGTGTATCTGATGAAACATAAATCTGAAACTCTTCTGAGATTCAAAGATTTTAAAAATGAAGTAGAAAATCAACTTGGCAAGAAAGTAAAAGCGCTCCGGTCCGATAGAGGGGGTGAATACTTGAGCCAAGAGTTTGTCTCATTCTTGAGAGAGTGTGGGATTGTATCCCAACTCACTCCTCCTGGTACACCCTAATGGAATGGAGTGTCAGAAAGGAGGAACATGACCCTGCTTGACATGGTCCGCTCAATGATGAGTCAAGCTTCTCTCCCTATCTCCTTTTGGGGATTTGCTTTGGAAACTGCTACTCATATAATTAACAATACACCGAGTAAGGCAGTTGAAGGAACATCATATGAATTATGGACGGGCCGAAAGCCCAACGTTTCCTTCATGAAGATTTGGGGCTTTGATGCACATGTCAAGAAATTGATAAGTGGCAAACTAGAGTCCAGATCTGTTAAATGCCAGTTCGTGGGTTACCCTAGGGAAATTAAGGGTTATTACTTCTACAACCCAGCTGAGAATAAAACATTCGTGGCTAGGTTTGCAATCTTTCTGGAAAAGGAGTTCCTTTCCAAAGTAGACAGTGGGAGTGATATTGATCTCGTTGAGATTCAAGACTCACAAACTCCTGCAGCTTATGTTGAGGATGCTTTGGGAACCGATATAGATCCTCAAAACATTGAGGAGGCTAAACCGGTTATACAGGTGGTGTTTCAAGTAGATTCATACAGAATTCTGATGAACCCTGTGTGTATATGAAATTCAGTGGGAGTATATCCACTTTCCTAATATTGTATGTCGAGGACATACTACTCATTGGAGGCAATATATTAACACTGCAAGATCAAGCAGTGGTTGAGTAAATGCTTCATAATGAAAGACTTAGGAGAAGTCGATTAAGATCTACAAGGTTAGATCCAACCGACTTCTAGGCTTGAGTCAGGCATCATACATAGACAAGAATCCATCATGTACTCTATGTTATGTACAAGGCCAAATGTTGCGTGTTGCACCAAATATGACTAGTCGGTGCCAGTCAGATCCCAATAAGGAACACTGGAAGATAGTCAAGGCAATCCTGAAGTACCTCAACCGTACCAAGGATGTTTTTCTTAGTATTTGATGAGTAGGAGGAATGGCAATATCAGGTTACACTGACCGAGGTTTTAAGGATGATAACCAGTCACATACTGGGTATGGATTTCTCCTGAATGGCGATGCCATTAGTTGGAGATCCTTAAAGTAGCCAACCATTGCCGATTCTATGACGGAAGCTAAGTACATCGTTGCATGCGATGATGCAGAGGAAGAAGTTTGGATTAAGAAGTTCATAACTGATTTAGGAGTAGGTCAAACTCTCCTAAGATCAGTTGATGTTTTCTGTGACAATAATGGGACAATAGAACAAGCACTGGATCCCATGTCACACAAGAGATCCAAACGCGTACTTAGATAGTAACACCTTACCTGGTGACATTACATTGTAGAGGGTTGACACTGAGAACAATGTTGCTGGTCAGTTTACCAAGGCAATTGGTAGTACTAGATCTATAGTGTTCAGGGCAATATCCGCTTGGAACTAGTTCAAGTGGGAATCTGTTGGTGTGCCCTAGTTCATAGGCATTGGTTCTTATAAAATGTATTTGTGTCACATTAATAAAGGCATTAATCTAGTTCATTTATATCTTGTGCTATAATATGAATAGAGAATCCATTGATTGATAATCGTAAAACCATATCCCAAGTCTATTCTATCATGGGAATGATTAGGACCACAGACTTGTATATTCGACGACTGTATCGTAGTAATTGATACTAGCCATAGCACTTGATAAGTCAGTTGTGAATATGGGTACATGTTGTATACATGTGACTAGATCGATCCGTCCGAGAAAACTACATGGTGGTTGTGTCATTAGTTTTCTTAAGTAGGTCTCTAACTGTCTTCAGACCAGATTTCATTATAATATCAATGTGGGATCCGGTTCACTTTGACATACGCCTAACAGGTCTGTAACAGGATGCCAAATACGGGTATGATTGGGTGAACATGTGAACACATTAGTATTGATAGTGAAGTGATGGAATTACCACTCACATAACAGTGAGATGATATCACAGGCCACTTGATAAGTGAGATTGATAAGTGTGTGGCCACACCCTGATAAGTAGTTTACTTATATGATTCATTAATCTACTTAAGATCAATAAATATCATAAACATCGGAGAGGATGACAGCCGCCATGCCTCTAGTTTATAATATCGATATCAAATGGTAAAAGACGTTAAGAGATAACTACAGGGTCTCTGCATCTTTAGACTGCTGAAACTCTGTCTTAGTTAGGGGCAGTAATGGTTTGCTAGAACCCACTTACTGTCTGTGAGCCATAAGCCCACTGCTAGCTAAGGACAGTCCAATAGGATCGTGCACATCGAACATCTGAGTTAGAACTTATAGAACGGTACATTGGAGAGATAGAATTAATTAATTGATTGACAGTAAAATGTCAAGGTAATTAATTGGTGGTTAATTAATTGATTAATTGATACTATGTATCAAGATAATTAATTAATGGTCTTAAGTGTTGAGTATTTAATTGATTAATTAGTTTGCGCGATGTAATTAATTAATTTGTAAATTAATGAAATTGCATTCGGTGAATAATTAATTAGATCAATACGTTAATTTATTAATTAGTGTTATTCATTTAATTGGGGTAATTAAATTTAATCTAATCATAATTAATTGCATATAATAAATATTATTGGTATTTATTTATGTAATTAGATTAGGATTGGATTAGTTTTGTAATTAACCAATTAACCCTAAACCAATTAGGTTTAGGAATACACTATATATATAAATTAAAACACTAAAACCCTAATGAACTAACTGTTGTATTCGGCCACCAAACCTATATGAAAATCACCATTGATTTTCGACATAATCACAATTTGAGTTAGTGGGTTTTTTATTGGCTAATTACACAATCTCTCCAGTTCTTCTTCGTTCTTCGGCTAGCACCGGTTCTAGCTCAATAGCTGTTCGTGCACCTGATTACGGAGATCTTACTATCTTGTGGATTCTTCAGCCGTCTCTAGAAGAGACAGTCCTGGTATGTTTATATCCTTAATCGGATAAAAAGGTTTTATTCAATCAATGGTTAACGGACAAAGATCAAGCTATAAGGGATTAGAAATAAATTTTAAACCGCAATTCCGCTGCACTACAGTTGATTAACTGGCAATAATCCCTAACAAATACTACTTCAGAGGATGATTTTGCTTCGCAGGCTTCACAAAATGTGAAGCAAACTCATTCTGCAAATTCATTTTCTAGAAAAAGAAGAAGATGAGCGCAAAAATACAGTAGATACTTACCTTCTTTTCGCCTTTTGCCATTGAAATCGACAATAAACATATTTTTAATATTACATGAAATACAGAACCCAAAACTTGCAAACAAGCTATTACATTTGCAAGTTGGTAGCTTGCTATGCAAAAGAAATAACAAGCACTTTAGGCAAACAACACTTAGGAGTTGAATGATCTCCCCCTAGGAAAAACTCCCATTGGATGCAAATAGGTCTATAGATACAAGTATAAGTCACATGGAACTATAGAAAGATTTAAATCAAGACTTGTAACAAAAGGATTCACACACAATGAGGGTATTGACTTCAATTCCACATTTTCACCAGTTGAAAAATTCACCATTTTAAGAATCTTGCTTACTGTTTTTGCACAAACATCTTGGCATCTTGAGCAATTAGACATTAATAATGGGTACTTGTATAGGAATTTAGATAAACATGTTTACATGATAGTCCCACTTAGCCTCAATAATGTTTCCAGTACTTAGGCAAGTAGTGTAAGGAAATCCTTATGCAGATTGAGACAAGTTGGGAGGCAATGGAATTTGAAGCTAAACACTATTATTAAAGAAGTTTGATTCACTCAGGCTGCTTCAGATCCTTCTTTGTTCACTAAAATCATTGGTGATGTTTTATCTGCCCTTTTGAGATACGTGGATGACGTTATAATTACAGGGAACAACACATTACATATTCAGTCTATTAAACAAAGCTATTCAACATCAAGGATCTAGGGTCTCAAACAGGCATTCATATGTGACAAAGGAAGTACATTTTAGAGTTACTTGTATACATAAGATGTTTACGCAAGTAAACCGGTGAAACCCCCAACAACACCTAACCTTAAATCATCTCCTACAATCATTCTTTTTGTATAAAAGAATATTACTTAAAACTGACATTTTTTGTTATATTTAACAAACAATCTAATAAAAAACATTTCATATGAAAAAAACATTTTATATTCCTTTAAGTACCCAATTTCTTATACAAAATGATGTCTATGAACATTTTTAAATGCTAAAATTTCAAATTTAATAAATTATGAAATAGTTCTAATAAATTTTATGCTCTTCAGGACACAAAGTATGATAACAGAAGAAAAATGAAAAACCAAATCTGAAAATCATCTCACTTAACGGGCTTTAGCCGCCAAGTTCTTGAAATTGGAAGATTTTGATGCATTTCTCCCAAATTGTCTCTAAAGACCAAGTAAATCAGAATCTGATAGAGTTTTGCAAAGACGGGAGAGATAAATTAGAAATTTTGTTAGGATTAATGGGTGGGAGAGCTAATTATGGAAAGACTCTGAGATAAATTAGGGAATTGATGTCCAACATTTTTGTTAAGAAATTTGGAAAGAATGTGAGATAAATTAGAGAATTTGGAAACATTACTTAGTAACTGATGCCCATGTTTTTAATCAAATATAATTACTTTTTGAATTTAATCTAGTGCCAATATTTTTTATTTGGAAAGAATCTTATAACAATGTTTTTAATCAAAGTATATTTTCTTTTTGAATTTAATCAAGTATAGTTTACAAGCCTATAATAGTACCATACATTACTATAATTGGGCCCCTTTCATCCATGGATCCTGAATAGACGCCCCTCCTGTCCATGCTCAGGGATGGGCCTGCATCTTATAGAAGACTCATTGGCATGTATAATGCTTTATCACTCATATAAGACCTAAAATCTCTTATATTGTTAATAATCTCTCTCAACATGTAGTTGATCCCACCATAAAGATTTATCTCAAGCTCATAGAGTCTTAAGATACTTGAAAGGCTCACTACCTGCCTTTTTTTTCCCTCGGGTCATAAACTCGCGCTATAAGCTTTCTCTTATACAGATTGGTTTTTTCTCCTAACACTTGAAAGACTATCACATGGTATGCTATTCTCTTAGGACAATCACTATTTCTAAGAGGTCAAAGAAGCAGACTACCGTTTCTAGATCTTCTTCAGAAGCAGAATATAGAGTTATGACCTTTACATCTTGTGAACTTCATTGGCCCCTCACTCTTCTTAAAGATTTTAACCTATCACATCTTTCTCCTACCTTATTATTTTGTGATAATACTTTTTCTCTCCATATTACACTGGATCTAGCCTTTCATGAACGTACTAATCAGGGAAAGGGTTCAATCAAATCTCATTCGTTTAATCTCTATCTCCTCATGTTTTCGATTGGATGACCTATATACCAAAGCTCAACATGCTCCCCAATTTTATGTTCGTCTTTCCAAACTTAGAACCGTTAATCCTTACATGCCAAGTTTGAGGCAAGGGGGATAATGAATCCCTCAACATCTCTATAATCTCATCTCCACACCAAGTTCAACAGTCTACAACCACAACAGATAAAATCCAGGTCCAAATGCAAAGAGGCATCAATTCAGAAATGCAGCAGATCAAAACGTCATATATTATAGAACAAAACAAATTCTCTAGAAAGACAAATATTAATCTGTTTTTTCTATGATTTTATGGAGTTCTTATATTAAGCACATGGTCTTCCATGTCACTTGGAGGACCCCCAATTCACATTTGGACACGTGTATTGTGACCCCGCTTAATAATTATAATAGTGAAACCTCTTATAATATGTGCAGATCCATGTTACATATGGCAGAATATTTATGGAAGGTCCTTTATTTGACATGGAGAACAGGGTGCTTCTAACCGTTTGAAATCTAAATTCCATAAATAAATTTTGTTTATTAATTAAAATTTCTGCACGAACTAAAGTGTGTGTTAGTATTGTTCAACCTTCAACAGATTAAACTATATGAAACCTTCTAAAGTTGTCCATTTTAATCACTTTCGAGGTGTTTGTTTATCTACTTTTCACCTCCTATTTGCCTTTTCACCTTAAAAATCAGAGTTTTAGGTGTTTGGTTAGACACCCCATGTTTGCCTTTTACAGCTGAAAAGTAGATTTTTACAAAAATAGGAAATCTTTGTTTTTTGGAAAAGCAGCATTTTCTAAAGGCAGCCAATAAACAACAAGTAGTCAAACGGACCATTTGTCTCCCGAATCTAAGGGCCCCACTTCAACTCGCTAAAAGTAATATATCACAACCCTTATTTTTCCTCGATCGGAATAATTTAACTATTTTTAGAATCTTTGTTATTATATTTTATCTTGGAATTTAATAATTCAGCATATGTATAAAATCACTAAGACAAATATTTAAGGAGATTCCAGAATTTCAATGTGAAAGAACATATTCAATAATAAAGTGATGATGCATAAACTCTTTTTTTAATTTAATTATTATCTTGTATGAAAATTAGAAACTTCAGAAAAAAATAATTAGGGCACGTTTGGTTGGTAGTAGAATAAGTTTGGGAATAGAATAGAGTAAATTACACCAGTGGTACCTGAACTTTACCATAGTTCATACTTTGATACTTAGATTACATTTTGTCCCAAAAATATTCCTGAAGTAACGATAACCAGATAATTTAGTATATTTTACCGGTCAATGGTCGGTCAATGCGAGTTTGATGAGTAAATTACACCGATGGTACCTGAACTTTACCTTAGTTCACACTTTGGTACATAGATTTCATTTTGTCCAAAAAATACACTTCAAGTAAAGATGACTCAATATTTTAGTATATTTGACCGATCAGTGATTGGTTAACGTGAGTTTGACCATTTTAAATTAAAAATTAAAACTCATCATACACACTCAGTTAACATAAAATTACAATACTATCATAAATAACAGTATTGTATTTTATATTTTAATATAATGTATGATGAGTCTCAATGTTTAGTTCAAAATGGTCAAACTCACATTACCTGGTCACTAACCGATCAAATGAACTAAAATTTTCAATCATCTTTACTTGAGTTATGTTTTTAGGATAAAATAAAATTTAGGTACCAAGGTGTGAATCATGGTAAAGTTCAGGTACCATTGATGTAATTAACTCATGAAGCTCGCGTTGAACGGTCATTAACTGGTAAAATATTTAGACCAATTACCCAATACATTATATATCTAGACTATTTATTTATGATTTTTCCAAAATGTCCTTCATATATATATAACAACTTAGAAATTTCTTACTCATTTTTCTTTCTCTCTTCGTTTCTTTCTTAGTTTGTGAACTTGGCACTCAATTTTTAATTATTGACTCATATATACGTAAAATCTTTCTTCTTACGAACTTGGGACTCTGATTTTAGTATTTTGTACGTTTTCCCCAAGATAATACTTTCCGCATATGATTTTACTTCGCATTTTCGCAAACTGCGAAGCCTGCAAAGAGAAATACTACTTCGCAGAATGAGTTTTGCTTCCCAGTTTTCGCAAACTGCGAAGAAAATTCACGTACTGTACCTTCGCAGTTTGGGAAAAATGTGAAGTAGTATATTTTGTTATTTGCCTAAAATATACACAAAGTAAACAACATGTATTGAATGACATAAAAAACATAACATTATCAAAATTTACAACAAAATTGCAACAATAATTCAAACCTTAAACCCTAAACCCTCGGCAATGGCATGAGCACCAGTATACCAAAGAAACCTTAATTGGAGTGCTTCGAGGCTTCACGGAAGCAAGAAAAATCGACAGCGCCATATAGAATTAATGGCCTTTGGGAGGAAGTTCAGAAGCAAAAGGAACTATGACATTTGGTCTTCACTTTCTTCATTACATCTCAATCACCCCTCATTGTGATTGATGCCTTTATATTCAAGCTAAACATATACTTGAATTTGATGCCTTTGTATTCAACCTTGACAAAAATTAAGTGATTTTAGAAAAATAATGAAAGAAACGTTTCGTAAAAAGCGAAACTGTGAAGTCAGTGAAGAGAAATACAACCTGAAAAATGATGATTTTGGTTCACAGAAAGCGAAACTGCGAAGTCTGAACAAAGAAATACAAGCTGAAAAATGATGATTTTGCTTCGTATATTATGAAACTGCGAAATCTGCGAAGTCATTTTCTGGAGAAAATAATACTTCAAATGATGATTTTGCTTCACAGGCTTCGCAAAATATGAAGCAAACTCATTATGTGAAGTTTTTTTTTTTTTGGAGAAAATACTACTTCAGAAATGATTTTGCTTCGCAGGCTTCACAAAATGTGAAGTAAACTCATTCTGCGAATTCATTTTCTAAAAAAAGAGGAAGATGAACGCAGAAATACAGTAGATACTTACCTTCTTCCCTCTTTTTGCCATTGAAATCGACAATAAACATATTTTAAATATTACGTGAAATACATAACCTAAAACTTACAAACAAGCTATTACATTTGCAAGTTGGTAGCTTGCTATGCAAAAGGAATTATAAGCACTTTAGGCAAACAACACTTAGCAGTTGACTGATCTCCCCATAGGAAAAACTCCCATTACATGCAAATAGGTCTATAGATACAAGTATAAGTCACATGGAACTAGACCTGGGCATGGGCCGATGAACCTGCCCGTCCCGTCCAGGTCCAGACCCATTAAGCCGGGCTTGGACACATAAAATTGGTGTCAGGCCCGGCCTGATCCAGGTCCGTATAAGCCCGTCCGAAACTAGGCGGCTTAGACTATATGAATTTTCCATGGACCTGGTCCGGTCTGGCCCGATATATATATACATATATATATATATATATATATATATATATATATATATATATATATATATAGGAGAGGGCTCTTGTGAGAACCCTTTCTTAGGTGAGGACACTTCTTAGGTGAGAACCAATTAAAACTACGTAGTTTTGGGGTATTTTTTTTGACAAAAACGGTGAGTTTCATGTGAGAAGTCGCGCGTTTTTGAAGTTGAAAAGATCTGTCTCTTCGTTCTTCGACTTCTTCCTCGACTCCTTCGTTGTTTCCATCTTCTCTCATTTCTACAGTCGATCAACTTTGGTTTTGATAGAAGATTTGCTTTCTGCATTTCATCAATTATACCGTGTATTTGTTCCTCTGAACTTTGGTTAGTTGTTTATCTTCTTCGTTTTTTCTGTTCATTGTTTTTGTTTGCATTTTTTCGCTTTTTCGTTTTTTTCCATGAATTTGTTCGTCTGAACGAGGTTTGTTGCTTTATGTTCTTCGTTTATTTTGTTGTTTTATGTTCTTCGTTGATTTTGATAGCGATTTTATGTAGTTTTTTGATTTTCTAGGGTTTCGTTTGTTTGAACTTTATGAAGAAGTTTCTGTATGTGTTTTCTATGTTTTTTGTATTCAAATGTATTTAGTTTGAGAATGTTTTTATGTTGTTTTATTATTGTTTTATATTTTGTGTTTGTTGTTCTAAAATTATGAACGTATGTTCTGTTAATGGTATATTGTTTTGTTTTATGTTTGTTCTCTATTTTTAAGTTTTGATACCTTTTTTTTGTTGCTTTTTGATTTGTAGGTTTTTCATTTGTTTGAAATCTGTAAGTTTGTTGTGGTTTGATTTTGAAATTTAGTGAGTTTCAAAATGATTTTATTTTTTTTCAAAGTTTGTTCTATATTTGCATGTGTTTGTTCTAAAATTTTGAACAATTGTTCTGTTAATGAGATATTGGTTTTGTTTGGGGGTTTTGCTTGTTTGAACTTTCAAAGTTTGTTGTGGTATTATTTTGTATGGTTTTTGTTCTAAAATATTGAACATATGTTTTGTTGATGAGTTATTGATTTGTTAAATTAGTTTATGTTTTGTTGATGAGTTATTGCATTTGTTCTATGTTTGCATTTGTTTGTTCTAAAATGTTGATTATATGTTCTGTTTTTTTGTAGAAAATGGGCGGAAATGGAGAAGAGAGTTTCCCAAGTAATGTGATTGATAAGAATTTGCTGGATGAAATTATTGAAGAATATTGTTCTGATGAAGATATGAAAAATAAGAAGAAATGTAAGAGTGTTGTTCCTGTTGAAGCTATAAGTGGAAAAAGACAGACATCTAGAAGATTTAAGAGGACTTCTAAAATACCTTCCATTTCTAAAAGACCTTCAATGTCAGCCATTCCTGCTGACAATGATTTGCTCTCTAGTTATGTTGTTCCGTCTAATAATTTGTTGAGGCGGCAAACAAGGAGTCAATCTATCAAAGGTGCGTTGAAGCGGGAAACAAGTAGTCAATCTAGTAAAGGTATGTTTAGACGACAAACAAGGAGTCTATCTAGCAAAGGTTTTGATTCTTCTCAAGTTTCTGAAACTTCTGTTGATGGTTTAAAGGAAGACGTTGATGCTAGGAAGCTAAAGAAAGTTAAGTTTGCAAGAAACATAAATGTTGCTTCTAGGTTTTTAAAGAAGCGGAAGAAGGTTGTTAGTGCAGGTGATGATGAAAATATTTCTAAAAGGAATAAGACTGCTCTTGGTCAAAGAATACCTCCTAAACAGTTTATTGGTATTCTTAATGATATTCCAGAGACTCATAAGAATGCAATTAGACGGATTGGATTTGGTGGTTTTTTGGATTTAAGTTTAGATGTTCATAATGCTTCTTTTTGTGAAAGACTTGTCAATGGTTTTAATGTAGATAGGTGTAGCCTTATGTTGGGTAATAGTGAAGAGTTGAAGTTTGTTAAGGAAGATTTTCAAGCTGTTTATGGCTTGCCTTGTGGAGGTGTAGAGATTGAGGAGCCCCAAGATGTTGGGGAAGATGATTGTTCAGATTTTTTTGCTGAATTGAGGTCTTATTTTGGGCTTGAGAGTGGAAGTCCAATTAATAGTACTGTGATTTCTAAGCTGAATGATCTAAAGACGAAACCATTGTGTGATGAGTTTTTGTTGCATTTCGTATTCTGTGCGGTGAATTGTTGTATTCGTTCAACCAAGAACCAGACTATGAACTATAAATTTCTTTATAGTTGTAGGAATGTTAATGAGATTGTAAATTTGGACTGGTGTTCTTTTGCATATAAGCATTTGTTGGATTCTGTCAGTGATTGGAAGAGGAGTCCTACTTTTTTCACAGGCCCCCTTCCTTTCTTGTTGGTAAGTATATTTTTTTTTTGATTATGTGTTTGACAATATTTGTTGGTTGTTTATTTTTTAATTTGTGTTTAACTTGTTCATTTTTGTTATTTTTTTTCTAGATAAGTTATTTTGATAGGCTTCAACGAGCTAATGTTGTTAATCCAAGAGATTATCCATTGATATCTGTTTGGAATAAAGAACGAATTCAAAAGAGGATGGCTTTGGAGAAATTGAGGGGATTTGGAAGTGAGATCCGTTGAGAAGGCGTTTGCCAAGGGCAGATATATGGATGGATGTTGTGAATGAGTATGTTTTTTGTTTATATTTTATTTAATAGTTTATTTGATATATAATTATGTTTTAAGATTAAGATTATGTACCTGATTTTAATGAATTTCATTTTAACAGCGCTATTCTATTATACTCTGGGAATGATCAAATTAAAGTCAAATGGACTGCACTTTTGGTAACTCTTAACTTGTATATTGGTTTTGTACATGTGTGAAATTGTTTAGAACGTAAAGGTTAGATTGATGTACATGATTTTAATGTTGTGCTTGTTGTGTTGTAGGGTGTGCCAAAGCAGAAAGATCATAAAACATGTGGTTTTTTTTGTAATGCGGTACATGAGAGATATTGTGATGGACAATGATTTGAAGTTTGCTGAAAAGGTATAGTCCACTTATAATAAAGGTTTTGTTGCATTATTTTGAAATTATAGTTTGTTTTATGGTATTAATTTTTTTATATTTTGTAGTGGAAAAGTAGGTGTGGTATGAAATATAGTCAAATTGATTTGGATGAAGTTCGGAAAGAGTTTGTGGAAGAAGTGGTAAGAGTAGGAGTTACTGGACTTGATGACTGTTTTGCTGATGATGTTTCTAATAGTAATGCAATGTAAGTGATATTTAAGAATTTTTGTAAATTAGAATATCTGTATATGTTTTTTGAACATATGGTTTATATTTTAGAACATGAGAATAGAATTTAAGAGTATGTGTTTTCTGTTTTGGAACATGGTTAATTTTTTTCCCTTTTGTTATTTTTTTATGTTGTTAATAGGAGAGTAGAGAAAGATGTAGTTGAGAAAGCGCAAGAAGGTGGTGTTGGAAATCGTGCAAAAAGGATTTTAAAGTTGCCTGTATATCTACAGTCTCCATTTTTGGTTGAGTCTGAGCATTTACTAAAGAATATGCTTGGTTCGAGGAGAATGTTGGTGGAATATGCTCTCTGTAATGGAGACCCACAGTAAGATCTTAATTGAATGTTGTTTGTGTTAATTTGAATTTTCTTTAAGATATACTTATTGTTTTTATTTTATCCTGTTTGCTTTTTTTGAAGTGAGTTGTTGTATAGTGATTGTTTGTCCACAATCAATAGAGAGGAGATTATGACCTTGTCAGGAAAGAATCATTTGGTTTGTAATGTTGTTGATGCGTGGTCTCGAATATTGAATGGTGAAAGGAAGAGCAGGGGTCAAACTGCTGTGCACAGATTCTTCTTCTCTACTGTACCATTTGTATGTGTTTTTACTTTTTGATATTTTTTTTTAAAAAGAAATTGGATTATATTAATATGACTGTTGTATTTTTGTATAGTTGTTACTATGTACAGATAAGGGAGTTCCTGGATCTACTAAGTACAGCGAAAGACACGATGCTTTTTTTGAGAGGATTGGTTATGAACTTCGTGAGGCTAAAGTAGATAGTTTACAAAATTATCACTTGGTAATTATATTAAAAGTAAATTGTGTTTTACTGTAATTTTTGTTTGAAATTATTATGATTGCTAATGGTTTATCTTTTTAGGTGTTCTTTCCGGTTGTTTATGCTGCACATTTCTATCTTTTTGTTATCAACCATTTTACTGGAAAGATAGACGTTATTGATAACAAGGCTCTTGAGAAAGGTGTTCAACCTTCTAGTAAATATAAGGGTTTTCCAAAGGCTTTGGTAATATTACTCAACTGTTTTTTAGTTTTGTTATTGTGTTCTATATATTTATTATCATGTTCTGAAAAACTAACTGTATGTTCTGAATAGTTTATGATATGTTTTAATATTCATAAGATGTTGTTTTATGTTTTCCAGGTGAAAGCATATTCACTTTATATTAAAAGAGAAAGCCCTAAGTGTTTGAATGATATCAGTGCTTTTAGTGCAAGACATTTGAAGTTGAAGTGGAAAGACACAACCAATAATGATGATTGTGGTGTTTTCCTTATGAAGCATATGGAATTATATTTTGGATAAGATGTTGATAAATGGGATATTGGAGTTGGAGATAACAATGTGAGTTTTTTTTTAATCTTTTTTATGATAGGTTGATGTTATTATTTTGAGAATATTAGTAATATTGATTTTGTAATATTGCAGGTTGATCCGTTGAAGAATTTTAGAGTTGAGTACTGTTGGAGGATTTTGTCAGATCCTGGAAACAAAGAAGTTGCTGCTGTTAATGGGAAGGCATTAAAATGGAAGAATGAACACTAGTATTATTAGTTCAGTTAGTTATAATTTGTAATATATATGGGATAGTTATTGTAATTTTTGTAAAATATATTGTAGAAGTTTCTGTTGGTAAAGTTTGTGTTTTATTTTTTAACATGTTATATATGTTAGAACATAAGACATATTTGTTTGAACATAAAACATATTTTTTGGAACATACACGTTTTTTATAACAGCAATGAAGTGTAGATTGGATATATTTGTTTAGAGTGGAAAGGTGTGCAGCTTAGAGGCTTGTTTAACAAAATTGTAATCATATGGAATTCATCAGAATAGAATGAGAAGCTTGAAGTTAAATTTTACTGTTATACATGTTTATATCCACTATAAACATGTTAGATTCATTTTGTCATCAAGATTTATGATACATGTCATAATGATCATATTTGTAATACTTAAAATATGATAATTATGGCACACGTCATAAATTGGATGGAATATAGATAAAAAGATAGAGGAACATGAAATAATTATTATACTTATAATACTTTGAAATATGTTAATTATGTCATTGAATGAAATACGGGTAAAAAGATAGAGAAATAAAAATAACAAATTTTAGAGAAATAAAAATAAGAAATTTTCAGCTTCTTACATAGAAAAAATAATAATTCCGTGACAATAAATTGTATATTGGAAATATTAAATCGTTGTTCTAAAACATGTATCATATGTTCTAAAAAATATATCATATGTTCTAAACAATATAAGAGATTAGTTGTTCTCTTTTTCTGAACAGTTTCTGCTATCATGGTTAGCAAGCTGTTTACAGACTCTGCATAACCTCTTTTTTTTCTGGTTTTCCTCAACAGCTTTCTCTCTTTCACTCTTCAATCTTTTATCACGGTTTCCTTTTGGAATATGTACACCTGTACCTTTGTTCTTTGATATTTTTGGTGCTTTGACATTAATTTCAGTTGGTACACTAGTTCCAATCAACATTTCAATGTCTTGATTTTTTTGTAAGAGTTCTGTTTTTCTCAGTGTCTTTTTGAGTGATGTTAGCTTCTAAATCCATTCTGATTCCTTGAAACTTCTTCACAAGATCCTTTATATTTTCCTCATTACCTTGAGCTAAATAGACACAAACATTAATCTCTGACCATAGTTGATTCAGCAATGTTTTCTTATCAATTGTAGCAGCACATTCTTCCATAAGATTTCCGTGCAGATTGATGTTTTTTTGACTTGTTGCTAATGTAGTCCATCTATTAAGCACATACCTGTTAGGAATTGATTCAAGCATTTTTGCCTTCCAAACCCACACCATGTGTCTACATGGTAAGCCTTGTCTTTCAAACTTCTTGCACGAACATTTTGTTTCGTCTTCAATGTTGCTGTACATAACCTGAAAGTTTTTTGATGTCCTTTGCTTTTTGATAGTGTAAATTTCGAAAGGAGGTTGTTTATAGAATCCGTCTATTCCACAAAAGAAAGAACCATTATAAACCTCTTCCTGAAACTCATAAAAGACAGTAGTTGTATAAACATCAGCTCCATGTGTTTCAATACCCATTGGTGTTTTGCATACAGGTCTTTTATGTTTGGCATCATTGTCATTGTGAGCTTGGTTATGCCTTTGTGCATCCATTGCACTATCAAATCTCAAATAAAATTCTACAAGACTTAAATGAGAATTTGTAAAAGCAGTGAAAAAGTTGTTCTCGCTCTCTGACCTTGATGTAGTTCTCATAATTCCTCCTAGGAATAAGTCCCTGAAGTACGCTGGAATCCATATTTTTCTGATTTCAAATATTTGACCTAGCCATTCATGTTTTTCCAAATTAAACTCTGAAATGACTGCTTTCCATTTTTCATCAAATTCTTCAGGTTCAATCTCAACACTCCAGACAATTGGTTGAATCCTTTTTAAGAAATTGGTTTCTTGCATAATTGCACGACCTATTAAAAAAACCAGTAAATATCTTCATTATATACAAAAAAATTTAACATGCCAATAATATATTGGAACATACAATTTAATACGTGATCAAAACATATAGTAGAACAATCAAGCAGTAAAATTTTTAATTGTAAACAATGCTTTAGAAGGCTTACCTATTTTATCATTCATCTTTTTCATAATGTGCCACATGCAGAATCTATGTTCTGTTTTTTGGAAAACATTTTTTATTGCAATCTTCATTGCTGGATCTTGATCTATTATTAAGCATGTAGGTTCATTGCTTCCCATTGCGTTAAGAAACGTTTTGAAAACCCACTCAAATGATACAATATCTTTTTTAGCAATGAAACAAGCAGCGAACGTAACACATTTTTTGTGGTGGTCTACTCCAGTATAGGGGCCAAAGATCATGTTATATCTGTGGAAATAATATACAAATATTTGTAAATAAAAAAACTTTTTAAGAATATAAGAATAAGATTTTAGAACATGCCAATAAGATTTTAGAACATGCCAATTAATATTTAGAACATTGCAATAAGAAATTGGTACATGTAATATTATACCTGTTTGTTTGGTATGTTGTGTCAAAAGATACCATATCACCAAATAGAGCATAATTCTTTCTACAAATGGGGTCTGCCCATAAAGCTCTGCAGAGATGATCGTCTTCATCCATATCAAAGTCGAAAAAAAAAGCAGACCATAGAAGTTTTTTTTTGCTGAAAATGTCAATAAACATTTGGGCATCTGACTCATAAATGTAAGCCTTTAAATCTCTGTGGAAGTTTTTGAAATCTTGCTTAGATGCTCCTACATTGTTGTATCCTCCAACATTTTCTTTTATTTGCCTGTATGTTCTTACGGGTCCGACATTCATCTACACAAAACACATGAACAGATTTTATAAAGAAAGTAAATACAATTTGAAAACATTGTAGATGTTGTTAGGAAAGTAAATTTAGAATATGACTCACCTTAGAATTATCAACAATCAACTTCTTGTGTAGTATTGTCAGTTTTCTTCCCTGTTTTTGAAATTTCATACAGCGTGGACTGTAAAGTGGGTGTGTATGTTCCTCTTTTAAACGATAGACAATATATTTTCCATCATTGCAGTACTTTAAAACAATTTGTGCTTGGCATCCAACACGTGTGATTAATCTTCTTCTCGGTTTATGTCCTTCAGTATCTTCAACATTTTTTTTCTGCTTATGGCCTGCTTTATTGCACAAACAGTATTGAAAAATCACAACATTTGTGTTCTTTCTTTTTTTCACTGTAGATTTTCTAATATTAAATCCTGCTTCAGTGGCATATGCTTTGTAAAATTCAATACCCTCATCAATAGTATTAAATTTTGTTCCTACAATAGGTATTTTTTCCGGAGAGCAACATGGCTTCCATTCTTTTGTTCCTCCAGGAGTCAACACAATTTCTACTTGTGGAGTGTAGGATATAATTGCAGTGGAAGAATCATTTGGCTGCTCTTCATTTGACACTGCAGTTAAATGTGATTTTGGAACATATGTGATAATATATAGCATATATGAACAATTGTTTAGAACATGAGGTACAGTTTGAAGAACGTAGTGAACTCTATATTTCAATACACTCAATTTTATTTTTTCAACAATTTTTACAACTAATTATAAATAAAAAACGAATAATATGTACTATTATCTATAGAACACATGAACAATTATTTAGAACAAGATTATTTAGATTATGAAGAACATAGAAATTATGAAGAACACATGTACCTCTTTCAATAGTTGAAGACAGAGAAATTTCATGGTTATCATCATTCTCCTTTAGATCATTGTCTATTATATCATGCAATTCCATTGTTTCGGAATAGAATCTGAATGATTTCCAATCTGTTTCAGATTTAAGCAATTTCTGAATAATTATAAACATAAAAAACAGAACACAATTTAATATTCATTTATAGTTGTTGGAGATAAAATTACCTGATTGATGTTATTTCTTTGACTGTAGATCGTTTTTTCTTAATCTGATTTGCGATTTCAGATTATTTTTTGAGTGTTTAATGACGGAACGATGAGGAAGGAGGTCGATCTAATTGACGATGATAAAGATCGATGATGGAGAACGATGATGGAGAACGATGATGGAGATCGCTGATGAAGAACGATGATGAAGAACAATGATGGAGAGGATGTGAGGGATTTGAGCGATTTTTGTTCGTGATTTTGCTGTGAGTGAATCACGCAATTTTTTCATTAGAGTAGGAGGTGGTTTTGGAATGAGTAAAACGGTGTAGTTTTAGGTGGTTCTCACCTATCAAAATGTCATCACCTAAGGGAGGGTTCTCACTTGATCCCTCCCCTACATATATATATACCTGCAAAAACTTCCGTCCAGGTACACTTATTAAGTGCAAGAAATTTCATCACTGGGCCACCTTCTCCATGTTGAACAACAACATGAAATTTACAATGCAGGTGAGCATATATATAATTTATATATTATAATTTATTTTTTTTGATTTCGCAAAAGTCTGAAAGAACTGCATATATTATAATTTATAGTATAAATTAATTGTATTTTTTTTAAATATATAAATGGGCTTGGACGGGCGGGCTTGGGATTCATATTTTAGGCCCGAGCCCAGCTTGAGCCCGAGCCCGACTTAATTTATTGTGGGCTGGACTAGGCTGGGCTTGGGCTAGTCAGGTTTTATTAAAAGCCCGATAGGCCCGATCAGCCCGGCCCATGCCCAGGTCTACATGGAACTATAGAAAGATTTAAAGCAAGACTTGTAACAAAAGGATTCACATACAACGAGGGCATTGACTTCAATCCCACATTTTCACCAGTCGCAAAATTCACCACTTTAAGAATCTTGCTTACTGTTGTTGCACAATCATCTTGGCATATTGAGCAATTAGACATTAATAACAACTACTTGTATGGGGATTTAGATAAACATGTTTACATGATAATCTCACTTAGCCTCAATAATGTTTCCACTACTTAGGTAAGTAGTGTAAGGAAACCCCTATGCGGATTAAGATAAGTTGGGAAGGAATGGAATTTGAAGCTACACACTATTATTAAAGAAGTTTGATTCACTCAGGCTGCTTCAGATCCTTCTTTATTCACTAAAATCATTGGTGATGTTTTGGTTGCCCTTTTGAGATATATGGATGATGTTATAATTACAAGGAACAACACATTCCATATTCAATCTATTAAACAAAGCTATTCAACATCAAGGATCTAGGGTCTCAAACAGGCATTCATATGTGACAAAGGAAGTACATTTTAGAGTTACTTGTATACATAAGACGTTTACGCAAGTAAACCAACGAAAAACCCAACAATACCTAACCTCAAATCATCTCATACAACCATTCCTCTATCTTATATCTCACCCTATAGAAGACTAATTGGCATGTATAATGCTTTATCACTCATATAAGACCTAAAATCTCTTATATTGTTAATAGTCGCTCTCAACATCTAGTTGCTCCCTTCACAAATGATTTATCTTAAGCTCAAAGAGTCTTAAGATATTTGAAGGGATCACTACCTTAGGTTTCTTTTTCTCTCGGATCATAAACTCACACTACAAGCTTTCTCTGATTTAGATTGGGCTTCTTATCCTAACACTTAAAAGTCCATCATATGATATGCTATTTTCTAAGGACAATCATTGATTTCCTAGAGGTCAAAAGAAGCGGAGTACAATTTCTAGATCTTCTTCAGAACTATAATATAGAATTATGGCCTTTACATTTTGTCAACTTCATTGGCTCTTTAGTCTTCTTAAAGATCATAATTTATCGCATCTCTCTTTTGCCTTATTATTCTGTGACAATACTTCTACTCTCCACATTGCACAAAATCCAGTCTTTCATGAACGTACTAAGCA
This sequence comes from Euphorbia lathyris, assembly GCF_963576675.1. NCBI lineage: Eukaryota > Viridiplantae > Streptophyta > Magnoliopsida > Malpighiales > Euphorbiaceae > Euphorbia > Euphorbia lathyris. The sequence goes on along the minus strand of NC_088910.1, from coordinate 138,895,295 downwards.
CATAGATATTGATTCTCACATGATTAGAAGAGTTCAATAAGGTTTAATTCGTTTAGATTCTATCTCCTCATGTTTTCGATTAGATGACCTATATACCAAAGCTTAACATGCTCCTCAATTTTCTGTTCTTTCTTTCCAAACTTCGAATGTTTAATCCTTACATGTCAAGTTTGAGGCAAAGGGGATAATGAATCCATCAACATCTCTATAATCTCAGCTCCACACCAAGTTCAACAGTCTATAACCACAACAGATAAAGGGCCCGTTTGTTTTACCTACTGCTTGCTATTACGGTTTGTTGTTTGCTGTTTACTGTTGCCATTTGCTGTTACGGTTTACTGTTTGCTGTTACGGTTTGCTGTTTGCTTTTTTAAAAAGCTGCTTTTCCGAAAAGCAGAGATTCTCTGCTTTTGTAAAAGGCTGCTTTTCAGTCTTGAAAGGCAAACATGAGGTCACTAACCAAACATCTAATGCTGCTTTTCAGATTTAAAAGGCAAACATGAAATCTCTAACCAAACACCTAAAACTCTTCATTTTGAAATGAAAAGGCAAACATGAGCATGAAAAGTAGCAACCAAACGGGCCCTTCAGGTCTAAATGCAAAGATGCATCAATTCAGAAATGCAGCAGATCAAACCGTCATATATTATGAAACAAAAAAAATCTCTAGAAAGATAAATTTTATGGAACGGAGGTATACTATTAATAACCGTCTGAAATCCAATCTGTTTTTTTTCTATGATTTTATAGAGTTTGTATATTAAACACCAGGTCTTCCATGTCACTTGGAGGACCCCCAATTTACATTTGGACACGTGTATTGTGACCCCGCTTAATAATTAAAATAGTGAGACCTCTTATAATATGTGCAAATCCATGTTACATATGACAAAATATTTATGGAAGGTCCTTCATTTGACATGGAGAACCGGGTGCTTCGAACTGTTTGAAATCTAAATTCCATAAATAAATTTTGTTTATTAATTAAAATTTCTGCACGAACTGAAGTGTTTATTAAGCTCTGTTCTTTTTTACTGAAATTAAGTAAACTGAACTGAACTGAATGCTACTGAATTAAATTGAATTGAACTGAACTGAATTCTACTGAAACTGAAATAATAATATAATCCTTTAAAATAGCAATAATTAAAATAAAAAGCTTATAAAAATAATAATGGTTCTAATAATAATAATAAATTATAATTATAATTATAATAAGTAATGATAAATTACTGAACTGAACGCTACTGAACTGAAATTAAATTAAATGAAAAAGAACAAGGCCTTAGTATTATTCAACCTTCAACGGATTGAATTATACAGAACCTTCTAAAATTGTTCATTTTAATCACTTTGTTTCGAATTAAGGGCGTGTTAGCCACTCCAACTTCCTAAAAGTAACATATCACACCTTTTATTTTTCCTCGATCGAAATAATTTAACTATTTTTAGAATCTTTGTTATTATATATTATCTTGAAATTTAATAATTCAGCATAGGTATAAAATCACTAAGACAAATATTTGAGGAGATTCCAAAATTTCAATGTGAAAGAAATAAAGTGATGATGCATAAACTCTTTTTTAATTTAATTATTATCTTGTAAGAAAATGAGAAACTTGAGAAAAAAAATTAGGGCACGTTTGGTTTGTAAAATAAGTTAGGGAATAGAATTGAGTAAATTACATCAATGATATCTGAACTTTATCCTAATTCATATTTTGATACCTAGATTACATTTTGTCCTAAAAATATAATTAAAGTAACAATGATCGGACAATTTAGTAATTTTACCAATCAATGGCCGGTCAATGCGAGTTTGACAAGTAAATTACACTGATGGTACCTGAACTTTACCTTAATTCACATTTGATATCTAGATTGCATTTTGTCCAAAAAATACACCTCAAGTAAAGATGATTCAATATTTTAGTATATTTGACTGATCAGTGATCGGTCAACGCAAGTTTGACCATTTTAAATTAAAAATTTAGACTCGTCATACACTCAATTAATATAAAATTACAATACTACATATATATATATATATATATATACAGTCAGGTTATAAAGAGGGACTCCCTTACTTCTTATTCTAAGGGAAGAATGGAGTTACTCTAATTGCCAAACAGAAATAGAGTTATTTAATTAACTTGTTTAATTAAATTAAACTTAAAATCCTAACACACCTCTCTCTCTCTCTCTTCCGTTCTGTTAATCGCTATTCACGGATTCTCCTTCCTTCTTCCAATTCACGACTAACTCACCTTCTCTTTCTCTCTCTTCCCCTCTGTTGATCGCGATTCATAGCTTTCTCCCTCTGTTAATCACAAATCAAATGTTAGGAATGCTGATGCAAAAAAGAATTCAGCAATATAATAAAACAAGAGTACCTGCACTAAAGAATAAAAATGGAATTAAAGTGGAGTTCAAATAATAGTTTGTTTTTTACATGCACCTGAGCAATAATGGTTTTTTTTTTTAATAGTGAAAACATTAAAAACACGAAAAATAGTAAAAACGAGAAAATGTGATTTCCATCCCCATTCCTCGACTGGTCGGGGATGGGAAAAAGTATCCCCGCCCCGCATGGATCCTATCCCTGCCTCGTTAATCCCCGATGGGGATCCCCGATTATTACCCGTGATAATTGATTTTTTTTGGGATGATTTAAGTATATTTTAGTTAGGTGATTGATTGTATTTAATTTTTAGTTTTTTTGTGATTTGGAAAATTTGAAAATAATTGTTAATACTTGGTATTATTAGTCACTGTTTCTTAAACGTTTTTGTCCGTATTGGTTTTTTTTTAACATAAACGGTGATTCCCCGTGGAGAATTGGGATCCCCGTGGGGATGGGGATTCTCCGCGGGATGGGGATATGGATAAGTTAGTCCCGTTTAGGATGGGGAATTCCCGACCAGTCGAGGAATGGGGATGGAAATCGCATTAATTCCCCGCCCTGCCCTGCTCCGTCCCGTTTACATCTCTACATCCCATGAACCAAACATAAGAATAGTTATGTTAAACAAGGTCTATTCTATTCTATTTCATTTCATGAACCAAATTGACTCCTTAGTTTCTAAATTTACTGATTTAATTTTGAAATTAATAAAAACTTATAACCTCCAAAATTGAGAATTTTGGGAAAAAAAAATACATATATGCATATTTAAATTGTTCAAGCTAATCTTAAATTAAAAATTACACTAATCAAACTCGTGGAATTTTTTTTTGATAGAAATTGGGACGAGACAGAACTTGGGCGGGATGAGCACCCAAGGCCCAAGAACTGACAAACCCGAAATATATTAATAAAAAAAAAGGTGAGGGTTTGAACAAGAGAAGAGGAAGGAGAACAAACAAGAAGAAGGGGGAAGGAGAAAAGTTTAGGAAAGGTCAAGAAAAACGCAAATGGGAAATATTACAAATGTAATCATTGATTATTACAAAGAGTTTTGAAGGAGAGCCCCTGGTTCACCCCTCCCCGGTTAAAGAGGTCCAGTTAGTTGGTTGGAGGAAGCCCAGGGAAGGGGTTATCAAGTTGAATACGGATGGCTCCTGCCTTAGTAATGGCAGAATTGCTGCTGGTGGAGTTCTTCGGGATGCTGGTGGCGCCTGGCTGGCTGGGTTTACCCATAACTTAGGTACGGGCTCCTCCTTTACTGCAGAGCTCTGGGGGATCTTGTCTGGCATTAAACTCGCCATTCGCATGGGTGTTAAAAGACTTTCGGTGGAGTCTGACAATTTGGAGGCTATCAACAGGATTTCGGATAGACAGGCTGTTTGTCTTAAGAGTCAGAATCTCATTAAAGCCATCTTGAGGCTTCGTCCTGCCTTCGATTCTCTTACCTTCTCCCATATTTATAGGGAGCAAAACCGCGTGGCGGATCGCTTGGCAGCTGCTGGGCATGGGGGGATGTTAGGTGTTTCTACCCTTTCCGTTCCTCCTTCTTTTCTGTTACCTTCTCTTCTTGAGGATAGGATTGGGGTCAGTCTTCCTAGACTGATCCCGGGTTAGGTTTTTGTTTGTTTGTTTTTTTTCTTCCCTTCTTACCAAAAAAAAAAAAAACAAATGTAATCATTGATAAACATGTGGCAAAAAGCAGGAGCTAAAGGCCACCAATTGATCACGGAGGAAGAGACTCCATACTTTGCCAATGCATCAGAAACTCTATTACCTTTCCTGAAGATGTGAGTAAAAAGAATGTTAATCCTAAAGCAAATGCTGAGACAATGCAACCACTCTTGTCGAATACTCCAAGGAACATCCATGGAACGATGTGGAAGCAGATTAATTTAACAAATAATCACATATTTTTTTTGAGAAATTTACAAATAAATTCAATTTAAAAAATTTATCTATGTCAAGTGATAAATTCAATTATATCAAATGAAACAGGTCGTTATTTTTTTCTTCAAAAAAAAAAAGGTCGTTAAAAATAATCTCAAAGACTGTGGTTTATAAATTATGGGTCTAATATAAAATATATCTTTTATGGTTTAGGATTTATTAATTGGGATTTAGAATTTATAAATTTTATATAAAATCATACTTTATTTGTGATATATTGAAAATAATGACATATTGAGAATTAATTTTATAGTATGTTTTAATTATAATTTTATAATTTATTATAATTTTTTCATACGGCAGGGTTCTCGCGGGCGCCGCCCGTGCGGCTGGGGACGGATCTTTGCGATCCACAGGCGGCAGATTCGACAAGGTTGTCGCGGCTGGGTGCGGATCAATGGGAGATACGGGCGGCTGGGTTTTCTTATGCCGGGGGTAAGGCTTCCCCAATCTCGAGGGGAGAAGTGAGGCCGGGGGTGCCTGGCGCAGGGCTATGCGCCAATAGTGCCGGGCACTGCCCAGGCGCTGCCGGCTCCTCGGTCGGGCAGTGGGCTGGGGCTGTCGGCGCAGTGCCTTGCGCGGGATCCTCTCCTCCGGGCTGTGAGGGGCAGGCAGGGGCTACGACGGGGAGGCAGGCTGCCTCGGGTCTGGATGTTTCTAATAATTCGGGAAGGGTGGGTGTTGTAGGAGTAGCTCATGGGAAGACGGTCTCCCCCAGACCTAGGGTTCAGATGAGCGAGATCGGTAAAAACTCTTGGAAGGACACGGTCATGGGGGTGGCTGAGGAAGAGCCGGTTTTAGAGGAAGTTTTAATGGTGGGAGATTCTGATGATATGTTCTCGGATTCTGATGAGGAAGATAATGGCCAGGAGGATCCTCTCTGTCCGGTCATTAGACTTTCCGCTGCAGAGAAGCGTGAGCTTAGAGAGAAGTGGAAGGTGTCTTTGATTGTTACTGTCCTGGGTAAGCGAATTAGTTTTAACTATTTTGCCCAAAGAATACAAGCGCAGTGGGCAAGGAAAGGTAAAGTCAGTATTACTGACCTGGAAAATGACTACTATGTCATTAAATTTACTAGGGTTGAGGATTATAATTCGGTTATCAAGGGAGGCCCATATATCATTTCCAATCATGTTTTGGCCTTAAGGCCTTGGGTTCCTAATTTTAATCCTCACGACTGTTCGGTTAACAGGATCTTGACTTGGGTAAGATTCCCGGGCCTTCCCATTGAGTACTACAGTGAAAACTTTCTGAGTAAAATAGGAGGTTTGGTTGGTAAGGTCCACCATGTGGACAAGACTACAATTGGGGCCATTAGGGGTAAGTTTGCTAGGGTATGTATAGATGTTGATCTGGCTAAACCTTTACTTTCTAAGTTCTGTGTTCAGGATAAAGTGTTCTTTATTGAGTATGAAGGTTTACATAACATCTGTTATGATTGTGGCATGTATGGTCATTCTCAGGAGGGTTGCCCTAAAAGGGAGAGGGTTGTTATAGAGAGGGTTGAGAGTAGTGTGCGGATTACTGGAGGGAACCAGGGGTATGAAGGGAACTTTGGTCCCTGGATGGTGGCAAAGAGGCCCGCTAGACGTAGGAATCAACCTGCAGTAGTTTACAATCGTCCTCCTGATATCAACACAAATTCTAAGTCCCTTTCTCCTAAAGCTACTGTTATTCCAAATGTCAAGGAGAAGCCTGTCCTCAAAGCTAGAAAGGAGGCTGGGGTTTCTTCAGTAGCCTTGCCTGGGTCCAGATTTGGGGCCCTGATGATTGAGGAAGTTCAAGAGTCAGACCAAGATGAGAATCATATGGATGAGAGTATTCCAGGATTAGAGTCTGTAGATCCAGTCGAGAAGGTGGTTGAATCTGTGAACCCGCTTTTTGTCTCTAAGGATGAAGCCCAGGGGGGGACCCTGACCCTTGCAGCTAGAAGGATGAAGAATTCAAATGAGGTTAGTATTCCTGTTCCTGGTATTGATCCTGGGATTGGGAAATCTATGGGAGTTAACAAAACTAATATGAAAAAGCTTAAAGGAAAACAAAAAAGTGGCCTTAACACTTTGGCGTTTCCAGATAAGAGGGGGCCCGGGGGTACCTCGGTAAGGCTCTCAGGAGCCCCTAGTAAATACCTAGCTTAGGGTAGGGGTGTGGTCAGTTGTCCTCCTTTCTATGGATTTGTTATTTTGGAATGTTAGGGGTGCGGCTAGCAAGGCTACCCGTATCCATATTAATGATCTTATTAAGCAGTTTAATCCATCTTGTTTTGCTCTTTTGGAAACTAAGATTAGTGGTGAGAAAGCAGATGAGGTGGTTAAGAAGTTTAAGAACTGGCACTGTGTTAGATCGGAGGCAACTGGCCGGGCTGGGGGGATTTGGCTTTTTTGGAGGCCAGATCAGATTCATTTTGATATTCTTAGCATGGATAAGCAGTTCATTCATTGTAAAGTGAGTATTTCCGGCAATACTCCCTTTTTTATTACCCTTGTGTATGCTGACCCTATCTTGTCTAATCGAAAATGGCTCTGGGAGGTTCTCTATTCTATGAGTGTCAGCATTTCGGAGCCCTGGTTTGTGGCGGGTGACTTCAATGATATCGCCTTTATGAGTGATCAGAGAGGGGGATCCAATCATTATGTTAATCGCTGTCTGCATCACAAGAATAGTATGGATTTATGTGGGCTTTCCGATCTGGGGGCTTCTGGTCATAAATTCACTTGGAAGCGTAATAATACTTTTGTTCGATTGGACAAAGTCTACGCTAATGTTTTAGCTCTAACTTCCTTCCCCGAGTGCTCTGTGTTGAACCTCCCATTCCGTCATTCGGATCATTGTCCTATTTTATTTAGACTTTTGAGAGGTAAGCATCCTAGGGGTAAGAGACCGTTCCGGTATCAGTTGGCTTGGGAGTCCCATCCTAAGTTTAAAGAGTTCGTTCATGAGAGTTGGAGACCTCATTCGTATGTACTGCAAGCTGCTGAAGGGTTCAGGAATAAGGTGCAGGGGTGGAATAGGAATGTGTTTGGGCATATTATCAGAAGGAAGAACAAGTTATTAAAGAGGATGGAGGGCATTCAACGCAGGTTGGAGGGGAGGTTTGATCATAGCCTTGAGGGCCTCCTCAGAACCCTTCAGAAGGAGCTGGAGGCTGTGCTTAGGCAGGAGGAGTTCCTTTGGTTCCAGAAGTCTCGGAAGTCCTGGATTAGAGATGGCGATCGTAATACCAAATACTTCCATCTCTCTACCCTGATTAGAAGGCAGAGAAATAGAATTGAGGCCATTAAGGATTCTAATGGTGATTGGGTTTATGAAGATGAGGTTATTCGAAACTTAGCCCTGGATTTCTACAGAGAGCTGTTCAAAGAGGAACCTGTTCTTTTGGAGAGGGCTCACTCTATTGCTACATTTCCTTTAATCAGTGAGGATTGTAGTCAAGAGGCCTTTCAACCTATTTCCCGAAAAGAGATTGACCAAGCTATCTTCAGCATTGGGGCTTCTAAAGCTCCTGGGATTGATGGTCTTCCGGCGGGCTTTTACCATAAGCATTGGGATGTAGTGAAGGAAGGCATCTATAATTTTGTCTTGGGGGTGTTCAGTGGTTCGAAGGATATTGAGCTGGTTAATAGAACCCTCCTGGTTCTGATTCCTAAGATTGATAAGCCTTCTTCCTTTTTGCATATGAGACCTATCAGTCTTTGTAATGTTCTTTACAAAACTGTTACAAAGATTGTGGCTAATAGAATCCGTGGCATTCTTCCTGCGATCATTTGTCAAAATCAGGGTAGCTTTGTGCCTGGTAGACAAATGATGGATAATGTGGTGATCGCCCAAGAGATGGTCCACACGATGAAGATTAGGAAGGGGAGGAAAGGCATTGTGGCTCTGAAGCTGGATTTAGAGAAGGCCTATGATCGAATTAATTGGGATTTCTTGATGGAGAGCCTTGAGAGAGCTAGAATCCCGGACAGCTGGAGAAGTTTAATTAAGGTATGTATTTCTTCTCCTGTGTTTCAAGTTATGGTCAATGGGGATATGTCGGAGGAATTTTCCCCGGGCAGAGGAATCCGTCAGGGGGATCCTATGAGCCCTTTCCTTTTTGTTATTGCTATGGAGAGGCTCTCTCACCTGATTCAGGATGCGATTGATAATGGGAGTTTCCACCCTGTGGCGATCAACAGCTTCTGTCCCCAGGTGACTCACTTATTCTTTGCAGATGATGTCCTTATCTTTCTTGAGGGTAATGAGGAGCAGTTGAGAGTCATTATGGATATTCTGGATTGTTTTTGTTCGGCCTCTGGGCAGAAGCTTAATATCCAGAAATCTAGGATGATGTGCTCTAAGAATATGAATCAGAGAGTCTGTAAGAGATTAAGTGATCTCTCAGGTATTCCTCTTACTGATTCTCTTGGGAAGTATCTGGGCGTTCCCCTCCATAGTGAGCGTGTGTCTAAAGGCTCCTTCAAAGAGACTTTGGATAAAGCTAATTCGAAGTGTGCCACTTGGAAAGCCAAGACTCTGTCTCTCGCTGGCCGCCTCACGTTAATTCAATCTGTTAATTGTGCTGCTCCCAATCACATCATGCAGGCTTGTAAGCTTCCGGATCCTGTGCTTAATGATCTTGACAAGATTAACCGTAGGTTCCTGTGGGGGGAAGCTGCGGAGGGCAGGAAGATCCATCTTGTGCCTTGGAGTGAGGTTTGCCAGCCTAAAGATTCTGGGGGTCTGGGTATTAGGAAAGCAAAGGACAATAATAAAGTTTTATTAATGAAACTCCTTTGGCGTATGTGGCAAAACCCCTCCTCTCTTTGGGTTCGCCTCTTTTGTGGTAAGTATCGGAAAGACAAAATCTTCGGGGGCCCGAAAGAGAGAGTTGCTAATTGTTCCTTCCTCTGGAAAGGACTTAGTGCTGTGTTTGATGAGTTCTGCTCGGGAGTTGGCCTGGAGGTGGGGAATGGTAAGTCCATTAGTTTCTGGTTTGATAACTGGATTGGGGATAAACCGTTAATTGAGGTGTGTTCTTCCCCCCCGCCTAGTGATATACGCAACTGGAGGATTGCCGATGTGGTTGACTCGGAAGGGGACTGGATCTGGTCAAAGTTTGATACTTTCTTTAGCCTTGAGACTCTCCTTAGAATGCGGGGAGTGAAGGTGAGTAATCAAGAGGAAGACTTGGATAGGCACTGTTGGGCGCTGACTAACAATGGAGTTTATTCTTGCAAATCGGCCTTTGAAGCTTTCTCTCTCTTTAGATCTGATCCTCCCTCGGATGTGTGGAAGTCGATTTGGACCCTTAAAGTTCCTTTCCGTATTAGGAGTTTCCTGTGGCTGGGCGTTAAGGACAGGCTTCTTACTAATTCGGATAGGCACAGAAGGCACTTGGCTGATTCTGGAGCTTGCAGTAGATGCAGAGGCCATGTTGAGACTTTGTGCCATGCTCTTAGAGATTGCTCTAATAGTAAAGAGGTTTGGAGGAAAATTCTCCCACACCATATTTTCTCTTCCTTCATGGCACATTCTGAGGTCGACTGGTTCTCTGATGGTGTTAGAGGAAAGTTGCTTCCATACATGGAGCATGGTGACATTTTCTTTGCTATTATCTGTCACCAAGTTTGGAAATGGAGAAACGAGGAGATTTTTGGAGATAAAACTGTTTTTATGACAAACTTAGCTGATTTCTTCTCGAAAAAACTTTTCTCTATTATCGATAGTTTCAAAGGAGAGTCCCTTGCCAGAGCCTCTCAGTGTTGTGATGTCCATCTCGTGGGATGGAGCAGGCCAAGAGAGGGGGTTGTGAAGCTGAATACTGATGGTTCCTGCCTCAGTAACGGTAAGATTGCGGCTGGAGGTGTGCTTAGAGATGTAGGGGGCGTCTGGCTTTCTGGGTTCTCCCAGAATTTAGGGTTGGGTTCTTCCTTTTCTGCGGAGCTCTGGGCTATTCTTACTGGAATCAATCTTGCTAAAAGGCTGGGTGTTAAGAGGCTCTCTGTGGAGTCTGATAATTTGGAAGCAATCAAAATGATTTCTGAGAATCATTCTATGGGTCTTAACAGTCGCAACCTCATCAAAGCTATTATAAGGCTTTGCTCCTCCTTTGAGTTCGTAGAGTTCAGACACATTTTTAGAGAGCAGAATCGTGTTGCTGATCGCTTGGCGGCGGCGGGCCATGAAGGGACGTTAGGCGTTACTACCCTTCCTGTTTCCCCTAGTTTCATCTCTCATCTTCTCTTAGAAGATAGGATTGGGGTTAGCTTCCCTAGGCTAATTCCTGGGTAGTTTGTTGTTATTCATTTTTCTTTTCCTTTTCTACCAAAAAAAAATAGTTTCTTTCTTAAAAAAAGGATAAGGTACAAAAATTCCCCTAACGTTTACATATTGGAGCAATTTTACCTCTAACATCTAAAGTAGTGCAACTTTACCCTTAACGTTAGCAGTCAAGAGCAATTTTACCCTTAACGTTGACAAGTTGGGCCAATTGGAGAAATTATTCATCAAACTGAATTCTCGGTCATGAATCTTATCATCTAGACTCCACATGTGCGTCATTTTATCACTCATTTGTAACAGATAACAAACATATAATTAAACGTGAAATTTAAAAAAATTAAAAATATATATTGTATTTTGTACGAGTTGAACAAAAAAATTCAAATATTTCACCGAATTTAAAAATATTAATATCCAATTCTTTTTTTTTTTAAATAATCTCCAATTCTATTATTAAGTCACAAAAAATATGAAATCTTTTGTTTAGAATCAACTTACGTGTAATTGGTGCAGAATAAGGTATAAAATATCTGTGTTTTATAATAATGTCTGAAATTGACCTAACTTGCCAATGTTATGAGTAAAATTACTCTTGACTGCTAATATTAGAGATAAAATTACACAATTTTAAACGTTAAAAATAAAATTATTTATAATCCGTAAATATTAAAAATATTTTTGCACCTTATAAAAAAATAGCTTTTGAAAATTTACTTATGGACCATAGATCTAATTTAGATTCACCATATGGGAAATATTATACAGTGGCCTTGATGTCCACTAGATGTAGTGGACGTCCAAATAAAATAAAATCTAATTATTTTCATCATGCAATTTTAATTTTTTTTTTTTTTTTTTTTTTTTTTAAAGTTCATCATGCAATTTTATAGTGGTTATTGAGAAAAGCATATTAAGGATTAAAGTATAAAATCATTTAATATTGAATTTTATTTGAAAGAAAATAAATATTACTAAATTAAATCTGAAACCAATGAAACCAAGGTGAAAGGAGGTTCTTATACTCCACGAATAGATACAGAAACTATCGTCTTAGCTAAGTAATGAGTTGCATAATTCGTTGAACGTTTGACATAAAAAATTGACACGTTATCCAACTCTTTAATGAAATTGATACACTCCTAAACTATATCGGCAAAAAAAATAATAATGAGCTGATTTATTAATGACTTGAACAACTGAAAAGCAATCTGATTGAACTACTACATTATTTCTACCTGATAATTTAATTCACGATAGTGATGTCTGAATCATTGTTGCTTCTACCATAACTGGTTTCAGTATATCCTGGAATAGAAGAATGATGATCATATAAGCATCGTCCATCTGAATCTCGAAGGAGAAAGACAATTGAAAATGTTCCTGCATCCACATTGCAGTACATGGAAACCCATGGAGGCTTCTTCCACTTATCAGAAATGAGGCTGAAGACGTGATGAGGTTTCGAGTGGGATTTTTATGCGGACTGTCAGTCCACAAAATCCCGACTGGCAGTTGTGGCTATTTGGGCTAGTTGTAGCCGTCTATTTTCCCATACCGTCGTGTTTCGATTTCTCCATATCATCTAGATGAGCATTAATATTACTATTGTCTCCATGTGAAAGACGATTAACGTTTTGTGGGCATACACCAAGTCCTAAAGGACATTAACTATACACGAATTGTCCAATCCTCGACAGTTCCAGCTTAAACATATCATCATCTCGAGCGGAATCACCACTTAAGGTGAGAGAACATCTTAATAGAAAAAACAAAAACACTCTATAATAAGAAGATTTAATTTTATTTCATATTTAATTTAATGGTACATGCATGGAGTAATTTTTAGATCCAAATAAAAACAAAATAAATTGTAACTCATTTTTTTTTTGTTATTGGATTTATCATTATTTTATTGTCATTTGTTGGCTTGTTATAATGTTAATGAGCTGAGCAGAGCTTCGAGTTTGGTTCGAGCTTAAATTTATATTTAAGCTCGACTCGTTTAGAAGTTCGTTTATTCATGAGCTACTCATGAGTAACCCCATTTATTGAACGAGGAGAGAATGGCATGAGCAATTTTGTTCCTTATGATCTGTTACTAATTAATGATGAAATAATGCACATGTAAAGTAGAGATTCATGACCAATAAGATATTTTGATAAATTATTTCTCAAATTGATCCAACTTATCAACGTTAGAGTAAAATTACTCTTAGCTACCAACATTAGAAATAAAATTGTACCATTTAAATTCATTATGAATATTTTGATATCTTATCCTTAAAAATTATCACAAAAATGACGAGGGGTTTTTAACTTACCCCTAAGTTTTAATAAATAAAGTTAAATTGAATTAAATTCCACTTAAAATTACAATACTCGCTGTTTGATAAAACTGAAAATTAAGTGCTGAAAAAATACATGATATTGAAATGGTACCAATTTAATTCCATGTCAAGACTAATACAGGATATTGGAAAACAATTTTATACATGCATGTGTAAAATATATATATTTATTTATTTATTTTTGTTAAATTGAACTTGTTCAAACTTTTTTCCGTATGCACGTATTATCATTCAAATGGTCCAAAACTAATTTTTACATACCAATGTAAAACTTTTCAAAATTAAGCTAGATTTAGATTACAAAAGTAAGGTGTTGTTTGATAAAACTGAAAATTAAGTGCTGAAAAAATAAGTACTGAATTTTAAATGCTGAAAATATTGAATGATATAACTTTTATAAAAATATTAGTTGATAATGTTTAACTTAAGACGTTAAGTTAAATATTTTGACTTATCAAAATAAGTGATCTTTAACTAAAGTAACCAATTTAAGTGGCGGAGAAGCAATCGTTATCAAACGCACTTAAATTAAATAAGTGTTTAGCATCTTAATTTAAGTAATTAAGTGTTTTATCAAACAAGGCCTAAGATCGAGTCGTTTTGATCAAATTTAGGAAAATGTATCACCTATCATATATTAATGAAGTTGAATTTTGTAATTAAATACAAACTCAACGAGTTAATTAACCACTGCGAATCTTAATTTATCAGAATATGGAACCAAAACTATCCATAATAGTTCCAATGATCAGGAGGACCGAAAAGCATCCATGATAGGAGGGGTCCAAGCCCTTCCGACCGCCGGAACCACCCCTATATTAATAAAGGTGAATTTTGTAATTAAATACAAACTCAATGAGTTAATTAACCATACGAACCTTAATTTGTCGGAAATATAGGACCGAAACTACCTATAATAGTTCCAATGGTCAGGAGGACCGAAAAACATCCATGATAGGGGTGGTACCGGAGGCCGAAAGGGCTTGGACCCTTCCAGCCCACTGTCTCCTCCACCATTGTCTATAACTATAATTGCACAATATAAATATTTAGGCTAATATGATATTATTTTGTATGTTGGGGTTAAATTGACATTTTTCTAAAAACTTGAGTGTATATTGATATCTTATCCCTATTAATTAAGTTGCAAGCTTCTTTATTTTTCTGTCAGAGACATTGTTGTTTTAATTTATATAAGATAAATAAGTAAAACAAACATCCAGCGTTTGTAGTCCAACGGTTAGGATAATTGCCTTCCAAGCAATAGACCCGGGTTCGACTCCCGGCAGACGCAATTTCAACCTAATTTTTGGGTTTTTTTGGAGGTTTAATTAGAGGAAATTATGGGTATAAAATTAAATAAAAAAGGTTTAAATCTATTTTGTGGACCCTACATCCGTATAACAATTAATTAGAAAGTTTGGATATGATTTCTTTGACCTCTTCATGACTATTTCTTCGTGACAAATAATTTTGTTTAGGCTTAATACATAATTTGCCCTGAACTTATTTAAAAAGTTTGATTGGTCTTTTGAATTTTTAAAGTGTTCCAACAATCCCCTCAATTTATATAAAATATTCAATTAGATCCTTAAACTTGCATAAAATGTAACCAATTGATCACTTGATTGTAAAAAAAATAAACTTAATGGGGAAGATGTATTCCACGTATCATAGAATGTTATTACATAATTCAAAAATAGATTAAAAAGGAAGCTATTACTTATTCAACTATAAAATTTGTCTTCACTAATATTAAAACCGTATACATCCGATCTTGGTCGTTTTACTTTTTTTAAAATGCGTGTAATATATCTTCCACATTTAATTTACTTTTTTTTTTTACACCGAGTGATCAATTGATTATATTTTGTGCAAGTTCAGAGCGCTAACTGCACATTTTATGCAAGTTAAGAGAGCTATCAGAATATTTTGAAAATTCAAAAGGTCAATCAATTTTATTGGACAAGTTCAGGAGACAAATGATATATTAAGCCTTTTGTTTAATTTAACTTAAATAATCTATATATAATTATTTCTTTAAAAAAATTAGAGTATTCATACGTATTAAATCATATATATGTTTATGTATTCAATTCTAATTTTATATATATTATGCGCTTAATCAATTTGTTTTTCAAACATATATTTTTGTGCATGGATGCTAGATTACTCATGCATATACGAATAGACTAATATAATTTAATATTAAGGCTTGCTACAGGTTCCGGTAGCTTGAGCTTACCCATCCCTAGCGCCGGTCACGGTCCGTAGGATGGATCGTGACCCAAAAAAAACCAAATATTTCATTCCATAAAAGAAATTAGTGCAATGGGTTACATATATTTTCAATGTATCCATTAAACTATACATATTGATTTCTTTAAATCCCATAGATTCTTTAGTAAATAAGATAGAAATATGGTCAAATAAGGGTACAGAGTCTTGCTAATTCATTCTAACGCCTAAGTCAATTTTAAGGGACAATTTGAGAATGAACACAACAACAAATCAAAGCTATAATTTAAGCTCAGTGAATAATGAATGAAGTAGTGTACTTTGAAAGATATTACTCTATTTACATTGTGATTGAATAGGGAGGGGCGGTTATAAGCCTTGGAACGTGTTAAGCTACGTGTCATCTGTTGATAGCTGAATGCACGTCTGCATATTGAGGTTTGGTATTCTAAGTCTACTTGATTAGTGTTTAACGGGACCGGGCATCAGATCAATGGAGATCTCACGGTCCAAGATTATGAGACTAGGTCGTGCTGGAAGTTGATTTTCTATGATGATCCCACATTAGTTATATTGTTACATTCGAAGGAAATTTTATCCAATCACTTTTTTATTTCACTATTTTTATAGATTTACAAATAACTTCAAGTCGCTATTTTTACTGAAAATTTCTACCGATTGAGAGCAGACGACGAGTTTGACGTGGACTATTATTTTGAAATTAGTAATACTAAAAATTTAAGTTTAAAATAATTTTTTTGTTAATACTTAAATCTATAAACATCATTTTATAAAAAAAATACCGCAGTTGTCAAAATGTCAAAACCCAAGCAACGGGTTTTTTTTTTCTTATCCTTAAATTTAATAAATAAAAGAGAAAGTAAAAGAATAAATTGTGTGGTTTGGTTGATTTGGAAAAACGGTTTTGGTAGTTTAAAAGTTTTTAAATATGAATTTGTGTTTTGTGAAATTTACAGTTAAATGATATGTGAGTCCATTTTATGGCCAAATAATACTTGTGATTTATTTAATTTTCAAATCTAAACTTTGTATTTTCGGTAATTTATAATTGTTCCATTTTGAGGTAAATAGTCGTCGTGACAATAATTTTTAATGAAATGATTGAGTTTGTAAACTATACAAAATACAGATCTCTATTTGTAATATTTTAAACCACGTAAATTTTTTTTACAAATTGGTTAAACCACAAAGTTTATTTTTATATTTTTCGATAAATAAAATGAGATAAAGGGTGGGTATTGCTATTTACCGTCCCCAAATTACTTATCACCGCCTTTATTTGGATAATCTGGCCCTTTTCATAAAAAAAAAAAATCGAAAATGAAATTTTGTTTTTTTGAGAGAGTTTTTTTATATACCTAGGCAGACAGAATTTCCACCTGGCTTATTCGGGTTTGTGATTTTAGAAGAAATTAGAGAGAATGAAAATTTTTTTTAGAGAAAAATGACAAAGAGGCAAAAACGTTAAAATGAGGGCGGTGATAAGTAATTAGAGAACAGTATTTAACAATCCAAATGATGGTTATTAATAATAGTTATTAATTAGGAATAAATTATCAAAATATTTGGGTTAATTACACGCACGTAGTCTCTTCAGCATTCAGAATGGAACATTAATGCTATGAAACTTAATTTTTTAATATTAAAATTATTAAACTTTATATTTTATTTCTCTTATAATCCTTTTATAAATAACAGTCACCGAAAAATAAAAAAAAATATTTGAAACAGTTATAACGATCCGGCTATTGTTAAAAAAGACGCACTCAATTGGGTAAATATTTTAAATTAGATCATGCTACTTTGAAATTCGATGGTGTTGGTCTTGCTAGGTTCTATTGATGTGAGAAATCCAACGAAAGAAGATGAATTAAATTTTGGCTTGAATTAAATTTTGGCTTGAATTTAGTGAAATGTGTATTTTTGAGATAAACGTCAAATTTAACTTTAACATTTCAAGCGAAGTGTAGATTTAGCCATAACGCATGAAATGGTGTAAATTTAACTCCAATGTTTCCAAGTAAGATCAACTTTAGCATGCGTTATCAAAAATTTGAAAATACTGATTCGACTATCACATAGGACCTTCCACATACGTTTGTCGATAAATTGAAGCAGTTTCGTATATTTTTGTTGGTTTTTTTAACTATATTAATAACACAATAAATTTTTCAGAGAGTTCGAAAAAAATTGTGATTAACTTATATGTAAAAGATTTAGTTTTTAGTATTTTAACAGATTTTTTTGTAATTTTGTTAGTAATACACTAAATATCTTAGAAATAATTGATATTTGAAACGTCTGCAGTGAAAGTTAAATACTAGTGAAACCAGTTCTTTCTAATTTTCGATAAGATAGGGCTAAAATTGATTTTACATAGAAACGTTGGAGTTAAATTTGTACAATTTCATATATTAATTCCAAAAATATACATTTCACCAAATTCAAGCCAATCAATTTAATTCTTCTTCTTTTCGATTTCTCACATCAATATAACCTAGAAAAACCAACACCATTGAATTTCAAAGTAGCACGATCTAATTTGCCCATTCATATGTTAAGGCTAACTCTAAGCTTTTCCGATGACTACTATTGCTAGAATTTGGGTAAAGAGACCATAAAAGAAATCAAATATAAAGTTAGATGATTTTGATGTTAAAAAATTAAATTTTATAGCATTAACGTTCCATTTCTAATAATATTTGGAAGACCATGCGTGTATCAACCCAAACCCAAACTAGTTTCAAGATTTTTGGAAAAAATGTCAATTTCTCATCATGGTACAAAATAGTATCATTTTGGCTTCAACATTTGTAAATGATGTAATTACATCAATGTGTAATGAAAAGTGACGCTTCAACTTTTGTAAAATGACATCAATTTCTCCTAAAATTTCGATATGCAATGCTATAATTGCACAATTTCAGAAATATAGAAGCTAAAAGGGATAATGTGTAAAAATATCTCTAACATTTATAGCTAAGAGCAATTTTACCCCTAAATGGTGTAATTTTACCTCTAACGTTGGCATCCAAGAGTAATTTTACCTCTAGCGTTGACAAGTTTAGGCAATTTCAAAAATTATTATAAAATGCACGTATTTTATTCTTTATTCTATACCAATTGCATGTCTGTTGATTCTAAAAAAAAATTCATATTTTTTGTGATTTAATAATAGTATTGAAGATTGATATTTTTAAATTCGGTGAATTATTTAAAAAATTTCTGTCCCACTCGTACAAAATACAATACGTTCTTTTTAATCTTTTTTGAATTTTTTTCCACGTTTAATCATATACTTGTAATCTGTTAGTAATGAGTGATAAAATGACGCACATGTGAAGTTTAAATGACAAGATTCATGACCGAGAAGATAATTTGATGAATTATTTCTCAAATTGACCCAACTTGTCCACGTTAGGTATAAAATTACTCTTAACTGTCAACGTTAGGGGTAAAATTGCACTATTTTAATCATAAGAGATAAAAGTGTTTTGACTATAAACGTTAGAGATATTTTTGCACCTTAATCCAAACTTAAAAAAATGTTATTTTTTACTTGAGATTAAATTGTCACTTTAAAACATTATCCCTATTAATCAAGTTACAACCTTATTTAGCTTGCTAACAGAAATACTGTGTTTATCTATATAAAGTAAATAAACACCAATTACATGTAGCGTTTGTAGTCCAACGGTTAGGATAATTGCCTTCCAAGCAATAGACCCGGGTTCGACTCCCGGCAGACGCAACTTTCAAAATAATTTTTTTTTTGTTCTTTAGCGGTTTTTAATTACAGGAATTTATATATCTAAAAATTAAATAAAATAAAGGATTTAGAGTAATGATTATATTGTGTGGACCCTACATATAATCGGTAATAATAATTAATTAGAAAAGTTTGGATATGATTTCTTTGATTTTTTTTAAGGAAGTTTCTTTGACCTTTTCATGACTATTGTTAATACTTTTCAATTTTGTACATTTTATGTGTGACAAATAATGATGGCTCTCCCTTGAAAAAAAAAAGTGATGGCTCATTACTTTTCTATCTATTTGCAATTAAAAAATAAAAAAAATCAAATATATCATTTAACAAAATAGAGGGATAATATACGAATCAAAAATCATATAACTCGGGAAATATTTAGCTTTAAGAATTCTGTAATAAAAAAATATACATGGTCTAGAAACAAGAGCACATGTCTGTTTAGCAGCATAACTTGATGTAGATTAAAGTCGACTGAGAGTTTTAATCGTAAACTCACAAAGATTACTATCTTCTCAAGCTAAACATGAAGGTTGGAAAGAACCCAAACAAGGAAAATCCTTAGCTCCAATGGAGGCTGAAATATTAATTCATCGAAAGTTGTAGAACATTACAAATTAAGGAGCTTATATACTCCATCAAAATAAGAGGGAAAAGACCCCAAAGCCCTCAAGTAGGGTTTCAAACCTAGTATCATGGATAGGGCCAAAATGGGGAGGAAAGTAATAAGGGTAGTTCAAAAAATAAAGAGTGGTGGCAAAACAGTAAATTCATATGAGGCAGAAATGGTCCCCAACAACAAGAACTTGGTGAAGAAGTCTTCTCCACTCGAGCACGCCCCGCGTCGTCTGCCTCACGCCTCGCGTGTTTGAGCTCTTGGACTTGGGAGTTCCCGCTGGTGGGTTTCACGCGTGGCGTCCCTGGGAGTACGCCCCGCATACTTGACCTCCTAGACAGGATTCTCTTCGGACGCAGGTTCCACGCTCCGCACATAGGGAGGCACGCCCCGCGTGCATGAGCTCCTGGACATCCCTTCGGAAATGGGGCTCTTTACGCCTTGTGTCTTAGTGAGCACGCCTCGCGTGCGCTGCTGGCCGCCTTGGATTCCGCTGTTCTCGGATGACTCTCCGTCAGTCTCGTCTCTCGGCTCCGGACTCGTGCTTAGGGAAGGGATGTCCTCATCATTCTCCCCTTCTTAGAAAGAGTTGGACCCCATCTCGAATGCCTTGGTTGGCAACGTCCCATCCGGCCTCCACAAGCTTAGATCATGCACATTAAAAGAAGGTGACATCTTCCCAAGCTAATTAGGAAGGATTAGTTGATACACGTTGGCACTAATTTTCTTGGCGACTCGGTACAGACCATATTTCCTCAGCTTCAACTTGCTACCTGTGGCATGCACGAGTCGCTCCTTTCCCAAGTACACCATCACCTCATCCCCAACCTCAAACTGCACATCTCTCCAGTGCTCATCAACTTTGGCATTGATCTTGTTATTTTTCTCTACAATGCTATGTCGAACTTCTTGGTGCATCTGATGGTAATTGTTGGCCAAATTGTGGGCGGCTATACTCTTCTTCTCTCCCTTTGGGATCTCCCCCAAGTCAAGTGAATGGTTGGGAGCCTTGGTATACACGACCTCGAAAGGGGTCTTTCCGGTGGTAGAACTCACGACGGAGTTGTAAGCAAACTCTGCTTGTGCAATCACATAATCCCACATCTTGGGTTTGTCCTGGCACTTGCTTCTCAACAGATTTCCCAAAGTCCGGTTTACCGCTTCGGTTTGCCCATCCGTTTGTGGGTGAGCCATGGTACTAAACTTCAAAGTGGTTCCGAGGATAGCCCAAAGGGTCCGCCAAAAGTGGCTAACGAACTTCGTATCCTGATCTGACACTATGCTTTTCGAAACCCCATGTAATCTTACCACCTCACGGAATAAAAGCTTAGCAATGGCAGTGACATTATTAGTCTTTCGACACGGGATGAAATGGGCCATTTTCGAGAATCTGTCCTCCACCATGAAAATAGAATCCATACCACGCTGAGTCCTCGGTAACCCCAACACAAAGTCCATTGAGAGATCCTCCCAAATGGTTTCCAAAATCGGTAAGTGCATAGGTAACCCGACATTAGTAGCATGTCCTTTGGAGGTTTGGCAATTCTCACATCGCTCCACGATGTATGCCACATCTCTCGTCGTCCTCGGCCAAAAGTAACGGGAGCCAACTGCTTCAAAGGTCTTATCTCTACCAAAGTGGCATCCTAACACCCCTCCATGTAGTTCCCGAACTACTCTTTCTCGTATGGACGTACTCGGAAGGCACAACTGGTTTTCCCTCATGAGGAACCCATCAACTAACTGATACTCGCCTCCCTCGGTGCCGTTTCTACATTTCTCCCACTTACTTCCAAAGTCCAGATCTTCATCGTACTCCCCTTTGTGTTGAAACACCTTTCCACATGATTTTGATTTGACAAAATGATTTAAGTTAATCCCATGATCAAGACAATTAAATTTAAGTGCTTTGATTTAATTGTACTAATATGTTTGTTCAATGTTGAGTATATTAATAAATGAGAACAGGAATAAAAAGTAAGACAGAACGAAGTCAGCATAAGTCATAGAAGCTGAGTAGAACACAACTCAGCATCATAAAAGAAAAGTCTTCTTCAGAACAAACGCTTGAAGGCGAAGCCGACCGAAGAAGCTGAGTAGAACATAACTCAGCCCCGTCAAAGAAGATCTTAAAGGCAACATCAAACAAATCAAGCTGAGTATTCGTCAGGACAGCACCAATGATCCGTTGACTAGAAGACAAAACCCGACAAAGGTCTACACCAATTCTGAAGCCTCGGAATTACGCCAAGAGACCTTTTCGAGACGCATGGATCACCTGGCGTTTGGCAAGAAGATAAACCTGGCGCTAGAAAACGAAACCTGGCGCAAGAAGACGAAACTGGCAAGCCTGGCGCCTGCTAAATTCAGACGACAGGATTGGCCTGCGATTCTGAATGCTGACCTATCAATGACGAAAGAAGACCATTTGAATTCAACGGATATGTCCGAATTTAAATCATTAGATCCTCAGAAATTGCTATAAAAGGACAAGTTCATCACTTGGATCCTTTGCCGAAATACAAGAAAGCACAGATAGAAAAGCAAATCTTCACAAGAGTGAAAATTCAAAATAGAAGCTGTCTAAATAGAAAAAGCAAGTTCTTGCACCCAAATCCAATCTTTGTGTAAAAGTCTAGAGTGAATTTGTATTCATCTAAAGTGTTCTTTGTTTAGAGAGAACAAATCTTGTATCAATTGTAAAGGTTGAGAGAATGAAGTTGAGTACTCGGTTTTAGTACTCAGCGGTAAAGAAAATCTGAGTGTTCAGTTATAGCGCTCAGTAGGATTGAGTAGACGAATAGAGGACGGTACTCTTGCATACTCAATTGCTTTGTAAACGGTTGTGCTCTACCTTTAAAGAGCTCAGTAGTGGATTAAAAAAGCCCGGAAGGATTCTGGAGACTGGACGTAGGCGGTGAGGCCGAACCAGGATAAGACTGCTGAGTAATCTCTAACCCTTCTCTTGATATATATGTATGTGTTTCTTGCTTAAATTACTCAGTATATAATTTGTATAAGCCGACGCTGAGTAATCAGAGTGATGAGTTGGAAGCTGACCTTAAGTGTCATTTCCCAACTCACAAGTGAAACAGTTCTAGTCAGCCTCTGACTAAAGCTGTCTTACATCACGCTCAGTCTTGTTGACCAAAACTGAGTAAAGTTATTTAAAGAATTAAATTAAGTCAGCATAATTAAGCGAAAAAGTTACATTAGTTCCTAACCCCCCTTGGAACTAATTCTATTACATAACACGGGACCAACACTTTGATGTGCTCAAAATCCACTAACTCCAAGGCTACGGTTTTTAGGAGTGCTACCCTTCAGCTCAAGGCATCCGCCACCTTGTTTTGTTGACCCGCTTTGTGGAGAAGCTTATAGGGGAACTTGTCCATAAAAGCGGACCGTCTAGCATGCATGGAGCTCCGGAGTTATTTTTGGCTTCCCAAGTATTTGAGGGCTTGGTGGTCGGTATACAACATGAACTCCTTCCCAATGAGATAGTGCTCCCATATCTTGAGAGCCCGTACTACCGCATAAAACTCCTTATCGTAGGTGGCCCACTTTTCCGTGATTCACACAAACTTCTCACTGAAATAAGCGATGGGCCGCCTCTCTTGCATCAACACTCCCCCAACTCCTACTCCACTTGCATCACATTCTACTTCGAAGAGCTTGTCAAAATCTGGAAACGCTTAAACCGGAGCGGTGCTTAGCTTTTCCTTTATCAATGCAAAACTACTCTATTGCTCATCTTCCCACTTGAATCCTCTCCCATTCTTCAAACACTCGGTCATAGGTGCAACAATAGCGCTGAAATTCCAGATGAATCGTCTATAGAAAGTGGCTAACCCATGAAAGCTTCTAATGTCCCCCACGGTCTTCAGAGTCGGCCACTCCCGAATAGCCCTCACTTTCTCTTCATCAACCCGGATTCCATTCCCACTTACCACATACCCGAGAAACACCAAACTTTCCATCACAAAATCACACTTCTTAGTGTTGGCAAAGAGTTGATTCTCCCGGAGTAATACTAAGACGGACCTCAAGTGCTCTACATGTTCTTCCAATGTCTTACTATGAATGAGGATATCATCGAAGTAGACCACTACCAACTTCCCAATCACCGGACGCAAGACTTGGTTCATCAACCTCATAAAAGTACTCGGTGCATTGGTCATCCCAAACGGCATCACTAGCCACTCATACAACCCAGCACACATCTTAAACGCCGTCTTCCACTCATCTCCCACCTTAATTCGGATTTGGTGGTATCCACTCCTCAAGTCAATCTTCGAAAAGACTTTAGACCCACTTAATTGGTCAAGCATATCATCAAGTCGGGGAATCGGGAACTTGTACCGTATGGTGATCTTGTGGATGGCTTGACTATCTACACACATCCTTCATGAACCGTCTTTCTTTGGTGTCAATAATGCCGGAATCGCACATGGGCTCCTACTCTCTCTAACATACCCCATGTTTATTAACTCCTCCACATTTTCTTTCATAACCTCACTCTCCTTGGGACTCATCCGGTAATGAGGGAGACTAGGCAAACTAGCTCCCGGCACAAGGTCAATGTGGTGTTGAATGTCCCGTAGAGGTGGTAACATATATGGTAGCTCCTCCGGAAACACATCTCAGAATTCATCAAGCAATCTTCTCACGTCTTCCGAAACCTCTCCGTCTTCACTTCCTATCCCATCCGACGGTGTGCTAGATTTCACCATCACTACATAGACCGTTGACTTTCCTCACACTCGTTAATAAATGCCTTGTGAGTTGGGCAAACGATCAAGGTAGATTTCCCTTTGGTTTTAGGCTCTCCTACAAGAGGTGTGAGCACATACCGAACCCTATCCTTCACAAACCAATAGGTATTCTTCCTCCCGGCATGGGTAGCGTCCCTATCAAATTGCCAATGACGTCCCAAGAGTAGGTGGTAAGCATCCATCTCTATAATGTCACAATAGACCTCATCTCGGTACTCGCTAATCTCGAGAGGTACCCTACACCTTTGAGTGACTTTCATCTCTCCCACGTTCTTGATCCACCCCACACTATACGGACTAGGGTGCGCCTCAATAGTCAATCCGAATCTCTTGGTTGCGGTGTCGCTAATAATGTTCTCTTGACTGCTGCTATCAATGATCACATTGCACTTCACCCCTTGCACTAGACATCGGGTTCGGTACAATTGGTGCCTTTGGTCCGCCTCTACTTTACTCGAGACCAAAAGCCTCCTCACTACATGTATGGCCCGACCACCATCATACTCCCCATCATCCTTACCATCTATCGGATCACAAACATACATCCCCCTCACATCATCATACTTATCTTCTTCATCATACCACTCAACCATGTTGGTGCTTCTTCATTTGGGGCACTCATTAGATCGGTGACCCGACTCGTTGCATCAAAACACTTAAATGGAGCCGGTCTTGCATAGGGGTTATTGTCCCTAGGGGCGCCTTAAATGGCCTTACATCCCCACTAGGTGCCTTTCCTGCACTAGGCGCTTTGGGATCACTCGTGCTAGCAACGTGTTTAGCAGAATCACATGCTTTACCATTACAACCGTTTCTAGTTGTCAGCATACTTTCACCATTGATCGGTTGCCACATGGATCTCCACCCTGATTCAGGGCACACACCTTAATTTTTTTATAAATACAAGATACACATTACACTAAACGACACAAAATTCATTTTCTCTACTCACTTAAACTTTAAATACTACTCTGTCACTTTTCTCTTCACTGACACAAAAGTGCTACTTTTCTTGAAAAACCTTGATTGATTCGCACTGGTCTCCGACCCCTCCTTAATTCTTTTTTTATTTTATTTCAAACACTAAATGACACGTCAACCTCAGTTCTGATTGTATCACATCACATCAACTTAACTTAAGCTTATTTTATAAAGCAAATTGCCTATATTATTAATAGGAATCCAAAGTAAAAGTCAAAAGTGATGTGTAATGAATACAAATTATTAAAGATAGAATAAATTAAGATAAAATTAACAACAAACTTGATCAAACAAGTAGCAACAAACATGGTTTAAAAATAGATACACCCTAAAAATCCTATTTTAGTACTATACCGGAGTAATTCAACAAGCTATAGTCGGACATACCGCCGGAAAATACGGTTATTTTTCAAATTTTACATTTCATTTATCACTCTTCTCTCTCTCCTCCACTCCCTTTTGACCAAGCTCAATGGGTAAATGCAGCGGCGCTCCTTCCACCTCCGATGACGGCCACAAATCTTCCAAAGGAATCAAAGTCCACTCCTCCGGCGCCTCTGCTCACTCTCATCATGCTCCAGCACATTCTTTGAATGGCGTCGGACGTGTCCTCGGTCGTCCGATGGAGGACGTCAAGGCCAGCTACAGTTTCGGCCGTGAATTAGGTCGCGGTCAGTTTGGTGTAACTTATCTTGTTACTCATAAGGAGACTAAACAGCAATTCGCCTGCAAATCAATCGCTACTCGGAGACTCGTTCACAAGGAAGACCTGGAGGATATCCGCCGTGAGGTTCAGATCATGCACCATCTCACCGGCTACAGGTCAGTAATCTAATTAATTTAGTGAAATTGATATGTATTTTGGGTGTAAGATAAGTGCAATTTTGATTTTGGTGTTCTCTGTATTTTTGGGGGTAAATGTAATAGGAATATTGTAGAGCTGAAGGGAGCTTATGAGGATAAGCAATCGGTGAATCTGATTATGGAGCTCTGTGCCGGAGGAGAGTTGTTTGATCGGATTATTGCGAAAGGGCATTATTCAGAAAGGGCAGCGGCTGATCTGTGTAGGCAGATGGTGACTGTTGTGCGTGATTGTCATTCAATGGGAGTTATGCACAGAGATTTGAAGCCGGAAAACTTCCTTATGTTGAATACTGATGAAAGTTCTCCTCTGAAGGCTACTGATTTTGGCCTCTCTGTGTTTTTCAAGACAGGTATAATTGCTGAACTTTGAAACTTGAAAGTAGGATTAAATTTTATTTCAGAATTAGAAAAACATTGACAATGATACAGTTGAGTTGTTTTATGAGCCAAATCTGCTATGAAAAATCAATAGATGAATTTGTTCATGAAGTTTCTGATTGAAACTATGATTAATTAGAATATAGCAGAAAATTTTATTTGATAGATATACACTTGTTTTTATTCTGCTTGATGGTTCTATGGAGAATCTGTAGTTTTCATTCAAAGTTCATGTGATTTGGTTCTTTCCTTTGTTTGATTTGGTTCTAGTGCCATTTCTAAGTAGGACTTTTGATTTCTTACACGACAACACGATTTACATAAACAACCATCTTGATATCCACCTGCATGTGATTTGGTTCTTTCCTTCGTTTCATTTGATTCTAAGGCCATTTCTAAGTAGGACTTTCCATTTCTGACACGACAACATTGTTTACATAAACAACCATCTTACATAAACAACCATCTTGATACGATTATCATTTTGGTTGGTTTTATTTTATATCATATATAATTATGTAGAATATACAGATCACGTACTAACAAGATTATGTGATTATGACACGACATTTTGACACCTTTATTTCTAACCATACTTGTCTTCTCCCTCTATCCGTGCATGATGATGATGCTAAAATGCACGACTCAAATAGCACCTAATCTAGTAAATCTAGACAACACTCTGCCAGAGAGAGAGAAAAAAGATACTATGTTAATTTTACCTCTTCCTTGAACATTAGTATTAGAAAAACAAACATTTATAGCAAATTTTACTCTCACTAACGTTCCTTTAATTTAGTTTGAGGTGTGGAATTTTAATTGGAGTTCGCTGTCATGTTAAGTTCTTTAAGAGTTCCTCAATTTTTTGGTGTTGTTTGACTTGTTCGTATAGAGCCTTCTTTGGATTGTGAACTTGAGGTGTTTCCCTCTCTCTCTCTCTCTCTATATATATATATAACACGAAGAAGAAATACTACTGTCATTTTCTAAGATACTGGTGATCTTGAACTCAATGGTCTACATGTGATTACAGGTGATGTTTTTAAGGATCTTGTTGGAAGTGCATACTATGTTGCTCCTGAAGTATTACGTCGAAAATATGGAGCTGAATGCGACGTTTGGAGTGCTGGGGTCGTACTGTATATTCTTCTAAGCGGAGTCCCACCATTTTGGGGAGGTAGGTTTATTTTTCACTTATTTGAGGATTAAATATAAATATTATTGATGATAATGATAGTCCTTTAAATATATTTGAAGAAGTGCCAACCTTTTATAGGGTATTATACCCGGACTTTTTTCGATCATAAATTAAGTTTCCGCTTGATTCAACTGTTGCTGCTGGTAGTATTAGCTGATTTTCTTTCCAAAATAGCTATCGCTAACTGTTTCTCAATTCTTACCAAACACTTTATATCTACTGTTTGGTGTAAAACGTCAGAATGGAGAGCCAAAAGGGCCCTAAATAATATAAATAATATGCTCAATGGTCACACATCTCGTCTCACTTTGTTTTGTTTTGGTTCTTGTGCATATGCAGAGACTGAA
Organism: Euphorbia lathyris; assembly: GCF_963576675.1. Taxonomy (NCBI): domain Eukaryota; kingdom Viridiplantae; phylum Streptophyta; class Magnoliopsida; order Malpighiales; family Euphorbiaceae; genus Euphorbia; species Euphorbia lathyris. Next base: position 138,867,145 of record NC_088910.1, on the reverse strand, counting down.
AGGGGAATCTTTGATGCTGTTCTCCGAGGACATATTGATTTTGCTTCAGACCCATGGCCTTCACTATCCACCAGTGCTAAAGATCTTGTGAAGAAGATGCTGAAGTCTGATCCTAAGGAGCGACTGACTGCTGCTCAAGTCCTAGGTAAGTTTTATTTTGGGTAGAAGTTGTCTAGAGAGGAGTTCTGAAAAGTGTTCGCTTGGAGGTTTTCAACATACTGAACCTTCTATGCAATTTTCACCTTAGTTTTGGTTCCAGAAAAAAAAAAGAAAATTGCATGCAAGAAATATGTTCCCTAGTCTTCTAGTATTTAGGATCATGTGTTTGGTGAATAGTAGGCCCACAAACTAACCGAAAAACTGATTTCGACACTGAAACCCCTTGAGAAATAGGTTAACTGAACCTGATAGACTAGTCAATGTTTTTTCATTTAAAAAACGGATAGTTAACCGAAGCCGAAAAATTAACTGACTATATATATGTGTAGAATTTTAATAATCCATATATAAATATGCATATTTATATTTAATTTTTAAGTTAAAAATATTGAAAAATTTCAAATTTTATTTGAATAAGGCTTTGTTTGTTTGTTGGAAAATATTGGGCAAGGGAAAATTTTGTCCTGGAAAATAAAATATTTTCCGGTGTTTGGCTACAACATTGGAAAGCGGGAAGAAGTAGTGAGTGATTATAGTTTTCAAAAGGGCAAGAAAGAATGGAGTAGGGTTCCAAAAACTTAGGAAAACTCACTTTCTTCATAAATTTTTCTGTGCAAACAAATACCGGAAAATCTGGAAAATATTTTAATGCGCTTACATTAAAGAAGAAAGAAAAATCTCCACCCCATCGGATGTGATTCGAACCCATGACCTCCCTAGTCATAGGTATGCTCTCAATCACTAGACTAAGAGCTTCACCACTTTTAATATTTAAATAATTATTTATTAATTTTAAAGTGAATAATTATAGATCGTTTTTTTTATGAGAAGTCAAGAACAGTTAACCAAAACTAGACCAGAGTAATAGGTTAACCAATTCTAATGAACTTGTTATTGGATTGATAATTTTTTTGTTAATGGACTGGTTACCCGAGATGTGTACCCTTTAGTGTCACAGTTCGATAAAGCTAGCAAGCCATTCTACACATGGTATTGGTGATGTATCCATGTCTTCAACCAGCATCATATGGCTAGTTCATGCTTGTGCAACGAACAAAATGTGTTTGGCTTCTCGCATTGGTCGATGTTGAGAACTGTCAAAATGTTACGATCTTGAGCATTTTCCTTTTATCACTATTTGAGTTTCTCTTATCTATAATCTTACTGAATTGACTTTGGTAAATGAAGAATGTGGCTTGACAAGACTGAAAATGCATTGCAGAGCATCCATGGATTCGAGAAGACGGTGAAGCTTCTGATAAGCCGATTGACGTCGGTGTTATGAGTAGAATGAAACAATTCAGAGCAATGAACAAACTTAAAAAAGTAGCTTTGAAGGTGAGATGTTTTTCCTTAGTGCTCATGTTATTATTATTATAATATGAAGGGTAAATAATTTATTAGTCCTTACATTTTTACTTGACACACTGTTTTCAACAGTTAGTCCCTTTGAGTGTCCCTTATAGTGGGAGGGACTAAACTATTTAATAATTCAAATATTCAAGGACTAAACTGTTAAATAGAACAAATCTTAAGGACTAAATAGTGTATTATTAAAATAAAAGGACTAAATAGTGTATTATTAAAATACGAGGACTAAACAGTCTTTTAGGTAAAACATAAAAAAAAAGGGCGGCCCGGTCGCATTACGCGTCCCCGCTGAGCGAGGGTCCGGGGAGGGGTCCCACCACAAGGGTGTATTGGGGGCAAGCCTTCCCTTGCCAATTTAATTGGCAAGAGGCCGCTCCTAAGACTCGAACCCGTGACCTCTGGTCACACGGCAACAACGTTTTAGCGTTGCGCCAAGGCTCGCCCTCTTTTAGGTAAAACATAGAGACTAATAAATTATTTACCCTAATATGAATGAACATCATTTTAAAGCAGGAAAATTAAGAAAGGAATTAACGTAAATGAAACAAAACATATAGACTTTAATGGGGTAATTACACGCATTAACCCTGAACTATAGCCCTATAACATTAATGGCTCCTAACCTTCATTTCTTGTCATAAAAGTGCTTGACCTTTACATTTTGTAACATTAAAGTCCAAATCAACCCAAAATACGAAATAAGGGTATAGTAGATATTTGAACCATAATTTTTAGTGACATGGATTAAAAAAAGGTAAATTACACCCATGGCCATTGAACTTCATTCATTTTCACGGTACGACCACTAAACTTCAAAACATAACATAAAAGGCACCCAAATTTACACTTTCTAACATTATGGCCACTAAACTTCAATTAACGCCTAAAAACGACCTTTGACTACCTCAAAATGGAAATGTCCAAGAATTAAAGTTGTTTAGAACCACATTTACTATGAAAGAAACCACATTTTTTATTTCCCAAAATCACCATTTCTAGAGTTCTCTCTCTAAACATTCACTTTCTCTCTCCTAACCAAACAACATTTAAATGACCTTATAATGAAAAAGTTCAAGAATTAAAGTTTCTCATAATATCATCAATTCTTGGAATTTTTTTATTTTGAAGTCATCTTAGTGGCCATAATGTTAAAAAGTGTAAAGTTGAGTAACTATTACGTTACATTTTGAAGTTTAGTCGCCATGGGTGTAATTTACCCTAAAAAAAGAGTCAATGATAGAAACATGTCCAATCCTTTTTTTTTTATGGATTTTTGTTGATTTGGTATGTAAAGTTCAAAGTTTTTTATGTCAATAAATGGCGTTTAATAGTATTAGAGTAGGTAAAGTTCAAAGATTTTTATGTTGGTAGCACTTAATTTTAAGGGCCTTAAATGTATTTTACTGTATCTTTAGGCGTTCTTTTTGTTCGAGTAAGCACGAAAATCCTGATCAAGCTCAAACATATCATGATAGCTGTAAATGACATTATAGTGACTTTCTTTTCCTTTATTTCCAGGTAATTGCAGAAAATCTGTCTGAGGAGGAAATTATGGGCTTGAAGGAGATGTTCAAATCTATGGACACGGATAACAGTGGAACTGTCACTCTTGAAGAGTTGAAAGTCGGTATTCCACAACTAGGCACCAAGCTCACCGAAGCTGAAGTCGAACAGTTACTGGAAGCGGTAAGATCTATAATCTTGTCACCATTACTGTGTTTTGTTGAATACTTCAAACCTATGTTGCACGGAAACAAAAACATACCGAGAAACGTAACTTCTAAAAAACATAGGAAACAAAAACGTGTAAATATTAAAAATATAGGGGCATATTTATAAATGTTAAAAATATAATAATATATTTAAAAAGACAAGAACAAGATGAAAAAAAGTCCAAACTCAATCGATATTTGAGAGATAAGGATTATAGGAGAAAGAAATATAGGGAAGTTCTTAAATTGAAGGAGACAAGGAAGGGATTACCAGTCAAATAGGAAGTACTGAATAGGCAGAGGAAACCATTTAAAAACTGAGAAACGGGTTTCATATTTTGGGTAATTACGGAAACGTTTTGTATCAGTTTCCGAGAGTTTCCGTTTCCCACATCTGACGGAACCGGTGAAACGCTTGTCATCAGATTCCGTGCATCATAGCTTCAAACTTTCAAATGTACCCGAAATACATATAGAAATCTCGGAACTCATTCATCCTTCATCTCAATAATCCTGTTCAACTAGGATTTAGAAAAAGGATGTCAGTAGGATCAAGAATTGGCGCTCATCTCTGACGAGTAAAGATTTGACTAGTAATCCTGTTCTTTAAAATAACTTGATGTTACCTGCTTTTTCAGTTTTATGCTATGTTGCACGGATACGGAAAACATTATTTCTAAAACGTAACCTTCATAAAATAGCCTACAAACAAAAATGGACACGGACACGAAACGCAGAAACGCTACTAACTAGAAGTGTCCGTGCAACATAGGTTTTATGACTAAACCATCTGTCCGGACTTTGCTTGCCCCATCCCGATATATATGACTTCTGCAAAATGGAAATTAGTAATCCATTATAATTCGATGCTTTCGATAACTTCCCCCCGCTGAAATGATATACTTGACTGGTTTTTTTTTCAGGCTGATGTGGATGGAAATGGAACAATTGATTATATTGAGTTCATAACAGCTACTATGCATTTGAATAGGATTGAAAAAGAGGACCACTTATTTACGGCCTTCGAATATTTCGACGGGGACAAGAGCGGGTAATCTCTGTCGTTCATCGCTGCTATTAGAAATATGTTTCTCCTACCTTTCTGTCAGTTTATTCTTTCTTGTTTCTCATTTTAGGTACATCACTGTGGAAGAGTTGGAGGAGGCCCTTACAAAGCATAATCTGGGCGACGCTAAAACAATAAAGGAGATCATCGCTGAAGTCGACACTGACAACGTATATATTGCCTCTGGCCCGTGTTTTCTTGTTTTCAATTGGGTATAATACATTCCTGTTCTTTCTTGCAGGATGGAAGAATTAACTATGAAGAGTTTACAACCATGATGAGAAAAGGCAACCCGGACTTCGCGCCAAATAGACGGCGTAAACAAACCTAAAAGACTCGCGCATTCTGTGAGGCTTTAATAAATAGTAAGACTGGGTTTTCAGTTTTTCAGTTTGTTGGTTTTATATTGCAATTAAGATCCATTTTACCACTTTAGCTGCGGCTGCAGATCGTGCGGCGAGTACTGACATCTTCCGTAATCCGCGATGCTCGCTCGTTGCACGGAGAAACAGAGCTTGGAATGTCTCATATCTTTACACATGAAGCTGTGTGCATTGATGAATTTGAATTCAGTTATTGTACTAACTACCTATGTTTATAGCTATTTTTTTCGTTTATCATCTTCACCATGTTATGTCGATTCCTGCTTAATCTATCAATGGAAAAGTAGTCATACAGTATATGTGTAAGCTTTATTTATATGCTGCGTTTAGGGATGTAAATGGGGGGAGGGATTCTCCGTCTCTGTTGGTGACCCACCCTGACGGGGATGGGGAATCTTCGATAAGAATCCTCATGGGACGGGGATGGGGATAGTTTTGTCCCACGTGGCGGGGATAGGGTGGGGATGGAGAAAGGTATCCCCGCCCCTACCCCGTTAACCCTCGATCTCTCGACTATTCCTCGTGATAACTGAGAATGATTGTTGATGGTTGGTATTATTAGCTACTGTTTTTTAAAAGTTTTAGGTTTTACTAATTTTTTTTAAACTTAAAAGGTGATTCCTCGTGGGGAATGGGAAAAACGTTTTTGGAACATAGGTAAACGGGGAATGGAGATCCCTGCTGGATGGGGATGGGAAAAATCTGTCACCGTCTAACTCGCGGGGATGGGGATGAGGAAAGGGAATGGTAAATACATTCCATGTCCTGTCTCGTCCCGTTTACATCCCTAGATGCGTTTATCATGATCGGCTCGGTGTTCGGTTCGATGAAAGCTCTACCGTGTTTGGCTCGATCTATAAACGAGTTGAACTAGAGTAGAACAAAACTCGATTTGAAAGGCCGCGAGCAGTATCGGTTATATGTTCATAAATAACTTTGTGGACAAGCTCGATTATAATGTTCATGAATACGCTCGTAGGCAAACTTTGTTTAGTTATTTTTTTAATAATAATATTTCTGTGAAGGGAAAATGTAAAACAACGTTGTTTTGTAGGTTCTAAAATTACGTAGTTTTGTGTTAAGCAAATGCTCATAATTGATTATTAGTTGGAAAGTGAAGTTCATGAGCAGAATTAACAAGCTCGATTAGAATGTTCATGGACACGCTCGTGAGCAAACTTGGTTCAATTATTTTTTTAATAAAAATATTTCTATAAAGGAGAAATGCAAAACAACGTTACTTTGTAGGTTTTAAAATTATGTAGTTTTGTGTTAAACAAATTCCAAATGCTCATAATTAAAGAGCAGCTCGCAAATGAAGTTCATGAGCAGAATTAATGAGATGTTCGCAAGCAAAGCTTGTAAACAAACTCGTAAGTAGTTCAGCTTGAGTTTGAGTTTGTCGACTTTCCGCCCAACTAAGTATGAGTAGGTTAAATCTCGATTCGGTTCGGTTCGATTATAACTCTACCACCAGCAAAATTCACTCGAAATCGGAATAGTTATTTTAAAGATGAGAATTATGCTTTTCCTAAGCACATTAAGACCATGTATAATCCATTTCATCATTCTTGTTACATCAAAATGTATTTTTTTCTTCATTTTCTCCTTGTTATATGATCTTGCTACAATGTTTTTTCTTCAACCCATTTCTTCATTTTCTCTCTCCAAACACAAAATTTCTTTTCAAATAATAATATTATATAACAAAATATACAATAACTATATTTATATATATAAAAAAGTAAACCACAATATAAGAAGATAATAATAAAATATTATTTGATGTCGCACCAAATTTTTTTTGATGCAATTCAATTTTATAAAGAAAAACCATATTCATCAAAATGAGAATACGGTTTGATTTCCAACTATCATCAAATCTCATTTCCAACATCAATTTCAGGTTGGGTTGGAGATAAGGCTTATTTTTCCTCAGCACATCAAGGCTTCTTTTGCTTTAAAGGTTTGAATAAATATATATATTTTATAAATATTTTAGGCAAAAAGCATTTTGAAAAACTTCTAAATTTAAATGCATTGAGCTCTTAATTTTTCATTTTAACGCATTAAGTTTTTGATTTTTTTTTAATTTTTTATCACATTAACTTTTGGATAACTAGAAAAGTTAGTTTTTAACATAAAATTCGGTTAACAGAATGTCATTTGTTTCATATACGTTTGAAATTTACATTTTTAACTGTTTAAATGTAATTTGTTATACGTGTGATGTTGTTATAGAAAAATTATAAAAATCTTATTTTGAACCGTAAAACATACAATTTCAGATACAAATAAAATGATACGCTCCGGTAATCATGTTTTATATTCACAACTAACTTATCATTAGCTTAATACGTTGAAATGGACCGCCGAAGGTTATAATATGGACCAAAATCAGAATGGCCAGGGTCCTCAAAATGTCTTTTGCCAATATTTTAGAGGAAAATAAAATATTTTTGAAATTATACTCATGGGTATTTAATTTTGTACTTATTAATATTAGGCTTAATACATCATTTTCTCCCTAACTTATCTAAAAAGTTTGATTGGCCCCTTGAACTTTCAAAGTGTTCCGATAGTCCCCTTAATTTTCATAAAATATTCAGTTAGCTTCCTGAACTTGCATAAAATGTAATCAATTGATCACACGGTTGTAAAAAAGTAAGTTAAATGCAGAAAATGTATTACATGCGTCTTAAAAAAAGTAAAAAGATCAAGGTCGGGGTATGCGGTTCTAATATTAGAGAAGACAAATTTTATAGTTGAACAAGTAAAAACTTCATTTTTAATCTATTTTGTGAATTATATAATAACATTCTAAGACGCGTGCAATTCATCTTCCACATTTAACTTATTTTTTTTGCAACCAGTGGTCAATTGATTACATAGAGAGCTAACTGAGCATTTTATGCAATTTCAGGAGGCTATTGGGACACTTTGAAAGTTCAAGAGGTCAATCCAACTTTTTGGACAAGTTCAGGGGGCTAATGTTGTATTAAGCCTTAATATTATGACCCTCCACTTCAAAATTTGCCATAAAAATCATTTAATTTTACTCTTCAAACAACAACAACAACAACATCAAAGCCTTAGTCCCGAAATGATTCGGGATCGGCTAACATGAACCATCATATAAAACCGTGAAATCAAGTCGTGTCAGCGACACAAATTTGCTCCATCCAATCCGTCATATCCACTACCATATTTTCCTCAATTCCCAGTAAACTCATATCACTCTCGATCACCCTCCTCCAAGTTTGCTTAGGTCTTCCCCTACCCCTCACCACTACATCCCTTTACCACTCTTCGGTCCTCCTAACCGGCGCATCAAGCGCTCTACATCTCACATGGCCAAACCACCTTAGTCGGTTTTCTCTCATTTTATTCTCAATAGATGTAACCCCTACTTTTGTCCTAATGATTTCATTACTCACCCGATCCTTTCTCATATGACCACACATCCATCTCAACACACGCATCTCCGCCACCGACATCTTATGGATGTGACAGTGTTTCACTGCCCAACACTCCGTACCATATAACATTGCTGGTCTAATTGCCGTGCGGTAGAATTTTCCCTTCAATCTATTAGGCATGCCGGGGTCACAAAGGAAACCCGTAGCACTCTTCCACTTCGACCAACCAGATTTAATCCTATGAGCAACATCTCCATCTACGTCTCCATCCGTTTGGATAATAGATCCTAAATACTGGAAGTAATCTGAGGCCTGAACAACTCTCCCATCTAGGGTGATTGTCCCTGCCTCCCTACTCCTATGGCCGCTAAACTTACACTCCAAATATTCTGTCTTACTTCGGCTCAACTTAAAGCCTCTAGATTCTAGAGTTTGTCTCCATAGTTCCAACTTCCTCTCCACTCCTTCTTTCGTCTCATCAACTAACACAATATCATCTGCAAACACAATATCCTTCTTTAGTTCATCCATAACGATGGCAAAAAGAAATGGACTTAGTGCGGAACCTTGATGCACTCCAATCGTAATAGGGAACTCTTCAGTCTTCCCAACACTAGTACGTACACTCGTGCATGCTCCCTCATACATGTCCTTTATGATGTCAATATATTTCCGAGAAATTTCTTTCCTTATCAAGGCCCACAAAGTACTTCCCTTGGTACCTTATCATATGCCTTCTCCAAGTCAATGAAAACCATATGCAAGTCTTTCTTCTTATTTCGATAGTGCTCCATTAATTGTCTCATTAGATGGATGACTTCCATAGTTGATCTTCCCGGCATAAAGCCAAACTGGTTTTCCGAGATCTTCACCGTCCTCCTTAGCCTTTGTTCGATCACTCGCTCCCAAAGTTTCATAGTGTGACTCATTAATTTGATTCCTCGATAGTTGGCACAATCTTGGACATCGCCTTTGTTCTTATACAGAGGGATTAAGATACTTTTTCTCCATTCTGATGGCATCTTATTGTTTCTCCAAATTTTGTTGAAGAACGTCGTCAACCATTCGATTCCTCTTTCTCCCAAACATCTCCAAATCTCAATAGGGATGCCATCAGGTCCTACTGCTTTCTTCAACCTCATCTTATTTAATGCCATTTTGACTTCACCCTTTTGAATTCTCCGCAGACATTCATGATTTATCATATCGTGAGGGATACTTATATCTCCAACATCTTGTCTGCGATCTCCATTAAATAAGTCATCAAAATAGGACCTCCATCGTTCCTTGATATCCTTATCTCCAACTAGGACTTTCTGGTCCACATCCTTCACACATTTAACTTTTTCGAGATCTCGCGTCTTCCTATCTCTCATCCGAGCAATTCTATATATGTCTCTTTCCCCTTCTTTCGTATTCAATCTTGTATACAGATCCTGATTCACCTTTGCTCTAGTATCTCGTATGACCTTCTTTACTTCCCTTTTAGCCTCTTTGTATTTTTCGTAGTTCTCATCACTCTTACATTTTCCCAATATTTTATAAGATTCTCGCTTACTCTTTACTGCTTGTCGTACTTCTTCTGTCCACCAAGATGTGTCCTTACGCGGTGGCATGCTGCCTTTAGATTCCCCTAGAACTTCTTTCGCTACTTTCCTTATACTATGCTCCATCTTAGTCCATATTGAAGGAAAATAGGCTAACATATAGCAGCGGAAATATAAAAATTTTAACCTATTTCCAATAACCCAAGATCCGTTAATCGTTATTTCATATAAAGATGGATAAAAGAAATACCTTTCAGAAGTTCTATCTACCGTTGCAAACGAAGTGCCCACAACTCTTACTTCGAGTTCCCGAGCACAAAACAAAACAATTGAAGATCAAGTTAGAATCAACCGTTTATAACAACCAAAATAGATTGTCTCTAATTAATCAACACAAGATCAAGGATAAAGAGAAAGAGATGAAAATCAATTGAACAGAAGGAAGCGGTAGATAATCTCGTCCTCTAGTGTGTGGGTCGAAATTTCTCTCTCCCGGCTTGCTTGTGTATTTCGAAAATTGCATAGGAGGGGGGTATTTATATTCTCTTGTATCTAAACCCTAGTTAGATAGAATTAGGTTACTGAATAAGAATTTAATTCGGAATATAATTCTTATTTATTATCTATAATTATATCTTAAATATAAAAATAATATTAGTAACCTTATAGAATAATAATTGGAGTAATATAATCTAATTAAAACTCCTAACTTATTTATCCTTTAATTAATTTAATTCAATGATCCTAATCTAATTAGAATTGATAAAATCAAATTAATTATTTATGTATCTTATATACATAAAAATCGCCTCCCTCATTAACTGGGCCTTATTGGGCTCAGTTGGGCTTCCATCAATTAATTAACATCTGTTTCTCTTTTGGGTTCCAAGTCTTATGTGTGACCCATTAGGTTCTTATTGCTTCTAGCCGTATGCAACTATTAAATTAATTTTCACAGAATTATATTTAATCTTTGCATAATGGAATGCGTACGCAAAATGTGATTAGCAAATCCGAAACATTCCCCCAGAGCTATAAGAAGACAGGTTGATTATGTCGTTGACCTTTCCGTATTAGTTACAGTATAATTCGATCCTTTATCAACTACATCCTTGAACTGAATCTTATGACTATGGATAATGTCAAGTCACATATAGTGAGACGTTCGTTTTACTTGTACAGGCCGAGTCAACTCCAATTAGATAGGTTAAGTGAAATCTGTATTTCAAGTCTTAAGCTATCACCTTGCAAGGATTTAGAGTCGAGTCTTCCACAAGTGATCCTTGGACGTATCTCCCATTTATCGGGAGTGACAAATGCTCAATCCAATGTATAATTATCATGCAATTACTTTCTGTGATACCCAATGTCTGCCGTTCACACCCCAGAGTCATCTCTGTTATGGACCGTGTTACAACAGGATCAAAGCATCACATTCCGTAATCCAGAATCACTAATTAACATTCCTTTGAGTCTGAGGATTACTTATACCTATTAATACCAATGAGATGAACATGTGACAAGGATGAATCTACCCATCCTGTTATCTCAAGTCGGGTCCCCAATCCTAATGAACTCCTTTTCATTGGATCCACGTAACTGTCCAGATATCTATATATATGAAGCTTGTGAGATCAGCTTTCTGTCTCGACAGAAGACATTGTTACATGTAAGGCTCAGCAGTGATATGTCAATCCTAAACATATTACTTGACTTGGGGTGGTTTTAAGTTTATTAGTTTATTATAAAGTTTCGTCTCACTTCATGCTTGTATGAACACTTTATAATCACTTTAAACAAACTTACGGATTTCCTTTTATTAGACTTTATTTAGTTCTTAAAAGGGATTGCCTTTATATAGTTATGAAACCATATCTCATTAAAACAAATGATATAAAGAACACTTCATTTACATTAAGTTTGTATCCTAGAACAATTGTCTATAGGACACTAAAACCCCAACACATATTGAATCTATATCTAAATCCATATTACAAGTCCAAATATCTTTTTTGGTCATCTCATCCACAAATTTTTGTTGATTCTCCCCTTGCATTTTCCACCACTTAATCTTAGTCTCCACTTGTGGTGTTCGTTTTCTTATACATTTCCTACTTCGAAAAGCAAGCACCACTACTCTATGTTGGGTTGTTGTACTCTCACCAGGGACCACCTTACAATCAATATAACTCTTTTTCCAAGCACTCCTTACTAAGAAGAAGTCAATTTGGCTCGCATTACCGCCACTCCTATAGGTCACTAAGTGGGATGTTCTCTTCATAAACCATGTGTTCATGATACTCAAGTCATAGGCTGATGCAAATTCCAAAATATCATTTCCTACTTCATTCTTATCTCCAAAACCATACCCTCCATGAACACTCTCAAACCCATCTCGCCTAGAACCCACGTGTCCATTGAGATCACCCCCCAGTACCATATTTTCATCCCTATGAACCTGTTGCACCACTTCCTTTAAGTCCTCCCAAAAACCTTGTCTTATAGAGACATCTAATCCTATTTGTGGCGCATATGCACTGATGACATTCACAACCTCATCCCCTATCACTAGCTTAACACTCATAATTCTATTGCTCTTCCTAGACACCGCTACTACATCATCAATATACTCCCGATCAATAAGAATACCTACTCCATTTTTATCCATATCCTTTCCTGAGTACTAAAGCTTATAACCCCAAGGAGCTATCTCTCTAGCCTTGGCTCCAACCCACTTGGTTTATTGTAGGCACATTATATTTATTCTCCTCCTCCTCATAACATCTACAATTTCGACTAATCTTCCTGTCAAAGAACCTATGTTCCATGTCCCAAAGCGTAACCTACTACCCTTACCCCTACCCCTACCATTACCGTGGACTAGCTTATTTACCCGCAACCCTTGCATATTTGACACCACCTCGGTTCCTGAGGTGGCGCGCCGCTTCGGGGCGACGACCTAACAACCCTTGCATATTTATCACTACACCCGGGTCTAGGAAGTGCAGCGCGTCGCTGAGTAGGGAATGCCCCCACGATATTTATATTGTGGTTCATGTCATAAGATGTGGCTAAGTTTTACGCTGGCCGCCACAAACCTACCGCAACCCTCCTCCTTTGTCCGAGCTTGGGACCGGCTGTAAAGGCCACTAAGTGACCCTCACAGGCGGAGTTTTAATTTTACTCTGTTGGTCCCTTATAACGTTACAAGTATAGTTCCAAGGGGGGGTTAGGAACTATTTAAACTTTTTCTGATTTAGGGCAGACTTCTTTTCTTAAGAGAAAAGGTTTTAACAGCGGCGCTGAGTAAACAGCAAGATACTGGCTTGGTCAACTGGTGACTAGGTCAGTTTCTTAACTTGAGTCAGGAGATAGCACTTAGAGTCTATTCCTGAGCTCAAATGTTTGATGCGCACAACTCAGCTTGACCTCTTTACTTGGTCAGTTTTTGGTTATTTAAGCAAGCAATATATATAAGGAGTTTAAGGTAAGAAATGCGTTACTTAGTAGATTTATCCAGGTTCGGCTTCTAAGCCTACGTCCTATCCCCGGAACACGTTCCGAGCTTTCGAATCCTCTACTGAGCTCTTTAAAGGTAGAGCCTCAAACCTTTTACAATCTTAGCAACTGAGTATAACAAGAGTACCTTCCTCTATACCTCTACTCAATCCTAATCTCTCGTTGAGTACTATAACCGAGTACTCAGCCTCTCCTTTCTAATCTCTAGAAATGATAAGTGTTTGTCCTAAACAATGATTGCTAAGACACCTTAGATGATTGAATAATCACTCTAGACTTTTACATAAAAGATATGAAATATAGTGTAAGATTGCTTTGCTTTTGCTTGGAGAACTTTTCGTAGAAATTTGGTCAGCGTAATGGCTTGATCAAGTTCTCTGTGTGGAATGAAGCTTCTGATGGCACTATTTATAGAGACGTCTGGCCATCAGTCATTTTGAATTTCGAAATAACCGTTGGAGGGAAACGGCTTCCTGTCGTTGTCATCCTGACTTGCTCAGAGCTCTCGGCCAATCAGATTTGAGTATCTTCTGTCCTCGGTCAGCTTTTGGTTAGCTCGGTAGAGTGTCTCTCCATTTATGGTAATGTCAACTAGACAGCATACTGTGTCGTCTGAACTTTACCCAAAGTGGAAACACTTTGTCTGGAAGTTTTCCTTAGCCAGATGCTGTCTTGTACGCTTTGTCGAATCAACTCAGCAGCTTCATTCCGAAGTTGTTCCCTGAAGGTCTTCTAGATCCTTCTTCCGCTGAGTTGCGTTTTGTCCATAACGACAACGTTTTGACATACGCGGGCCGAGTTGCTTTAAACTGTTTGACTTGGTCTTTGACTTCCGTATTGGGCTTGGGCCTTTTAATCCTTGTGTCTTATAAACAATTTAACTCAACATTGAACAAACACATTAGTAGAATAAATCAAAGCATTTAAACTTAGTGTGTTTAGAATATTATACTTAAACAATTTTGTCAAATCAAAATTATGTGGAAAGGTGTTTCAACAAACTCCCCCATTTTGATGTTGGCAAAACTATTCAGCGAAGAACTCAGTGTTGAGCTCCCCCATGATAGTTGACCTAATATAACTTAGCAAACTCCCCCGTAAGGGTTGAGCTACTGACTTAGTTTTACTCTAAACAATTGAAGGTTTAATTGAGTAAGTCTAAGGTCAGTCTTCAGATATAGGTCAGCTCATGGAACATATTCTATTTTACTCAGTGTTTAAGCGGAAGTTATAGCATTCAAAGGGCGCTGAGTAATTTGTTGTTCAATGAGTTTTATAAGACAATGTTATATAAACATACAAGTCAATGTCAAACATGTTATCAGCATTGGGTACAATCAACAAGTTTTATAAGCATTAAACATAGTTGATGTAGTTGAAGATACATACTAACTTAATACACAACATCGTATAAAAATAATTCATAACTCATGGTTTGAACAGAAGATGCAAGTATTGATATTTAATATAGGTAGTCAACGTTTACAAACAAAAGTTAAAGACAGGCATAGAGACTACATACTTAGCCTATACTGAGCTAGCCTATATCTATTTCTTTCTTTTCTGTTTGGACTGACTAGACTCATGCTGTGTTCTCGCTTGTTCTTTCTCCCCCGTTTTGTCAGCATCGGGAGGAGGAATCCTAAAGGCGTCGGTTAAGATGGCTCTGGTCAGTTCTGTGGACAGCGCTTTAAGTCTATCGGCGCTTTCATTAACACCATCAAAGATAGCCACTCCATTATCTGAGACCTTGGAGGGTATATTAAGCTCAGCAGCGCTGATCATGCTGACTATGAAAGCTTGAGATTTACCTACCCAAGTAAGTGCATCAGTCAGACCAGCAACGACTTGATGGAATGTCTTGAGTAAGGAGGTGTCATAGTATTGACACTGAATATTGCTGTGATGTATGTGGTTGAAGGTTTGTCTGGTGATAGACAACATTTCATTTTGCTTCATAGCGTCAGTATCCATCTCTTGCTTGTTCAGATTCAGCAATCGAACGGCCTCACAAATTTGCTCCACTGAGCACTGAGAATAGGAGACCATTTGCTCGTTGGTTTTGATTTGCTCGGTGTGAAGCTGAGCAAAGAGCATTTTAACTTCATCAGAGGTAGCATAGCGTGTGTTCACAGCTGACAAAGTCTGAACTTGTTCTTGAAGAGCGTTGAGATGTTGAACTGTTGTCAGCTGGATCTCAGCCAGCTTTGCGATGGAATCCTGCTTAGCTTGTTGTGCTTGAAAGGTAACGATGACACTCAGCAAGTCCTTGAATCCCTTAACTTCGTTGAGAAGCTGGGTTACATGGGAGAGCTGAGTTGTCTCAGCAGTAGAAGATCCATCAGCAGGTTGAGTGGTTTGATGAAGGTCTTTGATCAGTGTTTGCACTGAGTCGATGATTCTTTTTCCAGACTCGGTGGCATGCAAGTAGCTAAGAGAGCCTTCATTAACTTGTCTTGTTTCCTCAGTATGACCGGTTGGGAGAGGAGTTAGAGAAATGATGTGGTCAGTGACTAGAAGTGTGTTTCCAATCTGCACTTGAGTTTCAGGTAGAACTGATTGATCGGCAGAGGTGTTGATTGAAGAAGAGGTAATTCTAATGCTGTCTGTGCTGACTGGTGCAGGAATGTTGTGAGTCAGCACAATGCTCGCATTGACAAAATTTACAGGAATTGACTCAACTTGACTTGTTGAGTTGGCGGAAGCATTCAAGTCGGCATGTTCCTTTGGTGAAGAAACAGAGGCTTGCTTTTCAAAGGAAGCCGATGGAGTAGTGGTTGGTTGTTTTCTGAAAAATTTCAGCTTCAGTTTAGAAGGGTCTTGGGTCGGCTTCTGAATGACAAAGTCAGGGACAGTTGGTGGTTGAACAAGAATGTCAATTACTGACTTCTAACTTGCCTTAACTAGTCTTCTTCTGCGAGGAGGAGGGTCAGCTTGAATAGACTCTCCTGAGTGAGATGGAGAAGTTTCTTCTTGATCAGCTTCTTGATCAGCATTAAGCTGGTCAGCTTGTTTTTGTACTTGATCAACATTGTGTTGGTCATGTTCTTGTTCTTCTCCAGCAGCCAACTCAGTATTGGCTTGCTCAGCTTCAATCTCACTAGTTGTCTCCTCGGAGTCAGCTTCATCACTATTTTCTTCTCCCTGTTCCTCATCTTCTTCATCCTCCCCATCCAATTCTTCCTCAACTTGTGCAATGAACTGATCGTCCAGTTGCACATCATCCTCTTGCTGTACAACCTCAGTTCCTAGACACTGTGTGTAGTGAGAATCACCAGGAACAATGACGTCAGTAGGGATTGCGTCAATTGGAGTCAGTGAAGAAGACTTCTGCTTCTTTTGAGGTTGCTCATCAGCATCTGGTCTTTCCTCAATTTCAGGCTCATCTTGCCTGCTCCTTTTCTCAGCTGACTTAGGTCTCTCCTGACCTGGTTCAGCAACTGACTTAGGCTTCTTTGCCTTAGGCTTAGCCTTCTTTGAAGGAGTCTCAACAGCTTTCCTCTTGCGGGCAGCTGGAGCCTTTGTCCTTTTCCTTTGCTTTGGAGCTGTTTCCTCAGCTTGTTGTTCACCAGCAGCAGCATCTTTTGCTTTCTTTAGGGGCTGATTGAACTTCAAAGCCCTCAGCGAAGCAGCTGTGATTTCAGATCCTCTAGCTTTAACTTCATCAGTTAGGTCTATTTGATGATCAATGAGGATCCTAGTGATGAGCGAGCCCAGCCTGAGAGTTCCAGTGCTTCGTAGGAACCCAACAATCAGGAATACTGGCATGTTGATCGGTTTGTATGTCAGCATATGCCATATGAAGCATTGCTCAAAGTTCGTTGCTGAGGTGGTGCAGTTGATCTTAGGATAAATGAAGTAGGTCAGCAGATAGTGAGCCATCTTTTGGTGCTGACCCATAGAGGAACTGGAGACTTCTCCTGAGTGGCCTTCAGGTTTACAAAAGGTGACTTCGTACCCAGTATCGTCATGATCTCCAGATCTTCTCAGCTTTGATCCTTCATTTTTCAACTTCAGCAAATTTGCCAAATAGGTGGGATTGATGAAAATCGTTTCCCCCTTACTACTGTTGCCAGATAGTCCTGGTTATCATCAGTGACTTGGAGGTTCTTATAGAATTCCCTTACTAGGTTAGGATAGGTGTGATCCCTAATAGAGAACAGCTCGGTCCATCCATTTTGCGATATCCATTCGCAAAAGGGTTGCTCGGAAGTCACGAAGTTCTCAAAAACCCATCGTGAGAAGTCCACTTTCCATTCGCTAATGTTATCGAAAACCTTGGTATAGGTTCTGATTTTGGTCGGTTTTCCTTTGGAGGAGGTAGCTTGCCCAGTTTTTCCTTTACTCGGCGTAGTGACCTTGGTAGTTTCAGGCACAGAAGTTTGCCTAGAGGGTTCATCGGAGCTGGTCTTAGGGTGACCGGCACCGGAGATGTTGACGGAAACTCTAGTCATTATATCAAAAGGAGGATTGGGAAGCTTTGGGAGTCTTAGAGAGAGAGAGAGAGAGAATGCTTTGCCAAAGAATTCGGTAAGTGTAAAGAAAATAAAGAATGGGGATTTACCCATTATTTATAGCGATGAAGTGTGGATCTTATCGAATCCATGTGTCAGTTTTGCCTTGGGATTGTCAACCGACAAGGATCCTGGCTTTTATGACACATTCGACGCATACGTCATCCTAGGTGGCTATACACGTGCTTTTGCATTTAATGCAATGGATCTAACACTCAGCGTTTAGAATACTAAGCATTTTGGATTCTGAGTGGTCAGTAGTATATGAAAGGATGATTTCTCAGTTTAAGATAACTACTCGGTGTGCATATTGACTCAGTATTGATGTGTATTTTGTGTTAAGTACTCAGCATAACAATCACTCAGCATGCATTTGCATAAATCATTCAGCATAGTAATTCACTCAGCATAAATTAACATTTTAGAACATGAATTTACTGAAGAGGATTAAACATACCAATGGCTTCTCTCAGTATGCTGAACTGTTCACGAGCCAGTGGCTTTGTGAAGATATCAGCAAGCTGCTCATCCATTGGGACGTAGGTCAGCTTTATCTCACCTTTGAGTACATGGTCTCTAATGAAGTGATGCCTTATGCTGACATGCTTCATTCTGCTGTGTTGAATTGGGTTCTTTGATAGATCAATTGCACTTTTGTTGTCGCATTTGACCTCAATTGTCTTTGTTTGAACACCATACTCTTCAAGCTGTTGCTTAATCCATAGGACTTGAGCAACACAGTGACCAGCAACAATGTACTCAACTTCAGTGGTAGACAAGGCTACTGACGCCTGCTTCTTGCTGAACCAAGATACAAGACAGCTTCCTAAGAAATGACATCCTCCAGAGGTGATTTTCCGTTCTAGCTTGTCTCGACCATAGTCAGCGTCAGTGTATCCAACGAGTGTAAAACCATGAGTGTTGGGATACCATAAACCTGCGTTCACTGAGCTTTGAAAATATCTAAGGATTCTTTTTACAGCTATGTAATGAGATTCCTTAGGGTTAGATTGATATCTAGTATAGTAGCATACTGAGAACTGAATGTTCGGTCTACTGGCTGTTAAGTAAAGTAGAGAGCCTATCATACCTCGATACAATTTGCTGTCTACTGACTTACCATTCTCGTCAGTGCAGAGGACAGTGTCAGTGCCCATAGGAGTGGATATTGGCTTGCAATTTTCCAAGTCATATTTCTTTAATATCTCCTTGGCATATTTAGCTTGACTGATGAAGATGCCATTCTTTCCTTGTTTTATTTGAAGTCCGAGGAAGAAGTTGAGTTCTCCCATCATCGACATTTCAAACTCAGTCTGCATTTGTTTGCTAAATTCCTTGCATATTGATTCGTTAGTTGCACCAAATATTATATCATCAACATAAATTTGAGCCAGCAGGGTATCTTTACCCTTTCTCTTAATGAATAAGGTTGTATCAGCTTTGCCCCTGACATAGTTTCTAGTCAGCAGGAAACTGGTCAGCCTCTCATACCAAGCACGTGGTGCTTGCTTGAGGCCGTACAGAGCCTTTTTGAGTTTATAAACGTGGTTTGGGAATTTAGGATCCTCAAACCCAGGAGGTTGATTAACATAAACTTCCTCGTTTATAACTCTATTAAGAAATGCACTTTTAACATCCATTTGAAACAGTTTAAAGTTCATGTAAGATGCATATGCACATAAAATCCTAATGGCCTCTAGCCTTGCCACTGGGGCAAAGGTCTCACCGTAGTCAATACCTTCTTACTGACTGTAGCCCTGAGCTACAAGCCTTGCTTTGTTCCTAACTACGTTTCCTTGCTCATCCAGCTTGTTGCGGAAGACCCATCTTGTTCCAATGGTCTTCTGACTCCTTGGATGTGGCCCTAGCTCCCATACATTGTTTCTTCTGAATTGGTCAAGTTCCTCTTGCATTGCGCTCATCCAGAATTCATCTTCCTCAGCATTAGCGAAGTTCTTAGGTTCCTGAACTGAGACGAAGGCTACATTGCTGAGGTACCTCCTGAGTTGATTTCTCGTCATCAGGGTATTCCCAGCAAAATCAAGGATTGCACTCTCTGAGTGCCCTCTTGGAATCCTTATCTCTTTAGGTAGATTGATTTCTTGTGTTGTCTGTGTTTCAACAATCTCTGCAGAAGTAGACTGGTCAGTGAAAACAATCTTAGGTTCACTCTTACTCTTGGTCAGCCTTTTAGTGAATGACTCAGCAGCTGGTTCTTGGCCAGCGGTTCCTGAGTGTGGATCATCCTCGGTCAGTGGCTGGTATCTACCTGCAGGGTTAGTCTCGTCGAACTCAACATGTACTGACTCTTCTAAAACTTGAGTTCATTTATTGAAAACTCTGTATGCTTTGCTGTTTGTTGAGTAGCCTAAAAAGATAGCCTCATCAGCTTTTGAGTCAAACTTTGCTAAGCTATCTTTGGTATTCAAAATAAAACATTTACAGCCAAAGGCACGAAAGTATCCAATGTTAGGCTTTCATCCTTTCCAAAGTTCATAGGGGATTTTCTTTAATATAGGTCTAACTAGAGCCCTATTAAGAATATAGCACGCTGTGTTAACAGCCTCTCCCCAAAAATACTTTGGAAGCCTATGCTCATCCAGCATTGTCCTGGCTATTTCAACCAGAGTTCTGTTCTTCCTTTCAACAACCCCATTTTGTTGAGGTGTTCTAGGAGCAGAGAAATTGTGGTCAATGTCGCTGGCTTCACAGAATTCAACAAACTTTTGGTTTTTGAATTCTCCACCATTATCACTTCGGATGTGAGCCAATTTTAGGTCTTTATCATTTTCAATTTTTCTAACCAAATTTGAAAATGTCTCAAAGGTCTCATCCTTGCTACTCAGCAAGATGACCCAAGTGTACCGAGAGAAGTCATCTACAATGACCAAGGAAAATCTTCTTCCACCCAGACTCAGCGGCTGGACTGGACCGAAGAGATCCAAGTGTAGTAACTCTAACGGACGCTTAGTTGAGACAATGTTTTTGCTGTGAAAAGATTGTTTGGTTTGTTTTCCAGCTTGGCAAGCGTGGCATAATTGATCTTTTTCAAATTTAAGTTCAGGCAGTCCCTCAACCAATTGCTTTCTTGCTAATTTGGCCAGGAGGTCCATGCTTACATGACCAAGTCTCCTGTGCCATAGCCAAGAATTTTCTTCATTTGATACTAAGCATACAGTTTTTGAAAACTTTTTCTCTAAGTCTAGCATAAAGACATTATCTATGCGAGGGGCAGTTAAAATTAACTCATTTGATTTACCCTCGTATATTTTACATCCAGTAGCATCAAATATAACTTTTCTCCCATTATCACATAGCTGAGCTACGCTGAGTAAGTTATATTTGAGTCCGCTGACTAGGGAGACTGACTCAATAGTAGGATTACCTCCGATGGTTCCTGACCCTACTATCTTACCCTTTTTGTTGTCTCCAAAACTTACGCTTCCTCCTCGTTTACGCTCAAATGTGATGAACTGAGTTTCACCACCAGTCATGTGCCTCGAGCATGCGCTATCAATATACCACATCTTTGACTTCTCATCACACCTCAGGCTTACCTGCATTGTAACTAGTTACTTTTAGGTACCCAATTCTCTTTGGGTCCTTGCTTGTTAGGTTCAACAGGTAAAGCATCATATTTTATTTTATGGCGGCATACATGGACAGTATGGCCATTCTTTCCACAGAAGTCACAACTGACCTTCTGTTTAGGTTGTCTCACTGACTGGTCAGCACCCCAGTGCTGAGCATGCCAGCACACCTTTGTGGTGTGACCTT
Source organism: Euphorbia lathyris (assembly GCF_963576675.1). Lineage (NCBI taxonomy): Eukaryota > Viridiplantae > Streptophyta > Magnoliopsida > Malpighiales > Euphorbiaceae > Euphorbia > Euphorbia lathyris. The sequence goes on along the minus strand of NC_088910.1, from coordinate 138,845,678 downwards.
TCTTCCCACAGAAGTCACACTGGAAATTCCGCTGGGGATTCCATCTCTGCTGAGTACCTTGGTACTGAGTTCTCAGAGGAATGTTTCTTTTATTTGGAACCTTTAATTGGTTTTGGATAGTTGTGATGTCCTTTCTCAGTTTCTTTGAAACTGATTGGACTTCAGAGATAGACTCATGTATGATCTTCATGTTGTCATGCAAAGTTGAGTTGTCCTGAAGAAGGTATCTGAGGTCACTCAACTTGACCTCTTCAACCTCGTCACAGCGCCTGCTGAGTGCTCTAATTTTCTTATTACACTTTTTGACAAGTGTATAGAGATCACTCAGGGCATTACCCATTTCGTTTCTGAGCTGGGAAAGTGGTATTACCTCATTTGATTGCTCCTCATCGTCAGATGCAACGGAGGGGTCAGCATGCTCAGAGACGCACGGCTCAGCAAGTTCGTCAGCCATGAAGCATATCTTCGCTGACTCGGTGGCCTCAGCTTCTGTTGATGAAGACTCATCACTGTCGCTCCATGTAGCCACCATTGCCTTTTTGTCGTTCTTCTTATCTTTCCTTAGCGTGGGGCAGCTTGACTTTATGTGGCCAGTTTGATGACATTCAAAGCATGTAATGGGCTTTGAGTTATCTTTCTTGTATTTGCTGTCGCTGGACTCAGCTTTATACTTATCAAACTTTCTGTAAGGCTTCTTAGAATATTTGTCATTTTTCCTGAACAGCCTTTTCATCTTCCTTGTGAACATAGCCATCTCTTTATCATCTGTTGAGCTCCCATCAGTGGAGTCAGCTTTCATGACAAGAGATTTCTGCTTCTTGTCTTCAGACTTTTCCTTCACCTCGAAGTTTTTCATTGATATCTCATGTGTCAGCAACGAGCCGATGAGTTCGTCATATTTGTAGGTGGTTAAGTCCTGAGCTTCCTCAACAGCGGTCTTCTTTGCTTGCCAGTCTTTAGGAAGACTCCTGAGTATCTTTTTGACTTGTTCTTCCTCAGTGAAGATCTTCCCAAGTCTCTTGAGCTCATTTATGATGTTGCTAAACCTTGCATTCATGTCAGATATGCCCTCATCATTGTTCATCTCGAACAGCTCGTACAGTCTCATCTGCTGGTTCACCTTGGACTCCTTTACTTTATTGGTTCCTTCGTAGGTGACCTCCAGCTTCTTCCAGATCTCTTGCGCCGACTCACAACCTGAAATTTTATTATATTCTGCAGCATCGAGCGCACAGTGAAGCATATTAATAGCCGAAGCGTGATTTTGAAGCTTCTTGAGATCATCCTCTGTCCATTTGGCCTCAGCTTTTACAACTGTTTGGCTAGCCACAACTTCGACAGGTACAAATGGACCTTGGACTATGGATAGCCAGGCACTCATGTTTGTAGCCTGAATGAAATTTTTTATCCTATTCTTCCAGAAGGTATAGTTAGACCCGAAGAATAGGGGAGGCCGAGTAATGGACAGCCCCTCAGGTAAGATCTGAGTTGTTTGGTTTCCTGGGAGAAACCGAGTGCTGTTTTCGCCCATAGTGGGGATCAGCTCAAGGTGGTTAAACCTTTTACAGTGAGCTTTTAAGCTCTGATACCACTTGTTGGTCCCTTATAACGTTACAAGTATAGTTCCAAGGGGGGGTTAGGAACTATTTAAACTTTTTCTGATTTAGGGCAGACTTCTTTTCTTAAGAGAAAAGGTTTTAACAGCGGCGCTGAGTAAACAGCAAGATACTGGCTTGGTCAACTGGTGACTAAGTCAGTTTCTTAACTTGAGTCAGGAGATAGCACTTAGAGTCTATTCCTGAGCTCAGATGTTTGATGCGCACAACTCAACTTGACCTCTTTACTTGGTCAGTTTTTGGTTATTTAAGCAAGCAATATATATAAGGAGTTTAAGGTAAGAAATGCGTTACTCAGCAGATTTATCCAGGTTCGGCTTCTAAGCCTACGTCCTGTCCCCGGAACACGTTCCGAGCTTTCGAATCCTCTACTGAGCTCTTTAAAGGTAGAGCCTCAAACATTTTACAATCTTAGCAACTGAGTATAACAAGAGTACCTTCCTCTATACCTCTACTCAATCCTAATCTCTCGCTGAGTACTATAACCGAGTACTCAGCCTCTCCTTTCTAATCTCTAGAAATGATAAGTGTTTGTCCTAAACAATGATTGCTAAGACACCTTAGGGCTTGTTTGGATGATGGTTAATTAAAGTAAGGTAGGGTAAAGTAAGGTAAGTGATGTTTAAAAAATAACTTGTTATGTTTGGATGGAAGTTAAGGTAAGTGAAGGTTAAATAATGTAATCATGTTTGGTTTGAAGGTAAAGTATGGTAAGGTTATATACAAAATTACTCATATATCCTTAGTCTTAACTATAATTTCTATTTCTATTTCTCTATTAACTAATCAATAAATTCTAAAATTAATTAAATTATTATATACTAATTTTACTAAATATGGAAAAACTAAATCCACACTATTATTCATCTAATTTGGCCCATAGAGAATAGTTTCAGCCATTTAACAAAAATTACAAAATTATCTTCATTTTGCTTAAAAAATTGATGTTATAAAAAATTATAAAATTTCATAAAATGTTGTCAACTAAATTTAATTATAAAATTATCAACTCAAAAAGTTCGGCGTGGATGGACCAAGAAAAAGAAATGGAATAAGAAAACATAGAAAGGAAACTCTTTTTTATTCTTTAAAAAAAATAGTCAGTCAGCTCTTATTTTGGAAGAGGACACTCTTGGTAATTTTTTTATTTCACCTTCCTTCACCCACAAATCGGGGTGTATGAAAAATAAAAGAAAATCCACCTTCATCTACCCTCACTTACTTTACTCTTTAATTACACTTCAAAACAAACAAGTTAAACTCTACACACTTACCTTACCTTACTTTAAATAACCTCCATCCAAACAATACCTTAGATGATTGAATAATCACTCTAGACTTTTACACAAAAGATATGAAATATAGTGTAAGATTGCTTTGCTTTTGCTTGGAGAACTTTTCGTAGAAATTTGGTCAGCGTAATGGCTTGATCAAGTTCTCTGTGTGGAATGAAGCTTCTGATGGCACTATTTATAGAGACGTTTGGACATCGGTCATTTCGAATTTCGAAATAACCGTTGGAGGGAAACGACTTCCTGTCGTTGTCATCCTGACTTGCTCAGAGCTCTCGGCCAATCAGATTTGAGTATCTTCTGTCCTCGGTCAGCTTTTGGTCAGCTCGGCAGAGTGTCTCTCCATTTATGGTAATGTCAACTAGACAGCATACTGTGTCGTCTGAACTTTACCCAAAGTGGAAACACTTTGTCTGGAAGTTTTCCTTAGCCAGCTGCTGTCTTGTACGCTTTGTCGAATCAACTCAGCAGCTTCGTTCTGAAGTTGTTCCATGAAGGTCTTCTAGATCCTTCTTCCGCTGAGTTGCGTTTTTTCCATAACGACAACGTTTTGACATACGCGGGCCGAGTTGCTTTAAACTGTTTGACTTGGGCTTTGACTTCCGTATTGGGCTTGGACCTTTTAATCCCTGTGTCTTATAAACAATTTAACTCAACATTAAACAAACACATTAGTAGAATAAATCAAAGCATTTAAACTTAGTGTGTTTAGAATATTATACTTAAACAATTTTGTCAAATCAAAATTATGTGGAAAGGTGTTTCAACATACTCTTCACTAACATAAAAAGTTATTGAACCTTGATCACTCTAATAGTAAGTAAACTTGTTATTGTAGAGATTGTGGAAAGAGATAAGGTGTAAAAATACTTTAACGTTTACAGCCAGAAGCAAGTTTACCCCTAACATCTAAAATAATGCAATTTTACCCCTAATATTGGCAAGTTGGGTCAATTTTAGATATTATTATAAAATACAGATATTTTGTTCCTTATTTTGCACAAATTGTATATGAGTGGTTCTAAAAAAAGATTTTATATATTTTTTGTTTTAATAATAGAATTGGAGGTTAATATTTATAAATTCGGTGAAATATTTGAATTTTTTTATCCCACTCGTACAAAAAAAAACAATATATTTTTAATTTTTTTTCACGTCTAATCATATGTTTGTGATCTATTACTAATGGGTGATATAATGACGCACATGTGAAATGGATATGACAAGATTCATGATCAAGAAGACAGTTTGATGAATTATTTCTAAAATTGACCAAACTTGTCAATATTAAGGGTAAAACTATATTATTTTACCCCTAACTATAAACGTTAAGGGGGTAAAATTAGACGTTATGTGGTAAAATTACTCATGACTGTAAACATTAAGGGTATTTTTGCACCTTATCCCTTGTGGAAATGATATTACAAGATTCATGATCGAGAACAAAGTTTGATGAATTATTTCTCAAATTGACCAAACTTGTCAACGTTAGGGGTAAAATTGCTCTTGTTGGTGGTAAAATCGCACTATTTTAGATGTTAGAGGTAAAATTGCTCTTGACTGTAAACTTTAAGGGTATTTTTGCACCTTATCCCTTGTGGAAATGATATGACAAGATTCATGATCGAAAAGACAGTTTGATGAATTATTTCTCAAATTAACCAAACTTTTAACGTTTGGCGTAAAATTGCTCTTGGCTGCCAACATTAGGTGTAAAATTGCACCATTTTAGACGTTATGGATAAAATTGCTCATGCCTATAAACGTTAAGGGTATTTTTTGTACCTTATCCCTTGTGGAAATGATATTCTAATCAATTTTAATTCTTAAACTTTTTGGTTTGAGATTATTCAGGTCTTGTTTAATTAGGAGAGAGGAAGCGATTGTTCGAAGAGAAAAAACTCTGAAAACGGTGATTTAGAAAATAATAAAAAAATTGGTTTCATCGTAAATGTGGTTCTAAACAACTTGAAGTTTTGAAGTTTTTCATTATGAGGTCGTCGATGGTTATTTTGAAGGCAATTTGCTTTCACAAGGGTCATAATGACATTTATGACCAAATTTTTCCCTTATTAATCTTGCACTCAATTCTGTCATTTAGTAATATAAAAGTCATTTAACCTTGATAACTCTTATAATAGACGACACTTCATTATAGATTTGATGACAATGATATTCTAAACAATTTTAATTCTTAAATTTTTTGATTTTAAGGTAATTTAACTGTTATTTCGTCGGGAGAGTGATTTAAAAAAAAATTGAAAATGTGTTTCAATATTAAGTGGGCTTCCAAATAACTTTAATTCATCGACTTTTCATTTAAGGTCGTCAACCATCATTATTAACATTATTGTCATCCAACCTTAAAAAACCAACATAAAAAAAACATTCAACTTTATCCTTTACTAACATAAAAGTCATTCAACCTTGATCACTCTAACAACTTTTAACATTTTTTTATAGAAATATTAGCATTTTGAAGTTTTTCAAGAAAAAGTTTATTTTTGGAGAGTTTTGGAGCTTTTCATGAAGAACTTGAGTAAATTACATATGTGGTGTATAACTTTTATCATATTTCGCACTTTGGTGTACAACCTTCAATTTTGCACTGATGACCTCCCACTAAATTATACAAAATGGTAATTGTGACAGGTCAACGCGAAGTCAACAGACCACATCATTAATTTGAGCTCCTTAAATGTTAAAAGTTGACCGGTCAATGCAAACTCAACGCGTCACGTCAGCAATTTTAAGTTATATGGAGGTCAAATTACTGACGTGGAACGTTGCCTTTACGTTGGCCGATCAAAATTACCGGCTATACACTTAAGTGGAAGGTCACCAAAAGGTTATACAATTTTGTATGCAAAATTAAAGATTGTATAACAAAGTTGAAAAAAGATGAAGGTTATACACGACGTATGTAATTTACCCTGAACAACTGCTTGTAATTATTTAATGTTGATTTTTTTATTTCCACGAAACAGATTTCTTTTTTAACGTTATTTCTATCTATATAATATTATTATCGAAAGAACAAAGCTTTACTTCATTTAATAAAAATTAGTCTTAATTTTTATTTAATTATTTAGATTATTTTAATTAATTTATGTATTACAATTTTTTATTTTTATAATTTATTTATTGATTAATTTAAAACTGATCATATTAGACATTTTACATGCTACAACAATAATTATCACAATTTTATCAAATATTAATAATTAATCCGTTAATAATAAGCATATAACTGAAACAGCAATAACAAACAACTATTAGTTAACAGTTGAAACAAACAGACCCTTAATACAGACTTCGATAATCCAAACATGAGAGTTAAGCTCGTAATTTCTTTAGACCATCCTAAATTTGGAAAATTTATAAAACTAGACCTTTGGAGAGACCCATTTACATCAGAACCGGTTCTGACATTTTATTGACCCTAGACAAATACGAGATAGAGACCTTTAACAAAAAAAAAGATAAATAAAAAAATCCTTGTAGTATCATATTTTGACGATCTGGTATTTTTTTGAGCAAAAATAATCCCGTCGTAGGCACTGTTAGCAATTTCGGTCATTTTTGGATTGAGTTTATCAAATTTGGCCGTTAACGACGTCAAAATGAAAATTTTCAAGAATTAAATTTCATAATTAATATGATATAAACAACTATAATTCTTGAAAATTTTCATTTTGACGTCGTTAACGGTCAAATTTGAAAAAATCAACCGAAAAGTGATCAAAATTGTTAGCGGTGTTAACCATGGAGTTATTTTTTCTCCAAAAAATACAACAGTACCAAATCGTTAAAAAATCAAACCACGTAAGTTCTATTTGAACTTATCTCTAAAACATGAGAGTTAAGCTCGTAATTTCTTTGAACCAGTCTAAATTTGGGAAATTTACAAAACTAGATATTTAGAAAGGGCCATTTATATTTTTAGACCAGTTTCAATACATGCTACCAAACTAGATACTTCAACCCGTGTACCTAAAATACCCTTAGACTCTTCAACTTCTTATCATGAACTCAATCTAAGCTTCCAAAACATGACAAGTTCCATTGATGTTCACCTCATCAACATGAGCGAATTGGAGCATATCTTTCTGTTGATGTTCACCTCATCAACATGATCGAACACAAGCATATTATAATTGGTTGCATTCTAAAATTTTAAACTGATCTTGAAATAGCTGATACATATGGAGAACCAAATATAGCTTCGTAAATCATAAAATGCGAACCAAAATCATAAAATGCAAACCATTTTGGTTCTCAATATGATTTTGGTTCACATTTTATGATTTGCGAAACTATATCACATATAAATTACGTTCGTAATTGGTGATTTGCGAAGCAAAATGATAATTTGCGAACCATTAATAGTTTGTCTTCATCATCGAGAGTATATAAAAATCGAGTTTCGATTCTATTAGTTTATGTTTTCTTCGTTGTGCTTATTATTTTTGAATTTGCATTGAAGATTTCAAATGAATACTGCAAAGATTGAAATGTTGTCATTTTAGAGTGTTGTTTGCTCTTCTTCAATTTAAATTGCTTACTAGATTGTTGCGGTTATCCTTGTGGTTAAATTGTATGCTACTTTTATGATAATACTTCAGAAAGTATATGTCGGTGAAGAATATGAGAGGTTTATAAGGGTGTTTTTGAAAAAATATATTAAAAGAGTCTAATTTAGTAACATATATATAATTTTATAATTTTCCCACTAAATTTCTAGTGAAAAGACAATATTTGAATGAAAATTTCATCAATAATTAAATAATCATTTTTTTTGAGATAAAAATAATCAATTTTTTATAAATAATATTGTGTTAGTTTTTTTTTTTAATAAGCGGATTACACGTAGGAAAATATAAAGGGAGTTTTTTTTATTGTTATTTTCACCATGAAAGCTTTATGAATTATATAATAGGGTAATTAATTTATTAGTCCCTATATTTTGACAAAACACACTGTTTAGTCCCTGTATTTTCAAAAACATATGATAAGGTCCCTAACCTTTTTTTCAGTGAACTGTGTAGTCCTTCCGCCTGTTTGTTAGATTTTTTACCGTTTATGACTTCGGAAATGACTAAATTACCCTTTACTATTTACCTTCAAACTTCAGAAGAGAAAATCCAATTTAGAAAAAGAAACTATTTGTATGGAGAACAAGAAAAAGAACAGACTCAATGCTTACGAATTTGAACGATTAAAAAGAAAATCAAGAAGAAGAACACTCAAAGTTGATTTCAGTTGCATTAGAGTTTAAAGGAAAGGAAAATAAAGGAAAAGAAGAACGCAAATCCAAATTGACTAACAGAATCTTCATGAGAGTCTAATGGTATGGACTAAACAGTTTACCGAGAAAAAACATTATTAACCCCCTTTTTTTTCCCTATGTTTCAATTCGTTTATTTTTTCTAAGTTGTTTGCAATACATTCCGTATGCTTTCTTTTGGAATAATTGATTATATTTTAAACAAATTGTTTAAGTTATCGGAATATTTTTAAGCAAGTTAATGAATGATTAGGATACTTTAAAAGTTGAGGGTCAGTCAAATTTTTTTGGGACAAATTCAATAGGGATTGATGATGTATGAGATTAGGGGCGGATCCAGCCCAGAGCCCGGGGGGCCGAAGCCCCCCCGGCCATCGGCTCCGCCCTTGAGTGTCGATATTTTTGTCCCGTGTAGCCCCTCCAAATATTAGTATATATTTAACCTATGTAGCATTATCTTAAAAGTTTAAAGTAGTTGAGTTGGTTAAGAGCATTGTTTTTAAGGTGAGAGGTCATGGGTTCAAACCACACCAAAACTCACTTTTTGTTTTTATATGAAGTTATTTTTATTATATCTCTTTTTTTAAGAATTTATTATCTCATTTCTATAAAAACAAATCAATTTCTTATTTTGAGATTCAATTTAACTTCATTTCTAAATTAAATTTTATGAAAATTAAAAAAAAAAAGTGTGAAAATGTTACAATTTTTAGCTAACATACCAAAACCATAAAGTTTAAGTGTGCTAAAAGTTAAAAAAAAAATTCACCCCTAACAGACTGGACTTCGAAACATTACTCCCAATAATCAGACTAAAATCAACCCCTCCGGACGTCGATTCCTGGATCCGCCACTGTATGAGATAAAGACCAAATTTAACATTTTAAGGAAACACATATTTAACTTTAACCTATGAAATAATATAAATTTAACTCTAACATTTTTAAACAGGGTAAATTACACCTATGACCACTAAACTTTGCCGATTTTAATATTGTGGCCACTTAACTTCAATTCTTAACGGTATGTATGGCTATTAAACTTTATACTTTTTAACACCGGTGACCACTAAAACTTTAACCAAGTCCTCAAAATGACCGTTAACGACCTCAAAATGAAAATATTCAAGAATTAAAGTTGTTCAAAACGATATTTACCATCAAATCGTATTTTTTATTTTCCAAAGTCACATTTTTTGGAGCTTTCTCTCTGCTAACCAAACAACACCTAAATACCTCAAAACGAAAATTTTCAAGAATTAAAGTTCCTTAAAATATCATTAACTCTTCGAATTTTTTTATTTTCAGACCATCAGTGGTCGTTTTGAGGCGTTGAGTGGCCACCAGTGTTAAAAAGTGTAAAGTTCAGTGACCATACTGTTAAGAATTGAAGTTCAGTGGCCATAATGTTAAATGGGTAAAGATCAGTGGCAATGAATGTAATTTACTCTAAACAATATCAATTTTTCTTATCAAAAATAAGAAAAATTGGTTTATATGGTATTTAATTGTCACTCCAAATGTCAATTATTATATCTAAATATTTAGTATATTACTAGCAAAATTAAAAAAATTCTGTTAAAATCTTAAAAACTAAATCTGCTTTTTACCAAACTGTCTAAAATATTACTGTGTTATTAATATAGTTACAAAAAAATTTATGAAACCACTTTAATTTATCGACAAACTTGTTTGGAAAGTCCAATTGACAGTTAAATAACAGTCAAACAAGTTTTTCCAAATTTTCAATATTGCATAACAAAAATTATCTTTCTTAAAAACGTTAGAGTTAAATTTACACAATTTTATACGTTAGAACTAAATTAGCACTTCGCTTGAAACGTAGAATTATATTTAGGGATAAGGTACTAAAACATGCCTATAGTTTTTTGGGAAGTATCAATTTAGGCTTCACGTACAAAATAGAACCAGTATATGTAGGGGCATAGACTGGGGTGCTTGGGGGCCCGGGCCCCTCCGGCCGCTGGAACCACCTTGACCTCGGGTAGTTTGTCCCCCTCCCCCCCCCCCCCCCTCGCAATTTTTTTATCGAGTATTGAATTAGCCCTCCAAAATGACCTATTACGTATTAGGCTTGTCCAAAATTCAAAATTTCAATATTTTGGTCCTATTAGGTACTTCTTAAATCCAAATTTCTATTTTTTGTTTTGGAATGTTAGGCCTATCTAAATCCAAATTTCTAATTTTTTTTTTGTCTGTTAGGCCTCTATAAATCCAAATTTCTATTTTTTTTACCTGTTAGGCCTCTCTAAATCCAAATTTCTAATTTTTTTTGCCTGTTAGGTCTCCTTAAATTCAAATTATTAATTTTTTGGGCCTGATAGGCCCTCTGAAATCAATTTTTTAAATTTTTTCTACCTGTTCAGCCCTCCTAAATCCATTTTTTTTTACATGTTAGGACTATTAAACGAAATCTAGCTTAATTTTGAGAAATTTTACGTTAATACTTAAAAATTGGTTCTTGACCATTTAAATTATAACACGCATATATACAAAAAAAAAAAAGAGCAAGTTCGATTTAGCAATTTTTTTTACGGACACACGTGTAAAATCTGCCCCATCCGAGTAATCCTGTATTCGTCATTGAGTATAGGTTTAACGTTTAAAAAAATGGTACCAATTTATGCCTCAATATCAGAATATGACACGTCATTTATATTACTATGTTAAGTTCTATCAATTGTACGTGGAGAGAAATCAGAACTTAACGAAGTAATATGAATGACCTTTCACATTCGATTATCGAGGTTTAAATTGATACCATTTTTTAAACGTTAAACTTATACTATGGTACCTAATCCCTTGAATTTATCTCTTATCGAATGATGTTTTATTTTTATTTTTATTTTTTCTCACTACTACTTTTTTTGTTTTGTTTTTTGAAACTCTCACTACTTCTATTATTCTACAAATAAAAGAAGTTTTTAATTAATTAATTTCTTCCTTATTTGTAATAAAACTCCAGATATAGACATAGAATCGGGACTGGAGGGGCTAACTGAAAAAACTTACTGCACATTAATTGTTCAGATCAAATTCAAATCCAGAAAAAGTTGAATTTCAACAGCTAAACTCAGCATATATCCATATCGTCCTTGAGAAAGGAAACCCGGAAGAAACTGGGAACGAGATCTAGAAACCGTCAGATATGGATCAGTTGATTACAACAGAGTTTTGTCGATTGATTTCACTGCCACAAATTTCAATCCTAGTAATTGCATATATCAGATGATCAGCTAAACCCTTTCTAGCTCATTTCTTCACTGCTTCTAATCAAATTCACAAACAAGGATTGGGTACAAGCAGAGACATAGAAATGGTACGTAATTGCTCTTCGATTTTCATTTTTGAACACTAGGAAACCCTTAATTTATTCAATTTGAATCATCTAATTGCTCGGATTTGTTGAATTTTTGTTCGTTCTGGTTCAGTCTCAGTTCAGATCACTGACTATGGATTCGAATTCGTCTTTTATCTTTTTGTGTTTCCTTCTGTTTGTTCATTGGAGATGGCACCTTTCTTAATTAGGGTAATTGACACATGTATGGTTAATCCCTAAACTATTTCTCTATTTATGGTAGGTTTGAAACTATTTCTTGTTTTATGGTGTTTTAGTTCACTCTACCAGTCACAATGGCATGTTACAATGGCGGATAGGGCTATAATCGAGCCTATCCGAGCTTTGGCATGTTCTGACGAGCTCAAGGTCAAGCTTAACATCCTGTTCATGAGCTGCTTGTGAGCTTCATTTTTGCTCTTCGATTTTCATTTTTTAACATTAGGAAACCCTTAATTTATCCAATTTAGATCATCCAATTGCTCGGATTTGTCGAATTTTTGTTTGTTCTGGTTCAGTCTCAGTTCAGATCACTAACTACGGATTCAAATTCATCTTTTACTTCAGTAATAAATAGATGATCTTGTTATGTTTCCTTCTATTTGTTGATTGGAGATGGCACCTTTCTTAATTAGGGTAATTGACACATTTATGGTTAATCCCTAAACTATTTCTCTATTTATGGTGGGTTTGAAACTATTTCTTGTTTTATGGTGTTTTAGTTCACTCTGCCGGTCATAATGGCATCTTACAATTGCGGATAGTGCTATCGAGCCTAGCCAAGCTTTGGCATGCTCGGCTCGTCAGAAAATTGACGAGCTCGAGGTCAAGCTTAACATCCTGCTCATGATCTGCTCACGAGCTTCATTTTTGCTCTTTGATTTTCATTTTTGAACACTAGGAAACCCTTGATTTATTCAATTTGAATCATCTGATTACTCGGATTTGTTGAATTTTTGTTCGTTCTGGTTCAGTCTCAGTTCAGATCACTAACTACGGATTCAAATTCTTCTTTTACTTCAGTAATAAATAGATGATCTTTTTATGTTTCCTTCTATTTGTTGATTATAGATGGAGCCTTTCTTAATTAGGGTAATTGACACATTTATGGTTAATCCGTAAACTATTTCTCTATTTATGGTGGGTTTGAAACTATATCTTGTTTTATTTTATGGTGTTTTAGTTCACTCTGCCAGTCATAATGGCGGAGTGGTTATGAGAGTTGTTCAGACAGGCAAACTGCTTTGTGTTAGAACTTTAGAGCCTATAAGATGCCATAGAAATTATGTTGCACGGAAATAATTCTTCTTCGTTAGCTTTTCCCCCTTCCATATCCGTTTCTGTTTCAGTTTCAGTTTCTTTTCCATTTCCATCACCTTTTCGTAGCTATATTTATTTAGAAATAAGGTTTTCCGGTGTCAGTTTCAATATCCGTTTCTGTGCAACATAGGATAGAAATACACAAAACACATAAAAATTGACTTTGCACAATACAATTGTTGCGTACTCGAGGAATTATTGCCCCCCATTACGTTGCTTTTGGATTTAATGGCATATTACTATAGGATTAACAATACCATGAATGGTAAGGATCCCTTGAGAAAGAGAGAAAAAAAGAGTATGCAACGTAATTCAAGAGAGAAGAGAAGTTAGGAGAAATTTTACGGTACTCCAGGAGTAATACACCTGAGCAATGAAAATCGTTTTGCATACCAAAATTAGATCAATGATTCGTCGAGTGTATTACTCCCGGGATACCCTAAAAATTTTCGAGAAGTTAGTTAATCAAACCACTATGGACCAACAATCCGTAATCTCTTTTCCAACTCTTATATCTATAGTATAAGAACCATTGAAACTTTTCTAGGCACCTTTCCAGATGGTTATGACTATTAGAAAACGTTTTCAACTATTGAAAATTCGGTTGCAACTTAATAAGTCACATTGGTTCGTGAACAGATACGACTAGTTCACAACTGTTCCAAACCGTTTCATAATCGACTTCCAGTTGAAAACAATAGATGGTTCTTTACCTTTGTTTGTTGCACAAATCCTTTTTAATCTTCTAATATTTTAAAGCTATTTTCAACACTTTGAATATGTGAAAAACATCTTTCAAATGCCATTATGACTGGCGGATTGAACTAAAAACACCACAAAACCGGAGATAGTTTCAAATCCACCATAAGTAGAGAAATTGTTTGGGGATCGGCCACAAATGTCTCGATCACCCTCCCAATTAAGCAGTCTAAGAGATGAGGATTTAATCAAACTGTATGGTGCTTTGATTGAGTTTAGTATGATTGGCAGATTGAACTAAAAACACCACAAAACCGGAGATAGTTATTGTTTGGGATTCGGCCACAAATATCTCGATCACCCTCCCAATTAAGCAGTCTAAGAGATGAGAATTTAATCAAATTGTACGGGACTTTAATTGAGTTTAGTATTTGTTTACATTTTGAACAGGTGGAAAGTACAACTAGAGGAAAACATATGCTTCTGTTAGCATATCAAAGTTTTGGCTTAGTGTTTGGTGTCTTGAGCACTTCCCCGCTCTATGTTTATAACAGTATATTTTCGGGGAGGCTTCGTCGTTATCAAACGGAAGACACAGTTTTTGGCGCTTTTTCCTTGATTTTTTGGACTTTGACGGTTTTTTCCTTGTTCAAGTATGTCGTTTTCATGTTGAGTGTGAGTGATAATAGCGAAGGTATGTGCTGGTAATTGGGCAATCGACCTATTTGAGTTGTCGGGAGTAGAATACATTCATGGCCGCTGAACTATAACGATAGTATATTATGGCCCTAAACTTCATATTGTGATATAAAAGTTCTTGAACTTTAACATTATGCTAACTTTAAAGTCCAAATCAAAGATAGTCCGTTTGAAAATACTCGATACATCCCTAGCCCCCTGTTAAAGAGACTTGAACTTTAACATTATACTAACTTTAAAGTGACCTATTGACTCCCTAAACTTTCTTAAAGAGACATATTGGCCCTAGAACTCTCTTACAGTGATCTTTTGGCCTCGTGAGCTTGATTAAAGTGATATACACTTCAATTTGTTCAAAATCTCCCTTTGCTCTACCACGTGGCTTTAGGGGGTCAATAGGTCACTTTAAGCAAGTTCAGCGCTAAATAGGACGTTTCCAAAGTGTAGGGGGACAAATTGACTTTTCTAAACAAGTATAGGGGGCTAAGGATGTATTAGGTCGTTTAAAAAATTAAAGAAATGATGAGATGGACAAGTTGACTTCTTTTATCCGTGTCACCATAAATTATGGTGAAATACCTGTTTTCAACAATACCTATTTCCAGGCCATCATTTTCGTTAATTTAATGAATTTTCTTTGGTTTGGACTTTAGTGTTAGTGTAATGTAAAGTTTAAGGACTTGTATGTCACGGAATGAAGTTTAGGGCTGTAATATTAGTAGCGTTATAGTTCAGGGCTATGGATGTATTTTACCCGAGTTGTTGGTCTCATGTGGATATGTATGTATTTACACTTCTGAACTGCTTCCAGGGGGGATATTTGCTCTGTATTCACTTCTTTGCCGGCAGGCGAAATTCTCCTTGCTCCCGAATCAGCAAGCAGCAGATGAGGAGCTTTCGACATATCACGGTGAAACTCACCTTACTAGAACTTTGTCTTCCTCTTCCTCTCAATCTAGGAAGTTTATTGAGAGAAGGAAGAAAACGAAAATGGCGTTGCTTCTCGTTACCTTGTTCGGTGCTAGCATGGTTCTCATAATGGGTGTTCTTACACCAGCAATTTCTAGTAAGTCTTAGATCAATGACTTTCTGCACTTCAACATTGTTTGACTGCTGAAATTTTATATTCGTGTTTAACAGATTCCTGTTCTTTTCAGTTCTTTCATCGGTTGAAGGGCTGAGTATTCGAGTCAAGGATTTAAATCAGGGTGAGTAACCCTTCGAAAGAGCGCAAAGCTTTTCCATTTTCTATCTTTCAAGATGCTAACTGATACTTATTTATACTCGAAGGAATGGTGGTTTTCGTTACCTGCGTTCTGTTGATCGGCCTTTTCGTTCTGCAGTATCGTGGAACACAGAGGATTGCGTTTACGTTTTCTCCTGTTGTGACTATATGGTTACTGTCTCTTGCCATCATTGGTGCCTACAATATGATACACTGGAATAAAGGAGTATACCGGGCTCTTTCTCCATATTATATATACAAGTTCTTCCGGGAGACTGGAAAAGACGGGTGGATATCTTTGGGAGGAGTGCTTTTATGCATTACTGGTAATGAATTTGAATTTTCAATTTCACGAAGCATTTTTTGCACTGAACTCATTGAATCTTTTATCTTAACTCCAGGAACTGAAATTATGTATGCAGACCTTGGCCAGTTCTCAGCTCCATCAATAAGGGTATGTATGTGCAGTCAACTCAGATAGGGTTGGTAATCGAGCTGAAACGAGTTTTGGCCTGCTCATACTCGGCTCGGCGCAGAAAATAAATGAGCTCGGTTCATTAAGAAATTATCTGATTGTGAGCTGCTCGTGAGCAGCTCGTTTATTTGTTTCACGAACTTTACTCCCGAGCAACCTGTTAATCACTTTGCTCGCGAATAACTCATTAATTGTGTTCATTAAGTGTCATGGAGCCAATTGAACTAGACATTTAAGCTGACAGTGAAGGCTCAAGAATAGCTTTTATTATTTTACATTTCCCCCCTTTATAGAAATACTACTAAAAGGGCGGCCTGGTGCACTATGCTTCCCCCTAAGCGAGGGTCCGGGGAGGGGTCCCACCACAAGGGTGTATTGGGGACAAGCCTTCCCCTGCCAATTTTTTGGCAAGAGGCCGCTCCTAAGATTCAAACCCGTGACCTCTCGGTCACACGACAACAACGTTTACCGTTGCGCCAAGGGTCGCCCTCTTTTATAGAAATACTACTATTAGCAAAATAATTGAACCGAGCTTGCTCACAAGCCTGTTCATGAACATTATAATCGAGCTTGTTCACGAACTTATATCCGAGCCTCCTTGCGAGCTTTCGAGCCAAGTTTTACCATGCTCAAGCTCGGCTCGTTTTCACCTAGGGCCGGAGGGCACGAAGGGTCCGTTGATCTCCCAACTGAGCGAGAAAAAAAAAATTGAGTTACTAATGGCAATTTCCATCACTAAATGTATTCCGTGTATTTCAATCTATTTAGAATTTGTAAATCAACGGCAAAATATTCGTCGTTGATGCTTGCTCCCAAAAAATCTATACTTTTTTATCATAATTTCGTCTATTGACCCCGAGTATTTTGTTCTGGCTCCGCCACGGGTTTAACCAGATAGAACTATCTAAATTCTTTTCTATGTGCAGGTTGCATTCAGTTTTGTATACCCGTGTTTAGTGTTGCAATACATGGGGCAAGCTGCATTTCTTTCAAAAAACTTCTCTGCGGTGTCAATGAGTTTCTACTCTTCAATTCCAGGTGAATTTCCGAGTATTCATTATCGTGAATATGTTATAATTCCTCAATTTTGATTTTTAATTCGTCTGATTGTCATCAGGCTTTTGAAGTAGTTCTGTTGAAGTATATCAGTATTTGTTTATAACAGCTTTCAGATGGCTAATGGTGTTATTTATGATCACGGGTTTGAGATATGACCGTTTTAGCCAATGGCTTTTTTTTTTTTTTTCCTTTAGTACTTCCAAATTTCAGGGAAAATTACATCTATGGTATATGAATTTTGTGTGTTCAGTTTGGTACCTGAACTTAATTTTGCACAATTACTTGAACTGAATCTGCAAAAATGAAATTCAGGTACCAAAATGTGAAATGTGCTAAGCTTCAAGTACCGTGGATGTAATTTACCCTGAAATTTCATAATGTATTAGAAATTTGGATAAGGATCAAATTTGACACTAACGTTTTTTTAAAAAGTGCGGATTTAGCCTTCACGTATGAAATGGTGCAAATTTAACTCTAAGTTCCAACAAGTTTGTCTATAAACTGAAACATCTTCCTACATTTTTGGTTGATTATTTGTAACTATATTAGTAACAAAGTAAACATTTTAGACAGTTCGACAAGTTTTTTGTGATTAATTATATGTGACAGTCTTAGTTGTTAGCATTTTAACAGATTTTTTGTAACTATGTTAGTAACATTAAATATTTTAGATATAATTGATGTTTGGAAGGTCCGATGTGACCGTTAAATAACAGTCAGACCAGCATTTTCAAAATTTCTGTAATGTAGGGCTAAAATTGATATTGCTGAGAAACGTTAGGGTTAAATTTGGACAATTATGTATGTTAGGACCAAATCTGCACTTTACCGAAATGTTAGGGTTAAATGTGACTCTTATCCCTAGAAATTTTGATTCACTTTCTGTCACTCACTGTTATCCTTGTTAACCAAAATAGAATTGTTAAACTATGTTGCAGGGACACTCTTTTTTAGTAGCGTTTCCGTGTTTCGTGTCCATGTCCATTTCGTGTCTCTGTCTGTTTTCGTTTGAAGGCTGTTTTATGAAGGTTATGTTTTAGAAATGAGGCTTCTACTGTACATATCCGTTTTCGTGTCCGTGCGACATAGTTGTTAAGTCATAACCAATTTCATCTCAGTGCATAACAGTGTGAATGAACTTATGCTTTTATCTATGTTTGCAGAGTCCGTTTTCTGGCCGGTTCTGGTGATGTCGATTTTAGCTTCTGTTGTTGCTAGCCAAGCTGTAGTCTCTGCCACATTTGCAACTGTCAAACAATGCCTAGCGTACGGATGTTTCCCTCGCGTCAAGATTGTGCACAAACCAAATTGGGTTGGTCGTCAGATATACATCCCCGAGATAAATTGGATACAAATGATTCTTTGTCTGGCTGTCACAATCGGATTTCAAGACACTAATCGCATAGGAAATGCATACGGTAAGTATTTCTTCTGCAAAATATTGAATACCAAACTGTTTATATATATGAAGTCATCTTTCGAGTAAATTACACCAATGGTACCTGAACTTACCCTAGTTCATACATTGGTACCTAGATTATATTTTGTCTCAAAAATGTATCTGAAGTAACGATGACCGGACAATTTAGTATATTTTACCGGTCAATGGTCGGTCAATGCGAGTTTCACGAGTAAATTACACTGATGGTACCTGAACTTTACCCTAATTCACACTTTGGTACCTAGATTTCATTTTAGCCAAAAAAAATACACCTCATGACTCAATATTTTAGTACATTTGGCCGTTCAGTGATCGGTCAACGCGAGTTTGACCATTTTAAATTAAAATTGAGACCTATCATATACTAAATTAACATAAAATTACAATACTACTATTTAACTCTATCTCTCTCTATATATATATAAAATGACAGTATTGTAATTTTATGTTATTTGAGCGTATGGTGAGTCCCAATGTTTAGTTCAAAATGGTCCAACTCACGTTACCCGGTCACTAACCGGTTAAATGAATTAAATTTTTCATTCACTTTTATTTGAGTTATGTTTTTAGGATAAAATAAAATCCAGGTACCAAAGTGTGAATTATGGTAAAGTTCAACTACCATTGATGTAATTAACTCATGAAACTCACGTTGATCGGTCATTAACCGGTAAAATATACTAAATCGGTCATCATTACTTCAGGTATATTTTTGGAACAAAATGTAATGTAGGTACCAAAATGTGAACTAGGTTAAAGTTCAGGTACCATACAATTTACCCTCATCTTTCTTAATCAATGCTAATGCGACTTTCGTAATCTTTTGCTTGGCGAATGTTGCGCCTTAATTTCAGGGTTTGCGTGCATGACTATAATATTCGTGAATACAAGTTTGATGTCATTGGTCATCCAATTTATATTGCATAAGAGTGTTGCCATTGCGCTTGCATACTTTTTCGTCTTCGGAATAATCGAGATAATCTTTCTATCATCTTCGTGTGTGAGAATCCCGAAGGGCGGATGGGTTGCTCTCGTGCTCTCTGCTATTACGGTGTTCATTATGTTCGTCTGGCAGTACGGTAGCAGGAAGAAGTACTTATATGATCTCCACAACAAAATGGCCATGAAATGGATTCTTACACTCGGTTCTGATCTTGGTATCGTAAGGGTTCCCGGGATTGGTCTTATCTACACGGAGTTAGCAAGTGGCGTCCCAGCCTCGTTCTCCCATTTCTTAACGAATTTACCAGCGTTCTACCAGATTGTTGTATTCGTCTGTCATAAGATTGTTCCTGTTCCTTATGTCCCTGAAAAAGAACGGTACCTTATAGGCCGTATTGGCCCCAAATCATACCGGATATATCGATGCATTGTCCGAAACGGCTACAAAGATGTGCAAGGAAAGGAAAACGAATACGATGTTGAGAATGCACTCGTGATGAGCATCGCAGAGTTCATTCAAATGGAAGCTGAAGGTTTCGGGAGCGTAGACGGACCTTTGGACAACCGAATGGCAGTTGTGCGAACATCGGAGAAGTTCGGGAAGAGATTCGTAGTTCAAGAAAGCGAAGGGGATGAAACGAACAGCAGCTGGAGTGCTTCGGCACTAGTAAGCAGCAGCAGATCAACTGCGTTACAGAAATTACGATCAATTTATCAGCTAGAATCGCCACAACTCAGAAATCGGAAGCGAATCCAGCTAAAGCTTTCCGACGAAGACTACAAGGATTCTCAAGTCAAGGACGAGCTCTTGGAGCTTCTCGAAGCTAAGCAAGCTGGGGTAGCGTACGTAATTGGCCACTCGTATGTTAAGGCGAAATGGAATTCGCCGTTCTTGAAGAGGCTTCTGATCAACATTTTCTACTCTTTCCTCCGTAAAAATTGCCGGTCTCCCGGTGTGATCTTGGATATTCCTCATATTTCTTTAATTAAGGTTGGGATGAACTATTATATATAGAGGAATCTTGTTTTGAATTCCTTTCTGGGAATGTGAATTTTGGCTGCAGAAACTGCATTTTTTGTCTGGTTTTTGGAGGTTTCGGGACTTTATGTCGGACGATGACGTACATTATTTTTGTGGTTTAGGATGTGCCACGTGGCTGCTGCATTTCTGCCACGTCAGTTATAAAAGTCGGGTATACTGGTTTTTTGTGCTATGTGAGTTTTTACATATAAATTAGCCGAAATGATTTTATTGAAATCAAATATGAATATCAGTGATGTTGAACTTAATGAGCGTCTCTACATTTTGATTTCGTTCTCATGTCGTTTTTCATACCTCTTAAGAATATTACAAACAATTTGTTTTAGTAATTAAAATTCAAAATTCTGAACTTTTTTCTCATGGAATATTATCATTGATAAAGTTGTAGAATTTCCACCTGATTGGATCATACCTTTCTTTAATTGCAAAATAAAGAAGGGTCTTAGACCGACTCGTTGAGGACTCTTCGATGTTTAAATTAATAATGCTTAACAAGTAATATTACGGGCCAGTTTGACATCGCTTTTTTAGAATCTAAAAACATTTTTTTCCACTTTTTCAGTTGAAAGCAGTGTTTGGTAAATGATAAAATGATTTCGTTAGAAGATCGGAAAGCTATCAATTTGCAGCTTTTGGAGAAATCAGTTTTCACAATCTATGAAAAAAGCTTATATTAATCATTTTTAGATAAAAATAGCTCTAACTTTCAATATAACACAATACATATAGTTTTTAGGCCTAATACACACTACACCATAGATGGTCTTTTGCAACCTAAAACACATGTGTTGCCTCTAAAGTGTACACCATAGATGGTCTTTTGCAACCTAAAACACATGTGTTGCCTCTAAAGTGTTGCAAGTTACAGGATTAAATTTGATCATTTGCAACATTATTTAGAAAGTATTGCCAAAGATATGTTAAACTGGTATTTTTGAACACTATTTATAAAGTGTTGCAAGAGATGCAAAAAATTGAAACACTTTATTATGTAGTATGTTTTACATATGAGGAAAAAAATGGATAAGGTGCAAAAATACCCCTAATGTTTACAGCCATGAGTAATTTTACCCCTAACGTCTAAAATGATGCAATTTTACCCCTAACATTGTTAGCGAAGAGCAATTTTATCTCTAACATTCGCAAGTTTGGTCAATTTTAGATATTATTATAAAACACATACACAAAAAAAATGGGTTTAAGTGAGAAAAAAAAATAACAAGAATAAAATAATTTTATCCCGAATGTCTAAAATGGTGCAGTTTTACCCCTAACGTTGGAAGCCAAGAACAATTTTACCCCTAATGTTGATAAATTGTCTATAATAGTAGATTGGCTCCCTAAATTTTGCAAGTGTCTCACCAGCTCTCTAAACTTGCTTATTCGTATCACCACCTTCCTAAACTTGTCCATAAAAATTTATTAGTTCCCTAAACTTTGCAAATGTCTCACCAGCTTCCTAAACTTGCTTATTCCGTAACAATTAAATACAAAATCATAATACTAACTCGGATTAAGGTGCAAAAATACCTCTAACGTCTAAAATAATACAATTTTACCCCTAACGTCTAAAATGATACAATTTTAGCCCTAACATTAAATAGCCAAGAGCAAATTTATAAATTTGGTGAATTTTTTGAATTTTTTTTGTTCAATTCGTACGAAAGTCAGTATGTTTTTTTTTTCACGTCCCAACATATGTTTGTGATTTGTTATTGATAAAATGATGCACGTGTGAAGTGTAGATGACAAGATTCATGACCGAGAAGACAGTTTGATGAATTATTTCTCAAATTAACCCAATTTATCAATATTAGAGGTAAAATTGCTCTTGGCTTCCAACATTAAGTGTAAAATTGAATCATTTTAGACGCTAGGGTAAAATTACTCCTGACCGAAAATGTTAGGGGTATTTTTGCACCTTAATTCGAGTTAGTATTATGGTTTTTGTATTTAGTTGTTACAGAATAAGCAAGTTTAGGGAGCTGGTGAGACACTTGCAAAGTTTAGGGAGCTAATCAATTTTTATGGATAAGTTTAGGAAGTTGGTGATACGAAATAAGCAAGTTTAGAAAGCTGGTAAGACACTTACAAAGTTCAGGCAGCCAATTTACTATTATGGACAAGTTCAGGGAGTTGGTGATATATTAAGCCTAGTTTTTATTTTTGATTTTTAGAAATTTTATCGTGTATTTATCAAACACTTATCAACTTTTGTCCGCAACAGATTCTGTTGGTTATAACAATGTCAAACTAACTCTATGGTTTTTATATAGGAGATTAAAAAAAAAAATTCTATTTAAGACAATGCTGATCTTTTTTTATCATATGTTTAGGAATAAATCTTATAGAGGATAAGAGTTAATCACGATACATACAAAGTCCTAATTGAAATATGATAGAAGTACCCTAATCAGGATGAAAGAGCTTCAGTTTTCTGGAATCTTAGGGTCCGTTTGTTTTACCTACTGTTTGCTGTTTACTGTTACGGTTTGTTGTTTGCTATTGGAAAAAGCTGTTTTTCCAAAAAGCAGAGATTCTCTGCTTTTGTAACAGGCTGCTTTTCAGGTGTAAAAGGTAAACAGGAGATCACTAACCAAACAACTAATGCTGCTTTTCAGATGTAAAAGGCAAACATGAGATCACTAAACAAACACCTAAAACTCTCCATTTTAAAGTGAAAAGGTAAAAAGGAGCATAAAAAGGAGCAACCAAACACCCCCTTAATATCTATTTGGTTCAGCTGACAGCTGTTACAGTAAACAGTTAGCTAATCGATAATTAGTGTTTAGTAAATTTATATAGAGATATTGTATTTATCACGTGGAAAAGTTATTATGAATATGTTATTTATCAGCAAAGATATTATATGAATATTAATAAATAAATAAACAATTCAAAATAATATAAATTTAAAAAGATTCATGAATAATAACTATATAAATGTTTAGGTGTTTCTTAAAACTAACAGGAATTGCTTGCTTAGGGAGAGAAGTTGGAATTTATAAAAAAAAAAAAAAAGGAAAGAAGTTAGGAATAATTTTGTCAAAAAAAGCTAAACAAATAAAAACGTTTTGTGAAAAGCTCAAGCGGTTCACGAAAAGTTTCAACTCGAAGCTTTCCATGAATCGTCAGTGTATGCTTCAAAATAGCTAATATCCGTAGTTTTGAAAACTTAACCAAACACTTTATTTGCAGTGGTTTGGAGTAAATCCACTCAATGCTGTTACAAAAAGTTAAATAAAACACACAACTTGAACTAAAATAATATTTCCATATAGGATTCAAACAAATTTAACTCTAACGTTTTAAGGGAGATGCGTATTTAGTGTTAACGTACGAAATGGTACAAATTTAACTCTAATGTTTCCAAGTAAGATCAATTTTAGCTTTACATTACTGAAATTTTGAAAAAATCGGTTTGACTGTTATTTCACTATCACTTTGAACCTTCTAAACAAGTCTGTCGATAAACTGAAGCAGTTTCTTACATATTGTGTTGTTCATTTGTAACTATATTTAAAACACTGTAAATATTTTAGACACTTTGACAAAAAAAAACTTTGTAATTAACTTATATATGACAGACTTAGTTGTTGACATTTTAACAGGTATTTTCCAATTGTGTTAGTAACACATTTGTTTTACATACTGTTTGTTGTTACGGTTTGCTGTTTGCTATTGGAAAAACTACTTTTCCAAAAAGCAAAGATTCCCTACTTTTATAAAATGCTACTTTTCAGGTGTAAAAGGCAAACAGGAGATCACTAACCAAACACCTAAAACTCTCATTTTTGAAGTGAAAAGGCAAAAAGAGCATGAAAATGAGCAACCAAACACCCCCTAAATATTTTAGACGTAATTGGTGTTTAGAATGTCTGAAGTGATAGTTAAATTATAGTCAATTGGTCTTTTCAAATTTTCCGTAACGTATGACCAGTGACGAATCCAGGATTCACTAAGAGATGGTGTTTATCGTGATTTATCAATGCTAAATTGATATTTTTTTTAGTGTTTTTACATAAAAAAAAAATTAAAATCATGTTCACAGTTTTCATAAAATTTTCAGTGTTTTCTAGCGATCAGTGAGTGCTCAATCCCTCCTAAAACCCCTAGTGGATCCATCCTTGTGTATGACTCAAATTGATTTTATTTAAAAATGTTATGATTAAATTTATACCATTTCCTATGTTATTTCCTACGTTATGACTAAATCTACACTTTCCAAAAAACGTGTTATCCTTTCGGATATTATCAACCATTAACGTGTTATCCTTTCGGATACTAAATTCTAGTATTGTCTTGATTCAAAATGTTTAATGTAGAAAATGACATAATATTTATTAATGGTTGATTTGTTTAACCAAATCAACCATTAATAAATATTATGTCATTTTCTACATTAAACATTTTGAATCAAGACAATACTAGAATTTTTCTTGCATTCAAGTGTGAGGGATTAAATTTTAGCCATAACTTAAAGTTTTTTCTCATGAACAATCCCTATATTTTATTTTAAGCTTATCTTATACCTATGGTGACATTATGAAGAATTAATGAATTATGAATAAAGTCTAAATCTAGCACAATCATAGATACCTTTGATGCTAGGCAAATGTCACTATGTCATATACTTGAAAATGTATTCTATTTTAATCTATCTATGATGTATAAACATCAAGTAGTAGTGAAATTCACTATCTTGTTTATATTCCCTAATATATTTATTCGTATTATCACATATATCGCTACATCAAATAAAACATATATCGTTACATCAAATAAAAAATTAAATATATTCTCATATTTTTCGAATGACACCAAAAATACTCCTGTATATCAAATATATAGCCAAATATGCTATTGTAATTGTTAATGATAGACAAATATATTTTTAGTGGTATGATGACTTGACTAACGGAATTATGTCAAACAAATTTAGCGTTCAAATAAATGTATATTTCTCTGTCGTTAACAATTACGAGGACATATTTGATATAGAGGCATATGTGACAAAAACATGCAAGTACAATGACATCTATGTGTATGAAGAGCATCTCCAAGAGATTTTTAGAGCATTTCCAATGTAAGGTGCTTGGAATGGTGTCTGATGACATGGAAGGTGCTTGAAAGAGTACATTGCATTGGAGTAACAAATGTTGCTTAAATGATTATGACAATATTGCTAATTTTTAACACCCTTTAGCACCCTTACTTTTTCATTTTTTAATATAAAAAAATTATTTAGTTGCTTACTATTGGTGGAATTTTATGGCAATATTTATTATTAAAATAAATTATATATAAAATAATAATTTGTGGAACCATAGTGATAACTTTTAGAGGGTTCTTAGCATTGTGATTTTTTAAAAAAAAGTTCTCAAAAGTGATGTGGATGCGAGAGAAAATAAAATAATATATTTTGAGATAATGTGTTAAGTTTTGACAACTTTGAAGTGTGTTTGCATTGGAAATACTGTTAATGCAGTCTTTAAAAATAATATAAATAATTAACTCTTAGTGATTTAAAAGTGACTAATACATATCATCTCCAATCGAATCTTATGTTTCAAGAAAGTCTCACTTCTCTCTAGATTTCTTCTCCACCCACTTCTTTCTTCCTTCTTCTTCTCTTTTCTCTTTTCTCTTTTCTTTCTTTTTCTTCTAAACTTTTATTGATTCCTTCACAACTTTAGAGCAAACTTAACCAGAACTAGATCTATTCAGAGGAGGAAGAAGGAAGGTTGTCTTCTTTCTTCCTCCTCCCATCTATGGCTTTATCTTTTTTTTTAGTTTTTATCTGTGTTTTTCTTTTGTTTGAGTTAAAATCCATGCCTTTAATCGGATTCTTTATCTGATTCGCACTTATCAGCCATAACTCTTTCGTTTACGCTTTTTTCGGGTTTAGCAAGAGCGGAAACGTATTATCTTATACATAGATCTACAGATCTACGGGGTTGCACTAGTAGAAAGGACCGGAAGAAACAAAATGATGACGATTGGTTTGCAGTTGCTTTCATACGGAGTTGGATTCATAAGAAGTATGAGATTTGTTGTTCTGTTGTTTTAGTTGTACTTTTTATGGTTATTTTTGCTCTTTGTAGTCTTTTTACTACCTTTATGGATTTTATTGCCTTTATGGACTTTGTATTAGGCATTAGCCTGTACTTGTGTAAAGTTTTATTTCTTACTATTTTCATGATGTACTTGTACTTTTTTATCTAATGAAATGATTAAGCATTATTATAAAAAAAATACATATCATCTCCAACAATACTCTTCATATTCACTCCTTATTTATTATTTTATTATTAAAATTATTAATTATTGTTATATTTATCAATAGTGAGAGGAGAGACTCCTTAATTATAAATTATTAATAAAAAAATGAATTAAGGAGACACTAAGAGATGGGTGGGGCAAATTATTAGAAGCACCCGGTTTTCCATATCACTCGGAGGACCTTCCACACATATTTTGACACGTTTAACATGGACCCACATATATTATAAGAGACCCCACTATTTTAATTATTACGTGGAGTCATAATACACGGGTCCAAATGTGAATTGGGGGTCCTCCGAGTGACATGAAAGACTCGGTGCTTAATATAAGAACTCGGTGGAGAGAGATTCTCTATTAATCGAGATGATGGAGATGCTCTTAGTAATTTGAGGAGTCACTAAAAGACTGTTGGAACTGATTTTTAACTCTCCCTCCTTAAATTTTAACTTAAGAGCCAAACTAAGAGACTGTTGGAGATGCTCTAACTTTTTTAAATATTGTAGTAAAATAATTTTTATTAAATCATTGAATTAGAGAAAATAATCAAATGATTTTGATGAATAAAAAATTGTTTTGAATTTATGATTTTCTTTTGTTTGCTGATAAAAAAAATAAATCGAAATAAGTGTAGTACTCAATGAAATTTATGATACCTATTGTTTGGATTAATTAAGGGACAATTACAAAACTAGCACCTTTTAAGGGGTTAGTTTTCTTTTCTAACTCCTTTTGAAAAACTCATCAAAACTAACAAATTTCATTAACTAAATTCCAATATTGTCCTCATCTCTAACCTTTTATAACGTTGTCTTCCCCCCCCCCCTCTCTCTCTCTCTCTCTCTCTCTCTAAAGAACAAATCAATTTACAGACTACGAACAACAATCAATCCAACCCACAGTTTGTGCTTCAAGATTTTATACAATCATGTAAGTTTTTCATTTATTTACAATATTTAAAGCTTCGTCCTATTCATGGTTAAGATGTAGCATTTTGTTTCTCTAAAACCCAATGTATATTGTTGCTGTTGCCTTTTCATGTTATTCCTATTCGTGCGAATCCCTAAAAACAGTGACATTGTTGTAGGAAGATGCATTTGGTTTGGAACTTCACTCTGCGATTTTTTTCCGAAAGGGTCGATATCCGTCGATATCTTATGAATATCGACAGACATATCGGCGTCGATAGCTGATGAATATCGACGTATATCGACCTCGGTTAAATGTGATTTTCCATTCTAAATCATAATATTCAAACACAAAACACATAAAACATAAATAAGAACAATATTTTTATAGTATAATAAAGAAAAAATACATAAAACATCAAAAAACGAACAAAAACACAATAAAACATAAGAGACAAACACAAAACACATAAACAAAAGAGAAACAAACACAAAACACATAATAACAAAAGTACATAAACATTAAAAACAAAAAATACATAAACTAAACATTCAGATACTCAGGATCCAACAGGGCGTCAGCGTAGTCCATCTTAGACTTCTCCAACTGCCTTTTAAGGCGCCTGATTGTCCTCCTGAGCCGCCTGTTTTTTCCTTAACTGACTCCAGATGGTCAGTCATGGCATTTGCAGCGAAAGACATGGTGTGCGTCATGCCCCTCATGAAGCGGATTATTTCGTCCGTGTCCCCTTCACGGAACGAAGCTATTAGTGCTTCGAACTCAGGCAGAGGACGTGGTGGTGGCGGCGCTTCCATTTATGGTTCTAGAGTGTTTAAGAGTTTACTAGAATGAATAAACTATGAACAGACAAAGCGTCTATTTATAGGAGGAAGAACCGTAATGTTCATTGGGAATCTCAACAGACAAGACTCATATTTAATTGATAGAGTGATATTCGAAGAAGAGTGAAAGTCAAAGTGATCATTACCTGCATTTAATGCTCATTAACAGATCATTCTAGAAAAATATCTCTTGATCTTCCGTCGATATCTGTTGATATATGATCAATATCGACAGCTATCACGAGAATGCATCGTAGATATATGTCAGATATTGACGGAGGAGTTAGTCTTATGTGTCGATATGTGCCGATAGGTGTCGATATTTATGTTGTATCGACATATATCGACGTATCTTATAGTTTGAAATGTGTATACCATGATATGTTTCGGTAGCTTTCTTCGTTAAGTTACAAATAATATATAATTTACTTCTGTTTTTATGATAATGCAGAAATATGTTCACCTTGAATACTTGTCTGTGTATGCTTTCATGGGATGGAGAATGGAAAAAAGAGGGGGCCATGGACACAATGATATACGTTGGTGGTCAATCGAAGGTGCTCCATTTTTCAACGCCAACTGATTATCAAACTTTGAGAGATAGAATTCACGCTTCGTTGAACGTTGATGCAACTTGTTTTGACATACAAATGGCAATGCACACAACATATGGTCCAAATAAACTTTTTGGAAGATTAGCAGACATAGTGGATGACAGTGATATTGCTGGATTCGTTGAGTTTTGTCGATGGAATAAACCCGATGTGATGCCATTATATGTTTCTATGACTCCGCGAACAAGTGTTGCGGAAGTAAGGCGACCAATTATTGCTGAAGTACGGCGACCAAGTGTTGCGAAAGTAAGACGACCAATTGTTGCCGAAGTAAGACGACCAATTGTTGCTGAAGTATGGCCACAAAATGTTGCTGAAGTAGAGGCAACCAGAATAAGTTCTTGTGTTCCCAACATAGCAATTGAGACTCGTGCTCCGGCAAAACATGTCATGAATCCATATACCCAATCTCCTCTTGGGCTAAACGATATTACATTGGATCACAATTGTGGGTATGAGAATGTAGTGAATGGGGATGATCAAGGATATGGTAATGGTTGTGATAACGATGATCATGGATATGATAACGATTACAATGGATATGACAATGATGATCACGTATATGATAACGATGATCGCCAAAGATCCGTTTCAGAACCATCGATTGATAATGTTCAACCAAGTTTGAATGAGATAGATGATGAAGCAAGAATGAGAAGGAGAACAGATCCATTTCGGTATGTTCCACAAGTACCAGAGGAGCCGGACATTCTGATGAAAACTACAGAATCTTCAGGGGATGGTGGTTTGAAGGCGCACGATATGTTCAAAAGCAAACGAGAACTGTAAGATGCACTTGGGAGATATTCAATTGATAATATGTTCGAATGGAAGGTGCACAGATCAACTAAGTCTTTGTTTGAGGTCCGATGCAAACATTTTGACACATGCAAGTGGTGGGCTAGAGGTGGAGTCATACTAGGTTCAGATATGTTCATGCTCCGAAGGATTGACAGTATGGACAGTCACACTTGCGATAGGGGTGGACAACTATTGCCGCATCATAGGCAAGCGGGTAAACAAATCGCAGGTATCATACTTAGTGATAAGTTAGATATGGAGAATCGAGTGTACCGTCCAAGTCACATCATTTGGGAGATTGAAAAATTATTTTCAATCAATCTATCCTATATGCAAGCTTGGAGAGCAAGATGTTGGGTGGTAGATAGCACACGTGGTTCACCTGAAGAATCGTACATGTTGTTACCTGACTATTGTGAGACATTGAAATTTGTTAATCTAGGTATGGTGACATATATTGAAACTGATGATGAAGATCATTTTAAATTCTTCTTCATGGCTATGGGTGCTTCAATCCGGGGTTTTAACGCACATATTCGCCCCGTTATATATGTAGATGGAACACACTTAAAAGTTAAATATGACGGAGTACTTTATGTTGCAGTTGGAAAGGATGGTAATAATCAAATTTATCCACTTGCATTCGGAATTGGTCCGAATGAATGTAATGAATCATGTGCTTATTTCTTCACCAGGTTGAAGGAATGTATTGGTGATGTTGAAGACCTAGTCATAATATCAGACAGGAATAAGAGCATTGATTATGCAGTCAATATGGTGTATCCAAATACGGTACATGGAAGTTGTGCTCAGCATTTAAAACAGAATGTGAAGGCTAAATTTGGGGGCGGAAAAAAGTTAGACATAGCGTATTGGCAGGTTGCAAAAGCCTGGTGGACCTCTGATTTTCAGGAAAGATTCGCCAGGCTTCGTAGTATATGCCCGGGGGTAGCGGACTACCTAGAGGAAGCTCGAAGAGAGAAATGGACACGTGCGTACTTTTGCGCACGTCGGTATAACATTATGACGACAAACATATCAGAATCATTCAACGCTAGAATGGGAGATGGTAGACGTTTGCCGATCACATTGTTGGTTGAGTATATAAGGACAATCCTCCAAGCATGGTTTCATGAGAGACGCACAAAAGCAGGTTTGATATCGGGACCTTATTTCTAGTATAAGGTACTAAGAGTTCCTATATGCTAATATATGAAAAATGTTTTTGCAGGAGAACGGGAGACATATTTGTCCGCATTTTATAACAAGAAGATGCATAAATATGTCAATAAGTCAGTTCGTTGTTCATATAAGCCCATCGATGCTCACAATTTTGAAATCGGCGATCGAGGTAAGGGTGGAATAGTGAATTTGCACGCGGGAACATGCACGTGTAAGAAATGGCAATTGTCACAGTTTCCATGCAGACACGTATGTAAGATTGCATCAATGCATCAATTAGAGAATGCATATGCGTGGGTGCATCATTACTACAAAAATGAGACTGTACGATTGTCATACATTGAGCCCATACATCCACTAGGCCACCAGTCTGAATGGAAAGTTTGTGAGACTCCTAAGAGGGTGCTTCCTCTTAAAAAGGCTGCACCTAGAGTGGGACGTCCGAGAAGTCAAAACCGAATACCATCGAGGGGCGAGGAGGTATCTCCAACAAGATGCACCAGGTGCGAGAATACTGGTCATAATCGAGCGAATTGTACTAGTATGTTACGAGTTCCATCACGGCTTCCACCTACAATATCGAGTGAAGCAAGTTGCTCTAAAAACTCAGCTGGAAAATAGTGTACTCTAGTATATTTTGTATTGATAATTTGTGATTGAGATTTTATGTATTTTGCCATGATAATTTGTGATTGAGATTTTATGTCTTTGGAATCAGGAGTTTATGCAACAATATCGACTATATACACGCCGATATGGGTTAAATATCGACTATATACACGCTGATATGGGTTAAATATCGACTATATACACGCCGATATGGATTAAATATCGCATATACCAGTTTCCCAACAACAACACAATCATAAAAGTTTACTAGATGTTGATACCATGAGCTTTCTTTCTCCCTGTCTTCAGCTGTAAGTTTCATGAAATTTGGTTCTATACCCGACTAAAAATACAAATGTACAAATAAACAAGTCAATCAGATGTATAGTATAATAGTGACACATATAGGCACAATGATTGGTCAACTTACTTCAAAAATGTCTAGAACTTTGGGCAATTTAGTGATACCGGTCTTTTTCCATCGTAGCCATCGTGGGATACGAGTGCCTTTCGTCTCATACCATCTGTGGGTGGCATCCCATACTTCGAACAACCAAGCCTACAACAAAGTTCCAATTCATTATTTATGCCTATTACTAACATTTCTAGTATTTAGAATATACACACATCATACCTGAAATACGTGTGCAAAACCATATAGGTTGAATGAGACACGGTTAGTCCTCAAACGATCCCTTTAAGCACGCAACTGATCAATTCGGTCTTTTCCACCAATCATCCCATTAACAAGAGACCTGTAGGTCACGTCCCAGGCCAAAACACCCCGCGGGAACTCGTTAAACAATGTTGGAAATTCAGCAAGTTCCAAAACCCAAGGAAGAGCTTGTTTGTTGGCAGTGTTATCCAACACACAGCCAATGACAAAGTACAACATGGCAAATGAAACTGCATCCTGATCAGATTCATTCTTCCAAACAGTTTGCTGCATAATTGTGTCCACGTCTTTAAAGGTTGGTGTAGGGTTGCGTGAAAAAAACTTCTTCCTAAATCTATCCGGCTTATTTAGCGCACTAAATCTTTCGGTAAATGCTTCCATGTCTCCAAACTGTAACCCACTTAGGAGTCCAAACTCCCAATCCCCAAATCTCAACTCAACACCTCTAACTTTGAAGCAAAGCTCCCTGGGTTTGAGGTCTTCACATATGATCTCCCTTGTTAAAAGGGTATGACAGAGGACTCTTGCAAATACTGTATTGGTCATATCCAAATACTTCCCGAAGCAACTCTTCCTAAATAGATTTACTTGGTTTGGTGTTAAAAACTCCTTTATATGTTTTGCTGCTTCTAGGTTACACCTAACTGTGATGACGCTTTCCATTCCAAATGTTTTTTTGTATTTATATTCAGAGTTCTTCTTGGCTTTCTTCTTCGAAGAAGAGCCATGCTCATCTCTCTTCCTCTTGTCTCCACGATCATGCTGAAATTTATTGTAGATATATCATTAGGTAACATACACTTAAGCTAATTATAACGTTGAGCTAGAATGAGCTAACGTATGCTAAAATAAGAGAGTTATCGATAATTAGGTCGTCGGTATCTATGTTGTATCGACAATTAGGTCATCGATATGAATGTTCTATCGACAATTAGGTCGTCGGTATCTATGTTCTATCGGCAATTAGGCTGTCTATATCTATGTATTATCTACAATTAGGTTGCCGATAGAACATACATATCGACGCATTTCGACCAAACCGAATGACTTCCTAACACCAGACGAACCTAGATAAATCCTAACACCAAAAGAAGTAAACGAAACGAAACAAAACGAAACGAAAGATTCCTTCTCAACCCAACAAATGTACATACAATACAAGAGAGAATCGTAAATGTAAAGTCAAGTTATTTACCCTCTTTTTCGTCCTTCCTTCTGAATTCGATTCGTTGTCTGAGCTTCATGTTCTCGCCATGTCCACTCGAAGTAACAAAGATTCGCCGGATGAAATGTACAGAATCGGGCAATGAATCGTCGGAAAGTTAGAGATAGGGATAGCGGGGTGTTAGGTTAGAGAGATGGAAGTTCGAATGTTAAAGAGCGGGGAGCGGAGTGTTAGAGAGGAGGGCAAGGTTGGAATTTAGTTAATGAAATGTGTTAGTTTTGGTGAGTTTTTCAAAAGAAGTTAGAAAAGAAAACTAACCCCTTAAAAGATGCTAGTTTTGTAATTGTCCCATTAATTAAAGGATATAAATAACTAATTATTTGATCCATCATAGCGGAAATAATTGGATAAGCGCGTTAAATTTACTCCCAACATTTTAAGAAAAATGCAAATTTAGTCTTAATGTATGAAATGATGCAAATTTAGCTCTAATATTTCAAGGAAAGTGTTGATTTAACGATGACGTACGAAATTATGCAAATTTAACCTAACGTTTCCAAATAAGATCAATTTTAGCCATGTGCTACCGGAAATTTGAAAAGACTGGATTGATTGTTATTTAAATGTCACATTGGATATACCAAACAAATTTATCGATAAACTAAAGAACTTTTGTATATTTTTTATAGGTTATTTATAGCTATATTAATAACACAGTAAGTATTTTAAACAGTTTGATAAAAAAAATTTATTATTAACTTATATATACCAGATTTAGTTGTTAGTATTTTAACAGAACTTTTGTAATTTTGTTAATAATACACTAAATAACTTATACATAATTGATGTTTGGAAGGTCTGGATTGACAGTTAAATAACAGTCAATTTGTTTTTTCTAATTTTCGACAACACATGGCTAAAATTGATCTTGTTTGAAGATTACAATGTTGGCTAAATAATTAGGGATAAGGTACCGGAATGACTTTAAAGATTTTAAGGAAGTGTCAATTTAACTCTAAAGTATAAAATAATTTTATTTTAGCTTTAATGTTTGTGAAATTGTATCAATTTAATTCAGTGTAACGGAACTTGGGGCTAAACTGGTATTATTTCACAAACATTGAAGCATCTAGTTCCGTTATTTAGGATTAAATTGGTACCACTTGAAATGTGAGACTAAAATAGTACTATTTTGTATGTTGAGCAAGGTTGTAAAAACATTAGCCGCTAGTCGGGCGGTAGCACCCTCGAGGATCAGTCGGAAATTAATCGGATTTGTATTTTTTTATTTTTTTATTTGTAAATCAACAAAATTGTTATATAAATTCGAAACATGTATATTTGTACCATTATCTTTTAAAATGTGTAAATATCAACATTTCAACAACAATATCATTGAAATAACTCAAACGGATAAAATATAATGTTCGTAAGTAATATAATTCACCAAAAGTTATTAAACAATGTTCTTAAAGTCTTAAACTCATATCATGAAAATAAGTAGAAAACATAATCAAACTAAAATATTCGAAAATAATAATAAACACAATTCACGAATGACCATGCAATAATTTTCAAAAATAAATTATAATAAAGGAAACAAAATTAATAATAAAAAATATTTTTGTTCATCGGCATCCAGGTGGCCAAAAATCGCCTAGAGACCAAAAAATCACAAAGAGGGACTAATCGAAGAAAATTGGGACGTATTCTGAATTTCGAGCGTCTACACAGTCCAGACGCTTTGGTTTTCAACATTGAGATTGAGTTTACATTGGTACTTTCTCAAAAACCTTAAATATTATGTAGAGACAATTAGTGTAACAAATTGATCCAATATTATGTAGATATTATCTGTTTTGATCCAAATCTAACATTTTGGGTCTCACGGCTTTAAAAGCGCATCGTCATGTATTAGTTTCTCATCTTACTAATAAGACACAGTCAGTAACACCATGGTCCAATACCATGTAGATATTGTCCGCTTTTGTCCAAATCCAACACATTGGGCCTCACGGCTTTAAAACGCGTCTACATGTATTGGATTCTCATCTTACTAATAAGCCACAATCACTCCCTCTCCATTTCAGATGTGGGATTCAGTTCATTCCTGCCCCCATCACCATCCCTTAGGGCCGCTCCTTGCTCAGGCCTTCTACCCCGGCGGCACCCACTCTGAACCGAGTCGTTACAATCATCCCTTAAGGAGCCTCCTTGCTTAGGCCTTCTACTCCCGCGACACCTTACTAATAAGCAGCAGTCACTCTCTCTCTATTTCCAACATTTGATTCAATTTATTCCTATTAGTAGTTTTCACCTGGTCAGTGACTGACCAAGTGAATTTAGTCGGTCACCATTAGATCTAGGCTTATTAAAATCAGATGGTGGAGATTAAAATAATCGTACAACTTAAATTTACACCTTATAGATCTAACGGTGACTGACCAAATTCACTTGGTCAGTGTGAAAATTACTGTTATTCCTATTCTCATTGTCATCTCTTACGGTCACTCAAACCTTCTACCCTGACGCCACCTAGTTCAACCAGCGGTTGCATAGAATTATTGTATATAAATAAATTCCTTTTTAAAAAAAAAAATTCTTATAGCATGAATCACTTGAGTTAATATAATATTGTTTAAAGGATTAACTTCAAATTTGGAAAAACTTAACCTAGGTGATGTCGTTCTCTCCCGCTGCGGCGGCCACCCTAGGTCATGATCCGCCGGAAAGTCAGTCCCCCTTTCTGAACCTGAACTCAGACTCCGCACCCCACACGAACTACGGCCCGCCACCGTAAAAACTCTCCTGGAAGGATATCGCGTTTGCATCCTCCGGAACCACAACGCCCAAACCTCGAACCGATCTTCGGGCTGCCGGACTGATACAAATCAAATTTGATGAAACAAACCCTCTGTTCCCTAAAGTCACCATTGATGCAGGATTAAAAAAGAAATTGGCAGAGCCATGGGAGAATGCACTAGTCATAAAGCTGCTGGGAAGGAGAGTAGGCTATGTGGCCTTGCAAAGAAGGACAATAGAGCTCTGGAAGCCAATAGCAGGGGTCAGTATGATGGATTTGGGTGAGGGCTTCCACCTCGTGCAATTCGATAACGAATTAGACCGAAGTCATGTGATCAATGATGGACCATGGTTAGTCTAAGGTCATTACCTGACGGTCAGGACGTGGTCGGCTGCCTTTAGCCCATCAGAAGCCAGTGTGGAGAAATCCATGGTTTGGGTACGCCTCCCCAATCTCCCTTTGTTGTTTTATGATGAGGATGTCTTAATGGGGATCGCTGCAACCATTGGTAAGCCGATAAGGGTTGATGAAAACACAGCAAAAAAAGCCAGAGGTAGATTTGCAAGAATTTGTGTTGAAATTGACTTACTCAAACCTTTGATCGCTCACTTCGAATTGGATGGGGAGATTCAACGAGTTGAGTATGAAGGATTACATACGGCTTGCACTAATTGTGGTAGATATGGGCATCTCAGGAATGAGTGCTGCTGGCCTAGTGCTATAGCGACAAACAACTCCTGTGAGACAAGTGACATGGTGGTTGGAGAGGCCAATGCTGAGGAAAATAACATGGTTCCGAATCCTAGCTCATCAGGGATGAAGGAAAGCACATCTACCACTTTAACTACAGAATCAGAAGTGTACGGACCTTGGATGATTGTACCTAGAAGGAAGTATCAAGCTCGTGGGAATGGAAAGAGTATGATGGGCAAAGAGGGGCAAGAAGGATGGAAACAAGCTCAATTGAACCCATTTGTTTCCCCTTCCAATACTACTAATGTGAGTATAAGTTCTGGAGGGTTTAAAACCTTCAGTACGGTGCAAAGAGGGAATAATGAGACTGAAAGAGCAGGTGGCAGCGCTACATAGAAAAACAAAGGAAAGGGACCAGTAAAGATAATGAGCCGGAACAAGGAAAACAGGGAACAAGGAACGATCCTGCATTCAAACAGGTACGCGAATCTGAACATTGAGGGTATGGATGTAGAGGCAGATTTGTGTAGGAATGGTAATGCTTTACAGGATGTGGGCCAGACCGGTACTGTGGGGAGAAGCAAGAGGACCCGCCTGGAACCAGATACCAGACTGATTCTACACGAATTAAATCCGAACACTAAGCCGGAAAGCGTAGTGCTGAAAGGGAACGACAGACTACTTCAGAAACTGAGGGACAGGTCTATTGCGCAAGGACTGATGAAGGAAAACAAAACATATTAGAGAATCAGCCCCCTGGCTTTGGGGCGGATTGATGTGCTATTTGACTTTTGTTTATCTCTTCGGATTATGAAGATTATTACATGGAACTGTTTTGGTGCCGGTGGTACCGCTTTTCAGAGAACCCTTAGACATATAGTGAAGACCCACAAGCCTAACATTGTTTGTCTGCTGGAAACTCGGATTCCTGGTAGCAGGGCGCAGGCAATTGGCAAGAGTATTGGATTTTTGAATTGTGAAATTGTGAAGCGGAGGGATTTAGTGGAGGGGTTTGGGTGTTCTGGGATGATATGAAGGTTCAGGTGACAGTCAAAGAGAGAAATTACCAGTATTTGCACTGTTCTATCACCTTTAAAGGGGGAGAATGGAGAGACCGGTGTTTCGCCTTCACTGCTGCTTATGTTAGACCGCAGATGGTGCACAAAAGAAATTTTTTTAAAGATATGGAGACTCTGAAAAAGAGAGTGAGGGACCCCTGGCTCATTTCTGGGGATTTTAACTGCATCAAGGAGAGTAACGAGAAGCTAGGTGGATCGGTTAGAACCCTGAACAAATGTGGTCAATTTGCTTCTTAGATTAATGCTCTGAACCTAGTGGATTTGGGTTTTGTGGGGCCTAAATTTACTTGGTATAGAGGCTCCTCACCGAGAATGAGGGTAGCATGCAGGCTTGACAGAGGCCTCTGCTCTGCAGACTGGAGGCTCTGGTTTCCTTCCGCGGTTGTAAGACACTTGCAAAGAAGCCATTCGGATCATACACCGATTTTAGTGGATTTCTTTTGTGAAGTAACGAAACAGGAGGCCCCGTTCCGATTCATGACAGCATGGCTTGAGGATGCTTCCCTCCGTGAGATTATTCTTCAGAATTGGAATGGGACAGTTCAGGTAGGAAAAGCCCTCAGCGATTTGTCTAACCGGCTGAAAACTTGGAATCGTGAGGAGTTTGGGAGTATTGTTAGACGTAAAAAACGCGCATATGCCAGATTGGAAGGAATTCAAAGACACCTGGCAACGAGGTGCACGAATGGGCTATTGAGGCTTGAAATTAAAGTTCGGAAGGATCTTGATACTGCCTTGAGGCAGGAAGAGTTGTTCTGGGCACAGAGGTCTAGGGTGCAGTGGTTGAAAGATGGAGATAGGAATACAAAATTCTTCCATTTGTCCACTGTGATCAGGAACAGGCGCAACTGGAAAATCGGCCTACGAGATACTGATGGATCTTGGATTTGGGATGAAGGGCGGCTACGAGTCATGGCAGGTAACTATTTTAACGAGTTGTATTACGAGGACCTCCCGGTTCGTATCCCTATCACATCAGAGCATGGATTCCCTAAAATTCACCGAGCTGATTATGAGGTTTTGATCAGACCTTTTCAAATGGAGGATGTCAGAATTTCCCTCCAAAGCATGGCGCCTTGGAAAGCCCCCAGGCCGGATGGGTTTCAAGCCGGTTTCTTCCAAAAATTCTGGAATGTGGTAGGGCCTTGCACAAGCACTAGTGTATTAAAGGGGCTGAACTCTGGGACCCTAGAGGAGGGAATGAATACCACTTTTATTTCTCTGATCCCGAAGATAAAAGAGCCGGAAAATCTAGCCCAATTCAGACCCATTAGTCTCTATAATGTTAGGTATAAACTTATCACAAAGTGCATTATGAATAAACTGAAGCCCATTCTTGCACATGTAGTGGGGCCGATGCAAAGTAGCTTTGTACCAGGGAGGCAGATTACCGATAATATAATGCTTATTCAGGAAACGGTCTTCTCCTTTCAGCAGGCTAATAAGAAGAAAAACAGATGCTCTTGAAGCTTGATCTTGAGAAGGCATATGATCGCATGAATTGGAATTTTCTAAAAGACACTCTGGTGAACTTGGGACTACCGGACAACCTGGTGACAGTAATTATGAATTGTGTTTCCTCCCCGTTTATGCATATTCTTTGGAATGGGGAGAAATGGGAGGACTTTAGACCAACTCGGGGCCTAAGACAGGGGGATCCCCTGTCCCCTTATCTGTTTGTCCTATGTCTTGAGAGGCTCAGTCATTTAATAATGGATGCGGTGGGATCAGGTGATTGGAGACCTGTCATTTTATCCAAAAATGGACCCCGAGTCTCGCACTGTTTCTTTGCGGATGACATTGTTTTACTGGCAGAGGCATCAGTGGATCAAGCAAACATAATTAAGCAGGTTCTGGGTCAGTTTTGCGACGGCTCGGGGCAGAAAGTGAGTCTTGAGAAGTCTTGCGTCTTCTTCTCTTCACATGTAAGCAGTGAAGCTCAGGAGGAGATCACGCAGGTGCTTGGGATAAAGAGTACTTCAAACCTGGGGAGATACCTTGGAGTTCAATTGAATCATGAACGAGTTAGTAGGCGGTCCTACGAACCGGTGATTGAAAGAGTGATGAGTCGGTTGGCAGGGTGGAAGGAGAAGTGCTTGTCAATGGCGGGCAGAACCACTTTGGTTAAGTTTGTACTATCGGCCCTACCCAACTTCACCATGCAAACTGCGGTTCTCCCGGTTAGTGTCTGTAAGAATTTAGACAGAATTAATAGGAACTTCATTTGGGGAAGCTCGGAAGGAGAGCAAAAAGTTCATCTTGTTAAATGGGACTCTGTGAGTAGGCCGCGAGATTGCGAGGGATTGGGGGTGAGACAGTCGCGCAAAGCTAACCTAGCGAATGTGGCTAAACTGAGCTGGAGGATGATGACGGAACCTAATTGTTATTGGGTACAAATGCTTAAAGGAATCTATGGGGGAGATAGAAATGGAACCGATTTATTCAGGAAGAAAAATCCGCAGAGCGGAGTTTGGCGTAGCATCATTCAAGGTGCGACGGTACTAAAACGGGGGATGAAGAAACTGGTTCGAAATGGGGGGGACACAAAGTTTTGGGAGGACCACTGGCTAGGGAATACATGTCTGAGTGAGACAGCCCTTAGTACGATTAGTGAGGAAGATCGTAGGAAGAGAGTGGAGGAGTATTGGTCGGATAATTGGGGTTGGGATTGGGAGCGGATTAGACCCGTGGTACCGAACGAAGTGCTGCACCAATTAGCAGCAGTATCTCTGACTCGAGATGAGGAGGCGGGGGACAGCTGGACGTGGAAGTTAACGGAATCCGGTATATTTTCGATAAAAATAGATTACGATCTACAGAATGACCAAGCGGGCATGCCTCAATATGCCTGGAATAGCGCGGATTGGAAGGTTCTATGGAGCATCGATGTGCCGGAGCGGATTCGCTATTTTTTATGGACTGTGGGACACGGAGCTGTGTTGACAAATGCCAACTGCTTAAATCGACACTTGAGCATGGATGATAATTGTCTAACCTGTGGAGATCGGGAGGATTTACTACATCTCCTCCGTGATTGTGTTGAAGCCAAGAGAGTTTGGCAATTTTTTGTGCCAATTAATTGGCAGCTCGGCTTTTTTGCAGGTACTCTTGAATGCTAGTTTAGGCGCAATCTGCAAATTAAGCAGAGATGGGGAGGAATTGCTTGGTAAGCAGTATTTGCAATTGTTTGTTGGAATATCTGGAATTGGAGGAATGAACTTACCTTTGCAGGCACCATGCGAGACATTGCGAAAAAACTGAACAAAGTGATATGCCTAATTGAGGAGAAGGCGGGGCTAAATATGCATCAGGAAATTGTTGATACGGGGCAGATGGTGGGTTCAGATCGGATTGTTAGGTGGCCGCCATCGGAGCCAGGTTGGGTTAAGCTCAATTGCGACGGGGCTTGTAGAGGTGATCCGGGTTGGGCGGCTTGTGGAGGTCTGGCCCGGGACAGCTCGGGAAACTGGATAACAGGTTTTGCGTGTAATTTGGGAATCTGCACGGCGTTGCTTGCGGAAATCTGGGGTCTCTATTACAGGCTCGAGCTGGCTTGGAGGATGGGATGGAGGAAAGTAATTTTTGAGACAGACTCAATGGCAGTGGTGAAGTTGATGAAGGAGGAAAATCAAAGGTTTCACAGGTACGTGATGGCGTAAACGGCTAGACGCCACTATGGATGTGATCTTTCTAAATGCTCTATCTCTACTAGACGCCACTACTTAGGGGCAAGTGTACCCCGTCGTATCAAGTAATAATCCGGTTAAGACCGGGTATCGAATCCACGGGA
The DNA here is from genome assembly GCF_963576675.1 of Euphorbia lathyris. Classification (NCBI taxonomy): domain Eukaryota; kingdom Viridiplantae; phylum Streptophyta; class Magnoliopsida; order Malpighiales; family Euphorbiaceae; genus Euphorbia; species Euphorbia lathyris. The sequence goes on along the minus strand of NC_088910.1, from coordinate 138,803,779 downwards.
TTTATAACTACAAGTATTAAATGACTCGATTTTATATGCTATCTAAGCGGTGAATACCTTGAGTTGATTCGGGGAACAACTACAAACTACTCCTAACTACGGGTGAGACAAATTTATATAGCAAAACTCTACGAAATGATGTGGAAGGCGATAAGTTATAAATATGATAAACAATGACTTCCAATATATGAACGGTTAATGATTTACTCTTGCAATGACGACTACGTGTAGTGTGACCGACCCGTGAAGTACTTAGACTACGTGGTTCCTAGTCAAGGCGTGTCTAATGCTTGGGACCAGAAATTAGGGCCCGTAAGTTCCGTGGTTTGTCAATTCCTACGGTTTCCGGATCGTCACTTCCGGTAAGGCAACACCTATATGAATCCCTAAAGATAGCCCCGAATGGCGTCGGAAATCGTGTTCTCCTACACAATAATCAATTACGAGTATCAAAACAAGCAATAAACATCAACACGTATATAGAAACGAAAATTGTAAATCATATATTATAAATATGGAAAACGTAAATACGGAATACAACCAAGCCTAGTACATAGGAAGAGTGCAAGCTAGTTAGCAAGTAAAAAGGGAAGAATCCACCCTCGGAACTAGCTAACCGGACTCAAGGCCGTCTCTTAGGACTTGGAGGTGGAGCTTTCGAGCTTGGTGAGCGGAGATGGAGCGAAACTTTGATGGAACGCCAGAATCAACGAACAAGCTCTCAAGGTGGAAGAGTTTTGCTCTATAAATACAATCTCAAACAAAAATAACAAGAGCTTTAACTATATTAAAATTGTATATCCATGGTGTCTCTAAAGTCTAAGAGTCAGCCCCTATTTATACACATCAAGCTAGGGGTAGAATTGTAGTTTCACAAAATACAAGCATGGAGGAACATGATTTTCTGCAGATTTCTCATGACACGCCTCGCGTATGGTGGAGTACGCCTCGCGTAGTTACCCATTCCGTCAGAAATCTCCTGCATGTGGACCAAATCCAGATCTTGTTGTCTCAACCACGCCCCGCGTAGACTTGGGTGCGCCTCGCGTGGTTGAGTTTCTGAGATTTTATTGCTTGAATTGGGTCTTTTACGCCTCGCGTAGCTGAAGCACGCCCCGCATAAATGAGTCTCTGAGCTTTTTGGATTGAGAACTTCCTTACACGCCCCGCGTGTAAGGTGGTACGTCCCGCGTAGGGTAGTTGACTCAGGGAGACCATGCAGTCTGACTTTCAGGATTAGGCTTATCATTTCTGACACATGTTCCATGCCTCGCGTGGTTGTTGATACGCCCCGCGTATTGGTGACTAGATCCCACGTGGTGCCTGTGGATTGAACAATTATTTCTGACCAAGTGTTCCACGCCCCGCGTGAGGGGTGATACGCCCCGCGTATGTCAAAGGATTTTTGCTCCTTGCTCGTACCTGAAATACAATTCTCGAGAGCCGAGTTAGCTTGGCGTTTTATTTTCTAAATTAATCAAAAATAAGGAAAATTAACCGAAAGTACGGAATTTATTTTTATTTCGTTATTTTATTAAAAACACTTTATTTTTGCAATTAAACTTATTTATTTCTCTTAAAATTAATCCGTAAATCACGCTAAAAGATAGGGACGAAACGCCCCTATCAGTACGCGTGGATTATTGAAGATTGTCGGAGGAAAACTAGTATGGATTGGGATGTCAAAGTTGTTCATATCCTTCGGGAAGGAAATAGAGCAGCGGATTTTTTGGCAAATTTCGCAGGATCTTTGAGCTTTGGGCATCACGAGTGTGATGATCCCCTGTAGGCCTTAGGGACATTCTCAATTCAGACAAGGTTGGCACTGGCATTCGGAGGAGAGCTCGGGAGCCGAGCTCCATGGACGGTCTTAGTTTTTAGTTTTTTTTCTTTTGTGTCGGGGTTAGGCCCCTCCTTCTGTTCAAAAAAAATATAATATTGTTTTTTGTTTTTTTAAGTTATAAAAAAATAATATCTTTTATAATTTATGTCAAGTATTTTACGTTTAAATTTTTAAATTGGATTTTATAAGCACACGAAACATGTTTTTTTTTAATTTATCTTTAAAAATTATATGGTACCAGAGATTATTTTATTTATTTATTTCTGTGTGAACCCTTTAATCTCACTAAAATTCTGTTCTACACCAAATTAATAATTGAAACGTGACAATATTTTGATTTTGATTATTTTATTTTAGTTAGAGCTAGTTAATGATACATACTAGTAATTATAGGATATTTCTATATCTGTACATTAGATATTATATAATAATTTATATTTGTAAATAAGAACTTCTTTTATTTTATAGAATAATTATTTCTATTTATTTTATATAAATAATATAAAAGTATTTCAAAATTTTATAATAAATAAGGTAAATAATTTATTAGTCCCCTCATTTTTATTTAACAACATACTGTTTAGTTTCATATTAAAAAAAAATACATTATAAAGTCTCTATCATCTGTTACTTTTAAACTTTTGATACTTCTGTCTATTTATTTTAGATTTTTAATAGCTTTATTCGGCATAGACAAGAAAACATAAAATACCAGGGTAATATCATTATTTTATATCACATTATTGCCGAGCCTTGACATAACCATGAGTGCAACCGTCTAGGATCTTGGACTAAAAGAGTCAAATTTTTTTTTTATTATTATCATATATATAATATTTTTTATTATAAATTCATGTTTAAAATGGACTCAAAATTTTATTTTAAGCTTTTAAATATATATATTTTTTTTATTAAGGACATCTTATCTAAAAATGTCAGAACCTGCCCTGACTATGGTTGTTTTGACTTAAAAGCTAAGATATGTTTGGTTAAAAATCTAAAATGAAATAGATAAAATGACCAAATAGTTAATATTGATAAAAGATAGAAAGTTTATAATGGTCATGTTTGGTAAAAAGCTTTTTGGATTAAAATTGGAGTTTTGAGCCACCTTAGAGGTTTTGACTCGTCAAACCTCTAATAGTTGTGTTTGGTGAATAGGGATTTGAAAGAGGATCCAAAAACTAATTTTGAAAAAGTTAGATTTAAGAGCATCTCCAACAGCCTCTTAAATTGGCTCTTAAGTTAAAATTTGAGGAGGGAGAATGAAAATTCATCTCCAACAGCCTCTTAGTGGCTCCTCAAATCACTAAGAGCCTCTCCATCCTCTCTATTAATAGAGAGCATCTCTCCACCTCTTAGTGCCTCATAACTTCATTTTTTTATTAATAATTTATTATTAATGTGTCTCTCTTTTCACACTATTGGTAATGTAACAATAAAGAATAATCTTAATAATAAAATAATAAATAAGGAGTGAATATAAGGAGCATTGTTTGAGATGATATATCTTAGCCACTCTTAAATCACTAAGAGTCAATTATTTATATTATTTTTAGAGAGCTCACTAAGAGTCTCTTGGAGATGCTCTAAGAGCTTTGTCAATTAGTTTATTACTTCATCTCTTTTGAAGGACATCTTTACCCCTAATTACTACCATTTAACCCCATGTAAAAGCTTTATTATGTCCTTATTTGTCATTTTACACAAACAGTTATTAGTAATCAGCTAAGTTTTACCAAATAAGTTTATACAATCAGTTAGTCAAATCAGCTAACTAAAAAAGTAATCAGCTAACAGTTATTTGACAAACATGACCAATATATATTTAAAAAGGGTTAAGGTGCAAAAATACCTCTAATGTTTTAGATCAGGAACAATTTTACCCTTAACGTCTAAAATGGTATAATTTTACCCCTAACGTTGGCAGCTAAGAGTAATTTTACCATTAACGTTGATAAATTGGATCAATTTTAGAAATAATTCATTGAATTGTCTTCTCGGTCATGAATCTTCTCATCTATACTTCATATGTGTGACATTTTATCACTAATTAGTAATAAATCACAAGCATATGATTAGACGTGAAAAAAATAAAATAAAAAATAAAAAATATATTGTATTTTGTACGAGTTGGCAAAAAATTCAAATATTTCATCAAATTTTAAAAAATTTAATCTCCAATTCTATCATTAAATCACAAAAAAAAATGTGAAATCTTATTTTTTAGACACAATAGATATGCAATTGGTGCAGAATAAGGAACAAAATATATGTGTTTTATAATAATGTGTGAAATTGACCTAATTTATCAACGTTAGGGGTAAAATTGCTTTTGGCTGCCAATGTTAAGGATAAAATTGCATCATTTTAGACGTTAGAGGTAAAACTGCTCTTGGCTATAAACATTAGGGGTATTTTTACGCCTTATTCCTTTTAAAATAGAAGGATTACGCGTAAAATTTCGGGACTAATAAATTGGGATTAAGGTGCAAAAATACCCATAACGTTTTGAGTCAGGAGCAATTTTACCCCTAACGTCTAAAATGATGCAATTTTACCCATAACATTGGAAGGTAAGAGCAATTTTACCCTAACGTTGATAAATTGGATCAATTTCAGAAATAAATAATCAAACTGTATTCTCGGACATGAATCTTGTTATCTACACTTCACATGTGCATCATTTTATTAGTAACAAATCACAACATATGTTGGAATGTGAAAAAAGATAAAAAAAAATATACTGATTTTTTGTACGAATTAGATAAAAAAAATTTCAAAAAATTCACCGAATTTATAAATATTAATCTCCAATTCTAATTAAATTATAAAAAAAATGAAGAACGAATTGTTATGCAATCGGTACAAAATAAGGAAAAAAATATTTGTGTTTTATAATAAAGGTAAAATTGACCAAATTTATTAACGTCAGAAGTTAAATTGCTATTGGTTTCCAAAATTAAAGGTAAAATTACATCATTTTAGACGTTAAAGGTAAAATTGATTTTCATCCAAAACGTCAGGGGTATTTTTTGTACCCAATAAATTATCTAATATTCAAATTAGAGCTACCTACATTTCGATTATTTAATGAAATGAAAAAAATGGTAGCTGACACAGACCAAAGTTTCCAAATTCCCAGGGCATGAAATCCACGTTACCAAACATCCGACGGTCTGAATAAAAATTGAAATAACAACCACATTTCAATTCCCCCAAATCCCATTTCTCTCTCTTCTTCCTTCCGATTATTACCCAAACACGGCCTTATTCTCTCTCAATTAGGGTTTTTCCAATTTGAATCGAAATTATTGATGAACCTCTGAAAATCCTGATTCCTCCTCCACTTCTTTGTGATGTAAATGATTAATCAATCCCGATGTTGAGCTCTTCGTGCTCTCAGAGTCCCATTCTTCTTCCGTCTGTTTCCAGACTTAGGGTTATTAACCGACCTGGATTTTCCCCTCTTTTGGCTCGGAACCCTCGGATCTCTGAATATCATTCTAGATTGTCGAAAAATGTAAGTGTTGCTTCTCTTCATGTTGTAGTTTGTTTTTTCTGTTATTTTGTTCAATCGGTGGTTAGGCCGTTTTTTATGGCTTTGAAATGGAGGCCCCAAGTTAGGAATTTCGTGAACTTACATTGTTTTGCTTACTATATATTGTGCCCTGGAGGGGGCCAAGTCCCTGGCCGCTGGAACCACCCTAGCATGGATGGTTTTGGCTCTCGGGCGTTGTAACTACCCCTGTTATGGATAGTTTCAGCACACTGTTTCCGACAAAATAGGGGTTGGGATGGTTAATTAACTCATTGAGTTTGTAGTTAATTGCAAAATCCAACTTCTAGGCGATAAATTGCCCCAAGTTGGTTCAAAACGACTCAATTTTATTTTTTCAATTCAAATCTAGCTTAATTTTGAGAAGTTATACCGTGGGAAGTAAAGTTTGGGTCTGGACCACTATGATAACATGTATATATACGAGTTTGATTTAGCAAAAAAAAAAAGATATTTAGGCAGGCACGTGTAAAATTCCCCCCAGCCGACCAATCTTGTATTCGCCACTGAGTTCTACATATTATTATTATTTTGCATCGCTAGAGATACCTTGTTTTTGTTCGTTGGATTAATTGTTTGAGCTCAATTAAGATATTTTTGTTGTTGTGGTTGTTGCAGAAATGGAAGATTTCATGTTTTAGGCATGAGGATTTTGCTCCAGTGGATCCGAAGTCTGATGGTGTTGAACACTGTTTACCAGAACAACTGGTGAACAAGCCTGAAGTTGATAGTTCCACTGATGTTAAAAGGGATTGGATATCAAGTGTTCGAGAGGTATTGTTATTCTTTTTTGTTTTTGCAGTTATCTTTGTTTGCAGGCCTGGAAGTTGTGTATAGTTACTCAATAATTGTTTCTGGTGCTTGTGCTTGGTAACGGAAAACTAAATTTGGGCAGCTGAGTGAGTCAGTATAGTTAAGATGAAGATAGTGAACTTCTTTTTGATTATAGGTTTAAGGTCATAGCTTCGGTGAATTTTAGTTCTCTTTCTTCCTTGTTGGATGCCTTAATCCGGTTGTGAGATGAGCTTGTTGTAAAGTAATGTTCATTTGTTGTGGAATGAATGACTTTAAAGCCTTGACATGTATCTACCATGGAAGACGCATGTTTTCACATTGGACACAAGTACATATGTACCTGATGATGGTGGTTCCTGAAGGCTCATAAATAATATCCTGCCAAATGTAATACATCGTTTCACGGGGTATATAGGAATTTCTGGTTTTTGGTTCTGTGAAGATTTGAAGGATCAATAATTCACTTCTGCTAATTGTATGTAAAAATTGTCCTGTATGATCTGTTGAAAAGAATTTCCCGCACAAAGTAATGTTCGTTTCTTATGGAATGACTTTAAAGCCTTGACATGTTATGTTACCATGGAAGACAGCATGTTTTCGCATTGGATGTGAGTACATGTGTACCTGATGATGGTGGTCCCTGAAGACTCATGATACATCATGTTTTGAACATGGTATAGGCATTTCCGGTTTTTTTGTTCTAAGACGATTAGAAGATTTGAAGGATCAATAATTCACTTCTGCTAATTGTGTGCAAAAATTGTCTTGTATGATCTGTTGTAAAGAATTTCCCTTGGCAAGTTGACATTTCCCTGAAGCTTTCCCAAAACGCTCATATTCGTTAACGTTTTCTTACGTCTAGTTCTTCAATTTGGTTTTCAGGCAATAGTGTTTGCAGGATACTAATTTTTGCTATAAAAAGCTATGTGGTTAGTAATTTGGACTTTAAGTTTAAGTTCTATGTTTCAGGCTGCAGATGTAGTTCTCAAGGCAATTGGGAGCCAGTGGACTGTACCCTGGACAGCAGAGACCATAATGCAGGCAAGCTTTCACCTCTTCGTTATTTTATGAAGGTTTATCTAGGAATATTTGCGAGAACAGTGAATAGTAGGAGTGTCAAAACAGGTTGTCGTGTCATAATCATGTTGTGTTAATGTTTAGAAGGTTTGCGGGAGTAGTGAATAGTAGGAGTGTCAAAACAAGTTGTCGTGTCATAATCGTGTTGTGTTATGTGATATGTATAGTCCACATGAGTATATATGATATGAATGCAACAAAGATAAAAATCGTGTCAAACGGGCTGTGTCAAGCGAGTTGCTATAAATGATAAATTGTGTTGTCGTGTCAGAAACTGACAGTCCTAATAGCAACTGGTGGGGATATTGTGTGAATAGCGAGAGGTGGCAATTTCTGACATGAAAACACGATTTACAGAGACAACCCGACTTACATGACACGATTGACACGGAATTCATTTTTCTTGCATTTATATCATATGTGACTATATGGAACATATATATGAGATAACACAATTTTGACACGAAACCTGAATTTTCCACCTCTATCACTGATACAATTCTAATCTCATTGATTTCCTCCTGTATATAAATTAGTTAAATGTAGAATGCATGATAATTTGAATAAAAACGATTGTTTAATGCTTATAATCAAGCTCCGGAACGAGCTAATATCTCGCTGTAATACAGGTGATGATTCTCTGGGTTGTCTCGTTCTGGTTCATAGGATCCTGGGTGATTCCATTTGCAGCCCACATGGCAGGTTTCAACAAGGACTCCCTAACATTTAGAGGACAAGCTTTATTCAGCCTCGTGACCGATGTAACAGAAGGCATTGCCGGGATCGCAATTCTCCACCGCTGCTTATCTCGGTTCCGTCCCCTCACATCAGATTGGTTTAAGTTTAGCCTAAAAGGTAACTGGATGTTTGATGTTGCTCTCGGATGCTTCATGTTTCCCTTAGTCAACCGCCTTTCACAATTCAACCTCAGCCTACTCCCCATTCTGCCCTCCGCACCCGTCACAATCTCAAGCGTCGAGCAGTCAATAGCAGCACGGGATCCAGTAGCAATGGCATTGTACGCAATAGTAGTTTCAGTTTGTGCTCCTATATGGGAAGAAATAGTCTTCCGAGGCTTCCTCCTCCCTTCCTTAACTCGGTACATGCCCGTCTGGTGCGCAATCCTAGTGAGTTCAATTGCCTTCGCATTAGCTCATTTCAATGTACAGAGAATGCTACCGCTTATATTCCTCGGGGTCGTCATGGGCGTTATTTTCGCCAGGTCGAGAAATCTGATGCCGTCAATGCTCTTGCATAGCCTCTGGAATGGCTTTGTGTTCCTGGATTTAATGAAATAACTTCCGAATTGAACTTATCGATCATTAACACGATCAATCAGAGGATCATATCGCATTGCGGATTCCGGCGACATCATTAAAGATTTAGGCAATGTTGATTCAGAGTTGTGAATAGTTGCAGCAGCAGAAGTGGAAATGGTATTGACAGAGACATAGTAGTCCAGAATATGTTTGATGTCTGTAATTATACAAAGGGGCAAAATGGGGAGAAAAAGATTATTCCTTTTGGCCCGTTGAGATCTTGCATGTCGAAATTGTAATACGCTTTATTCGATAAATCACAAACTTTATTTTTTATGGTGCGGTGCTCGATTGGTTTTCATTTTCGTAATTTTTTAACAGTAGAATAAAAGTGTTTGGTTAGAATTAAAAAAACAACTTATAATAATTATTTCGGAAAGAAAAATATCAGTAAATAGTTAATGGTAATAACAATCAATAGATATGAATAGGTAAAGACTTAATAAATTGATATTCATTTGTTAAATGAATAGAGTCAAATTGATACTCAAAATTAGCATAAACAGTTAATTTAGTCTAAATTAATTTTTGGTATTAGTTCGGTCCTTAAAGTTGGCATGAAAGGTTAAACTAATTTATGATTAAATCAGTCCTGAAAGTATAATGTATATCTGATACTCGAATTTTACTATTTTTACATTTCAATATTTGAAATATATTTTTATACTTAAAAAAATTATATTTTGCATAATCGTCGGATTTTTTGGCATCATCACATTACTTTAAGTGTTAGTGCATCGATACTATTAGTGCATTGATATTATGTACTGACGGTAACCCTTTTTTGAAACTATGAATATTGTACTGAATTTATTCTTTTATTTCTTTTAAATAAAAAATTTCAAATTGTTGACTAATGAAATAATAATATTAAGTAATAACATATGACAAAAATAAATTTAAGATAATTTTATTTATAAAAAGAATATATCAAATTTTGAATAAGAATTAATTGAATTAATTTTAATTTTTTTAATGAAAAATTATATTAAGTGATAAAATGTGAGAAAAAATAAAAGCCAAAATTGATTCAAAAAAAATAAATAATAAAAGCCAAAATCGTACTAATAAAAGAAATCTCTAAAAATCTCTCGAAATAGGAGTATGGGTCACGAACAATTAATTATGATAGAAACTCTTCAAAAAAACAGAGGCAAAAAAACCCTCACTAAATCACTTAATGCGTTGATATTCTACACTGACGCATAAATTAAGCATTAACAGCAAAGCATTATGTAACTAGGTAGAATATAATAGTTTTTAAGCATAATAATAGATTTCAAATATCAAAATGTAAACATGATAAAGTTCAGGTATGAAAATAATATTATATTTTTAGGACTGATTTGATCATTGGTCAATTTAACTATTTATGCCAAGTTTAAGAATCGAATTGATAAATTGATAAATTGACCCTTCATGCCAATTTTAAGGGTGAATTTGACCCTTTATTATTTGTTAAATTAGTTAAAAGGCACACATGTCAATATGATATGAGTGAGTTTTTTCTTAATTAAGAGTCAAATTGGCATTAGAGTTGGTCGACACGATGAAATTACATTAAAAATCAGATTTTAATTTTTATTTATAATTATCAAAATCTTTTTATGTATTTTATCATCGTATTAAAATATCATAATATCATAACTTTATTTTTGTTTTTATTAAATTTCCAGTTATTCACCTATAAGGAAAAAAACAGTTTAAAAAAAAAACCAAACAGATTTGACATTTAAATAAATTTATTTAGGAATACGTGACGCTTATAAATAATTTCTCAATCATGACTATTGTGTAATTTACCCTTATTTTAACCAAAAGAAGTTTGGGTATCAACTCAGTTACAAAGTTATTAATATTTGATAAATTGGCCCACATTTGCCAAATTTGTAGATATTGAAATTGATTGTATTTAGAATAATTTGTCAAATATTGTCAATGTTGAGTTGATACTGAAATTATGATTTGGACTAAGTTGAATCTATTTGTTAAATTTAGGGACTAAATTGAACTTTAAGTTTTTTTTATTGTAAAAAGTATAATTAAGTTCCTGAATTTTGCCTGTTTTAAGGATCAAACCCCTGATATATGAAATGAGAAGCTCTGATGTGACGCTACGGTTCCCTGCGGTCCAAACCCGGTGCCACATTAGGTTAGGGGGCTGGGCTTTTCGCTTAAATAACAGTCACATCAACATTTTAAATTTTCAATAAGGTATTGCTAAAATTAATCTTGTTTTGAAACTTTAGAGTTATAATTTCATATGTTAGGGCTAAATTTGCATTTCACTGAAAACGTTAGGATAAAATTTGGCATTATCTCAATATCATTTCTAAAATTGATCTTCAGAGTTAAATGTTTATAATTTTGTACGTTAGAGCCAAATATGGACTCACCGAAAATATTAAGATCAAATTTTGTCATTATCCCAATACCATTTCTAAAATTAATCTTGTTTGAAATGTTAAGAATTAAATTTAGATAATTTCGTACATTAAAACCAAATTTACACTTAAAAAAAAATTAATTTTGAGGGAAAAATAATAATGTCAGAAGAACTTGAGTCTGGCGCCTTAGACCACTCGGCCATCCTGACTTGAATGTTTTACATTTTTATTTTTAAAGTATATAACCAAATAATACATTTTAAATTTCATATGTAAAATTTATATTTATATGTTGTTTAACAAGGGGATAAGGTGCAAAAATACCTCTAACGTTAACGATGAGAAGCAATTTTACCCTTAACATCAAAAAATGTGCAATTTTACCCCTAGAATTGACAGTAAATAGTAAATTTACTCTTAACAATGGTAATTTGGATCGTTTGAAAAATAATTAATCAAATTATCTTCTCAATCATAAATAGTGTCATTTACACTTCACGTGTGTGGCATTTTATGAGTCTTTAGTAACAAATCACAACCATATGTGAAAAGATTTAAAATAAAAACTTAAAAAGTTATACTGTATTTTATGAGTTTGAAAAAAACCCAGATGCTTCGTCGAATCTAAAAAATATCAATCTCAAATTTTAATATTAAATCAACTCGTACATAATAAGGAACAAAATATCTGTGTTTTATATTGATTTCTCAAATTGACATAACTTTCCAATGTCAGAGTAAATTTGCTCTTTATTGTCAACCCATTAAAGTAAAATTGTACCATTTTAGACCTTATAAATAAAATTGTTTCTAACTATCAACGTTAAAAGTATTTTTTTTTTTACATTATCTCTTTAACGAACTATAGTAAAAATATCTATTTGATATGTGAAAATTATATTTATATGTTATTTACAAAACTATAGTACAAATATATTACTAAATATATTGGAATAAACACCATAAATTATTTACAAGGGATAAGTTTAAAAATACTCATAACATTTATAGCCAAGAATAATTTTACCCGTGACATCTTCTTTAATAATATTGATTCGGGTTTACTGTGATTTTCAGAGGTGCCAGCATAGCTGGAATGTCTGTTTTTTGCACTTCTCGCTAACCGGCCTTCAATAAAAAAATAATAATTGCATAACTATTGTTTTTAAAAAAAGATTTAATAATTTTTTATAATTTAATAATAGAATTGGAGATTAATTTTTTTAAATTCGGTAAAATATTTGATTTTTTTCAACTCATACAAAATACAGTATATTTTTTTTTAATTTTTTTTAATTTTTTTCATATCTAATCATAGGTTTATGATCTATTACTAATTAGTGATAAAAAAATGATGCACATAGGACGTGCAAGATTCATGACCCATAAGACAGTTTGTTGAATTATTTCTCAAATTGATTCAACTTATCAACGTTAGGGGATAAAATTGCTATTGGATGCCAACCTTAGGAGTAAAATTGCACCATTTTAGACATTAAAGGTAAAATTACTCCCGACTGTAAATGTTAAGGCTATTTTAGACCTTATCCCTATTTACAATATATTTTTTTTATGGAAATTCACAACTTCTTTTCAGAAAAATTAACAATATTTTTAAGTATTAATATATACTAGAAAATGACCCTTGTTTCGCTCGGGAAAAAAATTAATTTAAATTGTGTTACATTGAATTATAAATTTTAATCTGATTAGTAAATTATGATGGAAAAGGCAGTTCATGTCCATGCAATGAAAATTAATTGTTAAAGGTGGAAAAATATACTAAAACCATTATTCAAAGAAGTTAAAAAAATTAGTTGTGATTTGGTAATGATGCGGGGCATCTCCTTCTGGGATCGGGTCCGTACGAAAGAAGTTGGAGGAAGAACCAAGCATAAGCAACAAGCGAGTAAGGAGGCCAAAACAGTGCCACACAACACACCAACAGCTCAGACACGCTCCGCGTGGATAAAAGTACGCTCTGCGTGAAGGAAAGTGACCCGGAGAAGAGTTCATCAGCCAAACTACACCCCGCGTACATTTGGGCACGCTCCGCGTAGAGTGAGTACTGATCCAGAGAAGAGCTCAACAACCAACCTACGCCCCGCGTAGAATTAGACACGCCCCGCGTATAATGAGTACTGATCCAGAGAAGAGCTCATCAGCCAAACTACGCCCCGCGTAGATTTGGACACGCCTCGCGTACCTTCAGCTTAAGAAACTTGCTCCTTACTCCATACTCCCTCCTTATTTACAATCCTGCCACTCCTTATTTACAACCCATGCCACTCCCTATTTACCATCCATGCCACCCCTTTATATTTAACCCATTTTACCTTTATCTTATTATTTTTAAGTAGTTATATTCTTTACCCTTTATTGTAATTTGGCAATTAGGTTTTAGATGATATAAATTTATCTCTTTATCATTGTAATGGTTAACTTTTTATCAATCAAATTATCAACTTCTTTGTGAAGCTTTGTTAAGGTTCTACCTTCAACAATGGGGATTTTATTATTCCTATGGATTTAGTCCATGAAATTGGAATTCACTCCTTCTAGTTTATCTAGAGAAGAACATCTTTGTTAGTTTACGATTAAAACTAACACGTCACAAAACCGATCTGTATCAGTTGGTATCAGAGCCGATCGTTTTCCTTGAATGGAGACTTCTTTCGACTATGGTTCAACCAAATTTATCTCCAAAATATGAAGAAACCTTCAACAAGGGGTTGGAAAACCTCAAAGCCATGGTGATGAGGTATCATGAGAGTTGTAAGGAGGATTTTCGGGTGATAGACGAGCTAACGAGGGAGCTTAAGACATCCGTAAAGAGTCTCAAGCAAGAGTGCCGAAATAGCTCCCAACCAACCATGGAAGTCCCTCCTAAAGATTCATCACCAATCTTTTCCCCTTTACACATTGAAAAGGTAAATCCCAAACTTCCAATTTCTAATGTTGAAGTCATGGAGTGTCCTATTGCTAGGAAGAGATTGGATGTTTGTGGTGTTGTTTGTAGTGTTGAAGTGGATTTAGATTCTCATTGTGGGTTATTTGATAATGATGTTGTGAATGAGAATGTGGATTCATGTGTGGATGAGGAGGAATGAGTTCTTGTAGGTGAGGATGTTGAGTAAACCCGTGTTGCAATGGATGCTCCCCAAGTGTTTGATAAAATACCCCTTAAGCATAACTTTACTTGTGTGTGTGAGGAAAGTGGGGGTATTACTCTTGAGGAAGGGGAGAGTGACCTTGGGCTTATTAACCTCTTTGGGAAGAATGATGAAATTCCATTATGTGTGGAGGTTGATGACTATGGAGATGGGAGAGATGTTGGTGGTTCCACTATAGTTGGTTGTAACATGTCGTTTGGGTCGGGTAGCTATTCAAATGGGTTAGCCGGCTTGAACTATAGGGAGAAGTGGAAGGAAACGAAAGGTCGTGGGAAAGGATGGTTTGTGGACGAAGAGGGAAATGAATTTGAACATGATCATGAAGAAGAGGAGTTAGAAGAGGAGATTGATGAAGAGGAGGACCAATCTGAGAGTGAGCTAGAAAGAAATGAGGAACGTGATTATTATGAAGGCGAATTCGGGGATGAGGTTGAAGAGAGAGAGCACGCTTCCGGAGATGAAATATGTGAGGATGGTGAACTTTGTCATAGTGCCTATGAGTTTGATTATGATGAAGATGGTAGAGTTTACCATGGGGAGGATGAACGTCGAAGCATTGAGTGGAACCAATATGGGGCCGCTTATGAGGAAGACGAAGATGGGGTCTACCATGATGAGAGTCAGCGTCGGTGTGTTGAGTGGGATCGACACGGGGCTCCTTATGAAGATAATGAAGGTAGATTCTATTGTGATGATGAATTGGAGGATGTTGAACGGAACTACAACGAAGATACTTATGAGCATGATGAAGATCGGTTCCGAGATGACTATGAGTCGGGAAATGTTAGGTGGAACCGAAATGAAGATGCTTATGATGGTGAAGAAAATCGGTTCCAAGATGAGGATGAGTCGGGAAGTGTTGAGTCGAGCCAAGATGACGACACTTATAAAGTTGATGATGATGGCAATGAGCATAATGTTATTTGGTGACTAGGGTGCCAATGCCTAGTGAAGAGGAGCCTAGCCAACGTCATCGATTATTTAGAACTTGATGCTTAGTTCTTGAGAAGAAGTGTGAGATGGTGATCGACAGAGGAAGCCAAGTGAATATCATTAGTCGGTCCTCCATGAGCAAGTTTGGGTTGGTTCCCGAGCCACATCCTAGACCTTACCGCCTTAGTTGGGTTAACGAGGTGGAAAAGCTTCAAGTTACTCATTGGTGTAAAGTTCCTTTCACTATTGGAGCTTATGGAGATGAAGCTATGTGTGATGTTGTGGAGATGGGTGCTTGTGATGTGCTCCTTGGTAGGCCATGGCAATTTGATTGTGATGCCTCATATGCGGGAAGAAGCAACACCTACACCATACGCAAAGGCGGAATCTGATATGTCCTTACACCTTTGAAGAGTTCTCCTAGTAAGAAAACGGAGACCACTTTGGAAGATTGTCCAACTCGGGAGTTGAATATGAATGGGTGCATTGGTGGAACAAGTGAGACATTGAATCATCTTGACTTGGGTTCCATGGAAGAGTTAGCTAGCCACTCTCCTAATGAAGTCAAATCCAAAGAGGAGAATGAATTTGAGAAAGGGGAGAGCAAAGTTGGGAGTGAGGAAATTGAGCCGATGTCCGAGGGTGACAAGTATGTGTCTTTCAACGAGCCACCTAAAGGGCTCTTTAAAGGGCTTCCACCTTTGAGGAAGATACCACGAGACACAGCATGGGATCCAGGAGATAATGCACCTAGCTCTACATATGGTGAGTTGAGCTCTAGAGAGGAGGAGGAAGGTTGCTCTATGAAGCCTATTGATAGCACCGAGATGCCTAGCACAAGCCACATGTAAAAGAATCGAGTCACTCATTGGGTAAAATCTGAACTTATTCTTTTGTGCTTGGTTGAAATATATGTGTTGGAAGCTTGGTTGTGTATGTTGAGGGAGAACCTTTCCTATGAGGAGCCCATGAGGGGTGATTTTGTCATGAGGAATGGGAGTTTTATGTTGAGGGGTGATCTTTTCATGAGGAATGGGAGTTTTATATTGAGGGAGGATCTTTCCTATGATGAGCCCATAAGAGGTGATCTTGTTGTGAGGAGTGTGAGCTTCATGTTGAGGGAGAACATTCCCTATGATGAGCCCATGAGAGATGATCTTGTTGTGAGGAATGTGGACTCTATGTTGAGTGAGAACCTTCCCTATGATAAGCCTATGAGAGGCAAGCTTGTTGTGAGGGATGTGAACTTTATGTTGAGGGAGAACCTTCCCTATGATGGGACCATGAGGGGTGATCTTGTTGTGGGCTTTGGTGATTGTTTGTTGAAGGGGAATGGCTTCCCGTGGAATCTAGAGAAGATGGAAGGAGGTCAAGACTTGGTAAATTCGGAACTCACTATGTTGTGCTTTGTTGACATGAATGTGTGTGGGTATGTGGTGTGCTTGTTGAGGAAGCATCAACCTTATGAGGAGTCAATAAGAAGCGATCTTGTGATGAAGAGAGTGAGGTTTATGAAGTCTTTGATGAATGGGGATAGCCACCCAAGAGATGTTGAGGAGGTAGGAGAAATTCAAGACTTGGGGAGTAATGGCCAAGTTAGTAAAGTGGCAAGTCTTGAAGTTCCAGGATTGGTAACCCAAGGTGAGGGAAGAGCTACTATATATGTGCTTAGGTTCACTATGATGTGGGTTGACAAGTGTCGCCGGGATATTTCGTTTGATGTGGGCCATGGGCAAGGAGAGATTGAGCATTGTAGTCGGGTTAGTGGAATGAGTGATAACAAAGTCCGGGCATATTCAAGTCAAAATCATGTTTGGGTTGTGAAGAGTACTCAAGGGATCGCTCCAATTTGGGTTGATATATGGCGCCGGGACATGTCACTTGAGGTTGGCTATGAGCGAGTGGAGGTTGAGCCTAGCATCCGGGTTGATGGCGTGAGGTATATTGAGGTTCGGGCATATTCGACTCAAGGCCATGTTGGGGTTTTGAAGAGTTCTTATGGGATTGATCCTAGTTGGGTTGATATGTGTCGTCGGGACATTCCATTCGAGGTAGGCCAAAAGCAGAAGATGAGCGTGTTGATTCCTCGAGTTCGTGATGGGGGGATCAAGAGGATCCAATGGTGGCCCGTTCAACGAAATGAGGGGCGTTGGAAGATCATCCAAGCATTTATTGGGAAGTGGTTTGACAAGCTTCGCCAAGACATACCATTTGATGTTGGTAGAGGATTCGATATTGGTGGAGATTGGGAGATGAGTACCATGGAAGGTGAAAGCCGGGATGAGGAACTTGTGGAGATATGGGGAAAGGCTCGTGAGGAGAAGGTGAGTCCGGCAATATTTGGAGTGGACTCCTTGAATTCATCTCGAACAACACTTTGGTTCGATTTGAGGGCTTGAGTCCGTTCACAACGAACACGTCTCATCAATATGTGGCAAGCAACTTGGCGTCAAGTTCTTTTTAAGAGAGAGTGTATGATGCGGGGCATCTCCTTCTGGGATCGGGTCCGTATGAAGGAAGTCGGAGGAAGAACCAAGCATGAGCAACAAGCGAGTAAAGAGGCCAAAACAGTGCCACACAACACACCAGCAGCTCAGACACGCTCCGAGTGGATAAAAGTACGCTCCGCGTGAAGGAAAGTGACCCGGAGAAGAGTTCATCAGCCAAACTACGCCCCGCGTAGATTTGGGCACGCTCCGCGTAGAGTGAGTACTGATCCAGAGAATAGCTCAATAGTCAACCTACGCCCCGCGTAGAATTAGGCACGCCCCGCGTATAATGAGTACTGATCCAGAGAAGAGTTCATCAGCCAAACTACGCCCCGCGTAGATTTGGGCACGCCTCGCGTACCTTTAGCTTAAGAAACTTGCTCCTTACTCCATACTCCCTCCTTATTTACAATCCTGCCACTCCTTATTTACAACCCATGCCACTCCCTATTTACCATCCATGCCACCCCTTTATATTTAACCTCTTTTACCCTTATCTTATTATTTTTAAGTAGTTATATTCTTTACCCTTTATTGTAATTTGGCAATTAGGTTTTAGATGATATAAATTCATCTCTTTGTCATTGTAATTGTTAACTTTTTATCAATCAAATTATCAACTTCTTTGTGAAGCTTTGTTAAGGTTCTACCTTCAACAATGGAGATTTTATTATTCCTATGGATTTAGTCCATGAAATTGGGATTCACTCCTTCTAGTTTAGCTAGAGAAGAACATCTTTGTTAGTTTATGATTAAAACTAACACGTCACAAAACCGATCTGTATCAGGTAGTTCATGGATATATCCACTTATTCCGAACAGACACAAAATTAACCGCTTTTGCTAGAGCATGAGCAGCCGAATTCACTGAACACTTAATAAAGGAGATAGAGCATATCTCTAAATCTCATAATAAATGAATACAATCAGAAATATATCAACTAAATACGAAGGACTTCTAAACCTATTTGGATTGCCTTGACTATGATGAGACATTCCG
The DNA here is from genome assembly GCF_963576675.1 of Euphorbia lathyris. Taxonomy (NCBI): domain Eukaryota; kingdom Viridiplantae; phylum Streptophyta; class Magnoliopsida; order Malpighiales; family Euphorbiaceae; genus Euphorbia; species Euphorbia lathyris. The sequence continues at coordinate 138,785,204 of NC_088910.1, read as the reverse complement.
ACTGAATTTGAATTTTCTCACTGGGGCAATACATTTTAATCCAACTTAAAGCTTCTTTGATAGTCATGGCCTCAGCTAGTTGGGGACTGATATTTTCTTGAAAAGCTTCCATCTTATCTAGAATGCATTCTCAAGATTGATTACTTGATGATGTCATAGATGGAAAATGAACTTTTGATGCAAGAATTGAAAAGAAAAGAAAAATTTTGTCAAATGACAAGACAAAATCAAACTTGTCAGATGATAAGACCCATATCCGTTGAACAGCAGCGGAGATGAAAGAACTTCAAATTCTCTTTTTAATAATATTGTTTAACTCATCTTCTTCTCTATTGGGCATTCTTCTGTTTTTCTCTCATCTTTATGCTACTTCTAATTTTAGACTTTCCTATAATAGGAAAGTAAGAGATGTGTTCCAAGTTCTAGGTGTGTTCTAAGCTCATGAAAATGAAAGTACAAGTAAAAATATAATCTAACTAAGCTCAATTAAAATATACTTACTATAAGGGGCGGAACCAGGGGGTTGGGGTGGGCTCGAGCCCCGGTAGGCCTCCGGAAAATTGAGAAAAAAAAATTTAGTAATGGTGTCTGGTAATATTTTGGAAAGAATTATATTGACTCTGTGTAGTATTATTTCAATGTTTAAAGGTAGATCAGATAGTTAAGAATGCTTACTTCAATTTGAGAGGTCTTATGTTTAACTCCCTCCAACCGTATTTTCTTTTAAAAAGTTTTTATTTATTTTAATTTTATTTTTTAATAATTATAAAAACATGTTAACATTATTAATTATTTTATTTTGATAACACTTTTGAATTCATTTTTAATAGGGTAATTAATTTATTAGTCCCTATATTTTGACAAAACACACTGTTTAGTCCCTAACGTTTTTCTCAGTGAATTATTTAGTCCCTGTAGACACCGAGTCGGAGGACCTGTGACGAAAATCTGAAAACAAGACGGTTAAAGCGATTGATTCCTGAAGTTTCGAAAAAATAAAATAAATAGTTACAGTGGGTCGAAGCTGTGATGTGTGTAGTGCGAGTGCTTAGCGGCGGCCGACGCGTGTTCGACGACAGTCGGACACCCGCTCGACGACGCAAAGCGCGCGCTCGACGCTCGGAGGTCACAACGCGTGGACGCCCGACGGCGCAGAACGCGAGCCCGACGGTCACGACGCGTGAGCGCCCGACGGTGCGGAACGCGAGCTCGACGGCCGCGGGGGCATGTACGCCCGACGGTGCGAGACGCGCCCCAGTGGCCATTGGGCGAGCGCCCAACTGCGTCGGGCGGACGCCCAACGACAGTTGGGCGCGCGCGCCCAACCTCGCGTTGGGCGCTCGCCCAACGCTGTTGGGCGACTGCCCAACAATCGTTGGGCGATCGCCCAACAATTGTTGGGCGGCCGCCCAACATGCTTTGGGCGACGCCCGATTTTACTCGGGCGTCGCCCATTGGTCCGGGGACCCGTTGGCATGGATCCCCATGCATTTGAGAGGAGTAGAATTTTGGAGCCTTTCTCACTCTAAACATTTTTAGAGAGAGAAAGTAATTTTTTTTTGAGAAAAATATTTTTTTTTCTCAAAAATTCCGAATTTCCCAAAGTTAAAATTTTTACTAAAAAACATAAAAAACCAGAAAATCACGACTCGTGGAATCAATCGGCTTCGACTGTCAGATACCGAACTTGAGGTATTATCCGAGGACTAGACTCGTTTTATTTTATTTAATTTATTTCTTTTCCTTTATTTATTTTTATGTTATAATTTTATTTATTTTGTTATTTATTTATTTATCACGTTTTATTTAATTTTTCGTATTTATTTAATTCCCGTCTCGTGTTGAATAAAATTCGGTTTTGCTTTAAAATAAAAAACCTCGTTTTGATATCCGATAAAAAGATAGTTCGGATGTTAGAAACGTTGTAATTATAAGTTTTAATTTAAAAGAATTTCCGAATAATGTTTTAAAATAAAAACGTTGTTTTAGGAATTTCTGTTATTGACTATGATCCATTTTTGGTAGTTCGGAAATCCAAAACGATTGAATTAGACTTAATTTAAAGCTTTTGAATAAATCTGGAAACAATTGGAGTGCTGCTGTAATTTTCTGTTTCTGTCACTAATTGCTTTTTACCGACGGATTTTTCGTCGGTAAATCTGCCAAAACGTAAAAAATGCCATTTCAGTCCATTTTTCTTAACTTTTAAGCTTTTAATCCTTAATATATATATATGTATAGTTATGTAATATATATTTTCAAACCATTTTAGATATTTAGTGTATATAATTATTTAGGATATTTGTATATCATTTTTTATTCAATTTTTTTAGCATAGGTATATGTATATATATATTCTCCCTTTTTATTCATTTGAGTTATATTAGATTCTATTTTAAAAGGTTATTTATTTGGACATTTTGGGAACTAATTAGTAAGTATTAGTATATGGATATATGTTATTTTTGGTATTTAAAACTATATTAGTTATGTATATATATAGTTTTGGGATATTTGGGTTATGTTATTGTTTATTATATGAAACTATTTTGGATAAATGTTATTTTCTTATCTAATGAGATTTATTTACTATTTCCACCTCTTTAAAGTATAAATGTATTATATCTAGTATTTTCATATATGTATTATATAGTTTCTTTTTATTAACTTTTATTTTCATATTCTCTTTTTGATTTGAATGTATATATATATGCTTAAATTATTTTCTTTATTCTTTTGGACCATTTATGGGTCCATGTTTCAAATGGGCTTTATTTGGGAGTGAATCTTGGTTTAAATGGGTTTATTATTGTAATTATAATAGGTAAAGAGTCCATTAAATAAAAGGAGAAAATAAATCACAAAAAGAGAGTTTTCAATTTAATTATTTAAACTAATGAATTTTTAGAGGTTCCTAATGTAAATAAATATAGTTGTTTTGTTAATATTTCAAATCGTTTTCAAAACACCACGTTTTAAAACCTTAATCCGTTCCAAAGGCGGATTAAGTGAGCCTTGTAATTAAAATCATTTTCATTGTGAATAATCGAATATTTTGAACCATTTTCTCAAAAGAATTTGTACAAAATAAAATGGACTTGTATGTTTAACCACGTTTTCTTACTAAAGGTTTTTATCTCAAACGTTTTCAAACACTTGAGTCGTTCCAACGGCGATTCGAGTAAACTTCACCAATCGGGGTTTTAAAACGCACCTAAATCGTTCCAACGGCGATTAAGGTGCGAACCACGTAAATAAACTCGTTTTGGGGGGAAATAAGTTAGCATAGAATAAACACACAGCATGACATTTAAATAAAGTTGTAAATAAATCACTTCTTTCTTCCCCCTTCTCTGTGTATGTATAATATAAATGAGTGATTCTTTACTAATGTGGCTTTTCAATAATATATGCTCAAAACGGTTTCCAAAAAAGAGAAAGAAAAGGTTTCAAATGAATTTTAAACTTAAAGACGTATACGATTAGTCCGTTATCGCCTAACATGCTGAGTAGGAGGCCGGTGGTTCATAACCGGGCGATGTCGGGGTGCCTAGTAGCCTTTCTCCGGAAAGGAGCTAGCCTTCTCGGCTCGTACCTAAGTTTCCCGAACCCACACCGGTCTCCCGCAAGGGATCGGTGTTCATTTTCCCATTCGTGGGTGGCGACTCTTCCATATCTCCGAGCTCCGGTCCTGCCGAGCAGCTTGATTCCACGATTGGTTGCTTTCGGCGCCAATCACCGCTTACGTCGCCATGAGGTGTCCACCCCCCGGTCCGCCCGGGAGATTAGACCGCGGCACCTCATCTAACAAGTGGCGACTCTGCTGGGGAAGCGAGAAATTTGATTCCGAAAGGCGTGTATTAAGCCCTTAACGGGGACGGATCGTATTATTTCTTTTCGTATGCATTCATGTGCATTATTGCAAACCTTTTGGGTAATTTCCGCGAAACCTCTAGCGAGAGTCCATTCGTCGCTCGAAAGAGGCTAGTGTAAGTTCCCCCTTACAGTAAGGCGCCAAAGGGTCCCCATCCATTCGTTAGGGGCGAATTTGTGCGGTCCTGTGAGGTCCCGCGCTCAGTCATGTCAGCATATAGTAGCCTTAGAAGTTGCCATAGGATTACCCGTTACTATTTTTGGCATGATAAATGAATCAGTTCGTGTTTTCAAATCGCCATGATACGTGTCTAAATCCTAAAGTATGTAAAGAAAATGAAATGATGCGTTAATATATACTCTTGAGTCGACATACTAATTACCCTAAAACATCGAAACGATTTAAACTAAAGACGACTTAGTCATCTCGTATGAATGAACATGTGTGGCCTGCCTTGTCCCTTTCTGTGTCCCGATGAAGGCACATGTTCAGGAAATGCGTTACGACGTAAGCACGTATTAGTATGAATCGGTTTGGTGTTGAGGATAGTTATACTTCGATTTAAAAGACTATATTAACAGTAGCCGTTATTCACATTCTTTAAATAAATTGGGATAAAACGAGATCATAACGAAACGCAAATGAAGAACATTTCTGTTTCGAACGACCCTGTCATAACGTGAAAAGTTTCGCGCACGTAGCCCGTCCCTTCCGAATAAAAGATGAGCTTTTACGTTATGCCTCGTGTCGTTCTTAAGAGAAATGGACGTGTCCGCAGAAGTGACTAAGAAAAGAAAAGCAAAAAATGAACTAAACGACCAAAATCATTCCGAATTTACGATATATGTTAATCCCGAGCGTAGTTAAAGAAAATAAACCAATGCCATTGAATACGTGCCTCGAACGAGTGTATACCCCGTTTAAAATCTTGAAGCCGAATTAAGCCAAACCATATAATTGCGCCGTATGGACGAGACTGCGGGTTTTGACTAACGACTCGATCATTTCGACCGTTACCAAAACTGCAAGAAATATGGCCCGATGTACGTGTTTGCTTAAGTCGTGCCTAAAGGAAAGAGAACGGTGGTATCCTCGCTTTGAATAGGCATGCGATTCAACGAAACGTTGATTTTCTATAACCACACTACGATGATATATCCCGTGGATTGGGAAGAACAACGAACTGTTGCTAGCCGAAATGTTACCGTGCGCTCAAAATAAGACTCACCGTCTTTTCACGTAGCTAAAATGAGCAAACGGATCCTCGACGCTAAGAACAAACGCGTTACGCGATGAGTCCGTTCCCTAAAATAAAATCCAAAAGTGATTCCATCACTAAATAAATACGTGGTTACGTCTCTCGGTAGATCCAAAAGATCCCGTTGTAATCCAAAAATCGAGACACGAACCCGCACGAACAAAAGGGAACGAGTCATTGACAATAACGAATGATTGGACTAGAAGAATAACTCGTACCACGTTTAAAAACTGAGATGCGCTCAAAGGGAGTCAAAACCCGAACTAATGCGTCTCATAAAATGACGAAAGACGAGTTATTCCGAAAGGACAATCCAACTTGGTCGATTTCTTAGTCACTGAACGCTGATGCGTCAAAAACGAACTGTGTTGTCTGATGGGTGATTTACTTTTCCGCAATAATCGACGATATCACGCGTCCCTTGGACCGCAATGTGAGCCCCAAACCAAAATCCTAGGAAAGAGACTTGGACCGACGAGTGTGTGGAGGAATAAGGGTGGAAGAGAGATGTTGTGATACGTGTAATTAGACTAACGTTTGTTCTTCTTATCTTATATATCCATAAATAAATAAACGCACACACCACGAATCATGCATATAAAATCATGCATACATACTAATGGATACCGTTCGCGCAGATGTCATCATTAAGCGATTGTGGTACCGAGAGAGCAGTCGGCTAGTTAGGCAGTTTGACCAGTTACAGATTGACAGTTCTGAATCGGCAATTGTGGCTTCGGAATCATCTTCGTCCGAGTATACTCAGTCTTCAGCCAGTATGTCTGCGACCGACGAAAAAGTGGCCGGATTGGAAAACTCTATGAACAACATTAATGAGCAGTTAGCGGTGATAGCGGCCCAGTTAGCTAAGCTGGCCAGGAGAGATGATAAAAATGGCAGTAAACACGCTGAGAATGAGGTGAATGATGGACCTCGCTTTGGGAATGAGAATGACTATCAAGATTATATCCGGAAGCAGCTTGAGAAAGAGAAAGCTAAGGAAGAGGAGTGGAAGCAACACATCACGCAGGAGGTGCAGGATCTACGTGGGGGAAGTTCCGGGAGTCAGGACTTTTATAACTTGAAGAATTGTTTGTCGGCAACGGCTTTGCCTTTGAAATTCCGGCTCCCTGACATGAAAAAGTTCGATGGAACGGGAGATCCCACCGCTCACATGAATCAGTATGTTGCTGTGATGAAGCACACGATCCTGACTGAGGATCAGGTCCTAGGGCTGTTTAACACCTACCTAGAGGGGGCTGCCCTCACATGGTTTCATGCATTGCCAATGGTAACAAAGAGGGATTGGAAGGAATTAGCGAAGTCATTCATCACTCAGTATAGCTTTAACACCATGATGGAGGTCACTTTGAAAGAGTTAGAGAGCACTAAGCAACAGGCTGGGGAATCCTTTTCCGATTTCGTGAAAAGATGGCGGGCTAAGGCCGCAGTGATGAAACAAAAGCCGCTCGAGCAAGATCAGATTCGAATGGTGGTTGGCAACACGTTGCCGTATATCAAAAATGAGTTGCGGTATATGCCATTTACGGATTTCAATCAGATGTATAGTTGTGCCTTGACCGTTGAAGGGGATGGAGAGCCGAAGAAAGCTTATATAGGGACTAATAAATTAATTACCCTTTTTAATATGTCTTTACCATTAAGAAAAGTAAACATATTTAATATTCATTTTTATTATGTCTTTACTATTAAAAAAAGTAAAAATGTTTAATTTTCTATTAGTTCAATGCTAGTTTCTAAAAAAAATAATAATATTTTTACAGTTTTAACGCGTTGGAGGCTAAAAAAATTTTGCCCGGCCCTGACGGGCTGGACTTTGAAAATTTTCCGTCAACCGCACTTTGAAAATTTACTGTCAACCACACGATTAATTTTGAATTTTTTTTACTGATATGTTTGAACCCCGGATCATCTGGAGTCCTGTTCCGCCACTGCTTACTATAACATAAAAGATACATATAAAGACACGAACAATTAACGTTACTAAAAGAGTATCCGTGCAAGATAGACTATAATGAAGGAAAAAAGATTGCAGTTTTTGAGATAAATAAAATTTCCTTCCAATCTTTTTGTCTTATGATTCACAAACTAAATGAAGCTACACAACACAACTATCAAAATCTTTTTGTATTGATGTTGATGTTGTTGTTGGTGGGGTCTATTGATGTGCGCGACGCCTAGCGGTAGAGTTTCTTACGACGAAATGTATATGTGTATTATGATGAGTGCTTTGACTATGGATGTGGTCTTTCTAAATGCTCTAAATTCACTAGACATCACGACTACTTAGGGGCAAGTGTACCCCGTCGTATCAAGTAATAATCCGGTTAAGACCGGGTATCGAATCCACGGGATTTATAATTACAAGTATTAGACGACTCGGTTTCGTATGTTATTTAAGTGGCGATTACTTTGGGGGTGAAGTAAGATACAACTACACACTATCCTAACTATTGGCGACTCAGGTTTGTGTAGCTAGAACCCTATGAAGTGGGATGAATATTGATAAGTTATAACCACGATAAATAATGACTCTAAATGTTTACGGATAATAATTTACTCTTGCAAAGACGACTAAGTATAGTAGGACCGACCCGTGAAGCACTTAGACTACGTAATTCCTAGTCAAGGCGTGTCTAATGCGGGGGAATTAGAAACTAGGGCCCGTAAGTTCCGTGGCTTGTCAATTCCTACGGTTTCTGGTTTGTCACTTCCGGTAGGGCAACACCTATATAACTCCCTAAAGATAGCCCGAATGGCGTCGGAAATCGCGTTCTCCTACACAATAGTCAATTATCAATATCAAAACAAGTAGCATATACTAACACGTAAAGGGAAATAGAGATTATAAATCATGAAATTATAAATATGAAATGTATATAAATGGAATACAACCAAGCCTAGTACATAGGAAGAGTACAAGCTAATTAGCACGTAAAAGGGGAGAATCCGCCCTTGAAACTAGCTAACCGGACTCAAAGCCGTCTCCTAGGTTGTGGAGGTGGAACTCTCGAGCTTGGTGACGAATGGTGGAGCGGAACTTCGATGGAATGCCGGAACAACCGAACAAGCTCTCGAGGTGGAGAGTTTAGCTACAAAAACTGAATCTATACTACAACAAGTACAAAACAAGTATAGTTTGCTCTCTAGTGTGTAATTATTTCTTGGTATCAAATGAAGTTCAAGAGCTTTCTATTTATAGACATCAAACAAGGGCAAGCTTGTAATTTCACAAAGCACAAGTATGGAGAAATATTATTTGGTGCAGAAATCCCATGATACGCCCCGCGTAAATTGGTCTACGCCCCGCGTAAATGCCCATTCCGTCAGAAATCTCCTGCATGTGGACCAATTCGTTGTTTTGTTGTCTCAAGCACGCCCTGCGTAGAGGATTGTACGCCCCGCGTGTTTGAGTCTCTGAAGTTTTATTGCTTGAATTGGTGCTTTTACGCCGTGCATAGCTGAAGTACGCCCCGCGTAAAAGAGTCTCTGATCTTTTTATGTTGAAGAACTGCCTTTTATGCCCCGCGTATATGGTGATACGCCTCGCGTATGGAGAGTTGACTCCGGGAGACAATGCAGTCTGACTTTCAGGATTAGGCCAATTATTGCCGACATGTGTCATACGCCCCGCGTAGAATGGCATACTCCCCGCGTATGTTGAGTCAATTCCACATGACTCCTGTGGATAAGGCAATTATTGCTGACACCATGTTTCACGCCCCGCGTAAGGGATGATACGCCCCGCGTATGGAGTGGATTTTTGCTCCTTTCTCGTACCTGAAATACAAATCTTGCGAGCCGAGTTAGCTTGACGTTTTTATTTCCTAAACTAATAAAAAACGAGGAAAATTAACTGAAAGTACGAGATTTATTTTTATTTCTTTATTTTATCAAAACACTTTATTTTTGTAATTAAACTTATTTATTTTTATCCAAAATCAATCCGTAAATCACGCTAAAAGATAGGGGTAAAATACCCCTATCAAACCTCCTCGGACTTTAAAGTTTTACTTGTCCTCAAGTAAAAGAAATCGAAAGACAAGGGATTGAGAAAATTAAGAAACAAACCGAAGGTTGGTTTTGCCAAGTGCGTGATTTCAAAGTTATGGTTTTGTGCAAAGGTTTTGGTAAGTACCTACGCAAACAATTGAGTACGGAACTTGTTTGAAACCTCCATGATCAAGATTTAATAGGCAATATTAACGGGGGTTGATTATCTTTTGAAACCCGATAGTACCTCACCAAGGGATTTCGCTCTTACGCTCAATTTTAGGTGGGTCGGTGTTTTAGCACTCTTCTTTGCACTTACTCGAGATCATGTTGAATTTGCATTTTTATCCGGGTTTTTCCTCCTAAAATATGGTTAGGCAATATTAAAAATGAACCCGGAGGGGGGTTGTAATGTGGGTGGCTTCTTTAGTGGTTAGTTTAAAGAAACTCGAGTTCAAAAATACCGTTTTGTGATTGCACCGTATCATTGGTTATTTCGGCTTTGGCGAATTTTACAAGACGTACTTCAAAATTACTCGGGTGGAGCTTTAGAATGCCTTTTTATTTTTATCGTATCCTTTGTTTTGATAGAGGCACAAAAACAATATTTTGAAAACTTATGGTGCTCATTTGCTAAGGCTGTGACTTATTTCGGGTAATTCGGGTGCAACTTGATTATGTCGGTAATTGAACAAGAGGAAAAAGGGTTAAATGTTAAGAGGGTATTTAACAAAAAAGTTGGTTAATAGGCTCGAAGGGGTTTCTTAATGTTCAATGAAAACGAGAAAAATAAATTAAGAAAAATTAGCCTAAGTGGGTTCAGTTTATCATCTATTGCCTTTTTACCACAAGTAAGTGTACTTAACCCGGTATTGGATGCAAATTCTATGAGTCGGTTGAAGTCAAAGCTCTCGAAAAATTGTGAAAGAATTAGAGTTCTCGTACGAACTCTTCTAGGCTCAAAAATACCTCACAAAGATTCGGGTTTAAATTGTGTACTATCAAGTTTTCGCTAAATTCTCAACTATCCCGTTTTTATTGCCTTTTTAAAGTTTATTATGGAGATGACATTCGGGTTAAGACTCAATGTCTTAGTTTAGTACTAATCCTAAGTTTTGCACAAATTCCCTAACTTTAAGATCAAGACTAAAATTTCTTAATCGAATCATTCCTTTATGTTCCGACACTTTTATTTTTGATGACAAATAACGGAACTTTAATTAATTTCCGAAGGGGGGATAACGTGTCGGGAAAATTTAAAAGAGTTAATAAATTAGTTTAATTATTTTGTTGTTATTAAATTTTTATTTTTGTTTTTGGTAGTGCAAAACAAACGTTAAGTGCGGGGTTGCACGTCCCTCCGCGTTATTTAAAATGACGCCTATTCCAAGGGCGTCGCAAAAAGAAACTAAAACAAAAACAAAAATAAAGCTAAGGAAGGGAAAGAGAAAGACCCTTAGTGGTCAGGGGCCCTACGCGAGGCGTGCCCAGGGGGCGCCCCGCGTAGGGTGGCATTTTTATATCCCTTATTTGGGCAGAGACTCAAGTACGCGGGACGCAATAGGGAGGGCGCCCCGCGTAAGTCGGTGTTTTTATTGTTTTTGGAGTCAGAGACTCAAATACGCGGGGCGTAATAGGGGACGCCCCGCGTGTTTGAGTTTCTGAACTTTAGGAACCACGGAAAGGAACTCATACGCGGGGCGTAAGAGGGGGTACGCCCTGCGTAAAAGGTGTCCCTTGTAGAATTTTGGATCAGAGGCACAAAGACGCGGGGCGTGCATAGGAAGACGCCCCGCGTATTGTGTCGAATTGGGATTTGGCTTTCCGTGGCTGGGAAGCGAAACGAAGAAAACAAGGAAAAATTGAACAGATATATACAGGGAGTTTGAGAGAGTCAAACCAATGCTACGTTTAGAGTCGGAGTAGCTCGACTTTCCTTTGCGATGTGCAAGCTTACGGTGGTACGAGGAGTGTGGTTTCGCCTTGTTGTGGAAAAACGCCGCCGCGGTATATCTTTAGACGGTGGCCATTGACCCGCAGGGTTGCATTGTTGGGACCTTGGATTTCACATGCTCCGGAGGGGTGCACATTGATGACGGTGTATGGTCCCGACCACCGACTTTTCAATTTTCCGGAAAATAACCGGAGGCGAGAATTGTAGAGGAGAACTTGATCCCCCTTGTTGAACTCCCGAACTTGGATGTGCTTGTCGTGCCACCGCTTGGTACGTTCTTTATAGAGTTTGGCATTTTCGTATGACCCTAAGCGGAGTTCATCAAGAGTATTGAGTTGGAGGAGGCGGTGTTCTCCCGTAGCCTGCATGTCAAAATTTAAAAATTTCAGCGCCCAATAGGCTTTATGTTCCAATTCCACGGGCAAATGGCATGATTTTCCAAAAACTAGACGATAAGGGGACATCTCGATGGGTGTCTTAAACGCCGTGCGGTAAGCCCAAAGAGCATCATCGAGCTTTAAGCTCCAGTCTTTTCTAGAGGAGTTAACCGTTTTTTCTAAAATACGTTTTAACTCTCGGTTAGAAACCTCAACTTCCCCACTAGTTTGCGGGTGGTAGGGTGTAGAGACTCGGTGTGCAACCCCATATTTAAGTAAGAGTTGATCGAATTGTCGGTTGCAAAAGTGGGAACCCCCGTCGCTAATGATAGTCCGAGGGGTTCCGAACCGAGTGAAAATGTTTTTCTTTATGAATTTCCCTACCGCCTTAGAGTCGTTTGAAGGTAAGGCAATGGCCTCCACCCATTTGGAGACATAGTCAACCGCTACAAGAATGTAAGCGTTGTTATGCGACTTAGGGAAAGGTCCCATGAAGTCTATCCCCCAAACGTTAAAAAGTTCGCAAACTAAGATCCCTTGTTGGAGCATTTCGTGTTTTCGGGAAATGTTTCCGCTCCTTTGACAAGAGTCACATGATTTGACGAAGTCTTGGGAATCTTTGGACAAAGTAGGCCAATAAAACCCACATTGTAAGACTTTTGCCATAGTCCGACTAGGGCCAAAATGGCCCCCCGGCTCTTGGGTATGACACATATGTAACATATGATTAACCTCTTCTTCCGGTATACACCTATGAATAATGTTATCGGCACAAGATTTGAACAGATAGGGTTCTTCCCAAAAATAATGCTTAGCATCGTGAAAGAATTTCTTACGCTGCTCATATGTAAGGTGCGGGGGAAGAATATTATCGGCTTTGTAGTTTGCCATATCGGCATACCAAGGTAAAGATGTTACCGCGTAGAGTGCTTCGTCGGGAAAGGTCTCCTTAATCTCAACAGCTTCCGAAGATTCGCCTTGCTCGCCTTGTAAGCGAGAGAGATGATCGGCCACAACATTCTCCACTCCCTTTTTATCTTTGATCTCGATGTCGAATTCTTGTAGGAGTAGGATCCACAGTATCAAGCGTGGTTTGGCGTCCTGCTTAGTCATCAAGTACTTGAGAGCTGCGTGGTCAGCGTATACGATAATTTTGGATAACACAAGATATGACCTAAATTTATCGAAAGCAAAAACAACGACAAGCATCTCCTTTTCCGTGATGGAATAGTTTTGTTGGGCCTCATTGAGCGTTTTGCTCGCATAATAGATAGGGCGAAAGAGTTTATCCACCCGTTGGCCCAAACAAGCGCCTACAGCCAAATCACTCGCATCACACATGAGTTCAAAAGGGAGGTTCCAATCGGGTTTCACCATGATAGGTGCATTAACTAGTTTTTCCTTTAGCGTATTAAATGCAAGTAAACATTCGGGGGAAAAACTAAATTCCGCATCCTTTGCAAGGAGTTGGGTCAAGGGGGTTGCTATCTTAGAGAAATCCTTGATGAATCGTCTATAGAACCCCGCATGACCCAAGAAACTCCGAATTCCCTTAACGTTGATTGGTGGAGGTAGTTTTTCAATTACCTCGATCTTGGCCGAATCGACCTCGATCCCCTCCCTGGACACCTTGTTTCCCAAAACAATGCAATCTTGAACCATAAATTGACATTTTTCCCAACTGAGCGCAAGGTTAGTGTCTTCGCAACGTTGGAGGACCTTATCAAGATTACTTAAACAAATTTCAAAGGACGACCCAAAAACAGAAAAATCGTCCATGAAGACTTCCATGAAATCCTCAATCATTTCGGAGAATATAGCCGTCATGCACCTTTGAAAGGTGGCGGGGGCGTTACAAAGCCCAAATGGCATCCGCCTATATGCAAATGTCCCATACGGACAAGTGAATGTCGTTTTTTCCTGATCCGAAGGATCGACGGGAATTTGCATATAACCGGATAAGCCATCGAGGGTGCAAAAGAATTTATGACCCGCCATTATTTCCAACATTTGGTCGATGAATGGCAAGGGAAAATGATCTTTTCGGGTGGCTTCGTTAAGTTTTCTATAATCAATACATACTCGCCACCCGGTTACTTTCCGTGTGGGGATTAATTCCCCTTGATCATTTTCCGTCACCGTTGTGCCCCCCTTTTTGGGAACACATTGGACCGGGCTAACCCATGGACTATCGGAGATAGGAAAGATTATACATGCGTCGAGGAGTTTGATTACCTCGGCCTTCACTACCTCTTTCATATTGGGATTAAGCCGTCGTTGCGGCTGCACGGAGGGCTTGACTTTATCCTCCATAAAGATGCGGTGTGTGCAAATGGTGGGGCTGATCCCTTTTATGTCGTGAATGGTCCACCCAAATGCGCCTTTATGTTTTTGTAATACCGCAATTAATGCTTCCTCCATTTCCGCTGTCAAAAGCGAAGAAATAACAACCGGTAAGAAATTAGGAGGTTGCAAAAATACGTATTTTAAATTAGGAGGCAAGGGTTTGAGTTCCAAAGTTGGAGGTTCCTCAAGGGAGGTCTTCGGCTTTGCTTTGCTATCCCGGTCTAAACCCTCAAACCGGCTCCTTGCCAACAGACATCGTTCTATTTTGGAGGAGTATTCAAACGGCTTGTTCAATGGCTCCTCATCCAAATGCTCAATACCATCTATTTCCGAAGAGGTTCCCGCGGAAGACGTATCACAAAATTCTTCAACAAAAAGATCAATGGAGTCCACGAAATTTACAGAATTACAATCCGCCATGGTATTAGATGGAAATTTCATGGAGTTATACACGTTAAATTCTACCTCTTCGTCTTACAACCGTAGGATGAGCTTACCTTCGTGGACGTCAATGAGAGTCCTACCTGTTGCAAGGAATGGTCGTCCTAGGAGGATTGGTACCGAATCGTCTTCCGCCATATCGAGCACTACAAAATCGGCGGGGAAAATGAACTTGTCCACTTTCACTAAGACATCCTCCACAATTCCTTTTGGCCGGGCAATGGATCTATCGGCCAGCTGAAGCGTCATATTGGTAGGCTTAGGTTCTCCCAAGCCGAGCTTCCTGAATACAGATAAAGGCATTAGATTGATGCTAGCACCCAAATCACATAAAGCTCTCCTAAACTCAACATTACCAATCGTGCAAGGGATAGAAAAACTACCTAAATCCTTGAGTTTAGGTGGGAGTTTGTTCGTTATAATCGCGGAGCATTCCTCCGTGAGCGCTACCGTCTCATTATAATCCAACTTCCTCTTTTTGGCGAGGATTTCTTTAAGAAACTTCGCATATGTGGGCATTTGCTCCAATGCTTCCGCAAGTGGAATGTTAATGTGAAGTTTCTTAAAGATTCCAAAAGCTTGCCGTATTGGTGGTCCAATTTTTCCTTTTTAAGTCGTTGTGGAAAAGGGAGCTTCGGCACGTAAGCTCCAATTGGGTCACACACATTTTTATTCTTATCCAAGGAAGTTGAGGGTTTTGGATCCGAACCGGGGTTGCTTACCACTTCCGGTTCATTACTTACCTGTGGAGCGGGTGGAGTCGCCTTTGGAACCGGTGGTTCCAAACCCTTACCACTACGGAGAGTTATTGCTTGTGCGGTCTCCCAATCTTTTGGTCTCGGGTTTTGTTCGGTGTTAGTCGGGGGAGACCCATGTTGTCTCCCTTATCGTTGGCGACTTAATTAGGCCACTTGCTGTCCCAAGTCCCTGCAAAATGCTTCATTGTTAGCAAGACGGGAAGATATTTCTTTAAGAAGATCAATTACCATTGCGTCTTGCGCATTGCTAGGAGGTTGTGATTTTTGCCCTTCTTGGTCATGAGGGAATTGGCCCAACCCTTGTTCCACAAATTTACCATGGGGTTCGGATGGGGGCTTCAATACATTCCGCTCGTTATCATAAGATGGAATGTGTTGAAGCCTCCTTCCGTTATTATTATTGTTATGGTGGTGATAAGCATGCGTGTTAGGATAGGAGTTATAATGAGAATTATACCTTTGTTGTCCCCCTACATAACTTACGCTTTCGGTGTCACCGGCAAAAGGGCTTCCGGCTTGACAATCCTTACCTTGGTTGCCACCACCACAATGAGAGCACACTAAGACTTGTGCTGAATTTTGGAGGCTCATTTGCGCCATTAAAGCATCCAGTTTCTTGTTCATTTCGATCATGAAGATTGTGGGAGCCTCATCTTCTACGGCAAAGGTTTGATGCTGCGAAGGTCCGACAAGCCGATCTTCTTGCCATTGGACGCTTTTCCTAGCTAATTCGTGAATGAGCTCATACGCCTCGCTTGCTGATTTGCGAAACAAATCCCCACCTGCGGCGGAATCAACGGTTGCACGATTAGTAGGTGTTAGACCATGATAAAAAGTACTTACTAAATCATGCTTAGGGATATCGTGATGGGGACAGCTTCAGAGCAGCTTTCGGAACCTAGCCCAAGCTGAGTGGAGGGCCTCATATCCAAGTTGCCGAAAGGAAGTGATATCTTTTCTCAATTTAACCGTTTTAGAGGGCGGGGAGTAGTAAGATAGGAACTCCTTCTCGAGTTCCTTCCACGATGTGATCGATCCCGCCTCTAACGAGTGCAACCATTCCAACGCATGTCCTGTCAAAGAAAAAGGAAATAGTTTTAGTTGGACGGCCTCAACTGGAACATTATTTTGCCGTGATGTTTCGGCACACATAAGAAATTTATCAAGGTGTTCGTTAGGGTTTTCATGGGGTTCCCCTCCGAATTGACCGAATTGTTGAATTAATTGGATCATGCTAGTCTTTATTTCAAATGTGTCGGCCGAAATGGTGGGGGCAACGATTCCGTGGCGGATTTGAGGACGATGTGGAGCAAGAATCTCCAACATCGAATGCGTGTCGTTGCCTTCACCATTACGGTCGTTATTCACGGGCAGTTCTGGCACCCTTTGGTTGATCTCGGGCTGGTTAGCTTCATCGTTGAGATTTGTCATTCTCTCTTTTCGAATCCTACAAAGAGTACGTTCAATTTCGAGATCAATAGGAATAAGAGAATCACTTTTCGATCGGGTGTGCATAAAGTAAAAAGAAGTGTAAAAGAATTATCCACAAGAAAGAATAATGTTAGTCAAAGTATATATAAACAATTTATACAAAAAGAATGCTTAAACTAACAATGAAACGTTTTTGTCTAATATTGTAGGAGATTATAAATCCCCGGCAACGGCGCCAAAAACTTGATGTGTGCGACGCCTAGCGGTAGAGTTTCTTACGACGAAATGTATATGTGTATTATGATGAGTGCTTTGACTATGGATGTGGTCTTTCTAAATGCTCTAAATTCACTAGACATCACGACTACTTAGGGGCAAGTGTACCCCGTCGTATCAAGTAATAATCCGGTTAAGACCGGGTATCGAATCCACGGGATTTATAATTACAAGTATTAGACGACTCGGTTTCGTATGTTATTTAAGTGGCGATTACTTTGGGGGTGAAGTAAGATACAACTACACACTATCCTAACTATTGGCGACTCAGGTTTGTGTAGCTAGAACCCTATGAAGTGGGATGAATATTGATAAGTTATAACCACGATAAATAATGACTCTAAATGTTTACGGATAATAATTTACTCTTGCAAAGACGACTAAGTATAGTAGGACCGACCCGTGAAGCACTTAGACTACGTAATTCCTAGTCAAGGCGTGTCTAATACGGGGGAATTAGAAACTAGGGCCCGTAAGTTCCGTGGCTTGTCAATTCCTACGGTTTCCGGTTTGTCACTTCCGGTAGGGCAACACCTATATAACTCCCTAAAGATAGCCCGAATGGCGTCAGAAATCACGTTCTCCTACATAATAGTCAATTATCAATATCAAAACAAGTAGCAAATACTAACACGTAAAGGGAAATAGAGATTATGAATCATGAAATTATAAATATGAAATGTATATAAATGGAATACAACCAAGCCTAGTACATAGGAAGAGTACAAGCTAATTAGCACGTAAAAGGGGAGAATCCGCCCTTGAAACTAGCTAACCGGACTCAAAGCCGTCTCTTAGGTCGTGGAGGTGGAACTCTCGAGCTTGGTGATGAATGGTGGAGCGGAACTTCGATGGAATGCCAGAACAACCGAACAAGCTCTCGAGGTGGAGAGTTTAGCTACAAAAACTGAATCTATACTACAACAAGTACAAAACAAGTATAGTTTGCTCTCTAGTGTGTAATTATTTCTTGGTATCAAATGAAGTTCAAGAGCTTTCTATTTATAGACATCAAGCAAGGGCAAGCTTGTAATTTCACAAAGCACAAGTATAGAGCAACATTATTTGGTGCAGAAATCCCATGATACGCCCCGCGTAAATTGGTCTACACCCCGCGTAAATGCCCATTTCGTCAGAAATCTCCTGCATGTGGACCAATTCGTTGTTTTGTTGTCTCAAGCACGCCCTGCGTAGAGGATTGTACGCCCCGCGTGTTTGAGTCTCTGAAGTTTTATTGCTTGAATTGGTGCTTTTACGCCGTGCGTAGCTGAAGTACGCCCCGCGTAAAAGAGTCTCTGGTCTTTTTATGTTGAAGAACTGCCTTTTACGCCCCGCGTATATGGTGATACGCCCCGCGTATGGAGAGTTGACTCTGGGAGACAATGCAGTCTGACTTTCAGGATTAGGCCAATTATTGCCGACATGTGTCATACGCCCCGCGTAGAATGGCATACGCCCCGTGTATGTTGAGTCAATTCCACATGGCTCCTGCGGATAAGGCAATTATTGCTGACACCATGTTTCACGCCCCGCGTAAGGGATGATACGCCCCGCGTATGGAGTGGATTGTTGCTCCTTTCTCGTACCTGAAATACAAATCTTGCGAGCCGAGTTAGCTTGACGTTTTTATTTCCTAAACTAATAAAAAACGAGGAAAATTAACTGAAAGTACGAGATTTATTTTTATTTCTTTATTTTATCAAAACACTTTATTTTTGTAATTAAACTTATTTATTTTATCCAAAATCAATCCGTATATCACGCTAAAAGATAGGGGTAAAATACCCATATCATCTATTTTGAATCTTAATTTGATTAGTAACATTAGTTTTTGGAATGCAATTATTAAGATCTATCGTGATTTTCATTACGTCAATAACCTCTTCAGATGACGGTTCAAAATTGTCATAGGGCTCACTGTCGTCTGATGTTCTTTTAGACGACAGATGCCTTCTGTCATTTGAATCAACCTCACATGACATCAGCCTATTAGTAAGTTATCATCTTACGTAGGGCCGGTCCAAACAATTTAGAGACACTAGGCAAAATAAGTAATAATGGCTCATTTAATAATAAAAAAATTATACGTAATAAAATAGGTCTTTTAATTTTTTTTTTATCAATTGGGTTTTGGAAAGAAATATGCCCTCCTATATAATTTTATCACTATTTATATTAAAAAAAATTAAATTTCATATATACATATAAAGGCTAAAAAAAAATTTGGACCCCTTCCAGCCCTTGGCCCTAGACCGGCGCACCCTAGGCTGGCCCTGATCTTACGCATATTTCGATGACGACTTATTTATTATTACTGTCACCTCTATTACCCTTGAATGACAGTCTGCTAATTAAAAATATCAAGAAATTTTTGTGAATTTGGCATATTAGTAACTGCGGTGACAGTTTGCGTAATGATTTCTATCGTTGTAGCGTGTTACATATGACATAGTTCATATCAATCATCTTAACGGATTTTCATTCGGATGATAGATTTTATGTAATTATTTGTCTTCCTATTGTTCTTTATATGATATTTAAAAAAATCAATATAACTTGTTTTCTTCTTTGCCTGATATTTGAATGAAATTTCTGAGTAATATTCAGATTGACATATAAAGAGACATGCTAAATTAACATTAATTTTTATACATCAAAGATTTGAAATCAAGTTGTAGAAACTGGTCAAGAACAAATAAAAGTAACATACACAAGTTATTTTAAATTTATGAAACTATAGTCGAAAACAAATAGTAATTTGATGTGAGAACTAACATGATATGTTGTAGGTTGTTTTATATTCAACCAAAGTTTAAAATAAATATTAGATTTGATTTTTTTGTAGGATAAATAATTTGCATTTTTATCTAATAATCTTATATTTTAATAATATATTATTTAATCTTTAATTTTTATTTTATTTGTCAGTTTAGTTTTTTAAGTATTTAAAGAGACACTAAACTGATGAATATAATAAAAAGATTAAATACTAAACAATATATTATTAAAATACGATGATTAAATTATGTGTTATGTAAAATATAACGATTAATAAATTATTTATCTTTTTATATATAAAAGTATATGTAATTCTATGAAAAAAAAATATAGAAAAAATAAAAGTATATTTTTTTTATATAAATCCATACTAAAGTTGGTACACAATTCACTAAGAGAAGAAAATAAACCATAAAAGCAAGAAAAAAAAAGGCAAATCTACAACAAAAAAAAAACGAAACACATATTGAATAAAATATTATTAGTTGTCTACGTTACACTAATTATGATTTGTATAGATGAACTATTTCCGTTCATGTTGAATTCAAAAAGGAATAAATAAAAAAAAATTATGAATCACATATACAAGTCAAACGAAAAAGAAATCAAATGAAAATGATGAATTCAAAATAAAATGTAAACAACGAATAAAAAAGTGTGGAGTAATATAATAGATTGAAAAAAAAATAATAGGTTTTATTAGTTTTACAATTATTTTATATATATGGTCAGATAAAAAAGATCAAATTTGATTCTAATATTTTTGAAAAAGTGCATATTTAACTCTAAAAATATGAAATGATGCAAATTTAACTCTAATGTTTTAAGCAATATCAATTTTACACAATGCGTTGTAACTTTGTTAGTGCCGCATTAAATATCTTAGAGGTAATTGATACTTGGAAATAGTTTCATATTACAGTTAAATAACGGTCAAACCACTAACATAAAGCTAAAGATTGATCTTGTTTGGAAAAACAATTTCATACTTTAGAGCCAAAAACTGTATTTCACCGAAAGAATTGGGGTCAAATTTGTTCATTATTTCAATATAATTTAAAAGCGGATCAAAATATTAAAGCGAATCATTATTCCAATATAATTTAAAACCGGATCAAAATATTAAGGTGGAAAAAATGTCAATATAATTTAAAACCGGATCAAAATATTAAGGTGGAAAAAATGTCAGAAGTGGGATTTGAACCCACGCCCTCATAAGAGGACCAGAACTTGAGTCTGGCGCCTTAGACCACTCGGCCATCCTGACTTGAGTGCTACAAATTTATTTTTTAAATTCTATAACCAAATGATAAATTTTAAATTTCATATGTAAAAATTATATTCATATATTGTTTAAAAAACTAAAGTAAAAATACATATTTGATATGTTAAAATTATATTTATATGTTATTTACAAAATTACAGTATTATTCGAAATTAAGGTTGTCTAGATCCCGTCTAGATACTCAAAATTGAGAATCTACTCTGATTTTCTCCTATTAGTCTCCTTAGGCGATTTTTAACCATTTAGACTCCACCTAGGCGGTCTCGACTCCACCTAAACGATCATGAACAAAAACATTTTTATTGTAAATTTATTTTTTCCTGTATTATAATTCATTTTTGAGTTGTTTCAATGTTTTGTTGTTGAGATGTTGATGTTTATATATTTTTAAAGATTGTATATATCACAATATACACATTTTTCCATATTAAATAATTTTATATTATTATTTTTACATAATATAATGCATATTTTAATTGAATTTATAGAACAATTTGTTGATTAACAAATATAAAATATAAAAATACAAATTCAATTAATCCCCGGTTAATCCTCGAGAGTAATATCCGTCCGACTAGCACCTAGCGTTTTTTAAAACTTTGGTACAAATATATTACTAAATATATTGAAATAAACACCATAAAGTATTTACAATATATTTTTTTATGAAAATTAACAATATTTTCTTTCAGAAAAAAATTAACAATATTTTTAAATATTACATTTTAATAGAATTATATATATTCTGTTTTGGGTGTCCTAAATAACAAAACAGTTAAGTTTTACTTAGAGCATGTCTAACGGAAAGTAACAAAAACTCTAATGGAATGTTATTTTTTAGTGTAATTTGTGTCTAGGTGGCACCACTTAAAAGTAACCACCACTAGACATGCTCTTATAAATTTATACATGTAGCATGACGAGGCCGAAAACCTAAGCAGAAATGTGAAAATAATTTCTTTGGTTTTGTTTTATGGTGAAATAAAGATTCTTATGTGAATATTAGTTGTTATAATTAATTAACAACACGTTTAGACTGTTTACAATGTCTTCTTGACACTAGGGGTGCTATAATATGCTTAAGCTGCTTGTAGGATAAAGATGTCTCCTTGGCATTAGAGGTAATTGTTGAAACACCTTTCCACATGATTTTGATTTAACAAAGTTATTTATGATAATCCCATGATTAAACAATTAAATTTAAGTGATTTGGTTTAATTGTACTAATATGTTTGTTCAATGTTGAGTAAGTAAACTGACTAGAACAGGAACTAAGTGTTCATAAAAAGAAAGACAGAACAAAGTCAGCATAAGCAGATCACACAGCAGAAGCTGAGTGGAATACAACTCAGTGTTGCAAAAGAAATGACTTCTTCAGAAAAGCTTGAGGGCGAAGCTGTGGAGTCAAGCTAAGCAACTTTCAAAGTCGCCGCTGAGTCAAGCTGAGTAAAGATCAAGTCAGCGCCAATGATCCGTTTACTAGAAGACAAGGTCTGACAAATCTCTGCAACAAATCAGAAGCCTCGGAAATATGATCAAGGATCTTTTCGAGACGCATGGACCGTTTGGCGTTTGGCAAGAAGACAAACATGTCGCTAGAAGACGAACCTGGTGCAAGAAGACGAAACTGGCAAGCCTGCCTCCTGCATAAATCAGAAGACAGGATTGGCCTGCGGTTCTGGAAGCTGACCAATGCATGACGAAAGAAGACCGTTTACTCTCAATGGATATGTCCGATTTCAAAACATTAAAGCTTCAGAATTCAGTATAAATGGACAAGTTCATCACTTGGATCATGGCTAGAAATATAAGAGAGAAACAGACAAGCAAAATCTTCACTAAGTCAAAGAATCCAAAAGAGAAGCTGTCTGAATAGAAAAAGCAAGTTCTTACACCCAATTCCAGTCATTGTGTAAAAGTCTAGAGTGAATTGTATTCATCTAAAGTGTTCTTCGTTTTGTGAGAACAATCTTGTATCAATTGTAAAGGTTAGAAGAGTGAAGCTGAGTACCCGGTTATAGTACTCAGTGGTAGAGAAAATCTGAGCACTCGGTTATAGTGTTCAGTGGTTGATAGGATTGAGTAGACGAATAGAGGACGGTACTCTTGCATACTCAGTTGCTATTGTAAACGGTTTGTGCTCTACCTTTAAAGAGCTGAGTAGTGGATTGAAAAAGCCCAGAGGGATTCTAGGGACTGGACGTAGGCGGTGAGGCCGAACCAAGATAAGTCTGCTGAGTAATCTCTAACCCTTTCTCTTGATATATATGTATATGTATGTGTTGCTTGCTTAAATTACTCATTAAATAATTTGTACAAGCCGACGCTGAGTAATCAGAGTGTTGAGTTGGAAGCTGACCTAAAGTGTTACTTCCCAACTCACAGTTGAAACAGCTCTAGTCAGTATCTGATTAAAGCTGTCTCACACTTCACTCAGTCTTGCTGACCTGAAACTGAGTTAAATTATCAAACATTTAATTAAGTCAGCATTATTAAGCGAAAAAGTTATATTAGTTCCTAACCCCCCCTTGGAACTAATCCTATTACGTTACATGGGACCAACAAGTGGTATCAGAGCTCAGTAGCTCACTATTCAAGATAAAACTATCTTGAGCTGATCCCCGTAATGGCTGAGAACAGCACTCGTTTCCTTCCAGGAAATCAAACAACACAGATACTCCCCGAGGGATTATCTATTAGTCGGCCTCCACTGTTCTTCGGGTCAAATTATACATTCTGGAAGAACAGGATGAAAAACTTTATTCAGGCAACAAACATGAGTGCATGGCTAGCTATAGTCCAAGGCCAGTTTGTTCCCTATGAAACTATTGATCGTGTAAAGTCCATCAAAAGTGAGGATAAATGGTCAGATGATGACCTTAAAAAATTACAAAATAATGCTTCGGCTATCAATATGCTTCACTATGCGTTAGATGCTGCAGAGTACAATAAAATTTCAGGTTGTGAGTCAGCACAGGAAATCTGGAAGAAGCTGAAGGTTACCTATGAAGGAACTAGTAAGGTCAAAGAGTCCAAAGTGAATCAGCATATGCGGCTATACGAGCTGTTTGAGATGAAAGATAACAAGGACATCTCGGAGATGAATGCAAGGTTCACTAACATCATAAATGAGCTTAAGAGACTCAGCAAGAACTTCACAGAAGAAGAACATGTGAAGAAAATCTTAAGAAGTCTCCCTAAGAGCTGGCAAGCTAAGAAGACAGCTGTTGAAGAAGCTCAGGACCTGACCACGTACAAATATGATGATCTCATCGGATCTCTGCTGACCCATGAGATCTCTATGAAAAATTTTGAGGCCAAGGAAAAGTCTAAGGACAAGAAGCAAAGATCTCTCGTCATGAAAGCTGACTCAACGGAAGCTGACTCATCAGATGATGAGGAGATGGCCATGTTTACCAGGAAGATGAAGAAGCTGTTTAGGAAAAATGACAAAACCAGCAAAAGGCCATTCAAAAGAAGTGATAAATACAGAGCTGAGTCAAGCGACAGCAGACATAAGAAGGACAACTCCAAACCTGTTACTTGTTTTGAATGCCATCAAGCTGGGCACATCAAATCAAGCTATCCTACTCTGAAGAAAGAAAAGAAAGGTAGTAGAAAGGTAATGGTGGCCACATGGAGTGATAGTGATGAGTCAACCTCATCAGAAGCTGATGCCACTGAGTCAGCAAACATCTGCTTTATGGCTGACGAAGCTGCTGACAATTGCCGATCTGAGCAAGCTGACCTCTCTGATGGGTCTGACTATGAGGAACACTCCAATGAGGTAACATCTATATCCTTACTCAGAAATGAAATGGTTAATGCCCTGAGTGATCTCTATACACTGATCAAAAAGTGTAACAAGAAAATAAGAGCACTCAGCAGGCGGTGTGATGAGATTGAAGAGGTCAAACTCAGTGACCTCCGACATCTTCTCCAGGACAATACCAGGCAAGATGAAAATTTGAAAATCATGCACGGGTTTGTCTCTGAAGTCCAATCAGACTCTAAAAAGCTGAGAAAGGACATCACATCCATACAGAACCAGCTGAGTTCATCGGCTAAGAAAAGGTTCAATCCAAAAGCTGAGCATTCAGGTACTAGTCAGCAAAGATGGTACACTCAGCAGAATAGTCAGTGTGACTGTTGTGGAAAGAGAGGACACATTGTAAGTGTGTGTTGGTATGCTCAGCACCATCGTGCTGACCAAAAATGGAAATACCCTCAAAGGGTAGTTTTTTGTGACTTTTGTGGAAAAGATGGCCACACCATAAATGTATGCCGTCATAAACTTAAGTATGATGCTTCACCTGTTAGCTCTAACAAACGAGGACCCAAAAAGAATTGGGTACCTAAAGATAACTAGTTCAATTGCAGGTGAGCCTGAGGTGCGCGGAGAAGTCAAAGCTATGGTACATAGACAGCGCATGCTCGAGGCATATGACTGGTGATGAAACTCAGTTCATCACACTTGTGCATAAACGAGGAGGAAATGTAAGTTTTGGAGACAACAAAAAGGGTAAGATAGTAGGCTCAGGTACCGTTGGTGGTAATCCTACTATTGAGTCAGTCTCCCTAGTCAGGGGTCTTAAATATAACCTATTGAGCGTAGCTCAGCTGTGTGACAGCGGTAGAAAGGTTGTATTTGATGCCACTGAGTGTAGGATACTCGAGGGAAAAACAAATGAGTTGATTTTAACTGCTGTTAGACGAGGTGCCGCGGCCTAATCTCCCGGGCGGACCGGGGGGTGGACACCTCATGGCGACGTGAGCGGTGATTAGCGCCGAAAGCAACCAATCGTTGAATCAAGCTGCTCGGTAGGACCGGAGCTCGGAGATATGGAAGAGTCGCCACCCACAAATGGGAAAATGAAAACCGATCCCTTGCGGGAGACCGGTGTGGGTTCGGAAAACTTAGGTACGAGCCGAGAAGGCTAGCTCCTTTCCGGAGAAAGGCTACTAGACACCCCGACATCGCCCGGTTATGAACCACCGGCCTCCTACTCAGCATGTTAGGCGATAACGGACTAATCGTATACTTCTTTAAGTTTAAAATTCATTTGAAACCTTTTCTTTCTCATTTTGGAAACCGTTTTGAGCATATATTATTGAAAAGCCACTTTAGTAAAGAATCACCCATTTACATCAGTCCAATATATATAAAAGAGAGGGGAGGAAGGAAGAAGTGGTTTATTTACAACGTGATTTACATTTCGTGTTGCATGTTAATTCTATATTAACTCATTTCCCCAAAACGAGTTTATTTACATGGTTCGCACCTCAATCGTCGTTGGAACGATTTAGGTGCGTTTTTAAAACCCCGTTTGATGAAGTTCACCCGAATCGCCGTTGGAACGACTCGAGTGTTTGAAAACGTTAAGGTAAAAACCTTTAATAAGAGAACGTGGTTAAGCATACAAGTCAATTTATTTTATATAAATCATTTAAGAAAACGATTCAAAAACTCTATTATTCACAATTAAAAACGATTTTAATTACAAGCTTCGCTTAATCCGTCGTTGGAACGGACTAAGGTTTTAAAACATGGTGTTTTAAGAAACGATTTGAAATGTCAAGAAAACACTATTTATTTACATTAGGAACCTCTAAAAATCTATTAGTTTAAATAATTAAATTGAAAACTCTTTTTGTGATTTATTTTCCCCTTTTCACTCAATGGACTCTTTACTTGTCATAATTACAACAATAAACATATTAAATCAAAAGTCACTCCCAAATAAAGCCCATTTGAAACATGGACCCATTGATGTCCAAAGAATAAAGAAAATAATATAGGTATATATATACATTTTAGCCAAAAAAGGAAACATGAAATAAGGATAAGTGAAAAGATACTATATAATACATATATAAGGAATAATAATATTACTAAATGTAATACATTTTTACTTTAAACATATGAAAATAATAAATAAAACCCTTAAATAAGAAAATAATATTTATCCCCAAAATAGTTTTATCTTAATAATAACTAATATTACCCAAATAGCCCAAAAATCACCTATGTCTATACATAATATAGTTTAAATATCAAAATAATACCCATTTATCCACTAAGTATCTACTAATTAATTACTTTCAAAACACCCAAATAAATAACATTCTAAAATAAAACCCATTATTACTTAAATGAATAAAAAGGAAAATATATATACATACATATACTTATATTAGATTAAATTAATGAAAAATGGTATATAAACATTCTAAATAATTATATGTACCAAATATCCAAAAATAGTTTAAAAATAAATATTAAATAACTATACATATATATATAAAGGATCAAAAGCTCAAAAGTTAAGGAGGGACCAAAACAGCATTTTTTACATTCCAGCAGATTTACCGACGGAAAATCCGTCGGTAAACAGCAATTAGTGACAGAAACGGAAAATTACAGAACTACTCCAACTGTTTCCAGATTTATTCAAAAGCTTTAAATTAAGTCTAATTCAATCGTTTTGGATTTCGAACTACCAAAAATAAATCATAGTCAATAACGGAGTTTCCTAAAATGACGTTTTTATTTTAAAACGTTATTCGGAAATATCTTTTCAAAAAACTTATAATTACAACATCTTTAATACCCGAACTACCTTTTAATCGGATCACGGTTCGTATTGGGATATCAAAACGAGGTTTTCAATTCAAAACAAAATCGAATGTTTAACTAACACGAGACGGGAATTAAATAAATACGAAGAATTAAATAAAACATGGTAAATAAATAATAGCTAAATAAATAAAATTATAACATAAAAATAAATAAAGGAAAAGAAATAAATTAAATAAAATAAAACGAGTCTAGTCCTCGGATAATACCTCAAGTTCGGTATCTGACAGTCGAAGCCGATTGATTCCACGAGTCGTGATTTTCCGGTTTTTTGTG
Organism: Euphorbia lathyris; assembly: GCF_963576675.1. Lineage (NCBI taxonomy): Eukaryota > Viridiplantae > Streptophyta > Magnoliopsida > Malpighiales > Euphorbiaceae > Euphorbia > Euphorbia lathyris. Next base: position 138,757,499 of record NC_088910.1, on the reverse strand, counting down.
TTTTTTTTTTTAGTAAAAATTTAACTTTGGGAAATTCGGAATTTTTGAGAAAAAAAATATTTTTCTCAAAAAAAATCACTTTCTCTCTCTAAAAATGTCTAGAGTGAGAAAGGCTCCAAAAATCCTCCCCCTTCTTTCCTCAAATGCATGGGGATCCGTGCCTTTTATAGGCAAACGGGTCCCCGGACAAATGGGCGACGCCTGAGTAAAAACGGGCGTCGCCCAAGGGGGTTGGGCGGCCGCCCAAAGCATGTTGGGCGGCCGCCCAACCTTGCGTTGGGCTACCGCCCAACAATGGGCGATCGCCCAACAATTGTTGGGCGGTCGCCCAACAGCGTTGGGCGAGCGCCCAACGCGAGGTTGGGCGTGCGCGCCCACCTGCCGTTGGGCGTCCGCCCGACGCGGTTGGGCGCTCGCCCAACGGCCACCGGGGCGCGTCTCGCGCCGCCGGGCGTGCACGCCCCCTGCGGCCGTCGAGCTCACGTTCCGCGCCGTCGGGCGTCCACGCTTCGTGATCGCCGAACGTGTGTTCCGCGCTGCCGGGCGCACACGCCCCGTGGCCAACGAGCACGCGCCTCGCGCTGCCAAGCTCGTGCATTGCTCGGACGTCGAGCGCGTGCTATTCCTGGTTGGATGCGTGCGTCCGACGGGCGTCGAGCGCGCGCTTTGCGTCGTCGAGCGGGTGTCCGACTGTCGTCGAACGCGCGCCGGCCGCCGCTAAGTACTCGCACCATGCCGCTAAGCATTCGCGAGCCATCCAATCAACAACAGCGACCCACCGTAACTTATTTATTTTATTATTTTTTTCGAAACTTTCAGAATCAATAGCTTCCACCGTCTTGTTTTCGGATTTTCGTCACAGGTCCTCCGACTCGGTGTCTACAATTGCCCCTCGGGTTGAAAATGTTTTCATGCTAGATTTAGAAAAGAAGTTTTCGAAAAATATATGCTTAGTGTCAAAGGAAGATAATTCTTGGCTATGGCATAGGAGACTTAGTCATGTAAGCATGGACCTCCTTGCCAAATTAGCAAGAAAGCAATTAGTTGAGGGTTTGCCCAAACTCAAGTTTGAAAAAGATCAGTTGTGTAATGCTTGTCGGCAAGGTAAACAAACTAAAAAATTTTCTCAAAACAAAAATATAGTCTCAACCAAGCGTCCATTAGAGTTGCTACACTTGGATCTTTTCGAACCAGTCCAGCCGCTAAGCTTGGGTGGTAAGAGATTTTCCTTGGTCATTGTAGATGACTTTTCTCGGTACACTTGGGTCATCTTATTGAGTAGCAAGGATGAACCTTTTGAGACATTCTCAATATTGGTGAGAAAACTTGAAAATGAAAAAGACCTTAAACTAGCTCACATCCGAAGTGATAATGGTGGAGAATTCAAAAATCAACAGTTTGATGAATTTTGTGAAGCCAGCGGCATTGACCACAATTTTTCTGCACCTAGAACTCCTCAACAAAATGGGGTAGTTGAAAGGAAGAACAGAACCTTAGTTGAAATAGCACGGACAATGCTGAGTGAGAATAGGCTTCCAAAGTATTTCTGGGGTGAAGCTGTCAACACAGCTTGCTATATACTCAATAGGGCTCTAGTTAGACCTATACTTAAGAAAACCCCCTATGAACTTTGGAAAGGACGAAAACCCAACATTGGATATTTTCGTGCCTTTGGTTGTAAATGTTTTATTCTTAATACGAAAGACAACCTTGCTAAGTTTGATTCTAAAGCTGACGAAGCTATCTTTTTAGGCTACTCAACTAACAGTAAAGCATATAGAGTGTTTAATAAATGAACTCAGGTCGTAGAAGAGTTTGTACATATTGAGTTCAATGAAACTGACTGATGCGAGTAAAAAGAGCAAATTTATGAGGACGATCATTCATGGAAAAGAGCTTCAAAGTCCTAGTTTTCAACCAGAAATGGAAAAAATAGCCAGAAATTATAGTTCAAGCAGGAATCTTCACGAACAGCCTCTCAATAGAACAGAACAGCTTAAACAACAGCATTTAACGGGTCATTTGGAAGGAAAACGGATAAACGCACGGGTCGAGCAAGTTACAGGAGAGAGAAAGAGAGAAAAAAACGTGAAAAACAAGACAGCTTTCCATCTTGCGCCAAGTGTAGGGAGATTGTTTACTTATCCTTATTTTTACCTTTTTGGGACTTTTTGCCCTTGTAATTAGGGTTGATGTAAGGGGAGTATAAATAGGAGAAGGATGATTGTAATAGGGGACCTCGGCATTACCGCCACCCTTAGTTTTTATATTCTGTTTTTATTTTCCGTTGCAAGCATGTTTTTGGGAAGAACAAGCTGTTCACTCATGTCAATGAGTGAGTAGTCAATCTGCAGGCCTAGCCAGCCATTTAAACGGTGACTGTAAGTATCTTTTATTAATGAATGAAGTATGTTTATCCATGATTGAGTGTTATTAGCATGCTTAAAGAATAGATTAAGATCGAGTCTATTTAATACTTACCAAGGATGACACGAGAGTGCTCCGACGTAACGGAAACAGCTAATCGGCATATGTTGTAGTGGACGGATACGAAAACTACCACATATTGGGGTTTCCTTATGAATGCTCTCTGTTGCTTAATGCTTGTTCGTATGTTAGCACAAGGACACTTGGTTAATGTTACTTACTTAGTATCTTTGGAAATGGGACACCGGACCTTAGTGACCATAGAGAGAGAGAGAGACCCAACTCACGAATATAGATTTATATCATTCAGCGGTAAAAGGTAGGCACAGTTGTTCGTTAGGCGTATGGCTAGATCTGTGCTTGTTTATCTTGGATTCCTTTAGTTTACTTTTCACTAGTTTCTGTTTATGTTAAGTTCCCACATATTATTCATCCAAGTTAAGAATCTAACACTTAAGGTAACCTATTCTTCTCACTAAAGACCAATCCCTGTGGAATACGACACTTGGTCTTACCCAATATTACAGACGAGCTAGTACACTTGCTAGCGTCCCTATTTAATACATCAAGTTTTTGGCGCCGTTGCCGGGGATTGTTTAAATTTAAGTTTTGAAGAATATGTATGCTTATTTTGTTACCTGTTAACCATCTGTTTGTCTAGTCTTTGGTTTTTCGGTTTCTAGTTTTGTATGCGAAGAGCAGGTGTTCCTATCCTTCCTATAGACGTTGAAATAGAGAGAACGTACAGAAGAAGGAGAAGAATACTTAGGCAAGCTAGACTCATCAGAATGGATCGCGAGGTCGAAATGCCAAACGACGAGAGACAGAATGAGAACCATGAGGAGGGTCATGGTGAAAATGAAAATAATAATAATGGCAACCAGAGATTGTGGATGAAGGATTACTCCAGGCCATCTACTGAGGGCCATTCGTCGTGCATCGTCCTACCAGAAGAAGGTAATCGAATGTTCGAAGTAAAAGCGTCAATGGTTCAGATGCTACAAACAGCTGTGTAGTTCGGAGGATACCCAAATGAAGATCCAAATGCGCACATCCAAGACTTTGTCACCATGTGCAACACATTTCGTACCCATAGAAATGATAGTGATGAGGTTATCCGACTCAAACTATTTCCCTTTTCCTTGAAGGATAAGGCGAGGAATCGGTTGAAGAATCTACAACCAGGATCTATCACAAACTGGGAGGAGATGGCTACCATGTTCTTAATGAAATATTTTCCGCCCAGACAAGCAATCAAGTTGACGAATGAAGTTTCTCATTTTTTTCAAGAAGAGGATGAATCTTTATCTGAAGCTTGGGAAAGATACAAAGAATTATTGCGAAGAGTACCGAATCATGGCATACCCATGTGGATGCAAGTGCAAAATTTTTATAATGGAGTGACCAACGCGTACAAGATACAGATTGAATTAGTAGCCAATGGAAATCCGGAGGAACTTGAACCTCAAGCACTGTATGAGCTAATAGAGAGAGTGGTCAACACTTGTTACAAATGGCATTCAGTGAGAGCTGATGGTAAGAGAGTCACGAATACTGCAAATAGTGAAGCAATCAGCAAGTTATCTTCACAAATGGAACAACTGGTCAAAACAATGGGAAAGATGAACGTCTCAGCAGTCAATACGCAACCCTCTGCTCCGATGGAAATCCTATCACCCGATGGTTATGATTTCTGCAGTGGACCTCATCGACCAATAGATTGTCCAGGAACCAAACCAGGTGCATCAATGCAGGAACAGTGTGATTTCATTGCTCGCCAACCATCGAATCCTTATTCGAACACCTATAACCCAGGGTGGAGAAGCCATCCTAACTTCTCTTGGCAAGATAATCAGAGGCAACCAGCTATGCAGCAACCTTATAGACAAGAGCACCCACGGCCAGCATATCAACCACAACAAGGCAGCTCATCTAACCAACAGTATCAGCGCCAATCAAATGTTCAACAAGAAGGAAAGCCTGATCTAGAGGCCATGATGATGCAGTTCATAAAACAGACACAGTCCTCCATAAAGAATCTCGAGACTCAAATTCAGCAATTTGCCACAGCCATATCCTCTAAGGAAAAAGGCGCTCTCCCAAGCAACACTGTGACCAACCCAAAAGAAGAAGTCAATGCCATCATACTAAGGGGAGGTAAAGAAATAAGGAACAATGGTGAAAAATCTATTACAGATAAAGAAGATGAAGCAAAGTCCAATGATCAACCACCTGTGCCTCAACATAAGAAAACTAAACAGTTGATTGAAGATGAACCAGGCACGCCTTGTTACAAACCAAGGGTTCCATACCCAGAACGACTGAAGCAACAGAATTGTGAGAAGAGACATAGGAGCTTTCTAGAACAATTGACAAAGCTACACATCAACATCCCATTCATCGAAGCCTTGTCTGAAATGCCCATGTATGTCAAATTCTTGAAGGATTTGCTGACCAACAAAAAGAAACTGGAAAGTGTAGCCATGGTGCAACTGAACAGGGACAGCTCATCAATCTTACAAGCCAAACAACAACTTCCAAAGAAGCTCAAAGATCCAGGGAGTTTTTCTATACCTTGTTCAATATGAACACTTACTATTCAGAATGCTTTATGTGATCTAGGAGCCAGCATTAATCTTATGCCATGATCAATCTATATGCAATTAGGATTAGGAGAACCAAGACCAACAAAGGTCACGATCCAATTAGCAGACCGGTCAATTCGATACCCTAAGGGTATAATTGAAGATGTTTTGGTTAAAGTTGGAAATTTCATATTGCCTGTCGACTTTGTTATAATGGATATTGCGGAAGATTTGGAAGTTCCCATAATCTTGGGATGACCTTTTCTAGCCACAGGAAGAGCTGTCATTGATGTGCACAAAGGGCAGCTTGTTCTAAAAATCAATAATGAAGAAGTAGTATTTAAGATGCATGAAGCAGTTCGTTACGCTTCAGTTTCTGATGATTCATGTTACTTTCTCGATACACAAGATAATGATTTGTTCTTACAGGATCAAGTGGATACGGAAAAACGTCAAGAGGAGGAACAACTGTTTGATCTAGACCAAGACCGGAGTAATAACGAAGGCATTGACAGTGAAGAAGAACAGGATAGTCTTCCTGATATAGATCCCGAAAAGGGGAATGAGGAGAGATGTCCCGAACTGAAACAGTTGCCTGACCACCTGGAATATGCATTTCTAGATCCACCAAACAGTAGACCAGTAATCATTTCGGCAACTAATAGGGAACTGGTACAGAATAAGGGACAAAATATTTGTGTTTTATATTGATTTCTCAAATTGACATAACTTCCTAACGTCGGAGTAAATTTGCTCTTTATTGCCCAACACATTAAGGTAAAATTACACACCTTATGAGTAAAATTGCTTATGACTGTCAATGTTAAAAAGTATTTGTTTTTACATTATCTTTTTAAAAAACTATAGTAAAAATACCTATTTGGCATGTGAAAATTATATTTATATGTTATTTACAAAACTATAGTACAAATATATTACTAAATATATTGGAATAAACACCATAAATTATTTACAAGGGATAAGGTTAAAAATACCCATAACATTTACAGTCATGAACAATTTTACCCATAACGCTAAGATGATGCAATTCTATCCTTAATGTTAACAACTAAGAGCACTTTTACCCCTAATGTTGGCAACCTGGGTCAATTTCAGACATCATTATAAAACACATATTTTTATTTCTTATTCTACACTAATTGCATAACTATTGTTTCTAAAAAAAGATTTAATAATTTAATAATAGAATTGGCGATTAATATTTTTAAATTTGGTGAAATATTTGATTTTTTTTTCAACTCATACAAAATACAGTATACTTTTTTTATTTTTTTATTTTTTTCACATCTAATCATATGTTTATGATCTATTACTAATTAGTGATAAAAAAAATGATGCACATAGGACGTGCAGATATCAAGATTCATGACACATAAGACAGTTTGCTGAATTATTTCTCAAATTGATCAAACTTATCAACGTTAGGGGATAAAATTGCTTTTGGCTGCGAACCTTAGTAGTAAAATTGCACCATTTTAGACATTAAGGGTAAAATTGCTCCCGGTTGTAAACGTTAAGGGTATTTTAGACCTTATCCCTATTTACAATATTTTTTTTATGGAATTCACAATTTCTTTTCAGAAAAAATTAACAATATTTTTAAGTATTAATATATATTAGAAAATGGCCTTTGTTTCGCTCCGGAAAATAATTAATTTAAATTGTGTTACATTAAATTATAAATTTTAATCTGGTTAGTAAATTATGATGGAAAAGGCAGAAAATTAATTGTTAAAGGTAGGAAAATATAACATGAAATATATAGAAGAGACCAATGTTGGAGTTCATGAAATAAAATAGTCCATAAGAATAAGTTTTGATAAAATAAAATAAAGTCAATGAGAATAAGTTTTGAGGGGTTTTGATGTACTCATTTTCTATTAATATGTTAAACTGTAACCATTATTCAAAGAAGTGGTTAAAAGAATTAGTTGTAATTTGGTAGTTCATATCCATGCAATGAAAATAATTAATATATATATATATATATATATATATATTGAAATAATGTCAAGTTTTATTAATTTAGAATATTGCTAAGAAATGATAGTGGATATGTCCACTCATCCCGAACAGATACAAAATTGATCGTTTTTACTAGAGCATGAACAGTCGAATTCGTTGAACGCTTAATAAAGGAGATAGAGCACATCTCTAAATCTCGTATTAAATGAATACAATCAGAAATAATGTCAACTAAATACGAAGGACTTCTAAACCTATTTGAATTGCCTTGACTATAACGAGACAATCCGACTGAATTTGAATTGTCTCACTGGGGCGATGCATCTTAATCTAACTTAAAGCTTCTTTTATAGCCATGGCCTCAGCTAGTTGAGAACTGAGATTTTCTTGAAAAGCTTCCATCTTATCTAGAATGCATTCTCGAGAGTGATTACTTGATGATGTCATAGATGGAAAATGAACTTTTGATGCAAGAATTGAAAAGAAAAGAAGAAACCAAACTTGTCAGATGACAAGACTCATATTCGTTGAACAGTAGCGGAAACTTCAAATCCCTCTTTTAATCAACATTGTTTAACTCATCTACTTCTCTATTGGGCATTCTTCTGTTTTTCTCACATCTTCATGCTGCTTCTAATTTTAGACCTTCCTATAATAGGAAATTAAAAGATGTGTTCCAAGTCTATGTTGAGGTGTGTTCTAAGCTCGTGAAAATGAAAGTGCAAGTAAAAATATAATCTAACTAAGCTCAATTAAAATATACTTACTATAACTTAAAAGATACATATAAAGACACGAACAATTAACGTTACTAAAAAGAGTATCCATTGCAAGATAGACTATAATTAAGGAAAAAAGATTTTAGCTTTTTGAGATAAATAAAATTTCCTTCCAATCTTTTTGTCTTATGATTCACGAACTAAATGAAGCTACACAACACAACTATCAAAATCTTTTTGTATTGATGTTGATGTTGTTGTTATCATCTTACGCATATTTCGATGACGACTTATTTATTAATACTGTCACATCTATTACCCTTGAATGACATCCTGCTAATTAAAAATGTCAAGAAATTTATGGAAAATTAGTATATTAGTAACTGTGTTGACAGTTTGCGTAATGATTTTTGTCGTTGTAGCGTGTTACATATGACATAGTTCATATCAATTATCTCAACGAATTTTCATTCGGATGACAGATTTTATGTAATTATTTGTCTTCCTATTGTTCTTTATATGACATTTAAAAAAAATCAATATAACTTGTTTTCTTTTTGCCTGATATTTGAATGAAATTTCTGGGTAATATTCAGATTGACATATAAGGAGAGATGCTAAATTAACATTAATTTTTATACATCAAAAATTTGAAATCAAATTACAGAAACTAATTAACAACAAATAAAAGCAATATACACAAGTTATTTTAAATTTACGAAACTATAGTCCAAAATAAATAGAGATCATAATTTGATGTGAATTACATAATAAAGAAACAAATTGTAGATCTAAATTGAGCCTTTATTTATTTCAAGCCCATTGACTAACATGATATGTTCTAGGTTGTTTTATATTCAACCCAAAGCTTAAAATAAATGGATAAATTACATCCATGACCACTAAACTTTATCTATTTTTATATTATGGCCATTGAACTTCATTTCTTCCCGGTATGACCACTCAAGTTTACACTGTTTAACACCGGTGACCCTTCAATGCCTCAAAACGACCGTTGACCGCTAAAAATAAAAAATCCAAAGCGTTAATAATGTTTTAAGGAACTTTAATTCTTGAAATTTTTTGTTTTGAGGTCATTTAGGTGTTGTTTGGTTAGGAGAGAGAAAGTGAATTTTTAGAGAGAGAAAGCTCCAAAAAAATGTGATTTTCGAAAACAAAAAATGTGGGTCCATGATAAATGTCGTTCTGAACAACTTTAATTCTTGAATATTTTCATTTTGAGGTCGTTAACGATCATTAACGGTCATTTTGAAAAGTTAGTTAAAATTGAGTAGTCACCGATGTTAAAAAATGTAAAGTTCAATGACCATACTGGAAAGAAATGAAGTTCAGTGACTATAATATGAAAATAGGTAAAGTTCAGTGGTCATGGATATAATTTACCCTAAATATTAGGTTTGATTTTGTTCATAGGATAAATAATTTACATTTTTATCTAAGAATCTTCATATTTTAATAATATATTATTTAATCTTTAATTTTTATTTTATTTGTCAGTTTAGTTTCTCAAGTATTTGAAGAGATACTAAATGATGAATATAATAAAAAAAATTAAAAACTAAATAATATATTATTAAAATATGATGTTAATTTTTATTTTATTTGTCAGTTTAGTCTCTCAAGTATTTGAAGGGACACTAAACTGATGAATATAATAAAAAAATTAAAAACTAAACAATATATTATTAAAATATGATGATTAAATTACGTGTTATGTAAAATATAACGATTAATAAATTATTTACCTTTTTTATATACGAAAGTGTATATAATTCTATCAAAATATATATAAAAAAAAAGAATAAAAGTATATTTTTTTATATAAATCCATACTAAAGTTGGTACACAATTCACTAAGAGAAGAAAATAAACCATAAAAGCAAGTAAAAAAATCATAAAAGGCAAACCTACAACAAAAAAAACGAAACACATATTGAATAAAATATTATTAGTTATCTACGTTACACTAATTATGATTTGTGTAGATGAACCATTTCTGTTCATGTTGAATTCGAAAAGGAATAAATCAAAAAAATTATGAATGACATATGCAAGTCAAACGGAAAAGAAATCAAATGAAAATGATGAATTCAAAATAAAATGTAAACAACGAATAAAAAGTGTGGAGCAAAATAATAGATGGAGATCTTGACTGATTATGAAGTGGTAGCAGGACAGGCAGTAAATTTGAATAAATTAGGGATCTTCTTCAGTTTAAATACGTCAGAGGAAGTGAGAAGTGAGATCAAATCGATTTTGGGAGTGTCAACTCCTCTAGATACCGGGCGGTACCTGGGGCTACCTTCGCTTATCGGTCGCTCGAAGCGCCAGATTTTTGCTTTCCTAGTCGACAGACTGCGCAAGAAGTTTGGTGCGTGGGGTCTAAAATTCCTTTCACAGGTAGGGAAAGAAGTGTTACTCAAATTTGTTGCCCAGGCCTTGCCAACCTTCTGTATGAGTACGTTCCTTTTACCCTTATCTAATTGTGATGAGCTGCAAAAATTAATGAATTCCTTTTGGTGGGGTATGAAACCTGAAGGAAGAAAAAACATACATTGGTTTGATTGGGGTAAATTGTGTAGGCCTAAAGACTCAGGAGGGATGGGTTTCAAAGATTTACATATCTTTAACCTGGCAATGTTAGGAAAGCAGGGTTGGAAATTGCTAAAATTCCCAAATACTTTAGTAAGTAGAATGTTCAAAGCTAAATATTTTCCTAGGGATGACTTACTTTTCTCTAAATTAGGTAATAATCCTAGTATGGTTTGGAGAAGTATATGGGAGGGGCTTAGCATATTGAGAAAAGGAACTAGATGGATAGTGGAAAATGGCAGGTCTATTAGAGTTTGGGAGGATGCATGGGTACCCAGTTTAGAGGGTTTTTGTATAAATTCGTTCATGGTCCCTGGAATGGAGAATTTGACTGTGGCTGATCTTTTACTTGAGAATGGGAGAGGGTGGGACATGCAAAGACTAAATGGGTGTTTTAGTGAAACCGAGGTGCAGGATTTTAGCAATATTATTTTGCCATATCATGTAGGAGAAGATATGAGAATCTGGCACTGGTCAATGGATGGTCATTACAATGTGCATTCTGGCTACTTGACTGGCATGGGTGAGGTTGAAGGTAGTAGAGCTCAGGAAGGTTGGAGAAGGTTGTGGAAGTTGATGATTCTCCCTAAACTCAAACAATTTATTTGGCACCTTTGCTCGAGATGTTTACCCACTAGAGCTCGACTGGCTCAAAGGAGAGTTCCGATCTCCACCGAATGCCCAGTATGTGTGGAGCAGGAGGAGACAGATAACCATTTATTTATTGATTGTTGTTTTGCAGGTGACATTTGGCGAATAGCAGGGATTCCTACCCCGCTGGTTGACAATGTGAATTTTGCTGATTGGCTTTTACAAGCTTTATGTGGCTCAAATCAAGATATGATTGTCAGATTATGCTGTGCACTAAAAGCAATTTGGAACCACAGAAACCGAGTCCTTTGGCACATGAGATGGTGGTCGGCAGATACTAGTTGGCAGAGCAGTCTGGAAGCGACTCAGGACTTGAGAGCTTATCAAAAGAAGGCGTCACCCTTAGGCAACAGGAGGATGGAATTGAGCGATCTTCAATCAGCCATGGCAGTAGCCGCTGTCACCAGGGCACCATCAACAGACAGCGCGGAGGGACAGCAGCATCGCAGCACTGCGCGCAACAATCACGAGGTTGCGCATATTTTTGGCGAGAGACAGCACGCGACGATTCAGCAATGGAGAACACCTAGCCCAGGCTATGTCAAATGCAACATAGACGGGGCAATCTTTAAAGAATTGAGAAGCAGTGGTATGGGAGCGGTTATCAGAGACGAAAGAGGAGCCTTTTTATTATGCAGCAGCAGCTTTATCCCAGGTATCAAAGAGCCACGTGTTATAGAAGCTCTTGCTATTCATACGAGTTTGATATGGCTATCTAATATGGGATTTACAGCTGTTGAATTTGAATCTGATGCTAAACTAGTGGTAGATGTTATTCATTCTGAAAAATAGGATATCTCTGAATTCGGAATGATACTAGAGGACTGTCGAGTAGTTCTAAGATCCAATCCAGCTTTTAAATTAGTTTTTATTCCTCGTTTAGCGAATAGTGCAGCTCATTTGGTAGCTAGACTTGCCTGTTCCAATGCTAGCGATTTCGTTTCAACTGTGGTGCCGGAATGGCTTGTGAACACTATTGTTATGGATGTAAATCCATCATTTATTTGATCTTTCTCTTTCTGGTTCAAAAAAAATAATAATAGATGGAAAAAAATAATAGGTTTTATTAGTTTTAGTGTTAGAGCCAAATCTGTATTTCATCGAAAACGTTAGGGTTAAATTTGGTCATTATTCCGATATAATTTAAAACCAAATAAAAATAAAATGTAAACAAAGTATAGAGCAAAATAATAGATGGAAAAAACAATAGGTTTGATTAGAGTCAAATCTGCATTTCACCGAAAACGTTAGGATCAGATTTGGTCATCATTCCAATATAATTTACAATCGGATCAAAATATTAAAGCGAACAAATTTGTCAGAAGTGGGATTTGAACCCACGCCCTCATAAGAGGACCAGAACTTGAGTCTGGCGCCTTAGACCACTCGGCCATCCTGACTTGAGTGTTATACATTTATTTTTTAAAAGGTTAAGATGCAAAAATACCTCTAACGTTTTGGGTCAAAAGCAATTTTACCCCTAACGTCTAAAATGGTGCAATTTTGCCCCTAACGTTTGTAGCCAAAAGCAATTTTACCCCTAACATTGGTAATTTGGGTCAATTTTAGACACTATTATAAAACACAGATATTTTTATTCATTATTTTGCACAAATTGCATATCAATTCATTCTAAAAAAATGATTTCATGTTTTTTATAATTTAATAATAAAATTGGAGATTAATATTTATAAATTCGGTGAATTTTTTGATTTTTTTTGTCTAATTCGTACAAAAGAAAGTATATTTTTTTATTATTTTTTTTCACATCCCAACATATGTTTATGATTTGTTACTGATAAAATGACGTATATGTGAAGTGTAGATGATAAGATTCATGACCAAAAGACAGCTAGATGAATTATTTAATTGACCCAATTTATCAACGTTAGGGGTAAAATTGCTCTTGGCTATAAACGTTAGGGGGTAAAATTGCACCATTTTAGACGTTAGGGGTAAAATTGCTCCTGGCCCAAAACGTTAGGGGTATTTTTGCACCTTAACCCTTTTTTAAATTCTATATAGCCAAAATATCAATTTTAAATTTCATATGTAAAAATTATATTCATATGTTGTTAAAGAAACTATAGTAAAAATTACCTATTTGATATGTGAAAATCATATTTATATGTTATTTATAAAATTATAGTATTGTTCGAAACCAAGGTACGACTCTGCCAAGATACTCAAAATTGAGAATCCACCTCGATTTTCTCTGATTAGTCCCTTTTGACGATTTTTAACCATTTGGGCTCCGTCTAAGCGACCATGAACAAAAACATTTTTATTGTGAATTTATTTTTTCCTGTATTATAATTCACTTTTGAGTTGTTTCAATGTTTTGTTGTTGAGATGTTGATATTTGCACATTTTTAAAGATTATATATTACAATATACGTATTTTTCCATATTAAATAATTTTATATTATTATTTTTAGATAATATAATATATATTTTAATTGAATTTATAGAACAATTTGTTGATTAACAAATATAAAAATACAAATCCAATTAATCATCGATTAATTCCGTATTAATCTTCGATTAATCCCCGAGAGTCATATTTGTCCGACTAGCGTCTAGCGTTTTCTAAAACTTTGGTATAAATATATTACTAAATATATTGAAATAAACACCATAAATTATTTACAATATATTTTTTTATGAAAATTAACAATATTTTTAAATATTACATTTCAATACAATTATATATATTTTGTCTTGGGTAACGTAAATAAAAGGCTTCATACATTATTTGTCCTCTGAACTTGACCAAAAAGCTTAATAAGCTCCCTAAACTTTCAAAGTGTCTCGATAGTCTCTCAACTTGCATAAAATGTTCAGTTAGCCCCCTGAACTTGCGTAAAATATAATCAATTGATAACTCGGTTATAAAAAAGTAAATTAAGTGGGGAAGGTATTCCACGCATTTTATGCAAGTTGTTAGATAATTCAAAAATAGATTAAAAAGGAAGTTATTACTTGCTCAACTATAAAGATTATCTTCTCTAATATTAGAACTGTATACCCGATCTTGGTCATTTTACCTTTTTAAGACGCGTGCAATTCATTTTCCGTATTTAACTTACTTTTTTTACAACTGAGTGATCAATTAATTACATTTTGCATAAGTTTAGATGGCTAAATGAACATTTTATGCAAGTTGATGGGACTATCGGAACACTTTGAAAGTTCAGAGACCAAACAAATTTTTTGGACAAATTCTGAAGGCGAATGATATATTAAGCCTAAATTAAAAAAAAAGAGTTGACTTTTACTTAGCGCATATCTAACGGAGACGATCTTCTTGTTACTTTCTAACATTTGGGAGTAACACACGTGTAACTTATTTTGCGAATAAAATTGGTAACAAACTTTATGGCAGCTTTTTAAAATCAATGGCTCTATAATTTTTTTCGATCCTTTTTGTTTTTTTTTTTTATAGAAATTGGGACGAGACAGAACTTGGACGGGGTGAGCACCCGTGGCCCAAAAACTAACAAACCTTGTTTAATTTCTTTTACTATCTCCCAAATTCCTTTTCCAATCCTTTTTATTTAATTTCTTTGTTTTTGTTTAACTCTCAAAATTGTAACGTAACAAAAACTCTAATGGAATGTTATTTTTTGGTGTAATTTGTGTTTAGGTGGGACCACTTGAAAGTAGGGGTGAGCAAAATAACCGGTAACTGATTACTAAATTGATAACCGAACCGAAATCTTGGTTTGGATCGGTTATTTTAACATCTGGTTTGGTTCGGTTTTAATTTTAGCTTTATTTTGTAATCGGTTATCGGTTCGGTTATTGAAAAAAATTATTGATGTAACCGATAACCAAACCGAATTTGATATAAAAAATATAATTTTATCTATATATATATATATATATATAAATAAAAAGTTCAACCTTAAAAAACACACTTTTAGGTTTATATATATAGATTTTGGTTTAGTAGCCTTTAATTTCTTCAATTGTAATTTTTGTACAAGGATATTATTTTAAAAATAATTATATAAAAATATACAAAAAAAAATTAAATATTTTGAGTTTTCGGTTATTCGATCGATAACCGAACCGAACCAAAAAATTTTGGTTTAATCATATTCGGTTCGGTTATGAAAATACATCAAATTTCGATTCGGTTAATCGACAGTTTGGTTTGGTTAGTAATCGAACCGAACCGATGCTCACCCCTACTTGAAAGTAACCACCACTAAACACGCTCTTATAAATTTACACGTAGCATGACGAGGCCAAAAACCTAAGCAGAAATGTGAAAATACTATCTTTGATTTTTGTTTGTTACAGTAAAGCCTCTATATAGGAATACTATATATAGGAATAACCTCTATTTTGTTATAAAAAAAATTCGGTCCCAACTTGGTAATAACCTATATGACCAAACTCTATTTAGTAATAACCTTCCAATTGTTATACAAATAGCCCGGTCCCAAGTGTATTCCTATACAGAGGTTTTACTGTATAATTAATTAACAGCACGTTTAGACTGCTTGCACGGTAAGGATGTCTTCTTGACACTAGGGGTGCTATAATATGCTTAAGCTGCTTGTAGGATAAAGATGTCTCCTTGACATTAAGGGTAATATATGTCACTAATTGTGTGTATATATGTACATTGGTTGTCAAAATCGGACCAGTCAGAGAACTGGTAAAGACAAACAGTTAAGAGTTTAAAATTCAACCGAGGTTGAATCGGAGTTCAAAATATCAGGTGAAAACTAATATTTTTAGTTTTATTTAACATTTTAATATAGCAAATATTAACAATATCAATAAAAAAATGTATCATAATAATAATATAATGTTCTTTAATATTTGGAAATTAGATTTTCCTCTCAAATCTTTGATTTATTAGCATATTTTGTTCAGACTTAACATGAAACTTGAAAGCTATCAACAGATGAAGAGAATAATTTATAAATAAAAATTACAAAACTAATCCTAGAATAAACTTTGTAGATTGCAAATAGGATATACGAAATTGAAAATAAAAACTAAACTAGAAAGTATAAATATAGAATTAGAAATTAGAAAGTAAAGAGTTGTAGTATCTATGTATTGATATGGAAAAAGTGAAAGAATAACTAAGGACTAAAGTAATAAAGTTATTGACCCGTGAAACCCGTCAACCTGTGACTGGTTTTCCGGTTTCACAGTTCAATCGGCCGATTCAACGGATTTTAAGCGGGTTTCAGTAATGTTGATTTTTTAGTATCTTCGGACCAGTTGGCTTCCATATATCTAGTTGTTTTCTTGTTTCATCAACTTTTCTGGTTATCCGTAATTATGACAAACAGTGAAAGAGACCCCTCGTGTTGCTTAGTTAGTGTTATTTTGGTGGCTCTTTCAGTTAGTAATGCTATTTTGGTGGCGTCTAAGATCATCGACCATAAATTGATTGGCTTGAATTATGTAGATTGGTCCAAAACTGTTAAGATTTATCTTCGTAGTATAAGGAAGAGTCGTTTAACTGAAGCTCCAAAAACAGTTGATGAAGATTGGATGGACGACCATGCTCATTTATTCATTTAGATTGGGAATTTCATTGATATGCACATTGTTGGTGTGTGGTTCAAAACTGTGAGTATGTCAAAGAACTCATGTATTTATTGCAATTTTTATACTTTGGTCGGGGTAATATCTCACGAATAAATGATGTCTTAGTCATTTTACGTCACTATTCGCTGGTTCATTGATATGGTCTGTTTCTTTTACCAATTATTTGTTGTTGTTGTTTGCTGTTACGGTTTGCTGTTGGGAAATGGAAAGAATAGTACGAAAATGAGCAACCAAACATCCTCATGGTACATTTGAAAGTCATTTCTGCGATTTAAAATCCATTACAAGTATTAGATGATAACATATCAATACTCATTACAAAAAAAAAATGTGCAGACTAAACTTTATTTGTTTGTCGGAAAATTTTGTATAGGAAAATATTTTTTTATTTTTGATGTTTGTTTGTTTAGTAAAATATTTCATTTTCCATTAAAACAATTTCCTTACCCGATATTTTTCAAAAACACAATATTTTATGGTAAATTAACCGGATAAATTAATTTTCCAAGAAAAACTATTTTTACCTTATTTTCTGTAATTAAATTCTAAAATATTGTATTTTTTGTTTGATTAGTTAGACACTTTACTTAATTTTTTTATAAGGCACTTGAAATTACAGAACATGTCCTATCATTAAGTATGTTATTTGAAATTTCTTTAATATAAAACTATATAATTTTATTATGTATAAAGTTTATACGAAATTAATACTGAACAACCAAATTCATTCGATTATTCATGATCCAAGTGACAATGTTATGTGTTAGATAATTAATTTATATACCAACAAACACCTCCTTTCATGAATAGTCATGTCCATCGTGAACGGTCGTGTCTGTTCCTGTACAGTCGTGTTCGTTCGTGAAAAGACATATCCTTTTGAGTTCTATTTATATAGAATAGATTGTCAAATACATAACTGGTTAAAGTTGTGAGAGTTGTTGAAAAGGTTGTTCAAAATACTCTTTGTCTGTTCATAATGTTCTTATTTTTCTACTCTGATGATAACAAGTCTACACACTGTTTGAGTTCGCTTGCGTAATCTGTTGTATCCTTGGAGACGATCGTCAATAACGACGACATCTATCTTAAAGAACCTGCTAATACATGCTCCAGATTTGTCTAAACTACATTCTTTTGATTTTCTATGTACTATTAATATATTTTTCTGTATTCGATTTGTTTTTTGGTTAATCGCATCCAACATTCTTAAGATAGACAGTTTATTTTCTAAAGAATCTAACATTCTTAAGTCAAACGTAATTGTTTGTCTAACATTATGTATGTGTATAAACTGAATATTATCATGGTTATAACATTTTGATTTAGAATTTATAAGTTTTATAATTTAAAATATTATATGGAACTATATATGCTTTTTCATAAAAAAAATGTAATATTTTTTAATGGAATAATATATTTCTTTTATAAAATAAATACAATAAATATATACGAATGAAATAACAATTTGTATAAAAAATTAACATTTTGATTTAGAATTTATAAATTTTATAATTTAAAATATTATATGGAACTATATATGTTTTTTATAAAAAAAAATGTAATATTTTTTTAATGGAATAATATATTTCTTGTAATATATAGGTTTCTATATTTTTTTTTTGTTATTATTGTTTTTGTTTTGTCTGTAGCATATATTTTATCTGATCTTTTTTATCCGTTTGAATTGTATCTGCTCTCTATTATTATGTCGTTTATACCTTTCTCGGATTTAGCAAGAGCGGAAACGGTTTATCTTATCCGTGGATCAATAAATTTGCGTGGTTGCAACAGAAAATGACTCAGATCCGAATGTTCGGAATGACCTAAATGATGAAATTTGGATTGCAGATGCTTTTCTACAGATTTCGATTTACGAAAAATATATGTTACATTGTTGTTTGATGTTTTTTATATTTTTTATGGTTTTATTTACTCTTTGTAGTCTTTTTCATTTTTTCGTGGATCTTGTATTGGCTTTAGCCTTTTACTTGTGTGAAGTTTTTTTCTTTTTTATTTTGCTTGTTGTACTTCTTCTATCACGTAATGAAAATACAAGCATTTATCTCAAAAAAAAATATATTTCTTTTATAAAATAAATAAAACAAATATATACGAATGAAATAACAATTGGTATAAAAAAAAAGTAATAAATATATTAATTAAAATTGTCAGAAGTGGGATTTGAACCCACGCCCTCGTAAGAAGGCCAGAACTTGAGTCTGGCGCCTTAGACCACTCGGCCATCTTGACTTGAACATTTTACATTTATTTTTCCAATTATATAACCAAATAATAAATTTTAATTTAATTTGTAAAAGTTATATTTATATGTTGTTTACAAACTATAGTAAAAATACCTATTTGACTATAGTAATTTTTTCTCAAAAAAAAAAAAAACCTATTTGATATGTGAAAATTATATTTATATGTTATTTACAAAACTATAGTACGAAATATATTGAAATAAACACCATAAATTATTTACAATATATATTTTGTTATGAAAATTAAGAAAAAAAAATTAGAAAAAAACTAACATTTTTTTAAATATTACATTTTAATACAATTATATAATTTCTCTTGGGTATCGTAAATAAATAAATACAATAATTAAGTTTTGCTTATAAATTTATATAAGCTCTGCACATGCTATTTTCACATCGAACTTGTACCGTACTAAAAGAACTATTTTAATTTATACTATTTATATGAACGGTAAAAGAAATACATCAAATTAAAATTTAATTAATTAATTCCACAAAATTTAATAAACATATTCTTAACAAAACAAAAAAAAAACATTTAATAAAATAATAAAAAAATCATATATATGTATATAAGGATGGGATGGGATGGGATGGATAGGCTGATTTGAGCTTTTGAGGCAAATCTCAAAGCCAACCTACTTAATGTGCGGAGTTAAACGGTTTGAACCGAGTTGAGTAAAACATCAAATATGCATATTCAACTTCAATCTATTTTGGAATGGTGGGACGGACAATAGCTCTACTATTGAGCATCATAAACTTCAAACGCTATCTGCCAGTGAATCTTATAACCATTCTAACATACTAATCTGATATAAGTTTGATGCAAGAATAAAACAAAACTATTTCGTAACTAATAGTTTATTCGAGGAATGGATATCCTAATAGAAACCCTCAAATTCTCAAGAAGTTTGGTAATTCGAAACTCACAAATTTATTAATAGTAACATTATTCAATACAATGAGAGCAAGCCTTTAAATAGGTAAAAAGAGTAGTAAAAGCAGCAAAAATTAAAATATAAAAGTAAACAAGAATCCTATTTAGTGACAGACTCCGAAAGAAATAAGGACAACTTAAAAAAAAAACGCCTAGAAACATAAAATTGCAAAATTAAAGGCCTTAAGGCCGCATTTGGCTAAAAAAGACCAAAAGTCACGGAGAAATGGTGTTTTGCTCCTAGGCCATTTCCATGTAAAATAGGATCCGAAATCACAAAAAACTCGACACTACGCAATTTGACAGAATTTACCGATTTACCACTAGATCATATTTTTCTAAAAATCAAGTTGCTTAATTTTTTATGGGATAAGGGTTAAATTTAACCCTAACGGTTCAAGTTAAGTGCAGACTTAGTCCTAATATATGAAATGGTGTAAATTTAACTCTAATGTTTCCAAAAAAATCAATTTTAGCACTACATTATTAAAAATTTAAAAATACTGGTTTGACTATTACTTAACTGTCATATCGGATCTTCCAAACAAGTTTGTCGATAAATTGAAGCAGTTTCGTACATTTTTGGTTGATTTTTTGTAACTATATTAATAACACATTAAATATTTTAGGCAGTTTGACAAAAAAATGTATTATAATTAACTTATATATAGTAGATTCAATTTTTGACATTTTAACAGAATTTTTGAAATTTGTTAGTAATACACTAGGGGTTTGTTTGATTTAGCTGTTAACTGATAGTTGTTTCTGTTGTTGTTAACAATTAGCTGTTTTAGTTAGTTGTTTACTGTTGTTGTTAGTTATTTCTTATTAGCCGATTAATTATTAGTGTTAGGTAAAATTGTGATGAATTGTTGCTGTTAATATGTAAAATATCTAACATAGACATATTTTGAAATTTTCTAATTTAAGGTTATTGATGGTCAAAATTGATAATGTCAACCTAAAAGTTCTTAATTTTACTAACGGTGAAAACCCTAATCATTTTTTAGCAGCAAAAAAAAACTATAAACACTTATTTGTAAATCGGTGAAACCACAGAATTATATTTAAAATTTTCGCAATAAAAAACACAATACAAATTAATAAACATAATTTAAATAACTAAATCAAAATTTTATTCAATCGGGCAAAATATTATTCTTTCAGCAATAATGTTATAGAAATATGAATAATATTAAAGAATAGATATGTTTGAAAATTAGAAAAATAATTTTGTCAGAAACAAATATAAACAAAAAACTTTTCACCAAAAAGCTTAAAAACGCTACAGTTCTAAACTTTGTTGCTGTATAAATCTACCTAATATTACATTTCTTACAGTTTGGAGCAGGAACGGTCCTGACAATTTAGGGATTCTAGGCAAAATAAGTAATAAGGGCCCCTTAAATATAGACCCTGTTGGGCAAATAGTTGTTAGCTGATAGCTAATTACATTAGTTGTTAGCTGATTACATTTTTTATTAGCTAATTTGACTAGCTAGTTGTGTAAACTTGTTTGGTAAAACTTAACTGATTGTTAATAGTTGTTTGTGTAAAATGACAAATAAGGACATGGTAAAGTCTTTATTTAGGGTTAGATGACAATAAATAGGGGTAAAAATGACATTCAAAAGAAATGGAGCAATAAGCTAATTGAAAAGACTCATAAAATTAGCATTTTCAAAATTAGCTTTTTGGACCCAATAAGCCATTTCAAACCTCTCTCTACCAAACACCATTATTAAAGGTTTGACTAGTCAAAACCTTTACAGTGGCTCAAATCTCTAATTCTGTCCCAAAAAGTTCTTTACCAAACAGAGTCATAAAAT
The DNA here is from genome assembly GCF_963576675.1 of Euphorbia lathyris. Lineage (NCBI taxonomy): Eukaryota > Viridiplantae > Streptophyta > Magnoliopsida > Malpighiales > Euphorbiaceae > Euphorbia > Euphorbia lathyris. The sequence goes on along the minus strand of NC_088910.1, from coordinate 138,735,902 downwards.
TTACTAATTAAAATGTAAAGATTAAACAGACCTTTTAATTTTTTTTATCAATGAGCTTTCAAAAAAATTTACGTTGATTTTATCACTATCTATATTAAAAAATCATTTCATATATACATATAAGTTATAACACTAAATTTTTTTCTTAAAAAAAACACTAATTTTTTTTGGGTCCCCTCCGGCCATGGGCCCTAGGCCTAGGACCGGCCCTGGTTTGGAGTGAAACATAAACCCTCCTTCGAAAAACTGAAACAAACACTTCCTAAGCCTCTAATCAATTTTTTGAACGCAATTAGGGTGTGAAAATAAAAATATACCAATAATTCTATTTGCATTAAATAGAATTTGAATCACAACATAAATGAATCGTTTGGAGTGAACTTTAAATGTTTTTTTTGAAAAACTGAAACAAACACTTTTTAATATGTTGATCATTTTTTAATTCATTAAATCCTCGATCTTTTAAATAAATACACTAAATCCTTGATCAATTATTTTTAAACACATTAAATTTATATATTTGACACGACAATTATGTAAATACTTCAAACTCCGTCTGAAATTAAACCATTAAGAAATTATATCAATCAAAAATTATATCAATCAAGATGTTAAAACATAAATATATGGCTTAAAGCATTATTTGGCTATGACTTATCTAAAATTGTGCCATTTGGCTCCTGACCTATTATTTGGTCACATTTGGCCCTTGACCTATCTCATTTGGTGAAATTTCATCCAATTTGTATGAATACTTAACGGAATTGTTATCTCATTTATAAGTAACGATATTTTGACACTTGAACTTGAAACGTGATATTTCTTAAGGTTTTTTTTCCACATTATGTGGAAACAATTAATTAGATTAAAAAAAAAGAAAAAAACAAAAAACAAATTCTAAACTAAAATCTATTAAGTTCAAGTGTCAAAATATCATTACTTATCAATGAGATAATGATTCGGTTAAGTTTGAATCCAAATTTGATAAAATTTCACCAATTTGAGATAGATCATGAGGCTAAATGTGACCAAATAATAGGTCAGTGACCAAATGATAAAATTTTGGATAGATCAAGGGTCAAATAGTACTTTAAGCCTAAATATATCGACAATTCTATTTATGCTAAATAGAATTTAATTCACAACATAAATTAATCATTAATTAAGTGTGTTAAAATTAGGGGTGAGCATGGTCCGGTTTGGTCCAAAAACCGAACCAAACCGAATTGGAACGAACCAAATTACTTCTATTTTTTAGGATCAAATCAAACCAAATTATAATTCGGTTTGGTCTGGATCGAACCAAATTATTTCGGTTCGGTCCGGTTTGGTTCATGTTTGGACCAAACAAAGCACACTAAAGACCTACAACTACTTGTACATTCACTAACTAAATAATTATATAAAGAAAATAATCATATAATTAGTTTTTATTTTGTATATATAATTAGTTGAGAGAAAACGTTTTGTTCGGTTTTGGACCGGACCAAACCGAAGCGAACCAAAATCCAAACTAGCTTAAAAATTAATACCGAACCAAACCAAAATATAATTCGATCCGGTTTGGTCCGTTTTTTTCGGTCCGATTTTTTCAATCCTTGGATTTTCGGTTTGGTTTTGCTCACCCCTAGTTAAATTCTATTTATGCTAAATAGAATTTAATTCACAACATAAATTAATCATTAATTAAGTGTGTTAAAATTAGGGGTGAGCATGGTCCGGTTTGGTCCAAAAACCGAACCAAACCGAATTGGAACGAACCAAATTACTTCTATTTTTTAGGATCAAATCAAACCAAATTATAATTCGGTTTGGTCTGGATCGAACCAAATTATTTCGGTTCGGTCCGGTTTGGTTCATGTTTGGACCAAACAAAGCACACTAAAGACCTACAACTACTTGTACATTCACTAACTAAATAATTATATAAAGAAAATAATCATATAATTAGTTTTTATTTTGTATATATAATTAGTTGAGAGAAAACGTTTTGTTCGGTTTTGGACCGGACCAAACCGAAGCGAACCAAAATCCAAACTAGCTTAAAAATTAATACCGAACCAAACCAAAATATAATTCGATCCGGTTTGGTCCGTTTTTTTCGGTCCGATTTTTTCAATCCTTGGATTTTCGGTTTGGTTTTGCTCACCCCTAGTTAAAATAGGAAAAATTATTAAGTAGAAAAAATTGGAAAAAATGTCAGAAGTGGGATTTGAACCCACGCCCTCATAAGAGGACCAGAACTTGAGTCTGGCGCCTTAGACCACTCGGCCATCCTGACTTGAATGTTACAAAATTACTCTTTAAACTATGTATTATAAACTTTATAAATTCATTTCACTTCTTTTTTTATGGCTAATTTTATTTCACTTTACATCTACCATATACTCGCAATATTCTGCGGATTTATTAATAACTTTATTTTTATCAAATAATAAATTTTAAATTTAATATGTACAAATTAAATTTATATCTTGTTTGGATAAATTACACCTAAGGCCACCCATTTTAACAATATGGCCAGTAAAATTCAATCCTTAACGGTGTGACCACTGAACTTTACACTTTTTAATATTGCTGACCACTCAATACCTCAAAACAGCTAGTGACGGTCTCAAAATAAAAAATTCAAAGAGTTAATGATATTCTAAGGAACTTTAATTTTTGAAAGTTTTTATTTTGATGTCATTTAGGTGTTGTTTAGTTATGAAAAATAGTGAATTTTTAGAGAAAAAAAGTTCCAAAAAATGTGATTTTAAAAAATAGAAAATGCGAATTCATGGTAAATATCATTCTGAACAACTTTAATTCTTAAATATTTTTATTTTGAGATCTTTAAATGTCATTTTGAGGAGTTAATTAAAGTTCAGTGGCTATTGATGTTAAAAAGTATAATTTACCTTATCTTGTTTACAAAAAAACTATAGTAAAAAATAGCTATTTGATATATGAAAATTATTCACATGTTATTTACAAAACTATATAGTACAAATCTATTATTAATTATATTGAAAATAAACACCATAAATTTATCAAATTATCTTCTCGACTATAAATTTTATCATCTGCATTTAATATATGCACATTTAAATTATTCAACCAGTAACAAAAATAAACATATAATTAAAAATGAAAAACATAAAAAAAAGTATATTGTATTTATTTTATATTAATGGCACAAAAAAAAAATTAAATCTTTCATCAAAATTATGAACATTTATCTCTAATTCTATTACTAAATCATAAAAATGTGATTTTTTTTAGAACCAACTGATATATAATTGATATAGAATAAAGAATAAAATATATGTGTTTTATAATAATATCTGAAATTAATCCGATTTCATAATATTTGAGTAAAATTGCTCCTAATTATCAACGCTGTCAATAAAATTACATCATTTTATCCCTAAAATATTATGATAAGGTACTAAAATATATCTATGATTTTTGGAGAAGTATCACTTTAGGCTCCATGTACAAAATAGCACCAATATAGATAGTAGTAGCAAATACAAAATTGGTCGGTGGGGGAGGGTCAATTTTACATGTGCATGTGATTTTTTTTTTTTTTTGCTAAATCGAACTTGTTCAAAAAAAATTATTTTGTTTATATACGTGTTATAATCGGAGTGGTCAAGAACCAAGTTTTAAGCACCACGTAAAACTTTTCAAAATTAACCTACACTGTGTTTAAGATTCTTAACATGTAAAAAAAATCATGTCTAATAGAAAAAAAAATCGGATTTAGGGAGAGCCTAATAGACCAAAAAAGGTTTAGAAATTCGGATTTAAGGAGAACCTAACATGCCAAAAGAATTAGAACTTTTGATTTAGAGATGACCTAACATGCAAAAAAAAAAAAAAAAAAAAAAAAAAAAAAAAAAAAAAAAAGATTTGCCTAACAGGACATGTGTCAATTTTTGAGGTGCTAATTCAGCACTCTATCAAAATTTCATGGAAACAGGGCCGGAACCACCACAGTCTCGAATTTTGTAGAGACAGGGCACTGAAACTACCTCTCGTCATAGTGGTTCCGGTGGCTGAGGGGTCCAGGCACCTCTCTGTATTAGCCTTGAACATGGGCTTAACGTTTAAAAAATGGTACTAATTTAGGTCTCGATTGTCGGAGATTAATATAAGATATGATTGGACCTTAACTATTAGCTCGAGCTTTTAGTTCAATCGGTTTCATAACATGGTATCAGAGTCTCTAAGACCAAACGGTCGAGGGTTCGAATCCCGACAACCTCATTAATTTGTGGAATTAAAAACACATGGCGGGATGGGCAAATGTTGTGCACGCTGCAGGCCAATAGGCATTTGCGTGTGGGGGTGTGCCGGAGATTAATATAAGATATATGATTGGGCCTTAACTATTAGTTCGAGCTTTTAGTTCAATCGGTTTCATGACATGGTATCAGCGTGTCTAGGACCAAACGGTCGAGGGTTCGAGTCCCGACAACCTCATTAATTTGTGGAATTAAAAACACATGGCGGGATGGGCCTGTGTTGTGCACGCTGCAAGCCCAATAGGCATTTGCATGTGGGGGTGTGTCGGAGATTAATATAAGATATATGATTTGACCTTAACTATTAGCTCGAACTTAAGGGAATAACATGAATGACGTGTTACGTTCCGTTATCAAGACTTAAATTGGTATTTTTTTTTAAACGTTAAGCTCATATTAATGTTATTTTTTACGTGGATGCTTCATTGATACTTTTCATAAAACTATAGACCTATTTTGGTACATTATCCCTAAAATATAGGGAAAATGTATCAAAATAGGTTTATGGTTTTTGGAGAAGTATCAATTTATGCCCCACGTATAAAATAACATCAATATAAGTTTAATGTTTAAAAAATGGTACCAATTTAGGTATCAATAACGGAACGTGACACGTCATTCATATTACTCTGTTAAGTTCTGTCAATTCTATGTAGAGGGAGAAATCAGAACTTAATAGAGTGATAGGAATGACGTATCCAATCCGTTATCGAAACTTAAATTGATACCTTTATTTTTAACATTAAACTTATATTGGTATTATTTTATATGTGGAGTACTTTCCAAAAAAAGACCATACACCTAAGAGCATCTCCACCGACCTTTTAAATTGACTCTTGAGTTAAAATTTAAGGAGAGAGAGTTAAAAATACACTCCAACAGCCTCTTAGTGGCTCCTCAAATTACTAAGAGCATCTCCATACTTGCTATTAATAGAGAGCCTCTCACCACCTCTTAGTGCATCCTTAATTCATTTTTTATTAATAAATTATTATTAAGAAGTCAATCTCCTTTCACTATTGGCAAATGTAACAATCATTGATAATTTTAATTATAAAATAATAAATAAAAAGTATTATTGGAGATGATATATCTTAGTCACTTTTAAATCACTAAGGCCCCGTTTGGTAAGACGTAATGACCTTCGTAATGGAATGACCATTACATTGAAGGTCATTTACCATGTTTGGTTGCATGTTATAAATTTATTGTAATGTAATGAGAAAACATTGAGGTAAATTTTATTGAACAAATCTTGTAATCCTCATTACATAGAAAAATGACTTGAATTCTCATTACATTGTCATCTAACCTCTCATTTCTCAAATCTCACATCTCAATTTTACCTCTCATTCTTGTTAAAAACGAAAAAAAGTAGAAAAACATGAAAATTGAAAACGAAAAAAAAGACGAAAAAATGCGAAAAATGAAAAAAAAATGAAAAATCGGAAAAAGGAGAAAATAGAAAAACGGTGAAAAATGTTGAAAATAGAAATTAAAAGAAACGAGAAAATTTTTTAAAAAAATGAAAAAGCAAAAAACTATATACTAATTTATTGAGAAGCTCTTAGCCTAGTGGTTGAGAGCTTACCTATGCCTTGGGAGGTCATGGGTTCGAATCACATCCGGGTCTGGTGGGGATTTTTCTTTCTTCTTTAATGTAAGCGCATTGCGCAAATTTTTTAAAAAAAAATTATTGATCCCGATTAATCTAATCTTGTATTTGATTTCGATTCGATTTTTCACATTTTTTGTGCTTTCCACGTTTTTTATGTTTTTTTTGTTAATTTTAATTATGTAAATAAAATTTTATGATTACATTTAATTAGGAAAATATAAGTATTGTAATGATAATTACATTCTATCATTTTCTTTTTAATTGTCAACCAAACATGGTAAGATCAACATTTCATTCTATTACATTACAACTTTGATTACATTATGACATTGATTACATTACATTGTATTACGACATACCAAACGGACCCTAAGAGTCAATTATGTATATTATTTTTAGAGAATGCACTAAGAGTCTATTGGAAATGCTCTAATAGAGAGCTTCTCTCCACCTCTTAGTTCATCCTTAATTCATTTTTTATTAATAATTTATTATTGAAAAGACTTTTCTTTCACTATTGGTAGATAGATTAATAATTAATAATTTTAATGATAAAATAATAAATAAATAGTGAATATAGGAGTATTATCGGAGATGATATGTCTTAATCACTCTTAAATCACTATGAATTAATTATTTATATTATTTTTAAAGAGTTCACCAAGAGGGTGTTAGTTTCAGCTTTTCGGAGAAGCGTTTAGCGTTTCACTCCAAACCGCAGGAAATATAGCGTTTGGTTAGGTTCATATAACCGCAGCGTTTAGCATTTTCTCTGAAAACTGCGGCGTTTTGGAACGTTTCACGAAAAGCTCCTATTTGGAGCTTCATAAACAGCTGTTTGTAGTTATTTGTTATTGATAAAATTATCCTTCTTATTTCCGCAAAATATGTTTTATTTTTTTTACATTATTTATATTTCAACAACATAATTACCGGAAGAATAAGGTTTTGTTGCGTTCAATAAATACCCTTAACATTTATAGCTAGGAGCAATTTTACCTTTAACGTCTAAAATGGTGCAATTATACCCCTAAGATTGGCAGCCAAAAGCAATTTTACCCCTAAATAAAAAATAACAGATCACAAACATATGATTAGACGTGAATTTTTTTTAAGAAAATAAAAAAATATATATTGTCTTTTGTACGAATTAGACAAAAAAATTTCAAATATTTCACCGAATTTATAAATATTAATTTCCAATTTTATTATTAAATCACAAAAAAAATATGAAATCTCTTTTTTAGAACTACTGGTACGTGCAATTGGTGTAGAATAAGAAATAAAATATCTATGTTCTCTAATAATATCTGAAATCAACCCAACTTGCCAATGTTAGGGTTAAAATTGCTATTAGCTGCCAGCGTTATGGGTCAGATTGCACCATTTTAGACGTTAAGAGTAAAATCATTCCTAGTTGTAAACGTTATGGGTATTTTTTTTCATATTTTTCCTTTTATAATTTCATCATTGATTAATTTAAAACATGTCCCTTTTAGACATTTTAAATCCGAACAGCAACTGTTCAATATAATTTTATCAAACACTAGTAATTAAACAGCTAATAACAAACAGCTAACAGCAACCGCTAACAGCTTACTGTAACTGCAAATAGCTAACAACAACTGCAACAGCTGTTAGCCAACCGCTGAACCAAACAAGCTCTAAGTAAAAATGCTCGAAGATGCTATTGAAATGGAAAAGACATGACAATAAGAAGGTAAAAAGGTGAAGAAAAAAGAGAGAATAGTGATAAGGATGAAATGTAGGTAGGTTTTGAAAAAAATAAATGTCACGTGCATCTAGTGGACTCTGCAACCAGCCTCATGCCTGCCGCTGCTGCTTTTTCTTTTTATATATATTATTTTTGGGCAGCCAAATGGGATTTTTTTTATTTTGAGGGAATATTTTTTAATATTCTTCTTTTCTTACACAACTTTTTAGCAAGCTTAATGCTTCTCCAGCCTCTTTAACTTGTTCAAATTATTCATTTTACCCCTCCAACTCATCGAATGTCCTATTTATCCCCTTACCTTTATAAAAATGGTATTTCTTACACCCTTAATTTGTTCAAATTTGTCATTTTACCCATTCTCAACTCATCGAATATCCCATTTACCCTCTTAACTTTACAAAAGTGGTATTTCTCACAACTTATGATCCTATTTACCCTCTTATAACTCCATAAAAATTGTATTTCTTATCCCTTTATAGTAGTAAAAAAAGTTAAAAAGAGAAAGAACGAATACAAAATACAAATAACAAGAACATTAATATAAACAAGTTAAATACATTATATATAGGGATAATGTACCAAAATAGGCCTATGATTTTTAGAGAAGTATCAATTTAGGTTCCACTTACAAAATAGCATAAATATAAGTTTAACGTTTAAAAAAAGTTATCAATTTAGGCTTCGGTAACAGATTGTAAGGGGTGAAAAATACCACTGTTATAGAGTTAAGGGGGTAAATAGAACATTCTATGAGTTGGAGGATAAATGGATAAGTTGATGGGGTGAGAAATACCACTTTTATGGAGTTAAGGGGGTAAATAGGACATTCGATGAGTTGATGGGGTAAATAACCAATTTGGACAAGTTAAGGAGGCTGGGAAAGCATTAGGCCAAAAAAAAAAAATAGTAACATTCTTTTTTTTTATATAGGCCTAATACACAAATAACCCCCTAAACTTGTCCAAATGTTGCAACTGCCCCCTCAACTTTCAATTGTAATAACTTACCCCTTAAACTTGTCCAATTGTAAAACATAACCCCAAATTGAGAATTTTTTTACCCCGTATTTGAAGCAACCGTAAAAAAATTTCCCCGGATTCGTATCACGCCAAAGATCTGATTATCATACTCCACGAGCGTTGCAGATTTTGCATTTCACGTGTTTCTTCAATTGTAGTCCATGTCAGCAATTTGGGGTTGTGTTTTACAATTGGACAAGTTTAAGGGGTAAGTTGTTACAATTAGACAAGTTTAAGGGGTAAGTTGTTACAATTGAAAGTTGGAGGGGGCAGTTGCAATATTTAGACAAGTTTAGGGGGTTATTTGTGTATTAAGCCTTTTATATATAAATAGACATTATATATTACAAAATAAACGTAACAAAATTATTCTGAAGACAAGAAAAAATATAAAAGAGAAATTTTCGGTAAAAATTTATATATGTAAAAGAGATCGTGCTCATGCAGCTAAAGAATGTGCAACAGTGTTTGCTTGACGTCGCTCAAACATGAACTTGATGTATTCAAAAACTCCGGTCACCTTAAATATATCACCTAAAATAACACCCAGACAATTTGATAAAATTCGATCACCTTTTAGCAATAGAATGGTTGAGGCAAAGTCAGATGCTACGATAACAGTACGATAACAATAATCACGAACCACTCAAATTGAATGTAGAATCGCTAATAATTCAGCATGTAATGCAGATAAAGTTGTACCAATTGGTCCACCATTAGACAATAAAACTAGACCATGGCAATCTCTGACCACTATCCCAAAAGTAGCAGCCTTTGAAAGATTTGAAAAAGCTGCGCAAAACATTAAAAGAATCGTTAATTTGTCTATTATCTGCATCTGCCGCTCCCCTCGTACCAACCCCGAGTCCCGTACCACCAAAATTAATTCCCACGCCAACCATATCCTGTAACATTCCATTCCTTAAATTAATAGATAAAGCCTAAAGATAATTTTTAGTCAACTGCTAAATACCGCAACCAAATTCCTTATCATCGCCTCTTTTGGACTTTTTTACCCTTCTTATAATTTTGATCAAAAACTGAAAATTCTCTCTCCAAAATCATAAACCCGAACAACAATAATTGAAATTATGAAAATAATTGATGTGTGACAATCCGAACCCCGAAAATAGATGATTACAAGTCGGAAACATTAAGATTTACATCTTTTTATCAAAGAACTCATGAAAATAATACATATTTTTCATGACGATTTTACATTTTTCGTCACAAAAAATAGGAGAATTTTCCATTTTTCGTCATAAAAAATTGAATGATTTAGTATTTTTCGTCACTAAAATTTTTACGATTTTGCATATTTCAAAATTTGATCTGAACGGATGCGGCAAACCGTTCGACCCATGGTGGGAACGGATGCGGCATACCGTTCGACCTATGACGGGAACGGATGCGGCGTACCGCTCGACCCATGGCGGGAACGGATGCAGCATACCGTTCGACCCATGGTGGGAACGGATGCGGCATCCGTTCCCGCCATGGGTCGAACAGTATGCCGCATCCATTTAGGCTAAATTTTGAATTTTCTCTCAAAAAAAAAATTTCCAATTTCGAAAATTTTTTTATGCCAAGGGCAAAATTTTCCAATGGGTGTGGTGATAAGAAATTTGGTTGCGGTAAATAGCAATACTTATTAAGGTAAATAGTTAAAAAAAATAAGTGACAAATATTATAAATATTAAATGGTATAAATATTTAATTTAAAAATATCAATTTGTTAAAAAAAATAAAGCCGTATGGATTGGTTAGGTGTTCAAAATCGAAAATTCGTATCGATTTTTTTTTTTTGTTTTATTAGTCTCTTTAAGTGTTTTTTTTACCTTTAACCAATTTTTTTACCTTCTAAACTGTCTAAGCGATAATAAATAAAAACATTTATTATTATTATTTTGTTTTATTATAATTTATTTTTTAACATTGTCGCATGGTTCGTAAATGAAACGACACATGGAAGTCACATGTCGGTCATTTTTATGAAAAAACTAAATTTTGTTTTTTTTTCATAAAAGTAATTAACACATGATAGCTAGGTGGTGTATATGTGGATGTCGTGTGTTGTTTTAGTACTTAGGGGGTGTTTGGGTGCTCCTTTTCGTGCTCCTATTTGCCTTCTCAGTTCGAAATGGAGAGTTTTAGGTATTTGGTTAGTAGCATTCACGTTTGCCTTTTACACTTGAAAAACATTATTATGTGTTTGGTTAGTGACCTCCTGTTTGCTTTTTACACCTGAAAAGCAGCATTTTACAAAAGTAGAGAATCTCTGCTTTTTAGAAAATCAGCTTTTTCCAATAGCAAACAACAAACCACAACAAACAACAACTAGCAACAGCAAACAGCAACAGCAAACAGCAAACTGTAACAGTAAACAACAAACAGCAACAGCAAACAGTAAGTAAAACAAACGGGCTCTTATACTGACGTGTTACTCACGTCACCATTCTGATGTTTTTTAATCACTGAAATTGACAAAGTAACCTAATTGAGATAAAACTCAAAGTTTGGTGATTTTATTTAGACAAACTGAAGTTGAGCGACCATCTTGAGACAACCATGTAAGTTCAGTGACCAATGATGCATTTAACCTCTTATAGTTGGCTTTAAAAACCTATCACACACTTATAGTTGGCTCATTCAAATCTCCCGCACATAAAATCATTGCTCTGTCCAACTTTGACAGATGAGGTGGCATACAGATCGAACTCACACGTTTTTCTTCTTTTTTTCTGTAGCACGCACATGCTACCTCATTTGTCAAAGATGACAGATCAACTATTTTGTGTGTAAGAGATCCGAATGAGCCAACTATATGTATATGATATGTTATTTTAAAAGTTTATAATGCCAATAGATAAAACTTGCGGAGTTTAAAGGTATAATATACATTAAGTCTTTTTCTTTTATTAGATAAATTGAGGGACTAAAATATTGAAAGAGCAACAATTGAGGAATTTATACTTTAGTACAACACTCATTTTTTATTCTTAAACTATTAAAATCATTAATTAGGTTTGAGTCTTTATCCTATTTTAAAATAAAAAACTGTAACTATTTAACATGGACTGTAATAATCTATTTGTTGGTTTAAATTAGCTTTAGGGATAAGAGTCTAAAACTGTTCAACTAAATGATTTTCGATGAGATCTCAAATTAAGGGTATTCCACAGTCGGTTCGGTCTAAAAATCGAACCGAACCAAAATAATTGAATACCAAATAAGATCTAAAATTAAAACCGAAATTAACTGAATAATATTACAAACCCAATCGAGTATTTCGATTCGGTTTTTTATTATAACATTTGTTGAACAATTTTTTTATTTCTTACTTTATATTGAAAAACATAACAGAATCGATAATGCGAGGTTCATTAAGTATTGAAAGTTACGATTTAATTTTTTATGCAGTATGCAGTATGCTTATGCTAGTTGTGGTTCCTTTGTTAAACAATATTGCAAGCATATCACATATTATTAATGTTCTCAAAGTTAAGATTTAAGAGGTTGCTCAGGGTTTTCAAATCGAAGGGGATTGACGTCTGATATGGTCTGCTGCTGTACCGTATAAGGTGCGCTACTTTTGTTGGAAGCTGGTTCGGGATTGTATTCCAACTAGGGTCAAATTAAGGAGACGAGGGATTGACATACCTGACGAGTGTGTGATGTGTGGCCTGGACATTGAAGACACTTGGCACCTTTTCTGGTTGTGCCCAAAAGCACAACTAATATGGCGGGAGGCAGGTCTTCATGGAAATCTGAAACTGAAAGCTACTGATGCTGCAAACTTTGCATCCTATTTTTTTGATTTCTGTAGGTCCAATAATCCTTGGAATGTGCAGCTCTTTATGGTCATGCTTTGGTGCTGTTGGCGTGCGAGAAATGATAAATTTTGGAAGCAGACCACCAGTTCGCCAGCGATTGTGGTTGACGGAGGCCGGAGAACCCTACTGGATTGGCAGGCCGCACAGAGGCGACGGAATCTCTCAAGTGCCGAGTCATGTTCGGCCCTGTGTGCGAATAAATGGCACCGTCCGCCCCCTCATTCCCTCTCTTGCTGCACTGATTACAGCACTTTCACTATCCTTGGAAAATCTGGTAATAGCGTGGTGTTACGAAGACCCGATGGTTCTTTTGTGGCTGCTCGAACTGGGACTACAGATGGCTTGATGGACTCCCGTGAAGGTGAAGCATGGGCTATCCTCCAAGCGATGAAGTGGATCTGTAGTAGAGGAGAAAGTGCAGTAATCTTTGAATCTGACTCACAGGTTGTTGTTCATGCCATCAATTCAAATCTTCCGGATGTATCCGAATTCGGGGATCTTATTGGTCAAATTCGGCTCTTATTATCAACTCACAACGGCTTCTCTATCCGTTTTATCCGAAGGCTAGCAAATGGTTTAGCTCATGTTTCGAGTTTTATTTCGCTTTCTGTTTTGAATTTCTGTAATGACTCTCAGCATTAATGAATTTCTCTTTCAAAAACAATATATATATATATATATATATATATATATATATATATATATGTAGTAGACTTTCTATCAAAAAAAAAAAAAGAGATCAGGTGTGACACATTGCTTATGGTGTGACAAGGCTTATTGTGTGACAATAGTGGCTTTTTAGTAATTGTATAAAAAACGGAGGGGTATATTTGTAATTTTACGCGCTTAGTATAAATAGTTATTAAGTTAGGGGTATATTTGTAATCTCCTATATTTCTCTCATTCTTTCTTCTCCGGTGATTCTCTGATATTTCTCTCGTTTTTTCCGGTTGCGTCGTTTCATTTCCGATCGTGTTTTTGTTGAGTTTTTGGTTGGATTTCTTTGTTTCGTCTCGCATTTTGTGTTTGTTGGAAGATATCGGTGAGTTCCTGTATGTTTTTGTGTTCGTTTTGATCGTTTTTATGTTTTTATGTTTGTTCATTTCCCTTCGTTTTTTTTTGTTGAATATTTATGGCTCTGATTTCCTATATTTTTTTTCTTTATCGGTAGGTTCGGCTCTCTGTTTGTGTATTTTTGAAGTTATCGGTGAGTTCCTCTGTGTTTTCTTTGTTCATTTTAGATTTTGTGTTATGCATGTTCTTCGTTTTTTTGTTTATATGTTTTGTTTAGGTTTTGTATTTTGTTTTTGTTTTGTTTGTTGTTTTTTAGGGTTTCAACGACATTTTATTGTGTTTTTTCATTCTTTGCGTCTATCATGTGTTAGTTTTGTGACTTGTATATGTGTTTTTTTTGTTGTTTTTCAGTATATATCAGAATGTCAAAAGCTACTTCTAGTAGGGAAGATAGTTTGCCTGAGCATGTTATTGATCCTGCGTTGCTTCGTGCTATAAACTCTGATTATATGGAGGTTGATGACGACAGGTACTATTTTATGTTTTTATGGAACAATATATGCATTCTTTTTGAACAATATATGTATTCGTTTGGAACAATGTATGTTTTTGTATGGAACTATATATGTATTCGTTTGGAACAATATATGTATTCGTTTGGAACATTTTATAACTTCGTTTGTAACTATATATGTATTTTGTTGATCTAGTATTGTTGTTAATTTTGTTATTTTTTATGCTTCAAGGGTCTCTGAAAAGAATAGTGAAGAAGGAAGTAAACAGAGATTTGTGAAGAAATCTCATGCTTTGAAGAAAAAGTCATCAAATATTGGTGTTCCTGTTGATGAAAGTTCGTCTGATGCTCTGAAGGATGTAGAAAGTTGTTCTGATGCTGATGAAAGTTTTTCTGATGATCGTGATAATATGAATGATCCTGATTTTGTTATCAGTGCGAGTACACCATCTGAAGAACAAGCAGATGATGAATATGTTGTTTCTGGTTGTGTTGGAAAGAAAAGAAAAGTTGGAGTTAATTTGAAGGGAGATGGTTCTTCTAGGTTGAAGATGAAGAAGGTTGAGGTTGTGAAAGTATCTGGTGGTTCTAGATTGAAAAGGAATAAAGTTGAGGTTGTGAAAGGAGTTGGTTCTCCTAGATCTGTGAACCGTGATTGTGGAAGAAGGATTGTGAAGAAGGATAGTTGCTATTCTGTTATGGAGCAAGATTTATCTGGTGTAGTATTGAATCAGAGGGTGCGTCCAACAACATTTATTAAGTTTGTTAAAACTATGCCAGAGACACACAAAGCTGCCATTAGGAAGATAGGGTTTGGTGGTTTTTTGTGTCTAGATATTGGGAAGCTTAATGGAATTTTTTGTGGCAAGGTTGTGGATTCTGTTGATCCTGACAGATGTTGTTTTATTCTTCCTGGTAATGACTGGATTGATTTGAGTGAAGAGGATTTCCATTGTGTTTATGGCCTGCCATGTGGAGGAAAGGAAATTAAGGAAGCGGATAGTAACAGTGGGGATAGTTGGTGTAATTTTTTAAACACTTGGAGGAAGTCTTTTGGTCTAAGTAGTGGCAGTCCTAAGGATAAAGATGTGCTTTGTAGGCTGAAAAATCTGTTGGAAGTGGATGTTTGTGATGAGTTCATTTGGAACTTCATTGTTATTGTTGTTAATTCTTGCATTCGTTCAAACAAGAATAGGGCGTTGTACAATAAGTTTTTATTCAGTTGCATGAATGTGAATGAAATTTCGAAGTTAGATTGGTGCCGGTTTAGTTTTAAGCATCTTATAGATTCTGTTCGTTCTTTCAAGAACGATTCTAAGCCATATTTTTTCACAGGCCCTCTTCCATTTATACTGGTAATTGTTTTAATATGTTGGAATTTATTTTGAATAATTTATGTATTTGCTTATAATTTGTTTTTCTCATTTTTTTTATTGTAGATATGTTATTTTGATCGTTTGCAACGTGGGGTTGATTTGAGGCCACGTTCCTTTCCACTAACTTCTGTGTGGAATAATGTTCTAATCTCTGAAAGAATTAAGTTGGAAAAAGCCAGTGGTTTTGGCAAGGGAATTGTATTGAAGAGATTAGTGAAATCTGAAGCAGAGGTAGAATGTGAAGGCCCTAATGTTGAAGGTAAGAAGAAGAAGAAGAGAGAAGAAGAGAATAAGAAGAGAAGAAGAAGAAGCATGTAGAAGAAGGAGAAGAAGAAGATACTCAAGAAGGAGTTTCTGGCTGTCCCAGTCACTTCATGGTATGCATCTGTGTTTTTCTTTTATATAGAAGTTTGTGTTTCGTTTTGATAAATTAGTAAATAGTGTTTTTATAAATGCAGGAATTCACTGTCAGGTTTAAATCAGTGGCTAGAAAGTTAGCTAATGCTGTAACTGAGATGTATATGTTGGTGGATGAAGCTGAAAATATGTTTGATGAGAATGACTTACCTGTACGGATGAATACATTTGTTGAAAATATTTTTACTAAGTACAGAGTTAGTAAGGAAGAGGGGATGAGCCAGCGTTCTGAGCGAATGCCAGCAAGTGAGCATTCGGGAAGATTATCTAATGAATCTGATGAGGATAATGAATTTTTTAATCTGCCTGGCTTTTGGGAAGAATATAATGCTGTTAATGAAGAATATAACAAGCAGGTACAGAGAAAGATAGCTGAAGGTTTAGAAAAAGAGAGAGGAGGAGCGGAGAAGGAGAATAATAAGAAGAAGAAGAGAGGAGTAGTGAGGAAAGTTAGAGGGAAAGTAGGGTCATCTGAAGGTCTGAGGTTGAGAATAAAGATGAATTCTGCTCCTCAATTTGAGTTGTTAAGCCAGTCTGTAGCTGATCAATCTGTTTCATCTGAAATGTAATTTATTTATGTTTAAATAATTCCTGTTTTTTATTTTGGAACATGTCATTTAATATTTGTGGCTTAATTGATGTTTTTTTTTTTTTGTAGGGCTGCTGATATAGTTTCTGGGGCTGGTCCTTTAGTTTGTGTAAATCAAGATGAATGGGATGAGTTTGTTGATCATGTTGATGAAATTGTGTAAGTTATTATTTTATTGAACAAATGGTTCCGTTTTTTGGAACCTTTCTTGTTTATGTGTGGAACATTTTTTTTGTTTTTTTTTTGTTATATATTTGAGTTGTTTTATATTTTCACCAGTGATATCGATGATGCGATTGAGTCAGAGATGTCTGATTCTGATTCTGATGATGATATAGACTTGGAGTGTTTGCCTGGAGATGTTCCAGATGAATTTGCCGATATGTGTAGATGGGCTAACAATTATTTATGTAATGGGAGGACAGTTTTTACCACGTTTGAAGATTACATTTTTGGTCATCCGGTGAAAGCAGTTATATTGAGGAAGGATATTCGTGAATTGGCTGATCTAGCTCCAATAGGTTGTGGCCCAATTTTGTATTACATGAGGTATTTTTTTATCTATAATTGCATGTTTGTATTAGTGGTTATATTGTTTTATTTTTTTGAATGGCATGTTTACTGTATATGTTTCGTGTGTGTTTTCTACAGGCACCTTTATGATGTGATTGTGAATAATGATAGATTGGATACCACCTTCTCCCTTGTTGATCCAAACATAACTAATCATTTTGAAAGAGTTCATAAGATTGGGGAGAAGATCAAGTTTTTGACTGAGAGATATGAATAGTCCGGCAACAAATGTTTGTATCTGATACCGCGAAACAAAGAGTATGCATTATTTGTCTATACTGGTGATTTATTTTATTTGTTTAATAATGTATTATAGTTTTACTAATGTGTTTGTTTTCTTCAGTTATCATTGGACTTTGACTGTCGTTGATATTGAGCGGAAACGTGTTTTTCTTTTGGATCCATTGAAAACTCGTTTGGGTTTGGAAAATGATCAATGGAAATATGTTGTTGATGAGTATGTTTAATAATCAAATGCTCTTTTATAATGTATTTTATTTATTGAATGCAATAGTTTGACATATATATGAATTTGTTTTGCAGATCTATTATTTCATTTTATCATGAGAAGGTTTTGGTAAAATGGATTTGCCCTGTGGTACGTGTTTAATTTGTATGTATATTTGTGTATTTTTTTTTTTATTGTTTTTAAGTTGTTTGTGTTTTATTTTGCAGAATATTCCATCTCAGAAAGATATAAAAAGCTGTGGGTATTATGTAATGAAGTATATGGATGATATAGTGTCTGAGAAAGTGTTGAAAATTGACAATATTGTAAGTGTTTATTCTTTGAACAATTGGTGTTTTTTCTTTAAACAATTGGTGTTTATTTTTAGAACAATTAGTTTTAATATATGACATTTTGAAGTTATAGTTTTGATGCATGATTTTAATTGTGATATGTTTTTTAGTGGGATAAGTATGCTAGGAGGTCATCTTACGGTGTAGATGTGATGAATGAATTACGTCGAGATTTGGGAGATATTATTTTGAGATATGGTCTTGATAATGAAAATGGTGGAGGAGGTCGTGTAAGGAGGATTGTTAAGGAATCTAAGTACCCTCATTCTCCTTTTATTTCTCGGCATCCAAAGTTGCTGGATAACATGGGTAGTCGTAAAAGGAGGATTGTTGAATTTGCACTGAGTCCTGTTTTAAGCAGGTAAGAAGTTGAAGTTATGTTTGTTATATGAATTTATATGTTATTTTGGCATATACTGATAGTTTTTTTCCTTGTTTTGAAGTGATGTATTTTTCAGTGATGGACAAACCTTTATTGATAAACGGGAGATTTTATCAGTGTCTGGTCATGATCATATTGTCAATAATATTGCGGATGCTTGGAGTTCAATTTTGAACACTGAAGAATTGAAGAAATATAATGGAAAACCGAAAAGATTTTTTTTCAGTACATATCCTTTTGTATGTTTCCTAACTTTGTAAGTTTGTTTTTTGTTTTCATTCTGTTAATAATTGTTTTGCTAAATGTTGTTTTGATTATTTTGTAGACTCTTCTGTTTTCTGGAGCTAGTAGATCAAGAGAATATAATTTTAAGGAAATGCTTCAGAATGAACTTTCTTTTTTCAAATTTAAAAACTTGGCTGATGTTGAATTGGTAAGTTTTATGGTGGAACAGCAGCTGTTGAATACTGTTAAATGTATTGAGATACTAATGTTTTGTGGTGTTTATTAGGTGTTTTTCCCTGTTATTTCTCATGGACATTTTTATCTGATTGTTATCAACAATCTTTCAAAGACTGTTGAAATATTGGATAATATGACACTCCCTCGAAAAATCAGTCGTGCTGATAAGTATGATGATTGTCCATAACAATTGGTATGTTGTAACTTGATTTATTTCATTCTTTGTTTTTTTTTTGTATATGTGATAACATATTTTCTGATTTGTTTGTTGTAGTTAAAATCCTATGCTCATTTTGTTTTCAAAAATGATGCTTCTTCATTAAAACAAATGTGTGCATACAAAGTGCAAATCCTGAGGATGAAGTGGAGAAGCAATAATAACCACAATGATTGTGGTATTTTTCTTTTGAAGCATATGGAAACATACATTGGTCAGAGTGTGAAGGAGTGGAATATTGGATTGACAAAAAATTCTAAGGTATATCTTGTAAATTCTTTATGTAACAGTTTGTATTACTATTATTCTATTTTATTATATCATTTTTTGCAGGGAAAAGAGTTTAGAAAGCTTAGAATTTTTTATTATTGGAGCATTCTTTTGAATCCAATAAATCAACTTATTGAAGAAATTGATGAGAAGTCAAAAGAATGGGTTGTTGGAGCTGGATTAAATTTAGAATAGCATATTTTTTATGTTAAATTTGTAAATATACTTTAAAATTTGTATATAAAATTTTATATTTAAAAAGGTTTTTCAAATTATGTTTGTTTATTCTTAATAGATGTCAATTTATTCAATATTTAGCATATATAATTCATTTGGAACAGACGTTACATTTATTTTGAACAAATAGTATATTAATTCGGAACAAACTATATAATTACATTGAACAAGTCGTAAAATTTTGTAGAATTCATCCACAGCCTTTTTTCAATACTCACAACCACTTAATGGTACATTAAGTTGGAACAAATGTTATAGTTATATTAAACAATTTGTACAATTTATGTATACTTTTGGATCAATATAAGAGCATATCCAATGGTTCATACTCACAACCACTTTATATATATCATCCATTTAATAAAACATCATTTATTTAAACAAATTGTGTTGGAACATAGTACTAATTATATTTGAATGGGAAATGATTTTAGATCACATTATAGTAAATAAAAAGAATGTAAATATTTTTTATTGATCAACGTAATATTTATTCCGGAACAACATATGTATTCGGATTGAACAATACAGTTCATGGAATGGAACAAATGGTTCATTAATTCGGAACAAATGATATAGTTACATGGAACAAGTGGTACAATTTGGTAGAATTCAGTATACAACATTTTTCAATACTCACAACCACTTAATGGTACATTAAGTTGGAACAAATGATATAGTTATATTAAAGAATTTGTACAATTTATGTATACCTTTGGATCAATATAAGAGCATATCCAATGGTTCACACTCACAACCACCTTATATACATTAGTCATTTAATAAACATCATTTTATTAAACAAATTGTGTTGGAACATAGTTCTAATTATGTTGTAATGGGAAATGAGTTTAGATCACATTAGAGTAAATAAAAAGAATGTAACTATTTCTGATGGAACAATGTAATATTTATTCCGGAACAACATATGTATTCGGATTGAACAATAAAGTTCATGGAATGGAACATAGTATGTATACCGTTGGAAGAATATAAGAGTATATCCAATTGATCAGTAAGTTTGCTTTTGAGGATTCACCCTGTAAAATAGAAAATGAAATGATATAGTTACATTTTTTTCAGTAATAAGGGATCAATAAGTAATCACTGTTTGTTTGAATATAATTAATACATGGTATATGTTTCATTAAAGTTTTAATTGTTAATAAAATGAATACAGGTTTATTTTAATCTGATTTTAATTCATACCCTTTGCAATAATAAATAAATGAGGAAATACTTATTGATTCTGATACGAATAGTTTAAGAGACTGATTTACATATTTATATAGGAAATAATACCAATAGTTTAAGAGACTGATTCACAGTTTTAATTTAGTTTGCATTTAATAAATATATTCATGTACGTAATATTCTTAATACTGTTGAGATTCCCAATATACATTTATTTTGAATGAAAAGCTGTGTTTCATTGCAGGAAAAGTAGAATTTGAAGAGTCTAAATTAATAAAAGTTTCTGAGTTTCCCAATAGATAATCATTTGAAAGAAAGAAAGCATGTTTGATAGTATGAAGTTGAAGAGACTAAATAAAATTCTATAAATAGTATTGCTCTCTTTATTGATCGTATTTTTTTAGTAGAAGTTGAATTGGAGCAAAGATGTCAGGAAGCAGTTCGAGTTCGTCTAAGAGAACGAGGTCTTCTTCTCCGTTGAACCTTTAGTACGTAATGAACGGAGTGAAATTCCTGATGAGCTATTTAAAGTTATTGAAGATATGGAGGAAACTTTTATGCAAGGGGATATTGACGATATCATAAAGAAGCTGAAGGGCATGAAGGCTTTCATGTCTTTATTTTGTGACTCAATGATGTCTTTCATTGAGAAAGGAATGGAGGAGAAAGTGGAGTTGAAGGAGGAGCTGGAGGAAGTGAAGAAGAATCTGAAGGACCAGATTAAGAAATATAACAATGATGTTATGGGTCCTGATAATGATTTTATTTAATGTTTTTTTTAATTGTGAACAATTGTTTTTATTTCTGATGTCATGGTTGCACAATTGGTGACATCCTTTGCACATCCTTTGTTTTTTCTGTGATTGTTCAATTGCTTTCTCTTTTTCTCCCTTCAATCTTTTCTCACTGTTTGTAAGATGAATCCCAGTTCCTTTGTTTTTAAAAATTTTAGGTTCTTTGATTAGAACTTCAGAGGGCCGACTTGTTCCAACCACCATCTCTATGTCTTGAATTTTAGTAGAATTGTTGATGTTCTTTCTTTTCTTTGCTTCCAGCTCTGTCCTCAATGTTTGAATGTTTCTTGTGAGATTATTTAGGTCATCTTCATCCCCTTCAGCCAAACACACAGTCATGTGAATCTCACTCCATAAGTTATTCAACATTATTTTCTTTCCCATTGTTCTAACACATTCTTCTATAACATTATTTTGCAATGTTATCTCTGGTAATATTTTCCATCTGTTTAGCACATACTGGTCAGGAATTTTTTCCAGCATCCTATCCTTCCATACAAGCACCATATGTCTACAGGAAATTCCTGCTCTATTGAACATCTTGCACAAACATGTTGTGTCATTGTTGTCTGTATTATAAACAACCTGATATGTTGTTTTTTTACCTTTTTCCCTTACAGTGATTCTGCATTTGTCAGTGTGTTTCTGTATATCATCAACGCCACATTTAAATGAAGCATCTATCACTTGTTTTTGAAATTCATAGAAGATTGTTCTTGTAAATACTTCTGATCCATGCTTTTCGATAGGAATTGGTGTTTGAGTCATAGGTATTGAGTGTTTAGAATCATTGTCATTTTTTCCTTGTGCATGTCTTTGTGCTTCCATTGCACCCTCAAACCGAAGGAGGAATTCAATGAGAGTTAAATGACTTTTTGTGAAAGAAGTGAAGAAGTGATTTTCACTTTCTGACCTTGAGGTTGTTCTCATTAAGCCCGCTAGGAATGAGTCTCTGAAATAAGCAGGAATCCATGTTCATCTTATATCATACATGTGTTTCAGCCATCCATGTTCTTGTAAATTGAATTCCAAAATAATTTCCATCCATTTTTGTTCAAACTCTTCTGGTTCCAATTCTACACTCCACACGCAAGAATTTATCTTTGTGATAAAACCTGTTTCTTGCATTATTTGTCTTCCTGTATTTGTAAGAAAAGAGTTTAGAATAAAATTAATGTATGCGTATTGAACAACACATATATCATTTTGGAACATGTTATGTCACACCCGAACCGAAACGACCTCAATCGGCATCGGGCGTGAACTAGAAAGACCACAATCAACACTTAATAGTCTCCAAATTATCCAAATATCATAAATATCACTTTTATAGGCATTCCTCTTAAGTGTATATTCTAAATAAATCAATATTCCTACTACATTATTCATTCAAGAACCTCAACATATTTACCAACTCTCCATCATATTACAATTGAAATACTAAGGTTCTAATAATAATTCTAACAATAGGCAATAACTTCCAATCCTCGCCTAATCAGTCGGTAATCTTCTCTATATCTTGTACTTTCACCTAAAAACATTAAAACATTTAAAACGGTGAGACAAAAATCTCAGTAAGCAATTATCAACTACATAAAGTACTTATACTCAAAATAGCTATATATATTTTTTTTTAATTTTCAAAATGCATCATATAAAATTCATATCCTTAAAAATGAACACTTTATGGATTAAACCATAATAAAATACTCAAAGTTGTACTTTTAACCAAATATGCATTTTCAAATATCATAAGCTTGCTATCCTTTCTCAAAATACCACACATAGTCAAAACGTAAATCACTGTATTAAAACACTTAATATAAAACTCATATCCAAAATAGCTATATATATTTTATTTGTTTAAAATCTCAACTATACAAAATAAATAGGTTCGTAATTAACCATTTACTCAAATCAACCGTAAATCAATAAATACTTCATAAATCGTATTTCGATAAATATTTCATAAACTGTATATCGATAAATACTTCATAAACTGTATCTTAATAAAAGCTCCATCAACTGTATCTCCATAGATACCTCACAAATCGTATGTCAATAATTATTTCACAAATCGTATATCAATAAATATTTTGCAAAACGTATCCATCCGAGAGATAATCCCCGTATGTATCAATCCCCACAATATAATAGAATCGAGATATCTCATAATTTTGCCTAACCCTGCATGGTCTTACTCAACACTTCTTTGACATGCCCTATTAGGTCTTAACTGTGTACACATGCCGTATTTCTCACTAAATACGGACTTTAATTAAAGCCACATATCCGGATTACTCTTGATGGATACTAAAAATATTATAATTTCATAATATAATTTAAAATCGGAAATATGGTGTTCGCTATGGTTACTTTGTTTTTTACAAAGTACCGTTACTTGGTGTGGTTTTCACCATTGGATTAATTTTATGCTCTATAATCCAATGGTGAAAACCACACCAAGTAACGGTACTTTTTAAAAAACAAAGTAACCAAAGCGGACACCTCGGAAATATATATATATATATATATATATATATATATATATATATATATATAACTCATAAATCAACATCATAAAGTTTTCTCAATATCTTTACTCAATCAATTTCCAAAATATTAAATCATACTTTATTATTGAACTAAAATCACCAATAAATAATTTAAAAATATACTTATCAATATTAACTTTAATTTCTTAAGAATAACACATAAATCATCATATATAGACTTTATTTCAATAAAACATAATTTCATCAAAATTAATCTTTTATCAACCTTTAATTAAAACTCAAATTTACTTTGAGAAATAAATTTATAGAAAACCACTCATTTACCTTTCAATATATCAAATTTTACACAAATATTAATCAAATATACTAAGTTCATCAAAACTAAACTCAAATCATATATAAATAAACATATATTATAGGTTGAAATTGAAATGCAAATACATATATAATCACTTAAACTTAACTTTAAGCTCATGTTAAAAACTAATCCATAGAAACTCCAATTAATCAATGCATGTCAAAAATCACCACAAAAATTCAATTTTCTGGAAAATATAGAGTTATATATACATATATATATACATAAAAACTCAAAAGGGTAGTTGATAATTACTTACTTTAGCACTAATTGAGAGAATTAGCACATTAAACCTCAAATTTGCCTCTCTAATCAGTGTAGGTCGAATCCATCATAGAAAATTCCAAATCCAAATCACACCAAACACAATGTGTATTAGGATGTCTAGAATCTACTGTAAAAAAATCGGCTCAATCGGACCATGGAAACTCCAGATATCATAAGATTACTGAAATTGGGTATAATTAAGAATTTGAAGGAGCAAATAAGAAGATGAAGAAGGATGAAAATGTTTAAAATGAATATTTCATTTTTCCTACTCCTTGATATCCGAATTCAAGGTCTTGAATGTTGGGATTTAGATTCCCAATGATGGAAAATATCTCCTCTGGCCCCTCTAAAACTTTACTTATTTTAAAACTTACCCTAAACTTTTAATTTTACACTTAAAACATGAAATTAGCCTCCAATCTATATCCATAATATTCAATTAACTCTCCAATCAATATACAACTATAATATAACCTTATATTAGGGTATAATAACTAAATTTAGGGACACGGATGTGACATGTTATGTATTCGTATGGAACAACACATGTATTATTTTAGAACATTGTATTTATTGAATGGGACAATAGAAAATAAATAGCATAGAATTATTTTTCGTACCTATTTTGTCTGACATCTTCTTCATAATGTGCCACATGCAAAATCTGTGTTCTGTTTTTTTAAAACATTTTTTATTGCAACTATCATTGCTGGATCTTGGTCTGTTATCAAGCAAGTTGGCTCATTGTTGTCAATTGCTTTCAGAAATGTTTTAAAAACCCACTCAAATGATGCAATATCTTCGTTAGCCACGAAACAAGATGCAAATGTAATACATTTTTTGTGATTGTCAACCCCAATAAATGGTATAAATATCATATTATACCTGTTCATTGTAACATAAAAATAAGTTTTCTGTTTGAAGAACATGACACAATTTTTGTGTTTCAAAATCAGTATATGAATGGCAAAAAGCAATAATTTTATGTCAAAGATCATTATGTAGTACCTGTTTGTGCTATATGTGGTGTCAAATGAGACCATATCACCATAAAAAGCGTAGTTTTTGATACATACAGGGTCTGCACATAAAGCTCTACAGAGTCTGCCTTCTTGATCTACTTCAAATTCGAAAAATAATGCACTCCATAACTCCTTTTTTTCTGAAAATTATCTACAAACATTTGTGCATCTGAATCCTTAATATATGCTTTCAAGTCTCTCTGGAAGTTCTTAAAATCTATCTTCGATGCACCAATATTTTCATATCCTCCATAAAGTTCATTTGCTTGTCTATAAGTTCTTAGAGGACCAACATTCATCTGTTCAACCAAATCAGAATTTATTTTATTTTTAGATGAAATGAGCAAAATTCTATAAGTAAACAGAATACATTATTTATAGTGCATAACTATTATGAAGAAGATTTTTTACCTTTGCATTATTAACTACCATCTTTTTGAGTAGAAGGTTCATGTTCCTGCCCTCTTTTTGATATTGTACACATCTTGGAGTGTATAGAAGATGATTATGTTCTTCTTTAAACTGTGTCACTTCATAGTTTCCATTGTCAGAAAGTTTGATAATCATTTTAGCACTGCATCCTACGCGACTGAGTGTCCTTTTTCTGGTTTTTATATCACTGGATGTTGCTTTTCTTTTGTGATATTTGTAACCTTCTTTATTGCATATAAAAAATTGTTCTTTTATAACACCTTTCTTTCTTGAAGTTGATATCCTACTATTAAATCCAGCAACACATGCATATGATTTGTAGAATTCTTGAGCTTTATTATAATTCTCAAATATCATTCCAAGAGCAGGTTTTAACTCATTTGAACAATTAGGAATCCATATTTTTGTTCCGTTAGGGCTGAGTCTTGTGATTACTTCTGGTGTGTAAGGTACAATTGCAGTAGAAGAGTAATTAGGCAAAAGCAAATCTACAAAACAGGTAAAAGAATTGAGATTAGGACAAATATGTACATTGAACAAATGGTACATTAGTTCGGAACAATTACTATATCTAGTTTGAACAAATAATATATTAATATGGAACAAATGATATATTCACATTGAACAAGAATTACAATTTGTTAGAATTTACAGTACAGTTTTTGTTAATAATTAGTGTAAGAAAGCTATTATCAAGTCTGAGAATAAGTTTAGAACAACTATTATCAAGAAATCCATATATATCAGATAAATTTCAGATAAATCTATTATCAACAAATCCATATATATCAGATAAATGTAAAGTTTCAGATATAAGCAAAATACTTGGAGATGATGTTGTGGTGTGTGCCAAATTGCACTGATTGTTGTCTTCAGATTCCATATTTTGGTGTTCGTATTCCATATTCAGATTGAATTATATGAATACAGATGAGAAATCGATCGATAATGTTGATGTCAAGAGAATCGATCAGTAATGTTGAGAGTAGAAAATCGATCGATAATTCAACGGAGAAGAAAATCAGAGTTTAATCTCAATACAGATTAGAAATCGATCGATGATTGTGAGAGAAGAAAATCGATCAAGAATGTTGAAGAATGAGTTTGATTCGTGAGTTTTTCCTGTGAGGAACAGAGGAGAATTGACGCGTGTTTTTTGTTTGAATTTTATTGCCAAAACGACGTAGTTTTGTTATGTCACACAATAAGCTTATTGTCACAACTTAAGCCCTTGTCACGCTGGATCTCACCCATATATATATATATATATATATATATATATATATATATAGTAGACAAAGAACAAATCAATTTAATTAATCTGTACTTTCGTTCGGTACGGTTCGGTTATTTCGTTATTTCGTCAAAAAAACCGAACCAATCGATATTACCGATATATTTCAATATTTAAAACCGAAACAGAACTTATTAAAGCGAAAACCGAAATTTATCGGTTCGGTCGGTTATTTCGGTTTTCTAATACTCATATATCAATTGCTGATTTTTTTTTTTGTTAGAATTGGAACTCAATTAATGATTTTTAGATAGTGATATGGCATATAATTAAGAATGGGCCCCGGATGTTTCTTATAAACCCATTATTCCATACTTTTAGTCGGCCCACTTAGGATCCCAAGGGCTTTTTACAGAAATAGCAAGGATAAAAGGTCTTGGACCTCAAACACACGCCAAAGTTACTTGGTGCGAGAATTTAGATTCCGGACCAATCCAGTGATGACACATGTATCAAGCACAAGTTCAAATATCTATAAATTGGAGCTAGGTTCAAGAAAGAAGGTACACAACTCTAAATACTAAAACATTATTACATTCTCTCTAAGCTCTGTATTCACATACTGACTTAAGCATCAGAGAGGATTTACCGGTCTCTGGTCCCATGTCTAATTGTTTTCTGTCTTGTAAGTCCTTGGAAGCTTCATCCAAGTACTTTGAGGATATTTCGATATCAGATATCTTAGTAACATGATTGATGATTTTGATAGTTTAAAATCCTAATTAATTTTGAAGTCTTAGTTTTGGGATCCGAAGAGGTATTATGACTATAATTTATTATTAAAAATATAAGAAATAAAATAAAAAAATTGGAAGGAATTTTATTTATTTTGTTATAGGGTTAAGGTGTAAAAATACCCCTAACATTTTGGGTCAGGAGCAATTTCACCCCTAACGTTTAAAATGGTGCAATTTTACCCCTAATGTTGGAAGCCAAGAGCAATTTTACCCCTAACGTTGATAAATTGGGTCAATTTGAGAAATAATTCATCAAACTGCCTTCTCGGTCATGAATCTTGTCATCTACACTTCACATATGTGTTATTTTATCAGTAACAAATCACAAACATATGTTGGGATGTGAAAAAAAAAAAGAAAAAAATATTAAAAAAATATTATCTTTTGTACGAATTAGACAAAAAAATCAAAAAAATCACTGAATTTATAAATATTAATCTCAAATTTATTATTAAATTACAAAAAACATTATATCATTTTTTTAGAAAAAATTGATATGCAATTGGTATAGAATAAAGAAAAAAATGATTGTATTTTATGATAGTGTCTGAAATTGATCCAATTTATCAACGTTACAGGTAAAATTGCTCTTTGCTACAAATATTAGGGGTAAAATTGCACCATTTTAAACGTTAGGGTTAAAATTGCTCCTGACCCAAAACGTTAGCGGTATTTTTTGCACCTTAACCCTTTGTTATATATATATACACTGGGTTTTAGCTATGGGTGGCCCAGTCTCTGCTTTTCCTCTTTTCCAATATTTACTTTTTGATGTCAGTCTTCATTTTCCCATATATATATATATAAATTTCATGCTTTCAGTGTACCCTGCATCTTTCCGTCCAGAAAGTAAGCATATATCTTGAGATTTTTTTTCATTACAAAATATATATTAATTGACTTTTATTTAAAATTTCTTTTTTATTTTAGAAATAGATAAAATTAACAAAGTCATTTAATTAAACTTAATTGTATTTTTTTATTCTTGTGTTTTAACCTTAAAATATATTTATTGCGGAACATAAGAAGTATACGTCAATAGAGATGGTAAAGATACTATATATCTAATCTTAATGAGATTATTCGCACTTTATTATATACGCTTTGCTACTCCAGTCAACTGATGAGATACAATGGTGTTGCCTCGTGAATAATTCCATGTTGGGAGAAAAACTTGTAACATCATTCAACATATTCACCGCCACAATTACTTTTAACCACTTTAATCTTTTTATTAAGTTGGATTTTCACTTCATTCTTATAGAGAACAAAATTCTCTAAAGCTCCGTCTTTACTTTCAAACAAATATACATAGTAATATTTTGTACCATCATCAATGAGTAATAAAATATTATTACCTCCTATGGTTTTTAAGTCACAATTTTCTCCACTATGTATCATATAAAGTAGTTATGTTTTTCTGTCCGTTGAACGTAAAAAAAAACACCCTGTTAGTTTTGTCTCAACACAAAATTCACATTTATGCTTATAATCGATCTGAAATGAATAGATATGTTATAGATTAATTAATATATGCAAAACATCATAATTAACATGCACAAGTCTATCATACCATAAATTAAACGACTTAATGATATCAACAGAAAAAATGTTTCTCTTATTTATTAACGTTCGTTGCATTTGACTCACAAAAAATTACATTAAACTTTCACAATCCATTTGAATACATAACCTTTATCCACATATATTTCAAATATATTCCATCATTGGACAAAACAAACTTCTCATATTCAAAAATCATTTTGAAGCTATGAGCATTAAAGAGACTTCCCGAAACCAAGTTCTTCCGAATGGCAGGCATATACAAAATATTCTGCATCTTCACTTCTTTTCCAGGAGCACTAAGGAGTCGACATTTCTCTTCTCTACTGAAAGTGTTTTTGTACCCGAGTAATATCCTCCACTTTTAACAAAGAGACTAAACCACTCCTAAAAAGGATGGTTCTCGATGGCTGTGCCAGCACCTCATACACAATCCAATAAGTAAAAAAAAGATATAATTTTTTGGGATTATAAAAACCAAATTTAACTTTAACATTTTAAGGGAAGTATAAATTTAGCCTTAATCTATGAAATTATTCAACTTTAACCCTAACATTTTAAGAAAGGTCAATTTTAGCCATACGTTATCGAAAATTTGAAAAGATTGGTTTGGAAGTGTTATTTAATTGTCACTTCGGACCTTCCAAACATGAATTATGTAATATATTTAGTGTGTTACTAACACGATTACAAAAAAAAATTATTAAAATGCTAACAACTAAGTCTGTTGTACATAATTTAATCACAATTTTTTTATCAAACTGTCTAAAATATTTAATGTGTTATTAATATAGTTACAAAAAAACCAACCAAAATTATATGAAACTACTTTAATTTATCGACAAACTTGTTTAGAAGTTGTGATGTGACTATTATTTGAAACATTAAGGGTTAAATTTAGCTCTTATTAAGGCCCCTTATCGCTTATTTCGCCTAGGTCTCATACCAGACTTGGAAGCTAAAATCGATCTTGTTTGGAAACGTTAAGATTAAATTTATATTAGTTTATACATTAGGCTAAATCAGTATTTCCAATGTCACGGGGCCAACTCGTTGCCACCGTGTGGTGTTTACTTTTCCCTATGGAGGTAAGCCAGCCAAGGGTTAGAACTCACAATATATGCAATATATGGGTTAGAAACGGGCTATAATCGGATTAAATTTAGGCAAACATTCACATTCATAGCATAGAAGCAATCCACAACAATAACATACATAGGCAAGCAACATGCAACACGGAAAGGGGCCAAATATGTGAATAATGCACTGATGATTTTATTAATATAAGGACACCAATTATAATTATTAGAAGCATCCGGTTCTCCATACTAAATGGATGACCTCTCATACATATTTTAACACGTGTAAAATGGACTCACACATATTATAAGAATAGGTCTCACTATTTTAATTATTATGTGGAGTCACAATATATGTGTCCAAATATGAATTGAGGGTCTTGCAATTGACATGAAAAATCGAGTGTTTAATATAAAAACTCTCATAATACCCCGTCAGTAGTAGTATGGGGCCACGACTAAAGATGGGAAGAACCAGGATCAACCCTAGTGACAAGTCTCGGGTGACTAGTCACTCTCCCTATCCCTATAGTATTTCTTACACCAACTCGAGGCCCAGAGGCAGTAGACATTACAATGTTTCATTCACCACTGTCCCGATTGCCTAGACACTCATCTCCACTTTACATCCTCACTCTTCCCGATCGCATTTGTTATCGTATTAAGATATTTAGGCTGACCTCAAGGAGACCCAATATAACTTAAGAGAGTTCAGGTGTGCCCTAACCTATGAAGAGGAAGAAAGGAGGACAATACATCAGCCGAAACCGTGACCTTCGGTCACCTTCATCTTGCCGAAAGCAACCTGGAGGGTACATTTGTGAAGAACATGTGGACCAATCAGAACACTAGATTCCAAATGTACGCTCCCCATTCCCACAACCATGTTGGCACGCAAAGATATAGTGCATTGACCTATCATAAATTGCCACGTGCCTAAAGGTACAATTATAATCATCTATAAATCGCGGAGGACTTATCAGAATTCAAGTATCTAATTCTTAATCACTTGAATAAATTTCATTTGAGTCTTTTGATATTCTCTCGAATTATCAATTGACTTTAGCATTAGAGAGGGTTCATCGATCTCCGAACTCTTTTTTGACCATTGTTGTCTTTTCAGGTGATCAGACTCTGATCGGAAATCAAACATACAGAAGTACGATAACAACGTTAGAGTTAAATTTCGTCGTTATCCGGAAAGTTGGTTTTGCATGAATCCAATTGGAAAAGAAAAAGGTCCATTGAAGATTAAGGAATATAGATGTATATGTCCATTATAGGTCAAGATTCAACACACCATGCCCTCATGTTGTCATTACTATACATCATATATTAACTGTTTTTTCAGCACTTGGATCAGATCAAATCAGGACCGTCCATTTTAATTTAACGGTCAAGATTGATTTGATTACAGTCATGCAGCAGCTTCCACTTTGCAAATTGCCTCTGATCAATTTCGTCAGTCTTATGTTTTGGTACTTGTAATTTTGTGATAAAGTCAGGATTCCTATTTTCTCTTTCAATAAGATTTTTTGTAGAGTTTGATGAAAATAATAATAAAATACAATTTTATGCTTTTGCAGATTTTTAAGTAGAGAATTATATAACTTTTTGGATAATACACAAAAATATCCCAAACGTAGGGTGAGCATCGGTTAGGTTCGGTTATAATCGAACCGAATTATCGGTTAACCGAACTAAATTTTTCATAATTTTAAAAACTGAACCGTACCAAATAACTAAAATAACCGAAGTTGATCGAATTGAATTTTTTTGGTTCGGTTCGGTTACCAACCAAATAACCAAATTTTTTATATTTTTAATTTAAATATTTAAAATGTTATAAATTATGAAATTTGAGCTTCATTAATTTAAAATTTGCAATTTCAAATTCAATTAACCAAATACCATATATATTACAAATTAATTCAATAATGTTTAAAACTAAAATTTTGGGGATTTATTGTACAAATTAAAGTATGAAAAACAAATAAATAAGTAAAATCATATTATGTTTATTTAAATATATATTTAGTTTGGTTTTAGGTTAAACCAATATTTTTTTCGGAATAACCGAACCGATAACCGAATATCGAATAAGGAAAATTTGACAACCAAACCGAACTAAATTATTAAAATAACCGAACCAAACAAGAATTTCGATTCAGTTATCGGTTTGGTCATCGGTTACTGGACTTTTTGCTCACCCCTACCCAAACGTTTAAAACCATCAGTAATTTTACCTTTAATATCCAAAAGACTTGTAGGGGTGTTTGATTGATGCTTTTTATAGTCCTATTTGCAAAAGGAAAAGTAACTTTTTATAAAAACAGTAGATAAAACAAATCAACCAGCAATTCTATTTCTAAAAATAATATAAATAATTGACTCTTACTCTTAGTGATTTAAGAGTGACTAATACATATCTCTTTAATAATAAATTATTTAAAAAACTGAAATAAGGAGGCACTGAGAGCTGGAGAGAGGTGCATTATTAATAGAGAGGATGGAGAGACTCTTAAAGATTTGAGGAGTCACCAAGAGACTGTTGGAGCTAGTTTTGTATTTTTCCCTCCTCAAATTTTAACTTAAGAACCAAACTAAAAGGTTGTTCAAGATGCTCTAAAATGGTGCAATTTTGCCCCTGGCATCCAAGATCAATTTTGCCACTAGCAATGACAAGTTGGGTCAATTTAAGATATTATTATAAAACATGGATATTTTTTTTTGTTTTTTTTTTTTTGTAAATAAGGGAAAGAAAAATAACCAAAACAACTACTAGGCAAGAGTCATTAACCAGAAACAAGTCTAGGAAAACTAACTCCTACACTGTGATCAAATAACAAAGGTAAAATAAACACCGGATGAGAGGAAAACACAGTTACTCTAAGCTCTCGAGCATGTCCTTCCCTCGCAAGGCGGTCCGCCACCCGGTTTCACTCCCTGAAAACATGAACAATTTGGATTCCTGTAAACGAGCTCCATATTCTTTTAATCGACTTAACCAAAATCCGGCTTGCCAAGCATTCACTGCTCTTATCAGATAACATTCTCACAGCCTCAAGGTTGTCTGACTCAACCAGTAAATTCTTAATGCCCAACTGATCCGCCAGACTTATCCCCGACAAGATACCCCACAATTCCGCAGTAAATGAAGAACCCTTACCCAGGTTTTGCGAGAAACCTGACACCCACGCACCGCTAGCATTTCTCAAAACTCCTCCTGCAACAATACACCCATCAAACCTGCACGATCTGTTCGAGTTTAACTTAACTCAGCCTTCGCTTGGTCTAATCCATCCCAGCAACTGAACGCTTGCAATCGGAGTCGATGTCGCAAAGCTCACCACCCTTAAACTATCCCGGATGGCGGTAATACTTCGGAAAATCACCTCTTGCGGTCTAGGGGGAAACGACATCTTCCCCAAAAATTTCAGCATTGCTCCATTTCCAGATCTGGTGACATGTAACAGCAAACAAAATCTCACAATTCTCAATTCCGGACAAAAGATCCCCTTCCAGGCACTCTCTGAGCCAATCATGGTTCGGATACGAAAAGAAAGAGGCTTGAATATCAGTTGCCAGCATCTGCCTCCACACCTCCGAGCTCCTCGCACAGTCTATCATGGCATGACAACACGACTCAGTAGCGAGGTTGCACCTACTACATCCATCTGAAATCACTAAGTGACGACGATGCCTTTCCACATTCGTTAGGAGCCTGTTTTTCGCACAAAGCCACAGAAAGCATCTGATACGGTAATAGAATTGAAGATTAATATTTATAAGTTCGGTAAAATATTTTGAAATTTTATTGTCCAACTCATACAGTAGATAGTATATTATTTAATTTTTAAATTTTTATATGATCTGTTACTAATGAGTAATGAAACGACGTATATGTGAAGTGTAGATAACAAGATTCATGATCGAAAAGAAAGTTTGATGAATTATTTCTCAAATTGGCCCAATTTGACCATGTTAGAGGGTAAAATTGCTCCTGGCTACCAACGTTAGGGGTAAAATTGCATAATTTTAAACGTTATGGGGTAAGATTGCTCCTGACCGTAAACGTTAGGGGGTATTTTTACATCTTATCCCTAACTTTTTTTATTGTAAAAATAAGGTTTAATACATTATTTGTTTTTGAACTTGTCCAAAAAGCTTGACTGACCTTCTGAACTTTTAAAGTGTCACAATAGACCACTCAACTTGCATAAAATGTAATCAATTAATTACCCGGTTGCAAAAAAAAGTAAGTTGCATAAGGAAGAGATGTTGCACGCGTCTTAACATGTTATTACATAATTCATAAAATAGATTAAAAATGAAGTTCTTCTTTGATCAGGTATAAAACTTGTCTTCTCTAATATTAGAACTGCATATCCCAACCTTGGTCGATTTACTTTTACGACGCGTGCAATACATCTTTTACATTCAACTTACTTTGGTCTTCCTTAGTTTTTCCTTAAGCTCTGACACCTCCATTGCTTGTGTAACCCTTATGTCATTCATCTCCTTTTGCATCGCCCCAAGTTTTTGCAAAATCGGCGAGAAACCTCATCTACCAGTATTTGGTACTGGGGCTCCAGCTGCGGCTGGCATCCAGACTCCTGAGTGGATTCTTCTCTATTTCTCCGCGGATTTCTAACTGGATGCGATTTAACTCTGCTATTGCTGAATTTTCTGAATTTTGTTCGAGATCCACGCTCACCGCACCAATGATATATGCACATATAAACTTGTGACTGGAAGTTTGATTGTCCTACCGAGTCTTTCGGAGTTAACATGTAAAACAAAACTAAAGGTCAGAGAAGGCCGGAGTCCGACGAACCCACTCTAACACCTAAATTAGTAGGTGATTTGGAAAGGTTGAAGAGTAAGCACTAATTCTTGTAAGTTTGTAATGTTAACTTAGTGTAAGATGTGACCATACTTGTCTATTTATAAACTTGAGCCGAATCCTTCTTCTTCTTGGATTCCTTTTGGCATAATGACTCCTTCTCCTACTAGGATTCTGGCTTTAAGAAACGTCCTCTATAATGTGGAGTCTTTCAACCTAACCACATGAAAACTTTCTTTAAAGAGAAAACGTTCTATAAAAGCTTTCCAACTAATCCGAATATCCAGTTTTGATCATATACACCTTAATGAGCATGTAGAATTTGCTCATTCACCGTTAGATCTAGGTTTATTAAAATCATAAGGTGGAGATTCAAAGCATCATCGGGCTTAGATTTAATAAACCTATATCTAACGGTGAATCATGTCCGAATATCTAAATCGTGTAGCCATTGATCCGAAGACTCCACGTAACTAATTCGTTTTATACGATATCACTTATGATCCTCAACATTCATTAAATTCATAAAAAGAACCCAAATTATTCTATTATTAGAACTGTCACAAACCGAACTTCAACCCCATCAAACCATTGACACGTACTCAAACTCCTCCTCAACACTCATCACCATTCACAATCCCTCCCTCCTTAAATTCCCCAAAACCAATACCCCCCTCCTAAAAAACCGGGAACTCCTCCTCCTCCTCCTCCCCACCACCACCTCCGCCGCCGCCACCACCACCACTCAAGATCCACTTCTTCCGCAATTCCAAACCACCCAAAGAAGCGGTTGAGACACCTCCCATAAAAATAGGTGTTTTTTTTCCCCTTTTTGCCTGAATCACCCATAAGAAAAGATCCCATCTTTTTCAAACCCATCACCCATTTTCCTCTCCTCCTCTTCCAAACATCATATTTTACACTAAAAAAAAGTCCCCCCCTTTCATTTTTCATGAGAAAAGGTGACACCTTTTTGGTACTTCCATAGTTTTTTTGAATTGGGTAAAAGTTTAATTGAATTGGGTAAGAGTGATTTTGATTAAATGGAGCAAAAACAGATAATTTTATCTGCTTTGAGTGTGGGGCTGGGAGTAGGGGTAGGATTTGGGTTAGCGTCAGGGCAGACTGTGAGTAAATGGACCGGAAAATCGTCGGCGGATAGTGCTTTGACGTCGGAGAATTTTGAGCAGGAATTGCTTAGACAAGTTGTTGATGGTAGAGAAAGTGGTGTCACCTTTGATCAGTTTCCTTATTATCTCAGGTTTTTCTTGATTTCTTGGTTTTTAAATTTGTTCATGTTTGAGTGACTTTGTTTGTTGATTTGTGGTTTTGTTTGTAACACAAATAAAATAAAATCGGAAAAGAAACGGAAACGGAAATGGATATGAAATGCCGAAAGGGTTGTGAATAAGAGTTTCCGTGCAACATAGGATAAATCGGATGGGGAACTGTTATGTTGGATTTTGTTGGATAAATCGGAAATGGATAATTCCTTCCTTGAATCGGACTTCCTTCTTCTTGTTCTTCAATTTTGTTTTTTTAATGTATTATTATATGAAAATGAGTGAAAATTGAGGACTATGGTTTACTTTTTGTCAAAACGAGGATTGAGGTTTTACATTTTTAATCTTCGTTTTGATAAAAAATAAACCAAACTTAATGAAACCACAAGGTTTTATTTGAACTTTACCTTTTTTTTTTTTAATGTATTATTATATTTTTAATATTTATAAATATACCTCTATATTTTTAATATTTACATGTTTCTCCATATTTGGGTTTCTTATGTTTTTCAAAAATTAAGTTTTTCAATATCCGTTTTCGTATCCATTTCCGTGCAACACTGATATGTTGTTTTGTTTATAACAAAAATAAATAAATCCCATGTTGCACTGTAACGAATTTGAAACACTAAAATTTTAGTGTAGAAGAGTTTCCAAGTAACATATAAATCTGACCAGGAACAGTTGTGATCTATGTTGCACAGAAACGGTCAGTTTCTTTTCGGTTCCCATTACTCGTCTTTTTAGAAATAACCTTTTCCAGTTTCTGTTCTTTTTTCATACCCATATTAGGGGATAATAAGATTATTTTTTATTATTAATTTGATTAATGCGTTATCCATTTTTTACTAAATTTTTTTTTATTTCATATTTATTTGTTAAGACAAATTTTTCTTAGTATCATTGTCTTAATGAGTAAGGGTATTTTAGTACATTTTCATAGATTTAATGCAATTTGGTCAGATTTGACAATTATTTTAAAATGGGTAAATTACACCCATGGCCACTGAGCTTTACCCATTTTCACATTATGGCCATTGAACTTCATTTCTTCCCAGTATGGCCACTAAACTTTACACTTTTTAACACTAGTGGCCACTTAACGCCTCAAAACGACCATTGTCGGCTAAAATTAAAAAATACAAAGCGTTAATGATATTCTAAAGAACTTTAATTCTTGAAAATTTTCGTTTTGAGGTCATTTTGGTGTTGTTTGGTTAGGAGAGAGAAAATGAATTTTTAGAGAGAGAAAGCTTCAAAAATTGTGTTTTTTGAAAATAAAAAATGTAGTTTCATGATAAATGTCGTTCTGAATAACTTTAATTCTTAAGTATTTTCATTTTAAGGTCGTTAACGGTCATTTTGAGAAGTTAGTTAAAATTGAGTGGTCACCGGTGTTAAAAAGTGTAAAGTTCAGTGGCCATATCGGGAAGAAATGAAGTTCAATGGTCATAATGTGAAAATGAGTAAAGTTCAGTGGCCATGGGTGTAATTTACCCATTTTAAAATTGAAGAAGTACTAGAATATAATAATCTTTTTTTTTGGATGTTGCTACATTGTTTTTCTTTAACCCATTTCCTCTCTAAATAATAATATTATATAACAAAATATACCATCACTATATTTATATATAAAAAAAAGTAAAAAAATAATAATAAAATATTATTTAATGTTGCATCGAATTTTTTTGCTGCAACGCCAAAACATTCATTAGAGTGCGTGCGAAACCGGTGTCCAAAACACGGTATCAGATGTCAATAGTGTCAAATGATGCCATTTGACATTGAACACGTGATTCAATCACCGGTTTCTTTGCATTTGAAAACAGTACTTCAAACACCGGTTTCACTCTCTGATAATCCAAAAACGAACATTAGACCGGATTTTTTTTAACTGGACCTTACTTGAGTATTTATCTCCGAAATAGCATTGATCCGAGGAAAAATTCATGTATGTTTTTCGTTATTAATATACAATGCACTTGTTTTCGTTCTTCTATAATTGATAAATTTCTCGGCTACATTCTGTTTTGTCCGAGTAAGCAATTCATTGATCTTTCCGATATTTGATTTCGTGTTAACAGCGAGCAAACCAGGGCGTTACTAACAAGTGCTGCTTATGTTCACTTGAAACATGCTGAAGTTTCTAAATATACACGGAATCTTGCTCCGGCAAGTCGAGCTATATTGCTTTCAGGACCTGCAGGTTGGTTTTATAGAATCTATGTCCCGTCCTAATCTGGAATCTTAGTAGTATCCGTTGACACATTGTTTCGAATCTCGCAGAACTTTATCAGCAAATGCTCGCCAAGGCCTTAGCTCATTACTTCGAAACGAAATTGCTGCTGATAGATGTCATTGATTTCTCTCTAAAGGTGAGTTTTTCTTACAGTCGCGCGAAGTGTTCAAATTCCCGTGTTCGTGCTCTGATACGCAATTGTTTATTTGTCGCAGATTCAAAATAAATACGGCACTGCAATGAAAGATGCGGTAAGTTTTTTCGTAACCATGTTCTTAGTTCGTTCATCGATTTTTTGTTTGTTCATGTTCGGTAACAAGAATTGGTTTCTTTAAATGTGTTTCTGTCGCGATCGTGTTCTTGTTTAGTACATCGATTTTTTGTTTGTTCGTGTTCCGTAACAAGAATTGGTTTCTTTAAACGTGTTTCTGTGGTGTAGTCTTTCAAGAGGTGTGATTCGGAGACGACATTGGAGCGACTTTCTGGCTTTCTGGGATCATTTACGACTCGTCCTCAGAAAGAAGTAGCGAAAGGTGAGGCGACGAAAGAATGTTTCTTTTTCATTTGGGTAATTAATTTATTAGTCCCCTACTTTTTACCCAACACACTGTTTAGTCCCTTTATTTTAGAGAACACATTTTAAGGTCCCTATCTTTTGTCAATATTAACCTTTTGATCGTTTTATCTTTTTTTTTTAGATTTTTAACCGAACATAATACAAAATGACCATGTTACTCTGTTATTTTATATCTGTCTGTTTATGCCAAATATAACGGTTACAAGTCTAAAAAAACTAGATAAAATGACCAAATGGTTAATATTGGCAAAAGTTAGGGACCTTATAATGCATTTTTCAAAATAGGAGGACTAAATAGTGTATTAGGTAAAAAGTATGAGACTAATAAATTATTTACCCTTTTCATTTTTACCGATGAAGCCATAAACATTTTGTTCTAATATTCTGACCAACTTCGAGGGCGAGCTTTGACGCAATGGTAAACGTTGTTGTCATGTGACCGAGAGGGCACGGGTTCATGTCATAGGAGCGGTCTCCTGCCAAAAAATTGGCAGGGAAGGCTTGCCTCCAGTACATCCTTGTGGTGGAACCCCTCCCCGGACCCTCGCTTAGCAGGGACGCGTAGTGCACCGAGCTGCTCTTTTTTACTCTGACCGACTTCGTCTTTTGCAGGAGGTCTACGGAGGCAACTCAGCAGCGCGGATATTTCTATGAGGTGATGCAGGATACGGTTACTGATTCTACGTAACGTTTTTTGTTCCGTGTTTTTTCTTCTGATCTTGCTTCAATTGACTACCGCAGGGGGATGGAAGGTTCTTCCGAGGCTCCTAAACTGCGGAGAAATGCGTCTGCTGCTAATATAAGTAACCTCGCACAATCCGCCTCTTCGAATACAGGTTCTACGCTCGAATTTTTCGAATGTTCCGTTTTCCGCCTGATCATTGTTAATGATTCAGGCTGAAATAACAAATCGTGTGAAGTACATGAACTGAATTAAACTTTTTCGTTTGTAATTTCGTCGCGTTGTTAATCTTTATTTTTTCTTTACCTTCGTAAAGCTCAATCATTGAAGCGTACGAGCAGTTGGTCGTTCGACGAAAAGCTCTTTATACAGTCTCTTTACAAGGTAATGCAGTGTATTATACGAGAGGGGTAAATTACACCCATGGCCACTGGACTTTACCCATTTTAATATTATGGCCATTGAACTTCAATTCTTAACAGTATGACCACTGAACTTCTAACTCCTCAAAATGACCGTTAACGACCTCAAAATGAAAATATTCAAGAATTAAAATTGTTCAGAACGACATTTACCATAAAACCATATTTTTTACTTTCCAAAATCACATTTTTTGAAGTTTTTTCTCTCTAAAAATTTACTTTCTCTTTCCTAACCAAACAACACCTAAATGACCTCAATACGAAAATTTTCAAGAATTAAAGTTTCTCAGAATTTCATTAAACGGTCGTTTTGAGGTGTTGGGTGGCCACCAGTGTTAAAAATTGTAAAGTTCGGTGGCCATACTGTTAAAGAATTGAAGTTCAGTGACCACAATGTGAAAATGGTAAAGTTCAGTGGCCATGGGTGTAATTTACCCTATACGCGAGAGTAATACATTCAACCAATTCTTGCTTTTGTAGCGAATAATTCGGGTTTACTTTTCGAACAGGTTCTGATGTATGTGTCCAAAGCCAGTCCGATCGTGCTATATGTTCGAGATGTCGATATGTTAATATCTAGATCACCAAGGATATACACTCTATTCCAAAAGATGCTGAAGAAACTATCCGGATCAGTGCTGGTCCTCGGTTCACAAGTCGTGGATTTGGCGAACGATAACGGAGAAATGGACGAGAAGCTTTTCAATCTTTTCCCTTACAATATCGATATAAGGCCTCCGGAAGATGAATCTCATCTCGTGAGTTGGAAATCGCAGCTGGAAGCGGACATGAAGAAGATACAAGTTCAGGATAATAAGAATCATATCATCGAAGTACTTTCGTCGAATGATCTCGATTGCGATGATCTTTCATCGTTATGTATGTCGGACACGTTGGTTCTTAGTAACTACATAGAAGAGATTGTAGTATCTGCTGTTTCGTATCATCTAATGAATAACAAGGATCCGGAATATAGAAACGGAAAGCTCATTATATCGTCGAGGAGGTAATGTTCGAGTCGTGTTGTTTTGATGATACGTGTTAATGCTAATGTTTCCGCTTTGTTATGTTCGAAACAGTTTATCCCACGGATTGGGGTTATTCCAGGAAGGCCAGTCCTCCGGGAAAGATACGCTGAAGCTCGAAGCACAAGAAGCACAAGTCGAAACAACGAAGGTTTCGTATTTCGTATGCTTGTTTTACTCGGCTCGAGGGAATGTAACTTGCAGAGGACTAATAGTATTCGTGTTTTCGTGTTTTTCGTTGGATGTAATAGGAAACCAGAGGGGTTGGTGCGAACGTCGAAACCAAAGTTGACACTAGCAAACCCGACACCCGAACTGAAGTGGAGAAAGTGGCTGCAGCAGTGAAGACTGATGTTGAAACTCCCGCACCAGCAGTGAAAGCTCCGGTAAGTCGAACATTTTTCGTCGTTAGTTTTCGAGTTAAAGAATTGTTACTGAACGTCGGTTGAAAATGGTTGAAAACAGGAAATTGTTCCGGACAATGAGTTCGAGAAGCGCATAAGGCCCGAGGTCATACCAGCAAGTGATATCAATGTAAATTTCTCGGACATTGGCGCGTTGGAGGAGATCAAAGAGTCACTTCAGGAATTGGTGATGCTTCCGCTGCGAAGACCGGATCTATTCAAAGGAGGACTTCTAAAGCCTTGTAGAGGAATCTTGCTATTCGGGCCGCCTGGTACGGGGAAGACTATGATG
Organism: Euphorbia lathyris; assembly: GCF_963576675.1. Lineage (NCBI taxonomy): Eukaryota > Viridiplantae > Streptophyta > Magnoliopsida > Malpighiales > Euphorbiaceae > Euphorbia > Euphorbia lathyris. The sequence goes on along the minus strand of NC_088910.1, from coordinate 138,693,524 downwards.
GCCAAGGCAATTGCCAAGGAAGCCGGAGCAAGCTTCATTAACGTATCGATGTCTACTATAACTTCAAAATGGTTCGGTGAGGACGAGAAGAATGTTCGAGCATTGTTTACATTGGCAGGAAAGGTTTCTCCAACCATTATCTTTGTCGATGAAGTCGATAGCATGCTCGGGCAGCGAACTAGAGTCGGGGAGCATGAAGCCATGCGCAAGATAAAGAACGAGTTCATGACACATTGGGACGGACTCCTGACAAAGCAAGGCGAGCGCATTCTTGTTCTTGCTGCAACCAATAGACCATTTGACCTCGATGAAGCAATCATTAGACGTTTCGAGAGGAGGTACTTTTATTCCTTTATTGATCTCTAGCCATTAAAAAGGTCGGCCCGGTGCATGACGCATCGAGGGTCTAGGGAGGGGTCCCACCACAAGGCTATATTGGGACCCCTCCCCGGACCCTCGCGTAGTGCACCGGGCTGCCCTTTATTGATCTTTAGCCATTCTTTGCCTACACGGACACTTGAAATCACCGGTTAACCGCATAATATCCATATGTCAATGCGCAGAATTTTGGTCGGACTTCCTGGCCCCGAAAATAGGGAAATGATATTCAAAACTCTCTTGTCGAAAGAAAAGGTCGAAGAGGGGCTCGACTTTAAGGAGCTAGCTACTGTTACTGAAGGCTATACAGGAAGTGATCTCAAGGTATATACTTAAATTATATCACAGTTTTTCGGTTCTCGTGTTAGGCGTGTACATTGACCGTGACCGTGTAATCTAATCAATGTGTGAACAGAACCTCTGCACCACAGCTGCTTATCGACCCGTTCGAGAGTTAATACAGCAAGAAAGACTGAAGGATTTGGTGAGTATAGTCTATTTTTTCATCTGTTCTATCAATCTGGGGAGGTAAATTTATCGAAATTTATCGAAATTCGCTTCTTCGTTTGCAGGAAAAGAAGCAGAAAGTTGCGGAAGCGCAAACTTCCGGACAAGCTGTGGAAACAAATGAGAGCAGCAATGAGGAGAGAGTAATCACTCTCAGGCCATTAAACATGGAAGACTTCAAACACGCAAAGAATCAGGTAAGTTCGTTTCTCCGTCCCTTCCCCGTGTGTCCGAATTAAGTTTATGTAACATGGTAACGAAATGCAGGTTGCTCCGAGCTTTGCATCGGAGGGAAATATAATGAGTGAGTTGAAGCAGTGGAACGAGTTGTATGGAGAAGGCGGTTCGAGGAAAAAGCAGCAATTGTCATACTTCTTGTGAGTATAATGATAGAACCCGAGTTGAACACAAAGCTCAGAAGAGGAGCGAGAAGTTCGATAGCGCCCTTTCGGGTGAAAGTTACTGATCAGACGAACATAATATTATTACGTAGTTTTTGTGTGTGTGGATATTGTAGAACCAGTTTGGGAGATGCTTCATTCTAGAATGAAGAATTGGCCAATTAGCGTATATTTTCACCATGTTTTTCGTGTTTTCGACAAGTTCAACTTTAGATTTTTTGTTCCTTACGATCGATTTAGAAGTATTGCAGCGCGAGTCTGCTGCTGAATCAGTGTATTTTCTGGTTCAATGTTGTGAACTAATGTATCACTCTTCGATTGTGTTTTCTTCTAATATATATATGCTTCCATATTGTCTAATCGTTCTAAATAACATCAGCTTTCAAAATGTCTGTGTTAGAATTGTCAACGGGTCAGAATTCTCTATAAGAAGTTCGTCCGGGGAGATGGTTTTAGATTTATATAACTTAATATCAATCACAGAAGTTCGTTTAAAATATGTTTCCGGTCAGAATTTTCGAATATGTGAACAAGAAGAATACATGTTTCCGGTCAGAAGTTTCGAATATGTGAACAAGAAGACTACGTTCGCATAAGCAATTATCATCATAAGTTCAATTTCTCATCAGAAGTAGAATTGTTGTTTTTTTGTTTACTGTTACGTTTAAAAAGGCACAGAAAATGTCTAACATAACATTTAATTTTTATTTTTAATATGAAAAAACAAACACGAGATAAAAAAGAACCAATCAAATACTCCCTAATATATTCTAACATCAATTGTCACAAACGAGATTGATTTTAATTTTATGTAAATTAATATCGATTAATAAAAAAATCAAATACATGATTTTTTTAAATATATTTAGGTCATGAAACTTGCTAATTGATTCAAAGTAACCATTATAAGTTCCCGTAGTTGTTAAAAGTGTAAAGCTAAGAGATGTTTGGTTAGTAATCTCTTGTTTGTTTGACTTTTACACCTAGCATTTTACAAAAACGATAAATCACTGTATTTTAGAAAACAGGTTTTTCCAACAAACAGTAGATAAAACGTTTAAAATGCCTTACTATGACGCTAAGGGATCTGCTAAGGCGCACTAAGGCATCTTGAAGCTTAAGCTCAAGGAACAATGCAAAAATGATTTTGTTAAAATAAAAAGAAAATCCAAATAGGTAATTTTTTTATATTTAGGTTTTGCAACTTAATAGATCCCTATAGTTGTTAAAGGCGCACGCTAAGGCGCTAAAAGGTCCTGAAGGCGCAAGGTCCACTAAGGCGTTAAGAGGTCCTGAAGCTTAGGCTCACGGCACGCCTTGAGCTTTGCCTAGGCCAGGCCTTTAACAACTATGGCTCTTGCAAATGAAAGATAACATGTGCATTCAAAACCTGGTACGGATCAAACAAGTCTTAAATTGAAATGCCAAATCTATGTGTAATAATACCAGTACGTTATAAATCAATCAAGGTTTTGCTCTAGTAAAAAGAGTTACAAACTCAATCCTGAACGCGGGTAATATAACTAACCATATCTAGTAACACAGATAAGAATAAAGCAACTTGGGGAAAAAAAAAATTGAAACTCAAATGTACAAGCCAATTATTAAGCAGTGAATAAATAATATGTCACAAGCTAAGTCGAAAGACGCATGTATATAAAGTTTAATTCTCCATAATATGAACCCCACCCACCTAAGACAACAAAAGTATTAACAGGGTTCTTAAGCATACTGAACAGTTACACAATTTCACAATAACAAACAAGAGACGAGTACCCGTCCCGTCTCTGCGTCAGAATCTAAGTAGTAACAACAACACAACAACACTTGATCTACAGCATCTTCTTGGCTTTCAATGACCCTTTAGGAATCTTACTTAATACCTTTGCATCAAAGACTGCATACTGCTTCTTGATTTCAAACATTGCTTTCTCAGCAAACGCATCCACCTTGTCATCGTACTTCTCGTAGAAAACGGGTACAGAAAACAACAGTACAAAAACTGGCAAAGCCATGAGTTTTCAAGTATCAGAAACAGGCTAAGAATCGTATATAATATATATAACTAAATGAATAGCATAACTACATACCGATATAGAACAGGGTCAGGAAATTGCACCAACTCCCAACGACGGACAAGACCCACAATCCAGCTATAACCTGATGAAACACGACATCAGTGCATTGTTAACATCGAATGCAACTGAAGCTATCTGATCAAGCATCACATAGCATTACTAAAGTTCTAGTGACATTAAATTTATCCAAGAGAGTTCTAATCATGACAGGTTTCTTATGCCGTACAACAACATAGGCTTTCTCAAAACCGGCACTAATATGCAGAATAGGTAACAAACACAGTTATCAGATAAGGAGGAATGCAATATGCCAAAAACCAATCAAGAATCCCATATAAGCCTACTCCTAAATTGATTATATGATGCAGAATCAACTTCCGGAACTTTTTTCCAGCGAGGCATGCGTACAAAATTAGGATAATTAACTTACATATAGAAACTTCTTCAGATCTCTTCCTGATGCAATATCCCTAAGGATAGAAAAACCATGATTGATCTCAACTCTAAGTCCATCTGCTAATTGAACAACATGTTCTTCTGGGATATGAACGTTTGGAATATGTGGTGGACTCCTACAACAGAATGAGCTAATTAAGCATACAACCCGAGTTTCATTAGAATGCAAGAAATAGCACCCACATCGGACAACTTACTTGTTGATGAATGTGGAGGCGTTGGACCACAAGAACAATATTGCAAGAGCAAGGATTAAGCCATGGCAAATCAAAGTAAGAAAATGATATTCAATCAATTCAAACAGAATCCACATAGCAGTTACACCACCAAGTACTCCTCCTGATACCTTCTTATTCCTCCACAGGAAAATGTCAGCAGCTACACAAAATTATAAATAAAAGATAAGCAGGCGCCTTTCACAAGATCCATCATATCCAGAATCATCAAAAAAACTAAAACAATATAAATATAACAAAGTCAGGGAATAAAAAAGAAAATCTATTGGAACTTCATCAGAGTTCTGAGTAAAAAGAACATCTAGTGGAACTTAATCAGAGTTTTAACTTGCTATTTACAACTATTTGGCAAGCTAAAATTTAAGTATCCAGGTTAAACACTGTTAATTCAGTAAGAACTCTACAAACAGATCAAAAAGCAACATCCACTTAAGCATATTATACTAATTAATAGCTCAATTATGGCACTAAATCCTACTGGTGGGGTGGATCATATAAAGAAATATAATTTACTTCAACTAAAGCAACTCCATCAAACACTGTCAAACTGATATAGATCAATTCATATCATTATACCTAAAATAATACAGAACTTTCTCCTAATGGAAAATTAGGCGTTAGCTAATTTAATCCAGATCTAGCAACACATAAAGCCAGATCTAGATCTTCAATAACAATCAGAAACGTTTCAGATATGAAAGGTAATAACAACTTCAAACCAGAAATAACAGAGAGAGAAACAAAGACGACTTAGTAAGCAATTTTCAACTGAGATTTTCTCGGGAACCAAACACATCAAAGTGATACTAAAATAGCAAAAAAAAACAATAATTGAAGGAACACATACGTTTACCGCCACCAAGGACATGGTGAACAGGCTTCTCACGTCCAAACAAGCGATAAATTTTTGTTTTCAGAGAAGGAGATGAAGAAGACTTCTTCTTCTCATCGTTATCAGAATCAGACGACGAGGAAGAAGAATCATGGCCGTGGAACTTCTCCGTTATCTTATCCAACAGCGACTCTCCCGCCGACTCATCCTTGTGATGCTCTGCCATCTCCGATCACAAGCCCCAAACCCTAAAAACCCTAAACCAGCGTTTCGAAACGGGAGATGAAACGTGAACTGAAAGAGAATCTCGGTTTTTTTTTACTTCTACAATATTCACTCAACTCAACTTTTCTCTCCTGTGTATATATCACTAGCCGAATCGCAGAATCAATCCTGGCCGTTGAGATCTCAAAAGCGATCGTAGCCGTTGATAGGTTCGGTACCCGAAGCTAGAGGTTCGGATAATCAGAGCGTTGAGTCCGGTTGGAAAGAGATAAATGAATGAGTACATTTTATAAGGTCGAGGTTTAACGGCGGTTACATTTGATTTCTCCGCCTGACTGATTTTTGGGGTTTCAAGAAACGGCCGTCAAATTGCGGCGTTAATGAGAAGTGGACACGTGTCTGTATAAGGGTGGTTCGTGTTTTGACTATTGACATTACAGCAGATGAAACTCGTCTGAACTGCTAGAGTGTTCCATGTGACAGAGATGGACCAATGGTGTTTTGACACGTGGAGATAAATGGACCCTTCGATTCTCATACTAATTTATTGAAGAGGCTGTAGCTAAGTTTTCCTGTGAGCAGATTGGTCATACTTTTTGGCTGGGAAATTAGAAAAACTTTGTTGTTAAGAAATCGAAATTATAAAAGTGAGGACGAGATTACGAAAGTGTAGATTTATTACTAACGTACAAAATTATATAATTCTATTTGTTATTAAATAGAGTTAAGGTGTAAAAATGTCTCTAACGTTTTGGATTAGGAGTAATTTTACCCCTAACATCTAAAATGATGTAATTTTATCCCTAAAGTTTTTAGCCAAGAGCAATTTTACTCCTAACGTTGATAATTTGGATCAATTTCATAAATAATTCATCAAACTGTCTACTCGGTCATGAATCTTGCCATCTACACTTCATACGTGAGTCATTTTAATACTAACAAATCACAAATATATGTTGGGATGTGAAAAAAAAAATTCTTTTGTACGAACCAGGTAAAAAAAATTCAAAAAATTCACCGAATTTATAAATATTAATCTCCAATTCTATTATTAAATTACAAAAAACATGAAATCATTTTTTAGAACGAATTGATATGAAATTTGTGCAAAATAAAGAACAAAAATATCTGTGTTTTATAATAGTGTCTGAAATTGACCCAAATTATCAACGTTAGGAGTAAAATTGCTCTTGGCTATAAACGTTAGGGGTAAAATTGTACCATTTTAGACGTTAAGGATAAAATTGCTCCTGACCCAAAACGTTAGGGGTATTTTTACACCTTAACCCTATTAAATAAGATCAATTTTATTACTGATTTAATAGTTATTCAACTGTCATCTTTAAAACAAATTTATTGATAAGTTGGAGCATTTTTGTGCATTTTGTTAGATCGTTTATAATTGTTTAACTTTTAATAACATATTTATTTTAAGAAAAATTATTAGAAGCACTCGGTTCTCCATATTAAATTGAGGATCTTTCTGTTGGAAATTTTAGAGAAAAATAACATTTTATATGTTAGTTTTTCATCACTTTTGAGATTTATATACACAAGGTTAAAATGGTAATTTGAATGATGTTTTTCCATAAACATGTTCTACTACATGAGAGCTTTTTAACGATATATTACACGCTCAAAAAGATCGAGTATTGAATGAGATATTCATGCTCAAAAGTGACCACTTGAGATGTACATCTAATAGAGTTGCAACAGTCAAATACAAATTAATTACCAAATTAATTCTGCATTGAATTGCATTCAAATTATAATTAACATAATTAATTCAGTGGATATGAATTCAATTTCCTATAATTTTTACATCTAATTAAGTTGCAACAGTCAAATACAAATTAATTACCAAATTAATTATGTGTTGAATTAATTCAGTGGTTACGAATTCAAATTGAATTGCATTCAATTTGTGCAATCCGACAACCCTATATGTTATGAGTCTGTGTTCTTTTATCCATTACACAAAACAAACAGATTTTTCTGAAAATTTTATTCTAAGCAATCCCTTTTTTTGTTGTTGTTCTTTTGCTTCTGATGATACATTCGCACATGGTTAGAGTTCGTCTTAATAATCCGTTGTACTCTGGGAGACGGTCACCAAATCGGTGCAATTTGTTTTAAAGGAACTGGTAGTTCAGGCTTCGGGTTGACCTTCGCTTTATGGTTTGATTTTGTTTCTGTTTCTTTTATTTATTTTGTTGTTGTGTTTTCCATTTCCAATTTAGTTCTCCAAATAGATAATTATATTATGTAATTATTATACTGTTAATAAATTATATATTTTATCCTGCTCGTGGTTTATTATTTTCTACAATCTTAAGACAGATTACTACTAATTTACCTTTGAGTTTTGAAGGATATCTTGACTGGATTTTTGGATTAATTCTTTGATTAATATGAATTTGTTAAACAAAATTTGTATATTCTGTTTTGGACCAACATTTGAATCAAAAATCTTTTACAAACAACGACTTTAAGAAATTGGAAATTCAATTCCGAGTTTCCATTTGTGATTAAATATAAACATTTTGTGTTTGTATTTGAGATTTGTTTCTTTAAAATTGTTGAATTTTGTAGCTTACTTAATTTGTTTTCTATTTCATAAACAATGGTTAATGGAGATGTAAACCCTATTCTTGGAGAGAATTCTGGTTCTAAGAATGATTCAAGAAACAACAGGAAGAACATGGAAACTCCGATTATTGGAGATAGTTCTGGTTCTAACAGTGGTTTCCAAATCAAGAACACATGAATTACTGTTTCAACATCCATAAGAAACAGTGACAGACCTAAGAAATTCACGGGTGTGAATTTCAAAACATAGCAACAGAAGATGCTATTCTTCTTAACCATGCTTCCACCTGCTTTGAATTAGGATGAGATTGATAATGTTAATGCAATTGAAGCGTGGACGCATTCTGATTTCATTTGTCGTAATTATATTTTAAATGGTTTAACTGATACAATTTACGGTGTTTTTCAAGTTAAGAAAACGGAAAAAGAATTGTGGATGTCTTTGGATAAAAAATATAGGACAAAAAATGTCGGGGCTAAGAAATTCTTAGTGGGGCAGTTTCTGAAGTATACTATGGTGGATTCAAAAACTGTTGTAGGTTAAGTGCAAGATCTTCAAATTACTATCCATGAAATGCATGCGGAAAGAATGGTAGTTAGCGAATCTTTTCAAGTGACTGTAATTATTGAAAAATTACCACCTGGTTTGGAAAGACTTCAGAAATAGGAACAAGTAAGGTTGTAGTTGAGTCAAGCTGAGATTTGGCATGCTCAAGCTTGGATCGTCAAAATTGACAAGTTGGATCTCAACATTCTGTTATTGAACTGCTCACGAGTTGTTCAAGAGCTTGTTCACGAGTCTATTCACTAGCTTTGCTCGTGAGCAGCTCATTAATTCAATGCATGAAATTGCTCGCGAACAACACATTGGTTATGTTCATTAATTATATTGATTTGAAATTCCTTTAACACAAAACTGCATAGTTTTGAAATCTACAAAACTATATTGTTTTACATTTCTCCTTTTATAGAAGTATTATTATCAAAAAAAATAATCGAATCAAGCTTATGTAAGAGCATGTTCATGAACATTATGACCGAGCTTGCTTATGAGCTTATTCATTAATCTATAATTGAATCTGTTCACGAGTTTTCGAACGGAGCTTTGTCATACTCAAGCTCTGCTCACTTATAATCAAACCAAACATGATCGAGCTTTTATTGAACCGAACACCAAATCACTCATTAACAGCTCACAGCTCGACTTATTTATAACCCTAAGAATAACCCAAACTCATGATCAGACTTAGAAGTAGCTATACCTTAGGTAGACTCAAATTTGAATTCTAATGTAAACAATAAACTTTAATTGGAAGAAAAATCCAATTGAATTTTTATATAATTTACAATTATATCAAAATTAGCTTGTTTTATTAAAAATTGATTGAATTCTTTCTTTTTTTTTTTGTTAAAAAAGAAATTTATGAAAATAGAATTTAATTAACTAAATTAAATTCCTCCAAAACCATCCAAATATTTCCAAATAAGGATATAAAGTTTGATTTATTGGAATTTAAATTATAATTTGAATCGATTTCAATAACTTAATATGATTGATTCAATACTTTTTTCTATTGAAAAAAATATTGTGTTTTGAAAAATATTGTATCATGATTTTTTTTCTAAATAAAATATTATCTCGCGTTTGGCTACAACATGCCAACACCAGAAACGGAAAGAAGTATTGGGTGACTACTGTTTTCAAAAGGATAAGAAAAAATAGAGTAGGGTTCCAAAACACTTACGAAAATGTTTTACTTTTTAAAAAAAATGTAAAACACATGCTTCACTTTCTTCTTATATTTTTTCTGTTGACTAACTTAAAATTTTCATTTGACTTACTTTTCTAAACAAATCGATACCGAAAAATTAGAAAAATATTTTTGTGCGTAATATTTTTCGACAAATAAACGGGACCTAATATTTTTGTGCGTAATATTTTTCGACAAATAAACGGGACCTAATACTTAAATACATTTGACTCAATGTTTATATAAAGGCTTAATACATCACTTGCCCCCTGAACTTGTCCAAGAAGTTTGATTTGACCCTTGGACTTTTAAAGTGTCCTGATAGCCCCCTGAACTTGCATAAAATGTAATCAATTGATCACTCGGTCGCAAAAAAATTAAGTTAAATGCGCAAGATGTATTGTACAAGTCTTAAAAAAGTAAAACGACCAAAATCGGGGTATGTAATTCTAATATTAAAGAAGACAAGTTGTATAGTTGAGCAAGTAATAACTTCATTTTTAATTTATTTATTAATTATATAATAACATTTTAAGATGTGTGGAATAAATTTTCCACATTTAAGGCCCTGTTTGTTTGGGGGAAAATATTCTGCATGAAAATATTTCCCAATTTTCCAGTGTTTGTTTTGACAGGAAAATAAGTCAAAGGAAAAGAAGTGGTAAGTCAATGGAAAATGAATAAAGAAATAAGGGAAAATATTTTACTCTTTTCAAAAGGGTAAAACATTTTCCCCAAAACATACACGTTTAGAGAAAAATGGGAAAAACGTTAAAAAATATAAAAATACAACAATATGAAACACGAAAAAACATGAATAACATGAAAATGTTATAAAACACGAGAATATGAAAAAAAAAACGCAAAAAAAAACATGAAAAGGTAAACAAACGTGAAAAACGCCAAAAAAGAAGCAGACACTTAAAAAAGCACATAACATGAATAACGCAAAAAAAAATGAAAAAATACGAATTATACAAAAACGTGAAAAATACAAAAAACACGAAAACGTGAAAAAATACGAAAAACACGAAAAATGCTAAAACACAAAAACGTGACAATAAGTGAAAAACGTGATAAACATGAAAAGGCAAAAAATGCAAACAAAACACGAAAACGTAAAAAACACGAAAAATGTGAAAAATATGAAAAACATGAAAAAACGAAAAAGTAACAAAACGCGAAAAATAAAAAACGTGAAAAAGGGAAAAACTAAACGTGAAAACACAAAAAAGTAAAAAAATGCAAAAAACACAATAACGTTAATAACACGAGAAAATGTACAAAAAATGTGAAAAAAACATTTTTCGTGTTTTTAACATCAATTTTTTTCACATTTCCGTGTTTTTCCACTCTTTTTCCATGTTTGCATGTTTTTAATAATTTTTTTACTTTTCGTGATTTTTTTTTTTTTACTTTTTGTGTTTTGAACAAATTTTCACGTTTTTTGTGTGTGTTTTCACGTTTTTAGTGGTTGGAAAATATTTTCCAGTGTTGTAGCCAAATACCGGAAAATATTTTCCAGTGATGGCGCCAAACACAGGAAAATATTTTTATTTTCCTGCACAATATTTCCATGCATAAAATTTTTCAGAACACAATATTTGCCCCCAAACAAACGGGGCCTAACTTACTTTTTTGCAACCGAGTGATTAATTGATCATATTTTATGCAAGTTCAGAAAGCTATCGGGAGATTTTGAAAGTTCAGGAGGCTAATCAAGCTTTTTGGACAAATTCGAGAGGAAATGATGTATTAAGCCTTATATAAACTACTTTTTTTTGAAAGATTATATAAACTACTTTGTCTTATAAAAAACAGTTATGATCTTGTATTTATAATGATCTATTGACAAAAGTACAAAAGTTAAATAAGATCTTACTTTGTTCCAAATAAAATTATCATTCAACTACCTTCTGATTAAATAATTAAACTATAATTGAAAAAAAAGAAGACGACAATTACAAGTACCATAATTTTCGTATTTAAATTAATATAATAAGTTAGATAAAAATAAGGGGAAATTTCAAAAAAAAAAATTATAATTTAGCAGTGTGATATTTTTTTTGACAAAATAATATATTTTTCTTGTTATGTTAGTGATTTTTTTATATATGTTTATTCAATATTTTTTTATTGTTTAGATATTTTATTTCGTTATTTCTGCAAATATGTTAAATCATTTCAAAGTCTCATTTTTGCTTGAATATTTTGTACTTGGAGAGAAAACAAACCTGTTTGGTTCAACTATTAGCTAATAGTTATTGCTATTACTGTTAGTTGTTTGTAGTTACAGTTACAATAAACAGTTTGCTGTTGTTGTTAGCTATTTGTTATTAGCTGTTTAATTATTAGTGTTTGACAAAATTATACTGAACTGTTGCTGTTAGTATTTAAAATGTAATATGTACATGTTTTAAATTAATCAACAAATAACTTATAAAATAAAAAATATTAAATAAATTAATAAAAATAATCTAAATAAAAAATAAAAGTAAAAAATCCATTGAACGCAATAAAAACTTTGTTCTTTCACTGATTATGTTATAGATATATAAATAATGTTAAAGAAGAAACGTATCGTGTGGAAATAAGAAGGATTCAATAACAAATAACTACAAACAGATGTTCATGAAAAACTAAAAAAACGAGCTTTTCGTGAAAAACTTCAAAACGCTGCAGTTTTAAGAGAAAATGCTAAATGTGGGGGTTGTATAAACCTAACTAAACGTTATATTTGCTGCGGTTTTGAGTGAAATGTTAAACGTTCATTCGAAAAGTTGAAATTAACACCTCATAAGTTTATTTAGATTATTACCATGGGCGGTGATATATGGGGTTGGAGGGGCTAGGCCTCCCCCGGCCGTCGGAATCACCCCTACTATAGATGGTTTTGACCCCTGATTGTTGGAACTATCTCTACTATTGATGGTTTCGACCACTATTTTTTGACAAATTAAGGTTCAAGATGGTTAATTAACTCATTAAGTTTGTATCTTATAAAAAAACTCATTAAGTTTGTATATAATTGTAAAATCCAATTTGTTTAATATATGGTAAGCGATAATATTTTTTTTAAGTTTATTCAAAACGATTCGATTTTATTTTTATAGTCAAAATCTAATTTAATTTTGAGAAGTTTTATAGTGGTATGTGAAAATTAATTCTCGGTTACTCAGATAATAACATGTATATGCACGGAAAAAAATTGAACAAGTTTAATTTAATAAATTTTTTTTATTACACACGCACATGTAAAATTGACCTCTCAACAATCTAATCCTATATTTATCACTGATTTTTATTTTGAAAATTTCTCTTTTTATTTCTTATTTTTTATTTTTCTAAATAAATTACACGAGATAAAATTGATTGAAAATAAGTTTTTTTTTACATAAAAAATTCCATAATGCTTAAAAGTGTCTGAAACCATAAAATTCTTTTAAAGAAAAACTTTTCCCTATAAATAATTTATTTATTCACTTCAAAATAAAATAAAATAATTCAAATTTAATAATTGAAAATAAAAATTGCTTAAAATATAATTTATCATATTTAATCCAATATTTTTTTTGGTTTTAATATTTAATTGAATATAAGAAAATTCAACTGTTGATAATATTTAATTTATCATATTTAATCCATCCTATTTTAGTCGGTCGTTGCATTATTAAAATAATCATTAACCAAAATAACAATAATAATTATTATTTTTTTGGAAATAAAATAACAATTATTATTATTATTATTGCATTAAAGGTTCAACCTAAAGTTGCTAAGAAAAAGTCAGTATTATACACTTCACTATAAAAAAATTAAAATTAAAAAGAATAAGGATAAATAGTTTATTAGTAACTGCATCACACTGTAGTTTTTATAGTTTGTCTGATTTCTCGATTCGAGTATCGTCAGACACCTTTTAGATGGATCTTTTCTTAATTAAAGCTTTTTGTGTACGCTAGAATTCGAACTTGAAATCTAATTTAAGCGACTAGAAGCCCTTAACTGTTCAAGTCAACCTTAATTGGTATCTATCACACTGTTAGTTGTCGTCTTTTAATAATACATTATTTAGTCCTTAACTTTTATTTTATTCAACAGTTTAGGGGTGTTTGTTTACTCAATTTTCTTCTAATATTTGCCTTTTCATATTAAAGATGAAAGTTTAAGTGTTTAATTAGGAAAGTATTGCTTGTCTTTCATATGAAAAATAATTTTTTTAAAAGCATAAAATCTCTATTTTTCAACCAGCAAACAGTGCAGATAAACCAAACAGGCCATTAGTAATAATTTAAATATTTGAAAGATTGAACTGTTTTTTTTTTTGAAGAAATAAAGCATATTATTAACTTAAATCAGAACCAAGAACATCGATAAAAAAAAAAGGTGGTGGACATGCCCACTCATCCCAATCAGACCTAGATCTAACAACTTTTGCTAAAGAATGAGCTGCAAGATTCGCTGATCGCTTAATAAAAGAGATTGAAACTGAGTTCAGATCTTGAAGAATAGACAAACAATCTTGAATAACATCAGAAAAATACGAGAGATTAAACACCTTAGAATGAATAGCTTGTACCACGCTTTGACAATCAGATTGAATTATCACTTGGGATAAATTCAATGTTTTAATCCAACTAAGAGCCTCTCTTATTGCCATTGCCTCCGCGAGAGAGGAATCGTTCAAATCCGCCATCCCCCCATTTCTAGCTTGTACACAATCTCCATTATTATCACGAATTAACATACCATATGCACAATATGTACCCTCGTTGTTAATGTCAGCATCTACGTTACAGATCAGAAAACCAAGAGTTGGTTTACGCCATTTCGCCTCTGTTTCCTATCTTACGGGGGAAGAACTTTTGTGTCTGTTTTGAGCATTTTCCAGTCTTGGTGTTCCGTTGAAGCAACTGCGATGACTGAACTCGGCAAACTGAACTTTTTCTCCCACATATTCGCCATCAGATCCATCGTCTGAGTCAAGTTCTTCTTCTTCTTCTTCTCCAAGTAGATCGCCACGAAGGGGTCGCCCCAGGGCGGATCCGAAGAATTTTGATGATAGGGTGAGGGCCCTAGTACTCCAAATGAACGAAGAAAATGCTAGGCATAATCCATTCGCCAATAGGGATTCGCCTTTTGCAGCCTGGATCGAGGCAGAGGAAACCGACAGAGCTTTCAAGATTCCCAACCTTGCGATATACACAGGCAAAGATAATCCGGAGGCTCATATTCAAAAATATCGAATCTTAGCCAGACTCAATAGAGCTACTGAACCCGTGCTTTGCAAAATGTTTGTCACCACACTAGGAAGTCCAGCTTATTTGTGGTTTCAATCTTTACCTCCAGGCTCAATAAACAGCTTTGATCAATTGAGCAGGGAATTTTGTGCAAAATTTGCTGGATGCATCCCTGCAGTGGTGAAATCCGGAAAGCTTTTCGAATTAAAGCAAAAGGCGAATGAGCCCCTCCGAGATTATGTGGACACTTTCAACCAGTTGTGTATACAAATAGTTGATGTCGATATCTCCGTAGCTGTGTAATGTTTCGTGAGAAACACTACATGTAAAAGTTTACAAGAGGACCTCATCCGCAAAAAGCCTACCAGCATGGCAGAGTTGATGGAGCGTGGCAAAGACTTTATAGAGGTTGACGATATTCGCCGAGGTTCTCCATCATCGCCAAAAAAAGACAAAGGCGAATCTCGTCCCCGAGATCGGGACAGAGACAAACGTCAAGATTCTTCTTCTCGGAGCAAACGAAGGGATTCTAGGAACAAATCGACGTTTGTCACTTCCTTCACACCTCTCAATGCTTCTAAGAGCGAGGTTCTTATGTGGATCGAGAATAGTCAACACAAACGGAGCATTTCATACCCCGAGCCAAAAGGAGGGGAGTACACCAATAAAGGAAAGAATCCTAAAAATTATTGCAAGTATCACAGGAAAAATGGCCATGATACAGACGCTTGCTGGGAGTTAGCTCGAGAAATTGAGCGACTCATTGAAAGAGGAAAGTTGGATCGGTTCATCCAAACAGAAGGAAAGGAAGATGATAGATCCAAGGAGGACCCAAAGAAGAAAGGAAAGGGTACCATCAATGTCATAGGAGGCGGACCTGGCTATCAGCCAGTATTGAAAAAGGCGAAGACAACCACCCTTGATAGGACATCGTTAAACCGCCCTTCTCGGATGCGGGTCCTGAGATTTTACCCCATGCGGACGCACTGGTCATCACTATGACGGTCGAAGGTTGGGAGATGAAGAGGGTAATGATCGATACGGGAAGTTCATGTAATGTCATTACCCGAGGAGCATTCGCCAGACTCCGGATTGATCCCGTCCAGGTGGAGCCAACGGTGGTTGACATTTTGGGAGTGACAGGTCATACCATTCAGACGAAAGGCCAAGTAACTTTGGATTGTGAGCTTGCTGATAATGATCAAGTTTGGAGAGGAGATTTGGAGTTCTCGATCTTGGATGGACAATTAGCTTATAACATTATCCTTGGACGACCTTTTATCTCCGAAGTTGTAGCTCTTATCTCTATTCGCCATTTGACACTTTACATTCCCACGGTCAAGGGAGGTGTGATGGTCAAAGGTTGTCAAAAGGTAGCCCAAGAAACATATACGGCATCCTTAACGATTCGCCCTCAATCTAAAGAATAAGATGAGGAAGAGCGTGTCACAATGGCCCTAGGTGAAACCGAAATGTACTTTGTGGCAGAAGAGAAGCAGGTGCGAATAGCTAAGGGGCTACAGGGCAAGATCCGGGATGCGATCACCAAAGTACTTTGTGAAGCTGAAGATGTCTTTGCATGGAAGGACGAAGTTCTCCCGGGAATCAGCCCAGATGTGATCACCCACAAGCTTAACATCGATAAAGATGCAGTTCATGTGGCTCAGAAGCGGAGAAATCATGGTCCAGAAAGGCAAAAAGCGATAGAAGAAGAAATCGCCAAGCTCCAAAAGGCGGATGCCATTGAGGAAGTACTTTACACTCAGTGGTTGGCGAACGTAGTGCTAGTCAAGAAAGCTGGCGGATCTTACCGCATGTTCATTGACTTTACGGATCTCAATAAAGCTTGCCCTAAGGATAATTATCCTTTGCCATGCATAGACATGCTTGTAGATGGAACGGCTAGTCACGCAATGTATTCATTTACTGACGTAAAGTCAAGTTATCATCAAATCCCGATGGAGCCCTCAGATAGGATCAAGACCTCGTTCGTAACTCATCAAGCGACTTATTGTTTTAAAGTCATGCCCTTCGGGCTCAAAAACGCAGGAGCTACCTATCAGAGGATGATGAACAAGATATTTGCAGACAGTAAGACTGATAATTATTCTGTCTATGTAGATGACATGATCATTAAAAGTACAACTGTGGAGAAGCATGCAGAGGATGTAAGGGGGGTACTGGACGTACTTCGCCACCACAACATCAAGTTGAATCCAGAGAAATGCACTTTCAGGGCAACATATGGCAAATTTCTAGGGTTCATGATTAGCAAAAGAGGAATTAGCCCAAATCCTGACAAAGTCAAAGCAGTCCTAGAAATGCAACCTCCTAGGAATATCAGAGAAGTACAACGCCTCAATGGGCGTATCATAGCCTTGGGCAGGTTTATCTCTTGCTCAGCTCGTAGATGTTATCCTTTTTTCGAAGTTATCAAGGGACAAAAGGCGTTTGAGTGGAATGAAGATTGCCAAAATGCATTCGAAGGAATCAAGCGGTTCCTTACAGAGCCACCCATGATGAGTCGACCTTTGAAGGGGGAGGATCTATACATGTACGTGTCAGTTACGGATAAAGCCGTATGCACAGTCATGGTGCGAGAAGAAGATGGCCAACAATTCCCCATTTATTACGTGAGTAAGGTTTTGAAAGATGCTGAAACCAGATATTCGAAGTTGGACAAAATGGCATTGGCTGTCGTAACCACGGCAATTCGCCTTAGGCCATACTTTCAGGCGCACACCGTGATAGTTCGAACCCATATACCGATGAGAAAGGTATTACAGAAGCCGGACACTTCGGGAAGGTTGATGGAATGGGCGATTCGCCTGGGCGAATTCGATGTAAGGTATGAAAGCAGGTCATCTTTGAAAAGTCAGGTCCTGGCGGACTTCGTGAATGAATTCACTGACGAGGGGATATCTCATCCCAAGCCTCCATTAGAAGAGTGGTCGATGTATACCGATGGAGCTTCCTCTGCAGATGGAGCTGGTGTAGGAGTTGTGATCAAAGGTCCCCACTATATAAGATTGCGATACGCAGCAAAGTTAAATTTCCATGCTACTAATAACGATGTTGAGTACGAGGCTCTAATATTGGGCTTACGCCTACTTCAAGAAATCACCCCGGAACAGATCGTGATATACAGCGATTCTAAACTAATGGTCAACCAGGTGATCAAGAATTACGAGGTGAAGGACGAGGTTCTAGCCAAGTATGTAGCAGAAGTCAAAAAGATCCTAGATAACCTTGAAGCTAAAGAAACTAAGTGGGAATTGGTTCACATACCAAGGGAATCCAATACAGAGGCTGATCAATTGGCCAAAATGGCTTCTTATGAAGTAAACTGGGCGGATCCAGATTGTCCCTTCGAGGTAAAAATGGCTCCAGCATTCGCTACTAAAGAAGTGTCCGTACTCACAACGGTGGAAGATGATTGGAGGACAGTCATCCGCCAATATCTACTAAATGGAACATTACCTGAAGACAAGGAAGAGGCGAAGAGGATTGTCAGGAGATTAGCTTACTTCTCCTTGATCAATGATGGTCTTTACAGAAAATCCTTTAGTCATCCTTGGCTAAAATGCATTCTACCAGAAGAAGGGCAGCGGATCCTCAAGGAGCTGCATGAAGGATCTTGTGGGTCGCATGAAGCATCCGCCACGATCTTGAGGAAATCCAGGATAGCAGGTTTCTACTGGCCCACAGCTGAGTTAGATGCCCAAAGTTTGGTGGAATCTTGTCACAGTTGTCAGATTCATGCGAATGAGTCACACACTATCAAGCACATTCAGAGACCAATTATTGAAGGTCGTCCGTTCGCCCTTTGGGGAATAGACATCGTTGGCCCGTTTCCTCCAACTCGTCGGCAAAAGAGGTATGTAATAGTAGCAGTGGACCATTTCACCAAATGGGTAGAAGCCGAGGCCGTTTCCTCCATTACAGCAGAACAGATAGTGGAGTTTGTCAAGGATAACATCGTAGGAAGATATGGCATTCCACATACCATCATCATTGACAACGGGACACAGTTTAACTGTGGCAAATTCAAAGCTTTTTGTGAGGGATTGGGCATCCTGAACAGATTCGCCTCCGTTTATTATCCCCAGTCCAATGGAATGACCGAAGTGACCAATCGAACGATTGTAAAAGGGATAAAAAAGAGGTTGGGTGAACACGAAAAAAAATGGGCGGACCAGCTTACAAGTGTTTTGTGGGCCTATCGCACCACCCCAAGAACTGCTACGGGAGAAACGCCATTCGCCCTTTCTCATGGAGTGGAAGCCGTAATCCCCGTTGAAATATAAGTCCCCAGTGATCGAGTGGCCTTTTACTGTGAAAAAGACAACGATAAGCGATTAAGGGAGCGTCTGGATCAGGTTGAGGATCGCAGGAATCAATCCTATGTACGCATGGCAGTATATAAACAGCGGATCGCATCCTATCATGATAAAAATGTCAAGCTTGTGGATCTAAAGATAGGAGATCTTGTGCTTCGCAAGGCTGATAAAGTCCAATCTCGAGAAGGCAAGGGCAAGTTGGGGATCAATTGGATAGGTCCATACCAGATAGTGGAGAAGGTGGGATCAGCCACATTCAAAATACAAGATACGGAGGGCAACACCATGCCACGCACCTGGAACCTCCAAAATCTCCGCAAATACTTTGTTAGAAAATAAAGTGTGGTCTTGAGTACTCTTTTTCCTTTAACAAGCTTTTTCCCATGGGGTTTTTCTTGTTAAAGGTTTTGACGAGGCTCATCTATAAAAGACCTGTCCGCTGTAATAAGGTGTTCATCCCATTAATAAATATCATTGGTTTTATTATTCACGTTCTTTTTATAATTTACTGCTGCAATATCAATATTCCAGTCTTAAAAAGAAAGGGGAGGCACCCAACGTTCTCCACATTCGCAATATATCGCTATCTTAAAGCACATAAGAGGATATTATGGGCGGATCCGTCTCTAGGCGGATCCCAATCTTCAATAAGAGTTAAAACGATCCTTGGACGCAAGGTCTTTACACTCTCTTATCCTTTTCAAAAAGGAATTCACAAGTCCTACGGGCGGCTCACTTCACCTCAAAGATAGGTAGCAAGTTGAACCCCTGGGCAGCTTTACTTCCTCTAAAGAAGGAATAGAACAGCTCCAAACCTTCACAAAGGTTCATATAATGAAGTATGGCTGGCCACCTACTTCAAACAAAAATCCTAAACATACTCACATTAAAAAACACTGTCCTGCGCAAGGATAGAAGTAGCATAATGTTTATACATAGCAATGTTTGGAATTATGCTTGAAAAGTTTTTACAAAAACTTGTTAACTAAATGATAATAGGGGCATCTTCTTTTGTGCTTCCTTCGCCCCCAACGCTCACTTGAGGGTCTTTCTTCTCCACAGTCAGGGATCCGCCTTCAAGAGATACTTCCTTATCCCCTTTTTGTTCAGAATCAGCTTTGGACGGCATCTCCTGGAGGTCATCCAGCGCAACTGTGGTAGAAGGTTTGACGTCCGGCAGGGTTCCCTTCATCCATTTTCGCACATAGTTGCGAAGGTACTCCTTGGCATTGGGCATCTTCTTGAACCTTGCCACATCTTCCGGTTCGGGGACAGCGAACTCAGGATCTGTGAAATCAACTTCAGGATGGGATAAATAGAAGTACGCCATAAGCATCTCTCTATAAAAGAAGGCTTGTTCGCCCACTGTATATTCCGCTTCCCCAAGAGCATCTTCATGGCTTTTAGCATCAGAAGCTATTTTTGCCTTCAGGTTTTGTATCTCCTCGTCTCGGAGGACTAAAGCAGCGGTAGCGGAGGCTAGGTTCGCGTTGGCAGTGGCAATAGTGGAATTGGAATTTGCTATCTCTTTCTCTAGCTTTTCAATAGTTGCCCTATTCGCCACATTCTGAAGAACTCCATTCTCCAGAGTGCGCAAACGAGCATACAGCTGAGAAAAAACAAAAGGATTTAGCCTAAGAACGAAACAAATCATCACATTCTTTTAAAAAACTCATCGAAAGAAGCTCAGACTTTCCCTTATGGACGTGGATCGATTCAGGAATTTGGTTATAATCCTTTTGTACTTCTCCCACCTGTCCTAAAGCTTCGTCCAGGTCACTTAAGAGAGATTCATTCTCAAAAGTTCCTTGAACCCCAAACTTGGCGGACCAATATCCGCCGATATCAGGCTTCGCCATCTGCTTAAACAGGAAAAATCATACGCCGCTTTAAAATCAGATGAGCAGGAAACAAAATCAAGAGACTGATTACCTGAGCCACTTTCTCAGTAGGTTTGGCGGATTTAATCGCGTCCACCATTATCTTGGTACTCCCAACATTATTGGGCCGCCTCTTCTTCAGCGACGGATCGATAGCCATCTCCATAGGGCGTTTGCCCGTATCAGGTTGAGGGTTAGCCTCCTGATTTTTCTTGCGGGCTTCCTCTTCTTGAAACATCCTGCGCGTCTCTGCAAGAGCACGATTTGCCTTAGACACACCCCTGTCAAAGAAGATATCAGAATAATTAAAGCTCCTGAATTATACAAAGTACCTTGATCAAACTGAGTAATTTTTGAATAAATGAATTGATCCTCCACTCGGCGGATCAGAGGAATGTCACTCATCATGAAGGTTAAGGCATCCGCATACGTCCATGCATCCGCCTTAATTTGCTTCATGAGATCCGCCACCTTTTCATCACTGTGTGTTAAGATTCGCATATCGCCCGCCATGTGTAGCGGACGAGAATTCCAGACAGAAGGAAAACCTAACGGGTCATCCTCCTTTATCTTCACGTAGAAAAAACTCTCGTCCCAACTATGAACGTTGGACATTTTGTCGTAAAAGGGCGAATAAACACCAAATTTAGCAAATGTAAGATAAGACTCCGACTTCCTCCTGGAGGGTTTGTGAACAGCTCTAAAGATTCGGCCATTATACACTACACCTAAATTTGATGCAAGATAACAATCTAACGCCATGTCAAGCCAGCCGTTGGGGTGTAGCTGGCTGACGGCGATGTCAAAATACGAGAGGATATCCGCCAACATCTGAGGAAGAGAAAGGCGAAACCCTCTCTCAATATGACTACAAAATACAGTAAAGAAGCCCACCGGCGGATTGGAGGGGCGTTGATGAGAAGCTGGGAGTTGGGTTTCGTAATTTTTGATCCACGAAAAGTGATCCGATAGACTCGCCAAATCCGTGGCACTCATACGAGACGAAGTAGACTCCGCTCGAGGATTCTTTTTTCTAACAGGAACAGAAGAAGAGGCCATTAAACCCAGAGACCGGTTACGGGCACCGGCCGGGGTAAAACCGGAAAAGAAAGATGGGTTTCCGGTGGAACGAGTCTGGTAAGGGTTACGCACCGAGTTATTGAACTCAGTTAAACCAGAATTAATCTCGCCGACAGAAGATTGGGAGTTTTCCGACGAGGATGTGGTCCAACTAAAATCTAGTTCAATCTTGGGAGAAGGCGTCGAATTAAAGAGCTCGGAAGTTGACCCAGAGGATGAAGATGAACTTCTAAACATTCAGAGTAAAAGAAAAAGCACTTACATGGAAATGTAGAAGCTTGAGTAGGATCTTTGAAGTTTCTGAGGAAAAGCTTCGAAAACGGGAGGAGATGGAAAATGAGAAAGGAAGAGAAACTCCGGAAGATGAAAGATGGTTTTTGAAACGTTCCTAGGGCCGTGTGCTATTACACGTGTCGATCATCAAAGGACGTTGAACAGAGTGCACATTAAATGCGGAAGCATAAGACGGCGCGCAGAAGTCCAAAAGCCCTAAAGGACTTTAAAGGTATTTTTGGGGGGGCTTCTGATAACATTAGGATATAATCATAAGGACCAAAAGGGGTAATTACCTTAAGATATGCCACGTAGCAAAGGAAGCCGTCTGGCGGATCATCCTAGATCAGCTCTAAGAGATCCGTCGGCGGATCTCTTAGGCGAATCTCTCCATTTACCTAGATAACGGCTGCCCGCCGTCTCGGCCATAAATGATTATTAAATGAATCATTAATAGTCTCAAACCGCCAAATTAAGAGTAACTTGTAACCGCCATTAAATGAGCATTAATGGAGGTTTTCTAGTTACCTAGGGGTTACGAATTCCTCAACTATATATAGCCTACCTTTCCATGCTATCGAGGTACACTTACTTTTATATTCTCTAAGCTTCGTCAATATAGTTTATTCTCCCTATATTCTACTGACTTTGGCATCGGAGTGTCCCCGGTCGATCCCAACAGCGCCTCACAGGGACGTGATCCGATCAGAAGTTTCTCTTGTGTTATCAACCTTATTTCGGTATTTCCACAAATGCCACAGAACGACAACAGCCGATTCTGCAGCAAACAGAGACGACGCTAGTAATCCTGAGAACCATTCGCAAACGTCATGAACTTGCTCCATACGGCTGTCTGAGTAGAACAGCGCCCAAACCTCTCTGGCAAACACACAAGATATAAAAGTATGAGTTTCATTTTCGTTTACCAAATCACAAATCGGGCATCTGTTCGAAAGTGAACTGCGTCGTTTAGCCAAGTTTGCCATTATTGGAAGGCAATGCGATAGCATTCTCCAAATACAGTTTTTCACCTTAGGAGCAACATGAAGTTTCCATAGAGAATTCCAATTAACCCGATCTAAGATCTGCGGATTCTCGGTTTCGTTTTCGATCGCCTTCCAATATCCGCTCTTTACTGAGTATTGTTTATTCGGGGTGAACTGTCAAAACCAGGTGTCAATGCCCACATGAAATATGTTAGGGATATATAATATCAATTGGTTATCCCTATCATTGAATATATTACATATCAACCCCGTATTCCAGTTGCCATTCTCTTCTTTTAGGTCGCTTACTCAATTAGCTTGGTAGTCTGCCGGCCTCAGACTAGTAGTTCGCGAGTTCGAATTGTCCGGGAGCCAAGGGCTTTCCCAAATGTGTATAGTTCGACCCATCCCGACCTTACATCGCAATCCATCCCGTAAGATAGATCTGCCTGCTAGTAAACTTCTCCAAATATATGATGGATTGTGACCTATATTTTGCTTGGAGAAATTCTTCATTCGGAAAGTAGCGCACCTTTAGTATTGTAGCCATCAGTGAGTGCGGTTCTTGAATTATCCTCGAGCTTTGTTTAGCTAACAATGCTAAATTGAACAAATGAATATTTCTAAAGTCCATTCCTCCTTTATTTTTAGGCCTACACATACTCTCCCATTTTTTCCAGTGAATGCCTGAAGGATTAGTACCCGCTAATTTCCACCAAAATCTATTTAGGATTTTGTGAATGTCATCGCACAGTTGATTAGGCATAAGAAAGATACTCATCAAATATGTTGGGATCGATTGTAAGACGGATTTGATTAACACTTCCTTACCCGCCCTTGATAGAAAATTCTCCATCCAGTTATTCACTCTATTCCAAATTTTATCTTTTAAGAAGATTAAACTGTTTAATTGAATAAAAATTAAGGAATAAATTTTTATTATCAAAATACGATACGTTAAGTAAATATATATACACTAATAAATTATTTAACTAAAAATTAGAAAAAAAAAACTATGTACCAAATAATAAACATTGTAAAGTATTTATAAAAGACTTCTCGATAAAAAAAAAAGTTAGAATACTCCAAGAACTATGTCTAAAATATGTTTGGTAAAATTTTGAAACAAAAAAATTTAAAGAAAAATCAATTAATATCTACAACAAAAAGAGCCCTACAATTTCATTCATTTGTTCACGAAATAAACATTTAAAATAAAATTTTAATAGTTTTTCTATATCATTTATACACGTCTTAACATATAAACTATTTTCTCTTAAATATATATATAAAATATTTAAAATAAGAAAAAAAAATAAAAGGACTAAAATTATTATTGTTATTGATTTTAATGGAAAAAGTCTTATCTTTAATGAAAAAAACTTTAGATTTATATTTACAAACTTTTAAACCACGTTAACTCTTGTAAATTGGAATTGATAAAAGATTGGATGTTACATAGCTGTGTCGTGACAAGTCGGCAAGAGGGAAGTCGGATTGCAATGGTGCTATGGGTAATTTGGTCTGGATGGGTAAATGTTGCAGTCTCCGTTACTTGGAGGAATGAAGGACAACAAGATCGGTGTAGACAAGTTCATGATAGATAGCTGATAGTCGTACGAGCCGCGGACAGGTACATTGGCAGCCGCTCGAGAATGGCCACGTAAAATGTAGCAGACGTTGCGACGTTTGCGGAAGTAAATAAATATGGCGCATGGGCCATAAGTAGAGGAAGTTAGAGGGAGTCGCGGGGAGTTTCTGGGTTGTTTCAACATGTTTGAATCCGAATATGCTGAAGTGACACTTCGAGAAGCTATGCACTGGCTATGGTCTCTTAATTACCACCGGATATTATTCAAAATTGATGCAAAACAAGTTGTGGATAGGCTCTCCTCCAAATCTCATGATATTTCAAAGCTCTGGGAAACGTTCTTACAATATTAAGAGTATTTTCGTTTGTAACCCAGGTTTTTCTATGGTTTACGTCCCTAGATTAGTGAACAGAGTGACCCACACATTAGCCAAACAAATCTGTTTCAATACTAATTGTTTTATTTCATTTATTGTTCGTTCATTTTGATTCAGACTCTTTATACGAGTTCTGATTTTTCTTTGTAATAAAGAGTTTACATTTCCAAAAAAAACTCTTGCAAATTTTTGAAAAAATTAATATGATCAATCGAGATTCATGATATATCTTCTAAGTAAATCATCTTCTAATTAAATTTTATTGCATAAAAACTTAATTAATTAATCTCAAACTTGAAATCTCTAACTAAAACGGCTTCCTTAATTCCTCAAAATATATCATGATTATATAATTCTAGAATAAGAAAATGTGAGTTAAATGTTGCTATCATCAATCAATTTTAAGTGGTTATTGCTTTTCCATCTTTTAGCTTTTGAACAAAGAGGAATTTTCTTATGGCTTTCCAACATTTATATCACTTGTCAATTATATAATCAATTCTTGTGTAATTCAGAATTTTAATTTATTTTCAGTGATCAAAATTCAATTGATACAAAAGTAAAAGATAAAAAAAAAACTTAATACATCAGTTGCCTTTCGAAATTGTCCAAAAAAAAATTGATTGGTCCTGGTGTCTCATTAGCTTCATAAACTTATTTAAAATATCATGATTAAATCCCTAAATCTATAAAAATTTCATAAAAATGTATAAAATAAAAAGTTAATTTATTTTAAAGAGTTAATTTACTTTTTACGTTTTGAATTTTTTTACGGATTTTGATAAATTACAATGTAGGTTACTTTAAACAAGTTCAGGGAGCAAATTGATCACTATAAGCAAGTTCAGGGGGCCAATAGGTCATTTTAAACAAATTAGGTGGCCAATAGATTATTTTAAGCAAGTTGAGAGGGCTAAAAAGACACTATATAAGTTGAAAGAGCTAACGAGACACTATGTAAATTCAGGTGGCCAATCAATCTTTTTGAACAAGTTCAATGGGCCGAAAAAAAAGTTATCCTAAAATCCACATGTCTTTTTAGATTTCATTTGATTCATCTTTGAATTTATCAATTTGATCAATTAAACTTCCAGCGTGTTTATTTTAGCTTTTTAGAATAGCTTTTAATATTTTATCCCCAATTATAGAAAATATAGTGTTTAATTAGGTGTATAAAACATCTTTTAGTTTTTTTTTATGTAAACACTCACTTTTTTAGAGTTTTTCACGACAAGCTCGTTTTTTGAATTTTTCATAAAAAGTTCTTTATATTTATTTGATTTTGATAAAATTATCATTTTTATTTACATAAAATATGTTTCTTCTATAATATTATTCTTATTTCTATAATATTATACCAAAAGAACACTATTCTTCTCATTTTCTTCAACTTTCATCAATTGTTCACCAATTTCATCAATTAATCTTCTTGTTGATTGGATTTTTCTTCTTTTTCGAGTTGCAGTCATTTATTTAGGAGGAAAAAGGAAGACTGTCTTCCCTTTTCCTCCTTACACCGTTCTGTTGTTTTATTTTTCTTCTTCTTTGTTCAATAAATTATAGTTGAATTGCATATATATCACCAAATCTCTTATTCCGCTTGAATTGCATCTGTTATTTATTATCTTTTCATTTGTAATTTTTTCTGTTTTAGCAAGATCAGAAATGGTAAATCTTAATACATAGATCACTACATCTACGTGATTGAAAAAGAAAGGACTCAGATCCGAAGATTCAGAAGAGTTTAAATGCTGAAGATGGGATGACAAATGTTTTTCTGCAAATTTGGAGTTTGAAGAAATATATATTTTATCTATTGTTTGTTTTATCTGTACATTTAATGGATTATTTTGCTCTTTGTATTCGTTTTTTTTACCTTTATGGATTTTGTACCAAACATAGCCTGTACTTATGTAAGGTTTTATTCCTTACTTTTCTAGTTATACTTGATGTTTTTTTATCTATAAAATGACGTATACACTTTTATAAAAAAAAATTTATTTTTATTTTTTTAGTTATTATTGAGTTACTTTAGGTTACTTTTATTATCTTGTAGAGCTTACCTATGCCTTGGGAGGTCATGGGTTCGAATCACATCCGGATCTGGTGGGGATTTTTCTTTCTTCTTTAATGTAAGCGCATTGCGCAAATTTTTAAAATAAAATTTAAAACATGTCCATATTAGACATTTTATATGCCAGCAATAAAAATTCATCATAATTTTATGAACACTAATAATTAATAAGCTAACAACGAACAATTAATAACTGAACCAAACAGACTCTTGATATCTGTAATCGCCCACATAAAATTTCTAAGATATTTAATTGTACACATAAAAGAACATTTTAAAATAAACGAAAAAGTACATTTTCTCGCAATTTTGAAATGAGATTTTACAGTTTTTTTTAGCTACATCAGATATAAAAAGCTAATTTTGAACTATAAAAAATCACACGTTAATAAATGATTAAGGTCATGTTCTTTGTCACTTAATTTTAATATCAGTAATTTCAGTTCAGTAGTATTCAGTTCAATAGTTTATCATTACTTATTACAATTATAATTATTTATTATAATTTTTTTTATTATTATCATTATTATTATTAAAACCACTATTATTTTTTTAAGCTTTTTTATTTTAATTATTGCTGTTTTTAAAAGATTGTATTATTATTTCAGTTTCAATAGAGTTCAGTTCAGTTCAGTTCAGTATGAGATAAAAAAATTTAGTAAAATTTTGAAACAACTTTTAGCAGAAAATTCAACTGATATCTACCATGAGTAAAAAAAAAACAAGTAACAACTACATGAAATCCCAACACACTTTTAACCAAATTTAATATTTACAACTAACTCTTCTATTAATTATAAATATAATAAGCATAATTATAGTTAATTTAACTAATAATTTTTCTATATAAATTAAAAATCAATTTAATTAACAAAAAAAAATGAAGTTCAAACTCAGGTACCTTCTATGGTTACTTTGTTTTTGACAAAGTACTATTATTTGGTGTGTTTTCACCATTGGACGATGGAGTATAAAATTAATCCAACAGTAAAAACACACAAAGTAAGACTTACTTTGTAAAAAACAAAGTAAGCATAGCCTTCACTTCAAACTCAATGGGATAATATTAAATATATATGAAAACTCAAGCCTAATATATAAAATATTTAGAAAAAAATGGGAAAGAAAAAGCATAATTTTTAAAAAAAAAAATATAAATAAATTTTGTAGTTTGATCAATACAACTAGTTCCCGTGATAGTTTACAAATAGACTTGTCCACGGGTCCAGAAACCCGCCCGCACCGTCCAAGCCCGTGTCCCTTGAATAATAAAAATTGTTCATAGGTCCAGCCTGGTCTAGGTCCGTTGAATCCCACCTAATTTTTGGGCAGGGTTGGAATTAATAAAAATAATACGGACCGGCCCAGCCCAACCCGTCTATTAATGTTAATTAATAAATATATATATTTATATATTAAATATTTATTTTTTATAATTAATAATTTTATATTTATATTTAGGTGGGCTTATATGAGTTGGGTTTAGAATTTGATTTTTAAGCCCGAGCCCAGCCCAATCCGAGCGTGCCTAAATTAATAGTGGGCTGGGCTGGGCTTGGACCGAGCATTTTTACCTAAAAAATCCGATAGGTCCGGCCCGAGTCCGGCCCAGTCCGACCCATGGACAAGTCTATTTACAAATAGGAGTCTGCGAATTTTGTAATTAAAAAATATATGAGTTTATTTTTTTATCATATAATACTTGTGGTTTAGTTAATTTGTAAAATTAAACTTTGTAATTTGCAAAGTCAATTTTTAGGCAGTGTTTCGTTATTTCTTTTCTCCTCATGTTTGTCTTTTCACCTTAAAAGTGGGAGTTTCTAGTGTTTGATTACACACCTCTTGTTTGTATTTCATATATGAAAAGTAGTAGTGAATCTTTGCTTTTTGGAAAAACAGCTTTTTTCCAACAACAAACCGCAGCAAACAACAAACAACAACATCAAACAGTAGGTAAACCAAACAAACTTTTAATAGCACCAAATCGCTCATTTTTAAGGTAAATAGTCATGATAACAATTTTTGAAGCAATTACTGAATTTATAAACCGTAAAAATTGTCTTTACAAATCAATCAAACAACAAGGTTTATTTTTATACATTTTCATTTTTTTTTTATTTTTATGGTTTTAAAACATATTTACATATTTGAAAATGCCCTTGCTCTCCGTCTATGATATGAGATTTTATTTATAGGATTGAACCTATATTTGATCATGTGGTATTCAAAATTTTATCATTTGACTCTGTGATATTATTTGGTAACATTTTACCATTGAGACATTTAACCAATTTTGAATAAAAATCTAATCAATTTATTAAATTTTGCTACATGACACAATTTTTGACACGTGACATGTATAATATACATGTAGTAATTGATTTATTTTTTTCATATGGATTTAATATGTGGGTAAATAATAAATTATTTTTTTCTTTCTTCTCCATATATTAAGTTTATATTATTATTTTTTAAAATTTATTATATTTACATGTCACATGTCCAAAATTGTGTTATGTAGTAAAAAATTTAATCAATCGGATAATTTTCTATCCAAAATGGGTTAAATGTCACATATGAGAATATTTCAGAAGGCAGATGTTATTAAATAATTCTACATGGGTCAAATGATAAAATTTTGGATACCACGGAGACCAAATATGAGTTTAATCCTTATTTTTATTTCATATATCCGTTAGGATCACTGATTGTTTAAACATTTCACCAAAACGTCAACCTCTCGGGACTAGAACATTAAAGGCCCACCAGCTTTTATTTAGTTCGTCAAGCCAACATCATATGTGGAGAGTTGACTCTAATATTAATTTTAACAATGTGACCTAATTACTATGTAAAAATATTGTCTACATTGATCCAAGTTCAATTCTTTAAGCCTCGTAGATTTAAAATGCATCTACATATATTAGAAACATACTTTATGAATATAACACGTTCACTTTCTATCTATTTCTAATGGAGGATTCAGTTTATTTCTATTCTCGTTGCGGTTCTTACTTAGACTTTATATCCCGGTGTGACTCCATTTAGACCGAATCGTTAAAGTTGTTTTGACCACAACTATTCTAAGCCCAAAAAGTCAAAGACATAGCAATATTCTATAAGATAATAAGCTTGGAAAATAGACATGAGTGCATTTATCATCTCATATCAGGAATAAAAAATATGAGCCCAATGATAAATAAGGCCCAGGCCCATATATTGTTGGATTCATTATCTCATTCACTGGCCAAGTGAGTCCTTAAAAAAAATGTTCGAAAAATATTCCCGAAGTGTCCCCATGTTAAAAAAGAAAAGAAAAAAAAATACTTAGTTTGAAGTGTTGGGTGCGTGTCCCCAAGTTTTCCGGAGTGTCCGAGTATCCATAGTGTCCGATACTCGAGCGTTAATCTCCTAAAAATTCGGTGCTTTAAAAAATTATATAATATGGTTTCAACTTAATAATCTTTTTGTATGTTACGTAGAAATAAAAATAGAAACTGAAAATACGTATTTATAAAAAAAATATAAGAAACATAAGAATAGGAGAAATGTGTCAATAATAAAAACATATCTATAAAATATTGGCTTAATAGGCATCCAACCCCCTAAACTTGTAACTTTTTTTCACCTGGTCCCTTCAACTTAGGGGACAACTTCTCAACCCCCTCAACTCTCCAAAAACATCACATACAACCCCTTACACCCTATGTTCGGTCAAAATATTGACCCGTGTAAAAAACGTGCTTGACTGTTGACCACACCAATGTCACGTGTTACTTTTTTATTAAAATTTTCCATTCTGGCATAAGAATTTTGATCGAAATCCATCTCTGATAGTTGCTCGCCGAGCACAAATGGGCTTGCTCACCGAGCAGGGGTCTCAATGGAAAAATTTAATAAAAAATGACACGTGGCATTGGTGTGGTCAACAGTCAAGCGCGTTTTCTATACGGGTCAATATTTTGACCGAACATAGGGGTGTAAGGGGTTGTATGTGATGTTTTTGGAGAGTTGGGGGGTTGAGAGGTTGTCCCCTAAGTTGAGGGGATCAGGTGAAAAAAAGTTACAAGTTTAGGGGATTGGATGCCTGTTAAGCCTAAAATATTAGGATATTGCTAAATATGTGATTAACATTTATTCATTTATGAAAACACATCACATCGTGAGAAACTATTTCCATATTTTTAAATTACGGAAATGTGGAATATTTTGTATAAGTTTCTAAGAATTTTGACTTCTAAAACGGATGCATAATTGTGAAATGTTGTAAAATCAAATTTTGTACAACATACTTTTAACCATGGATGGTTCCAGCCCCTTATCTTCGACGAACTGGGGGTGCAAAGATGCCCCTTAAATCTATCTCTTAAAAGAAATTGACTCAAAAAAGTGTAAATGATATTGAAAACAAAAAACAAAATTGGCCTAAAAAAAATATTGTAGTAGATTTTATATCATGCAATTTTTTAGGTAGATATTGGCCAATAAAGAAACATGTATTCGTCACTGTAATAGACCTGTTTACATGTTGGGTACCCGCCTGGCCTGTCCAGGTCCGTGTCCTTTGGACCGGACTAGAACATAAAAATTTATCTTTAGGTCCAGTCCGGCCCAGGACTGTTAAAGTCCGTCTATTTTTTGGACGGACTTGAGATTTATAAAAATAGAATGGTCCAATCCAGCCCGATCCACATATTAATATTAATTAATAAATTTATATATTGATATTTATTTTAAAGTATAAAAGCCCACCAGATTCGACACAAGCCCGGCCATGAACAAGTATACACTGTGCAGTTTCACCCTTTGAAATATGAAAAAATTACACAGAAATTCATTTTTTAAAAACTATTTACAACTATGTCAAGTCTAATTTTGGATTATGTCAAACTAGTAAAATCAGTACTTTTAATATATTTTAAGGATTAGAATTTATAAATTAAAAGTCTAGAATATATTTTCTACGGTTTATGATTTATGAATTGGAGTCTAGATTTTTTAAATTATAGTGTAAAATTATAATATATAGAGAATAATGACATATTAAGAATTAAGTTTGGTGATATGACTTAGTTGTAATTTTGTATTTAATTATGATATTCATGTATTTAACCCGTAGGGAAAATTACATAGAAATTCATCTTTTAAAAACTATTTACAACTATATCAAGTCATAATTTTATATTATGTCAAACTAGTAAAATATATTAAAATCAGTATTTTTAATATATTTTAAGGATTAGAATTTATAAATTATAAGTCTAGAATATATTTTCTAGAGTTTATGATTTATGAATTGGAGTCTAGAATTTTTAAATTATGGTATAAAATCATAATATACAGAAAATAATGACATATTAAGAATTAAATTTGATGATATGACTTAGTTGTAATTTTATACTTATTAAGAATTAAATTTGGTGATATGACATATTATACTTAGGTGATATGACTTCATGTATTTGATCCATATCAATAATATAGTGCTCACCCTAACTTTCACCTAAATGTACAATTTTAATTTTAATAAACGAGTTTCTATTTCTGTTTATAAATTATAGAAACCTGACCGGAAATATATCATACTATTGTCTAGGAGTTTCAACAAAATCATAAAACGCTTTGAAATCAAAGTTTCCGTCCACACTACCCTTCTCTCAGCAGCTTCACCACGATTCGTAAAAACAACGAAAATGACCCATTAGAGAATATTTATATTGCATGACACAAATATGGAAACAGATAAAAACTGAAATAGACATGAAAAACTTATTTTTAAAACATAATCTTTGTAAAATAGTCTCGAAACAACTTTAAACACCAAAAAAGAGATCCAAAAATAGCTATAACGATATAGATAATAATCTAAATTCAAAATACAAAGTGATAGCATATGAAATTACCTCAATTTTCTTTTTCCAACCCAAGAGAGAAGATAAATATTTCACGGATACGAAGACGGAAACGGACACAATTTTCTTTGCCGAACCAAGAGAGAACTCATCCTCTTGAGCTTCAGGTTTTTTAATTTTTTCCATTCGTGGTTTAGATTTGTGATCTGCTTCTGCACCAGTTTAATTGGGTATTTTTTGTCTTCCATTTGACATTTTTACCCTCTTTAATCATCATATTTACATATTGTTTAGCCTTTGTTTTTGAGCAAGAGTGAGGGCATTGTTGGTATTTCGTTCTTGGAATTTGTTTTTATATAGCTTCGTTGGCTCTTCTATGGCACAAGAGGGAAAACAGAACATTTCAAAAGAATATGCTAGGTACCATTGTATCTCTCAACGACGACGTTTCAGCCTATGTTTTTTCTTTTTTTTTTTTTTCTGAGAAATTCAGCTTATGTTGTTTATTTGTATTGTATGTTCCAATTGAATTCCTATATCGGGTCATCAACCGGGTACGGATTTTCCCGAACAAAATTCTCATAGGACGGGGATGGATTTTTTTTAGGAATAAGGTACAAAAATACCCCTAGCGTTTATAGCCAGGAGCAATTTTATTCTTAACGTCTAAAATGGTGCAATTTTAGGCAACAAAAAGCAATTTTACCCTTAACGTTGTCAAGTTGGGTAAATTTGAGAAATAATTCATCAAACTGTCTTCTCGATAATGAATTTTGTCATCTACCCTTCACATATGTGACATTTATCACTCATTAATAGACCATAAACATATGATTAGACGTGAATTTTTTTAAAAAAAATTTAAAAATATACTGTTTATTTATTGTACGATTTGGACAAAAAAATAAAAAAATTTCACCGAATTTATAAATATTAATTTTCAATCCTATTATTAAATCACACAAAATTTGAATTTTTTTTAAACGAACTGATATACAATTGTTGCAGAATAAAGAACAAATATCTGTTTTTTATAATAATGTCTGAAATTCATCAAAGCTATTTTGAGGCTTCGTCCTGCCTTTGAGTATCTTAATTTCTCCCATATTTTTAGGGAGCAAAACCGCGTGGCGGATCGCTTAGCAGCTGCTGGGCATGGGAGAATGTTAGGTGTTTCTACCCTATCTGTTCCTCCTTCTTTTCTTTTGCCTTCTCTCCTAGAGGATAGGATTGGAGTCAGCCTTCCTAGACTGATCCCGGTGTAGGTTTTTTGTTGGTTTTGTTTTTTTCCTTTCCTTTCTTACCAAAAAAAAAAAATAATAATGTCTGAAATTGATCCAACTTACCAACGTTAAAGGTAAAATTGCTATTGACTGCTAACTTTAAGAGTAAAATTGCACCATTTTAGACGTCAGAGATAAAATTGCTCCTTACAGTAAATGTTAGAGGTATTTTCGCACCTTATTCATTTTTTTATCCCTGAAATTAAGACGGAAATGATGCATTAAATCTACTTTATTTTATAAAAAAAACATATCGCATATCTCTATTTATAAATTTTTAAATCACATACATCTGTTTGTAAATTGAGCAAATCACGTAATTTTTTCCTTAAATTTTAATTGTGTTTTTTCATCACTTCATTTACATCACATTTTTGAAATTATAGAAATTTATGTAAGCTATGACTAACGAATTCTACTAAGTATAGAATTATGCTTTCTCCATGTTGTTGCAACATGGGCTAAGGGAGAAAATATTATTTGGAGTTTGTATTTATTTATCACACGATTCGGGGAGTAGTTTAAAAGTCCACCAATAAAATGAAATACTCTGAAGTTCGAAACGAGTCAAAGCATCCACCGCTCTATTATCTTTCCTAAAAATGTGAGAAGCAACAAAATTCATCAAGGAAGTTCAACCACAAACATTGAATCCAATCTTGTCGAAGAGTCTAAGGAAAAGCTTCACAACATAAGACGACTCACACTCAAGCTAAAGATTTTTCCAGTCATGGTCCCAGGCAATATCAACAACCATAATCACACCACACAGCTCAACTAAGTGAGCATAAGTATTAGAAAAAGGAAACACAAACGCCTCATGAGGAAAACCCATAGAATTCTTAAAATACTACCAGAACCACAAGAGCCCAAAGCTGAGCCATGATAATTGACTTTAATCCAGCCATCGCGGCGGGGAACCCACCAAACAATCACAATTTTTTCGGAGCTTTCGCAAGACGGCCAGCTAACCCAAGCTCTCTAGAAACATGTCTTTCCTGAAATGTGTTTATCATTGTTCCAGAATTGAAAAAAATACCTCCCGGATGCTATGGTAGAGGAGCCAAAACGAAAAGTGAACATAAGGAGGATCGTTATTAAAATGACTTTATTAAGAAGCCTCAAAATAAGTGAAAAACAAGTGATAACTTTAATAACTTCGTTAGCTGGCTAACTACCAGTTTTGAGTCACTTTTCAGGATTGTCCGGTCGGGTTTGATGACATTTATGATTCTTATACCTTGCAATAATGTCTCATATTCAGCGAAATTGTTTAAGGCTGGGAAGTTTAATGAGGCAGCGATGGTCAGAATGCCAGAGTTTGAAGGATAGCCAAAATATAAAATTACACATGAAAAAAAACTCATATTTTATTAATGATACTTGAAATTAGATTCTTTTGTACTTATAAAGTTAAATCAATTTTCACCTAATAACAATAGAGTTTAATTTGTACTTAATCTAACAACTATATAGTAATTAATTATTTCGTTGTCTGCAAATTCCAAAAAGTTTGATTTTAAATTGTTTCATCTTGTTGAGTCAAAAATTAATTATATTTTATATATATTAAATTTAAATTTATAAAAACATGGAATATGAGAGCTGTTTAAGGCCTCTAAAATACTAGAGCTGCCCCTGTACATACCCGATTTCCCCCTGATGCTATCGAAAACCTATATACAACCTTCTCTCGATAAGAGGTAAAGTATGTCCTAGACCAAATGCATCCTCTCAAAATGCCAGGACCGGATGCGATGCTTCTTTTATTCTTCACCACTTACTAGGACATCATTGAGGAAGAAATCACGTCCTTAGTGCTTGGAATTTTACAAGATAATAAGTCTCCATGAAAGACTTATGACCTATCGGTTTATGTAACGTTACTTATTAACTTGTCTTGAAAGTCATTGCTAATCGTATTAAGCTTACATTAAATGCTATTAACAAATTAGTTTAGTTAAATTAAAAATTCAATCGTTTTTTTTCATTTTCCTTGATTTTATTTTCCACTTTTTCTCTAATTTTAAGTTATTGGAAGGGGCGGAGCCATCCCATAGCCTCCTGGTCACCAGCTCCACCTTTGAGTATTAGTAATTCGACCCCTTGTTTTTTTTTTTATTGAAAGGCTGGGACGAGGAGAAGGCCCAACGCTAGAAAAGATGGTTTAAGTCAAGTTCTATTCAAGAAGGTTTATGTTCAATACCTAGCAACCTCATTTTATTTTAGACCTTTTTTATTTACTTGAACTTAATTTTTAATAATTATAATTATTAATTAATTTAAATAGACTCTTTATTTTCATAATAATAATTTTGAACTCATTTTTATTATGTCTTTTCAATTAAAAAAAATTAATTTTTTATTTTTGAAACTCAAATAACTTAGAACCCGTTTGTTTTACCTACTGTTTAGTGTTTGATGTTGGAAAATGCTGCTTGTCCAAAAAGTAGGAATTTCCTGATTTTGTAAAAGACTACTTTTCAGGTGTAAAAGACAAAGAGAGAGAGGGGGGGGGGGGGGGGGGGTCACTAACCAAACACATAAAACTCTCCATTTTGAAGTGAAAAGACAAACATGGGTATGAAAAGGAACAACCAAACACCCTCTTAATTTCTAAATTAAATTTC
Source organism: Euphorbia lathyris (assembly GCF_963576675.1). Classification (NCBI taxonomy): domain Eukaryota; kingdom Viridiplantae; phylum Streptophyta; class Magnoliopsida; order Malpighiales; family Euphorbiaceae; genus Euphorbia; species Euphorbia lathyris. The sequence goes on along the minus strand of NC_088910.1, from coordinate 138,656,465 downwards.
ATTTTATGAAAATTATAAAAAAATTTAGAACTAAAAATAAAGAAAAATATCAAAATGCTATAATTTTTTAGAAACTAGCATTAACTAATAGAAAATTAAATATATTTAGTCTTTTTACGTTGGGCATTTTTAATATTTTAACCAACACAAAAAAAAAACGATGTTTTAACGCACTGAAGATTTTTTTTTTGCCCAATCCTAACGGGTTGAATTTTGAAAAATCAACTTCCAACGCACGACTAAAATTAGCCCCACAAATCTAAAATTTCTGGATCCGTCACTGATTATTGGATGTCTAAAATAAAAAATCCTTTAAATATGTCTAGTCTTTTCACGTTAGACACTTTTAATATTTTAGCCAACACATCAAAAAAACGATGTTTTAACGTGTTGGATACTTTTTTTTTTTTTGCCCAACCCCGACGGGTTGATTTTGAAAAATTAACTCTCAACCGTATGACTAAAATTAGCTCCCAAATCTAAAATTTCAGGATCCGCCACTGATTATTGGATATCTAAATAAAAAATCTTTCATGGTATCAGAGCGAATTTAATATAACTAGCTCTGATACTATAAAAGACAATTTATTATAACTCATTTACATTTATAAATTATGATATGTCTTCATGTTTTTTCAATGTGGGATTATTTAACAACATTTTTTTTGCATGCCTCATTTATCTTCTGTTTCTGTATTTTCTACCAAAATTAATATATTGTGTTTATGGCTTAATTTTGATTTGGCTTCAACTATTATTCAACCCCCCATAAATAATTTATTATTTGTCTTTGAACTTTTAAAAAAGAATTTATCTTCTTTTATTTTGAGGAAATTACGAGAAAAATCATATTTGGAGGTCTTTTACAATTGACAATCTATTTTTTTATTATCATAGGAATGTTTATTAAATTTGAAAATATCAAATTTGGTATATATATTTCTTATTTTGTCAATTTATTACTGATATTGTAATGACCCGGTCCGGAGTGGGTGACGTCGGGATAAGAAGGCCTGAACAAGGAGCGGCCCTAAGGGATGGCGGTGGGGCAGGAATGAACTGAATCCTACATCGGAAATGGAGAGAGAGTGATTGAGGCTTATTAGTAAGATGTGAATCCAATACATGCAGACGCGTTTTAAAACCGTGAGGCCCAATGTGTTGGAATTGGACCAGAGCGGACAATATCTACATGGTATTGGACCAGAGTGTTACAGATATCGAGGCTCACAGAATTTGGACGTTCTTCATTCCTATTAATCGGCACTTGGAATTCTTCTCCGGGGACGTAAGGACGTGGATGATGTGTAATTTGAAATCAAAGGAGAGATGGAATGGAATTACCTGGGCATCAATGTTTGGAACCTGCTGCTGGTTACTTTGGAAGTGGAGGAATGAACCAGTCTTTAAAGGTGTTGGGCGTGGACTGGTAGAGAAGATTGACGGTGTAATCCGCTATGCGAAGGAACAAGCCGGGGCTGCGTTAAGTGGTCAAAATGATAGTCTGGCGCCGCGGTTTCTCGCTGATCGTCTGGTTTAGTGGATGCCCCCGGCGGAAGACTGGATTAAAATAAATAGTGATGGAGCGTGCGGAAGCGATACGGGCTGGGCAGCCTGCGGGGGCTTAGCTCGGGACAGTCACGGAAATTGGATAAGGGGTTTTTGCTGTAATTTAGGAATTTGTACTGCAGAGTTAGCAGAAATATGAGGTCTATACGGTATTGAGTTAGCTTGGAGAATGGGATGGAGGAAAGTCATGTTTGAGATGGATTCTCAGTCAATCGTTGAGTTAATAAGGAAGAAAGGACATTGTTCACATTGCTACGACTGGTTGATTGAAGAGTGTCGGAGACGGACTGGTTCGGATTGAGAGGTCAAAATTGTTCATATCCTTCACGAAGGGAATAGATCAGCGGATTTTTTGACAAATTTCGCAGGAGCAATGAGTTTAGGGTATCACGGTGTGACAATCCCCCTGCAGGCCTAATGGACATCATCAATACGGACAATTCTGGTTCTGGTATCCTCAGGAGAGCTCGGGTCCTTGCTTGAGTTCTTTTTGTCTTTTGTTTTCGGAGCCTAGTCCCTTCCTTCTGTTCAAAAAAAAAAGTATTAATTATTTAATTTAAAAAATCTGAATATTAGAAAAAACAGTTTTTTTTTCTTCCACATTTCTACTAATTATTTACTCCCAAACTTATTCCTAACTATGAAAATAAGTTATATTATGAATTCTCTATTTAAAGATATGAATTTTAGAAATTTTACTGAGATGGCCTTTTTCTGGAATCCCTTTCATTTATCCCATAATCAAATCAGATCTAAGCGGTTATACTTTATGAGCGGTTTCTAATTCTAACCCACGTTCCTTTCTCTTTACTTTTCCTATATTACACTCAACTTTTTATATTATTTCTATCACTCTATGTTTAATATAAATACTTTATTGTAAAGATGTAAAAGTAATTTACGTATAACCTTACCTTAACTTACCTTCAAAAGGTATAACCATTTTCATACCTTAATTTACGTATAACCATCCAAACAACGTCTAAAGGAAAAATACTATTTTAAGCCCCCGAAGTTGACATGTTTGTACTTTATACAATTGATCCCCACAATTTCAACTTTGTCTTATTTAAGTCCTTAAGTTTGAATAAATTTCTAAATCCCTAATTCCTCCGGAAAACCTAAGCAGCATAACTCCCAAAATGAAGAAATTAATAGTTTTAATAAACTAAAAATTATAATTTGCTCTAACTTAAACAAGTTCTAATTTTTTTTTGTTTATATTTTTCATGATCATTCAATTAAGAGAGAAAATCCACTTAAAATAATATCTAACGAATCTCAAACTGAAATTAAAAAAAGTTATTAAATGTCTAAAATAAAAAATTCAATATGGTATCAGAGCTAATTTGGCTAGTATAACTAGCTCTGATACCATAAAGAAACAATCTATTGTATCATATTTACATTTATAAATTGTGATGTGTTTTTCATATTTTTCAATGTGGGATTATTTTGCTCCACTTTTTAAATGCTTCCTCTATGGTTTGTATCCTTGAACACATTTATATATGAGAAATTTACATGTAAATACAGTTTTTAAGAGTTATTTATAACTATATCAAATAATAATTTAGATTAGGTCAAATTAAGAAAACCATTATTTTCACGTTTAATCATATATTTGTGATCTGTTACTAATGGATAATAAAATGACACATATATGTGAAGTGTAGATAATAAGATTCATGACCGAGAAGACAATTTGATGAATAATTTCTCCAATTGACCAAACTTGTCAACGTTAGGGGTAAAATTGCACCATTTTAGACGTTAGGGGTAAAATTGTTCTTAGGTATAAACGTTAGAGTATTTTTGCACCTTATCCTTACTTTATATTGAAGCTCAGTTGTTTTGCACCTTAACATTTCCAATTAAGATCAAATTTACCCTTACATTATCAAAAATTTGAAAATTTTGGTTTGACTATCATGAATCAAAGCCTTAAGTCGTTATTAAGAAAAAAAATCTCCATGCAGTTGAGCCCCTCCAGCCTTTGAGCTCTGGCTCCGCCACTATTTATGTCCATGCTCGATTAGGCTTTCTAATTTTCTGATGCAGCGCGGAATCCACTGAGAGTTTTAAACCGTAAACTCACAAAGGCTAACAACTTATCTAGCTAAATTAGAAGGAGTGGATCCTAATTTATGGACTAAATTCATAGGAATATAAAATCCCCCATTGTTGAAGGTGAAAACCTTAACAAAAGCTTCTTGAAGAAGATATTAATTTGATTGATAAAAAGTTAACCTATTACAAGAGAAAGAGATGAATTTATATCATCTCAAAAACCCTAAAACAAATTACATAAAAGGGTAAATCAAATAACTAATTAAAATGATAAGAGAAGGGGTAAATGGGGTAAAGGTAAGTGGAGGGGGTTGATTTATAGATGGGGAAAGGAGCTAAGGGACCAAACGTGTAAATAACCAGGAAGCTGAAGTAAGGAGCAAGTTGCTGAAAAGTGGAAGTACGCCCTGCGTGTCCATCAGTACGCCCTGCGTGTCCATCAGTACGCATGCGTGTCTTGACTGATGAATTCTTCTCAGGATCAGACACTCCAATACGCAGGACGTGTCCAACAGTACGTCCTGCGTGTCTTGGCTGATGAATTCTTCTCAGGATCAGACACTCCAATACGCAGGACGTGTCCAACAGTACACCCCGCGTGTCTTGGCTGATGACTCTTCTCCAGATCTTCCTTGTTTTACACGCGGAGCGTGTTTTCTCTGTACGCGGGGCGTGCTTGACCCACACCTCGCGTGTATGACCTCCTGGGCTTTTCTTTGGCTCAAGTTCTCAACACGCGGAGCGTGTTCATCTACACGCGGGGCGTGTCTGAGCAGATGTGTTGTATTGTTTTGGGCCTCTTTAATCGCTTGTTGCTCGCACTTGGTTCTTCCTCCGGCTTCCCTTGCTCGGACTCGATCCTAGGGAAAGATGCTCCGCATCATTCACTCTCTCTTTAAAAAGAACTTGACCCCAAGTTTCTTGCCACGCATTGAAGAGACGAGTTTGTTGTGAATGAACCCAAGTCCTCAAATCGAACCAAGGTGTTGTTCGAGATGAATTCAAGGAGTCCACTCCACATATTGTCGGACTCACCTTCTCCTCACGAGTTTTTCCCGATATCTCAACGAGTACTTCACCCCGGCATCCATCTTCCATGGCACTCATCTCTCACTCTCCACCAATCTCGGATGCTCTACCAACATCGAATGGTATGTCTTGGCGAAGCTTGTCAAACCACTTCCCCATAACTGTTTGGATGATCTTCCAACGCTCCTCATTTGGTTGCACGAACCACCCATAGACCCTCTTGATCTCCCCATCACGAACTTGAGGAATCAACACAACCTTCTTCCACTCATGGCCTACCTCGAATGGAATATCCCGACGACACATATCAACCCAACTAGAATCAATCTCACAAGTATTCTTCAAAACCCCAACATGATCTTGAGTCGAATATGCCCGGACCCCAATGTACCTCACGCCATCAACCCGGATGCTAGGCTCAACCTCCACTCGCATATAGCCAACCTCAAATGACATGCCTCGGCGCCATAAATCAACCCAAATTGGAGCGATCCCTTGAGTACTCTTCACATCCCAAACACGATTTTGACTTGAATAGGCCCGACCTTCGCTTTCATTCATGCCACTAACCCGGCTACCATGCTCAATCTCTCCTTGCCCATGGCCCACATCAAACGAAATATCCCGGCGACACTTGTCAACCCACTTCAAAACGAACTCAAGAGCACATAGATTAGCTCCATCCTCACCTTGGGTTAACAATCCCGGAACTTCAAGACTTGCCACATTACTAACTTGGCCATCAATCCCCAAGTCTTGAATTTCTTCTACATACTCAACATCTCTCGGGCGGCTATCTCCATTCATCAAAGACTTCACAAACCCCACTCTCGTCATCACAATATCGCTTCTCATTGACTCCACATAGGGTTGATGCTTCTTCAACAAGCACCACATATACCCCCACATATACATAGCAATAAAGCGCAAAATAATGAGTTCCGAGTTTACCAAGTCTTTATCTCCTTCCATCCTTTCTATATGCCACGGGAAGCCATTCCCCCTCAATGAACAAACACCCAAGCCCCCAACAAGATCACCCTTCATGGTTCCATCATAGGGAAGGTTCTCCCCCAACATAAAGCTCATCTTTCTCACAATAAGATCATCTCCCATAGGCTCATCATCGGGAAGGTTCTCCCTCAATATACACATCCAAGATTCCAACACAAATATCTCAACAAAGCACAAAAGAATAAGTTCAGATTTTACCCAATGAGTGACTCGACTCTTTTGCATGTGGCATGTGCTAGGCATCTCGGTGCTATCAATAGGCTTCATAGAGCAACCTTCCTCCTCCTTTCTAGAGATCAGCTCACTATATGTAGAGCTAGGTGCACTATCTCCCGGATCCCATGCTATGTCATGTGGTAGCTTCCTCAAAGGTGGAAGTCCTTTAGGAAGCCCGTTGGGTGGCTCTTTGAAACCCTCGGACATCGGATCAACTTCCTCACTTCCCACTTTGCTACTCCCCTTCTCAACTTCATTCCCCTCTTGGGATTTGACTTCATTAGGAGAGTGGCTAGCTATCTCACCCATGGAGCCCAAATCAAGGTGACTCAATGTCTCACCCGTTCCACCAATGCACCCATTAACATTCAACCCCCGAGTTGGACATTCTTCCAAAGTGGTCTCCGTTTTCTTACTAAGAGAACTCTTCAAAGGTATAAGAACATATCGGACTTTGCCCTTGCGTATGGTGTAGGTGTTGCTTCTTCCCGCATGTGAGGCATCACAATCAAATTGCCATGGCCTACCAAGTAGCACATCACAAGCACCCATCTCTACAACATCACACATAGCTTTATCCCCATAAGCTCCAATAGTGAAAGGAACCTTACACCAATGACTAACTTGAAGCTTCTCCACCTCATTGACCCAACCAAGGCGGTAAGGTCTAGGATGTGGCTCGGGAACCAACCCAAACTTGCTCATGGCGAACCGACTAATTATTCACTTGGCTTCCTCCGTCGATCACCATCTCACACTTCTTCCCACGAACTAAGCATCGAGTTCTAAATAATCGATGACGTTGACTAGGCTCCTCTTCACTAGGCATTGGCACCCTAGTCACCAAATACACATTGTGCTCATTGCCATCATCATCAACTTCATAGGTGCCTTCATACTCAACACTTCCCGACTCATCTTCAACTTGGAACCGATCTTCTTCATCATCATAAGCCTCTTCAATTCGGTTCCATTCTACATTTCCCGACTCATCGTCATAATGGACCCTACCTCCATCATGCTCATAAGTATCATCGTTATAGACCCGGTCAACATCCTCCAAATCATCATCATAATAGAATCTACACTCATCATCTTCATAAGGAGCCCCGTGTCGATCCCACTCAACACACCGACGCCCATTCTCATCATAGTAGACCCCATCGTCGTCTTGCTCATAAGTGGCCCCATATTGGTTCCACTCAATGCCTCGACATTCATCTTCCTCATGGTAAACTCTACCATCTTCATCATAATCAAATTCATATTCACTATGACAAAGTTCACCATCCTCACATGTTTCATATTCGGAAGCGCTCTCTCTCTCTTTAACCTCATCCTCGAACTCGCCTTCACAATAATCATGCTCCCCATGTCTTACTAGCTCATTCTCGGATTGGTTCTCCTCTTTATCAATCTCCTCTACTAACTCCACTTCTTCATGGTCATACTCAAATTCATTTCCATCTTCATCAACGATCCGCCTTTTCCCATGACCCCTCGTTTCCTCACACTCCTCTTCACAATTCGAACCGACTAACTCACGTGCCAAGCCGTCCGACTCAAAATACATGCTACAACCCAATATGGTAGAACCACCAACATCTCTCCCATCTCCATAGCCATCAACCTCCACACATAAATGAATTTCACCATGCTCCTCAAAGAGATTAACAAGCCCAAACTCCTTCTCCCCCTCTTCAAGACAAATATCCTCAATGTCCCTAAGCACACATATGTGCCTATGCCTAAGGGGCATTTCATCAAACACTTGGGGGGTACCCTTCTCTACATGGGTTTCCTCAAAACTTCCACCTCTCAATTCCCACTTCTCCTCATTCACACATACATTTAAATTCTCATCAACAATTTCATTAACAATAAATCCACAATGAGAACTTAAATCTACTTCAACATCACAAACAACCAAATCATCACTAATAATAGGCATACCCACAACTTCCACATCAAGATTTGAAAGCTTTGGATTTACCTCCTCCTTGTGTAAAATGGGACAGATTTGGGATGAATCTTTAGGAGGGGAAATAGTGGTTTCTCCATCTCTTTTCGGTTGGGCTCGACGTTGTCGTCTTCTACTATTTCGGGTTCCCCTTTGGAGTCTCTCCATTTCTTCTTGCTCCAAGTTCTCTCTTGTCTTTCTCAACATTTCGGCATATTGGAGCCTCATCTCCATTGTCTCGGCTTCAAGACGTTCCTTTAAGGCTTGTAAGTAACTCAATTGAATCATTGTCGAAAGAAGTCTCCGTTCAAGGAAAACGATCGGCTCTGATACCAAATGATGCAGCGCGGAATCCACTGAGAGTTTTAAATCGTAAACTCACAAAGGCTAACAACTTATCTAGCTAAACTAGAAGGAGTGGATCCTAATTTATGGACTAAATCCATAGGAATATAAAATCCCCCATTGTTGAAGGTGAAAACCTTAACAAAAGCTTCTTGAAGAAGATATTAATTTGATTGATAAAAAGTTAACCTATTACAAGAGAAAGAGATGAATTTATATCATCTCAAAAACCCTAAAACAAATTACATAAAAGGGTAAATCAAATAACTAATTAAAATGATAAGAGAAGGGGTAAATGGGGTAAAGGTAAGTGGAGGGGGTTGATTTATAGATGGGGAAATGAGCTGAGGGACCAAATGTGTAAATAACCAGGAAGCTGAAGTAAGGAGCAAGTTGCTGAAAAGTGGAAGTACGCCCTGCGTTTCCATCAGTACGCCCTGCGTGTCCATCAGTACGCCCTGCGTGTCCAACAGTACGCCGTGCGTGTCTTGGCTGATGAATTCTTCTCAGGATCAGACACTCCAATACGCAGGACGTGTCCAACAGTACGCCCTGTGTGTCTTGGCTGATGAATTCTTCTCAGGATCAGACACTCCAATACGCAGGACGTGTCCAACAGTACACCCCGCATGTCTTGGCTGATGACTCTTCTCCAGATCTTCCTTGTTTTACACGCGGAGCGTGTTTTCTCTGTACGCGGGGCGTGCTTGACCCACGCCTCGCGTGTATGACCTCCTGGGCTTTTCTTTGGCTCAAGTTCTCAACACGCGGAGCGTGTTCATCTACACGCGGGGCGTGTCTGAGCAGATGTGTTGTATTGTTTTGGGCCTCTTTAATCGCTTGTTGCTCGCACTTGGTTCTTCCTCCGGCTTCCCTTGCTCGGACTCGATCCTAGGGAAAGATGCTCCGCATCATTTTCATGGTTCTTTGTCTCTTGGCAATTTCAGCCTGTTGATACGGCTCCTCTCATTTCCTTTTTGTGATCGGGACAGTTTGTGATCGGGACAGCAACTTCATCTAATAGAGGTACCAGAAGTCCTTCATCTTGTTTAACAACAGATGGATTCACAGACTCAGGCTCTGCAGTTCTACACCATTCATCTACCAAAACCTTCCATCCATTTATAAGAGTTCGTACAAGTTTACAAACTTGCTTTGATCTATGCTTGCGCAGAACATTGACAACCTTTCCAATCTTAGTTGCCTCAAGTGTGTCCAAACTCAGAGCCATTGATTAAAGCCTCCTCAAGGATTCAACCAACACAGTATCAGAATCATCTTTGCTGTTAACAAGAATGTCCTTGATCTTCATCACCACACCAACTACCTCAAACTCTAATTTGTTATCATCCTTGTCGCCTCCAACCTCAGCAGCAATATCTCCATCTACTCTCCTGCACTCTCCATCATCATTTTCACCTTTATGAGCCACCTCCACCTCATTGCACCCCGAGCATCTAGGCAATGTGCAAGAGAACAATCGCTCTGCAATTCTATCTCTATGCAACCGAAACTCCTTTGGCCAATCTGAAGCTGCAACCGTGATCGCATGATCAATGATACCGAATATATCTGTCACACCTGACCCTAGACGACCTCAATCGGCATCGGACGTGAAATAGAAAGATAATAATCAATACTTAGGAGTCTCCAACCTCGCCTAATCGGTAGGTAACCTTCTCTATATCTTGTACTTTATCACCTAAAAACATTAAAACATTTAAAACGTGAGACAAAAATCTCAGTAAGAAACTATCAGCCAAAAAAACCAACTTTACTTAACATAGCTACACATATACATTTATAAAGGGATTTAATCAAAACTTTATAAAATATACTCAAAACTTAAGTTCATATAACTTTATATATATAATCCATCTTGTCAAAACGAATCAAAACAATTAAACGTTTCATCAAACCATTTCATAATCAAATAAATGTTTTATCAAACCAACTTGTAATCAAATAAATGTTTTATCAAACCAACTCGTAATCAATTAAACGTAAAACCTTATATCAAAATCAATCATAACCGAAAACATAATCCAAATGAACTTAAAACATTGTATCCATCCTCGAGTTTCTCCCCTTAAGTATCAAACCATAACCACATATATAGTCGAGACGTCTCTTAACATTGCCTATCCCATATGGTCTTACCCAACACTTCGCTGCCATACCCAATAGGTCTTCAGACTGTGTACACAGGTCATGTCCCTCAATGAACATGGTCTTCAAATATAAAACCACCGATCTGGATAACTCTCGATGGATATAAAATCATAAAATCATAGCGTGCTCAAATTTCCTTTCACAATCAAATTCCAAACTATTTCATAACCATAAATCATTTGGCTTCAATTAGCCCTTTTGTATCATAAAAATCATATTTGGACTTCAATCCAAAATAATAACAATAACCGCAACAGATTTCTCAATCCAATTGTTCAATATAGATATATATTGAAACCAAAAACATATATGTATATATGTAAATCAACCAAATTAAGCCTTAAATCAACATAATCAAGTAAAATCTGAAATTCACATAGAAGCATAGTCAATAGCTTCATTTGAACCATAATTTCACAATAAAAACCAAAATCGTGCAAAACCCCAATTTTACAAAATTCCTGCATAACCCTAAAATATCAATTTCTGAAAAATCTTTGATGTATATTTATCTATATACATAAAACTCAAAATATAGTTGATAGTAACTTATCTTGGCTCCTAATTGAACAAAATACACCCGATCATTCGCCGCTAAACTCTGTCTAAGACGTTTCCCTTCAAACACTTCCGAAACTCAAAAACTCTTTGGTTAGGACTTAGATCTATGCATAAGGATGTTATGGTTCCAATTTCGAGTGATTCAGACGGTCGAATATCCGTAAATCAGAGAAACGGTCGAAAAACGATGAATTGATGAATTGACTGAAAGGAAAAAAAACAAAAGAGATAACCTCGCCAACCTCTTTGAAATTTGGAATATATATACAAATTTGACAAATATCATATTTGATCCTCAATCTTTCTATCATCTTGTAAAAATTATCCTAACTGTTAATTTACACCTAAAACCATAGAATTAACCCCAAACTTTTTCTATAACACCAAATTAATATCACACACCTAATAATTATAATATATATTACAATCAAGGTCTAAATTTTCGAAATTTTAGACACGGACGTGACAATATCAGAATTAGCCGTCTTAAAATAATTTCTCCAATAATCGAGTGACACAGATTTCATTGTGAATTGAAAGAGATAATTTTTGGTTTATTTCAAGGGACACCAAATATAGAGAAGGAGAAAGCTAGAGTGTCCTTTCTCTCTATCTCTCTATGTATATATAGTCATAACCCTTAGTGTTTAAAAGTTTAAGTTAATTCAAATTTCCATATATAATATGGAGAAATTATTGTAATCAAAGTAAGGAAAGTTCAATCAATTTTAATTGAAATTTTTTGAATACCAATTATCTCTTTATGCTTTTTTGAAAAATTACAACTTACCTTAATATTAAGAAGGAAACAGAACAAAAAAACTAAAAGTGGTAGAAATATCAAGAATTATATCTTTATGTTTTTTGAAAAAAATTACAACTTACCTTGATATTGGCGTTTTCTGTGGGGAGAGTCTGGGGATGGGAGGAAGATTCACCTGGTCCCTTGGAAGGAAGCCTGCCAGCCTAAGAGCAGGGGGGGTCTTGGTATAAGGCAAGCTAAGGACAATAATAAAGTCCTGTTAATGAAGCTTCTTTGGAGAATGTGGCAATCCCCCTCCTCCCTTTGGGTTCGTCTTCTGTGCGGCAAGTATAGGAAAGATAGAATCTTTGGTGGCCCGAAGGAGAGGGTTGTCAGCTGTTCCTTCCTCTGGAAAGGGCTTAGTGCTGTTTTTGCTGAGTTCTATACGGGGATTGGCTTGGAGGTGGGTAATGGGAGATCCATTAGTTTCTGGTATGACACCTGGATTGGTGACAAACTGTTGATTGAGGTGTGCATCGCCCCTCCGCCGAATGATCTCCTCTCTTGGAGAATTGCTGATGTGGTGGACTCGGAGGGAGACTGGATCTGGTCTAAGTTCGACTCCTTTCTTAGCCTGGAGACCCTCCTTAATATTAGAGGTGTGAAGATTAGTAATCAGGAGGAGGATAAGGACAGACACTGCTGGGCCTTGACTAATAATGGTTCTTATTCTTGCAAATCGGCCTATGAAGCTTTTACCCCTAATAGGGCTGATCCTCCTTTGGAAATTTGGAAGTCCATTTGGGCCCTCAAAGTCCCCTACCGCATTAGGAGTTTCCTATGGCTGGGAGTCAAAGACAGGCTCCTCACGAATGCAGATAGACACAGAAGGCACTTGGCTGTATCTGGTGCCTGTAGCAGATGCAGCGGCCATGTGGAAACCTTGTGCCATGCTTTGAGGGATTGCCCGAATAGTAGAAAGGTTTGGGAAGGGGTCCTTCCTCACCACATCCTTCCTTCCTTTATGGGGTTCTCTGATATTGACTGGTTCTCTGAAGGCGTTAATGGGAATTTGTTGGCCAGTATGGAGCACGGGGCTATTCTCTTCGCTATTATTTGTCACCAAATGTGGAAATGGAGGAATGAAGAGTTATTTGCTGAGAAGACTGTCTTTATTCCTGACCTCCGGTTTTACTTCTCGAAAAAACTCTCTGTTATTACAAAGAGTTTTGAAGGAGAGCCCCTGGTTCACCCCTCCCCGGTTAAAGAGGTCCAGTTAGTTGGTTGGAGGAAGCCCAGGGAAGGGGTTGTCAAGTTGAATACGGATGGCTCCTGCCTTAGTAATGGCAGAATTGCTGCTGGTGGAGTTCTTCGGGATGCTGGTGGCGCCTGGCTGGCTGGGTTTACCCATAACTTAGGTACGGGCTCCTCCTTTACTGCAGAGCTCTGGGGGATCTTGTCTGGCATTAAACTCGCCATTCGCATGGGTGTTAAAAGACTTTCGGTGGAGTCTGACAATTTGGAGGCTATCAACAGGATTTCGGATAGACAGGCTGTTTGTCTTAAGAGTCAGAATCTCATTAAAGCCATCTTGAGGCTTCGTCCTGCCTTCGATTCTCTTACCTTCTCCCATATTTATAGGGAGCAAAACCGCGTGGCGGATCGCTTGGCAGCTGCTGGGCATGGGGGGCGTTAGGTGTTTCTACCCTTTCCGTTCCTCCTTCTTTTCTGTTACCTTCTCTTCTTGAGGATAGGATTGGGGTCAGTCTTCCTAGACTGATCCCGGGTTAGGTTTTTGTTTGTTTGTTTTTTTCCTTCCCTTCTTACCAAAAAAAAAAGAAGGAAACATAACAAAAAACTAAAAAAAAAGTGGTAGAAATATCAAGAATTATCCGTTGATATATTTAAAAATTTTATGCTAACAGTAAAAAATATTCCAATTACATTTATTAATTTAATTGACTGCCAATAAAACTTCAATTATCTTATTCAATTCAATTAGTTGACTACATTAGCTATAGGTGATTTTTTTTATTCATTCATTTTGACTAACTGATTTGATTAGCTCTATAATCTTTTTGGTAAAATTTAATTAATTGCTAATAGTTGTTTGTGGAAAAAAAAAACTAAGGACATTGATATTTTATTACTATTATTTTTTTAATAATTCATATTTAAATGGTGGGTTGTTAATACATAAATATTTATGTTTAACAGTACGATTACAAATAATTTTCTTGTAATAAATTAATATTTAATATGTCATATTTTTTCTTCACATCTTAAAAAACGTCATATACACATATTACAGCTTAAGTATTTATTACAAGAAAATTATTGTAAGTGTAGTTTGGTACAATGAGTTGCAATTGGTCTAAAAATATAAATTTGCCTCCCATTGGACTAGTTTTGTAAAACAAATTTGTAAAAAAAAATATAAGAAGTGATAAATTATGTGAATTGCTACTTACTGTCCCTATTTTCCTACTTATCGCCCTTGAAAAGACCTATTTGTCCCCACCCTCTTATTTTCAAAATAAGAAGTTTGAATACCCCTTTCCCCCACTTTTCAAACTCCTCCCCCCATTTTTCAAACTCTTCCCCCTTTCTCTCCTTATTTGAACATTAGAATCCGAATTCATGGCGGGTCGTGGAGGCAGAGGAAAAGGCGTGATCCGTCCCCCGGTAAGTTTCTGAATTTATTATTATTATTTTTTTAATTATTTTTGCCTTGGTGGGTCAGAGTGTTTTCGTCAGGGATCAGTTGTTTTTGCTCAGGCTAGTAAGAGTGTCTCCATATTTTGGAAGAAGTCTTCCAGACAGCTTTCTGCTTCGTCTGAACATTTCCTTAAGTGGAAATACTTTGTCTCCAAGTTGTCCAGGCCAGCCGCTGACCTGACTTCCTTGTCGCTTGACTCAACAGCTTAGTCTTGAAGCTATTGAGAAGGCTTCTCGATCATTCTCTCCGCTAGGCTGCGTTTTGTTTTGCTTGGACCGTGTGTCTTTGAACAATTGACTTGGGCTTGACTTTCTTTTGTGGGCTTTTGGGCCTTGTTCTTTTAATGTCTTGATTCTTATAAATCCAATTAACTCAACATTGAACAAACACATTAGTATTAATAAATCAAAACATTTAAATTTAATGTATTAGAATATTTTTATCATGGTGAATTAATTATTACTTAAATAATTTTGTCAAATCAAAATCACGTGGAAAGGTGTTTCAACAAAATTAACAATGTCAACTTAAAAGTTATTGATTTTGCAAATGAGTGAGAACCCCTGTTATCTTTTTGCCAAAAAAAAAAAATCACATACAGTAAAACCTCTATAAATGCATATCATTGGGACCGAAAAAAAATATTCATTAAGCGAGATTATTTATTTATCGATAAATGAATAAATTATTCATTTATCGATAAATATTTATTAGATATGCAATTATCTTGTTTAGGAAATATATTATTTGATTGATTTGTAATTATCACATTAGCATAATTACAAATCAAACAAATAATTATAGGCATAATTATAGGAACAATTATAGGTCTTGTTTTTTTTTGTAAACTCCTGGGTATTTATATTGATCAATAGGCATAATTATAAGCACAATCAATGATGATGAAAATGATCTAGAGCCAGATGATAGTTGCGTTGTTGCAAATGTATCGTCAAAAGAGGCATTTCAAGAGATGATCACCTTAAACAACTACTTGATACAGCATGAGCAAAATATATCAGAAGTTGTATTTGCACTATAAAAAGTTAAGAATGGTGTTCATTTTGGTTTAGGTGGAAAGAAAAAACAATCAATTATAAATGCATTTTTTCAGAATAAATAACTTCTAGTTGATTGATTTAAAGGTTTTGGTATATATATATATATATATATATATATATATATTCAATAATTATTAATTTATATTTTCATTGGGCCCTTAAGGATTTAAATATTTTTTATTACTTAATGCATTCAGCGAGGTTATTACTTTAGTCCATTGGTTCAAGTCGGGACCAGAAGAATTTATTATATAATCGAGGTTATTACTTTATCGAACATTCATTTATCGAGGTTTAACTGTACACTCATCTATAAATCAACAAAACCACAAAGTTATTTTTGGATTATCCCTTAATTTTTATTCTATCGATATCCATTACGACAACTATTTGCTTAACCATTTTAGCCCAACATTAACCTTTTAGGACCGTGACGTAGGCACATCAGCTTCCGTCTGATTTGTCAAACCCACATCGTACATGGAAAGTTGACTCTAATACCAATTTTAAAAGTTTGATTTTATACCATATAAATAATGTCTATGTTGACTCGAGTCCCATTCTTTGAGCCGCGTAAATTGAAAACATACTTTATTAATATAACACATTTACTCTCTATTTATTTCCATCGAAGGATTCAGTTTATTCCTATTCCCATCATCATCTGATTGGTTGCTCATTGCTAAGATTTTTTATATTCCGTATCACTCATTTAGGACCGAATCGTTAAAGTCGTTTTGACCAAAACTCTTCTAGCTCAAAATGTCAAAGACATAGCAATATTCTATAGAGAAAATTACATATAAAATCAGATTTTAATTTTTATTCACAATTATGAAAATCGTTTTTATGTATTTTATCATTATATGATTTTTAATTTTAAAATATCATAATATCATAACTTTATTTTTATTTTTGTCAAATTTTCGATTAATCAGTTATAGAAAAAAAATACATATTTAAAAATAACCATCAAATTTGATATTTAAATAAATTTATTTAATAGTTTGAGATACTTGTAAATAATTGGTTAATCTTGACTGTTGTGTAATTTACCCTATTCTATAAGATAATAAGCTTGGAAAATAGACATAAGTGTATTTATCATTTCTTATCAGGAATAAAGAATATAAGCCCAATGGTAAGTAAGGCCCAGGCCCATATACAGTTGGATTCATCATTTCATCCACTGGCCAAGCTGAGTCTCTGAAAGAAAATTTCCGAAACGTCTTCCCGAAGTGTCCCCATATTAAAAAAAAAGGAATGCTTATTTTGAAGTGTCGGGTATGTGTTCCAAGTTTTTCCGAAGTGTCTGAGTATCCATAGTGTCCAATACTCGAGCATTTATCTCCTAGAAGTTCGGTGCTTTTAAAAAAAACACATTATATAATACGGTTTCAACCTGATAATCTTTTTGTATGTTACGTGGAAATAAAAATAGAATCTGAAAATAAGTATTTATAAAAAAAATATAAGAAACATAAAAATAGGAGAAATATGTAAATAATAAAAATATACAGATATGTCTATAAAATATTAGAGTTTTACTAAATATGTTATTAACATTTGTCCATTTATGAAAACACAATACGTCGTAGGAAACGAGTTTCGATATTTTTAAATTACGGAAACATGGAGCATTTCGTACAAATTTCCAAGAAATTTGACTTTCGAAATAGATACATAATTGTGAAATGCTGCAAAGTGCACCATACTCTCAACCAGGGATGATTCCGACCCCTATTTCCGGTTGATCAGATGTAGTTAGATTTTACATTGTGTAAATTGGTCTTTTACAAAACAACCCTATATTTGCCACTGTCAGCAGCTTCACCCTTTAGGATATCAATAGTGTACTGCTCTCTCTAAATTTCACTTAAATTTACAATTTTGATTTTAATAAACGACTTTCCGCTTTTGCTTATAAATTACAGGAATGTGATCCAAAACGTGTAACACTCATTTTTACAAACCATAAATATACAAACAATAATATATTTGATTTAGCGTATCCTTAAATTGAAGCGCGCAAGCCGAATAATATCATTTATGAAATAAAAGCAAACACTTAAAGACTGACGACTGCACATAT
Source organism: Euphorbia lathyris (assembly GCF_963576675.1). Classification (NCBI taxonomy): domain Eukaryota; kingdom Viridiplantae; phylum Streptophyta; class Magnoliopsida; order Malpighiales; family Euphorbiaceae; genus Euphorbia; species Euphorbia lathyris. The sequence continues at coordinate 138,638,915 of NC_088910.1, read as the reverse complement.
TGGCCGATCCATACGAGCATCGTTAAACATTTAATGACATTAACCTAACAAGAAAACTGATGGAGAGGGGGTGAGCTTGGGAGGCCCAGTAAGATAGCCAATTAAATACATAGCACAACCACACACGCATACAATTCAGTTTACATGCATTTAATAATTATTAGTTATCAAGCAAAACATCTAATAAATAATAATTATTATTAATTTATTCAAAGGGCCCTGCTTACTCTAGTTTAGTAATACCCAATGGTTGCTTGGCCAATAAAATCATATTCTGGGATACCCTGTCGTAACAAATACCCGGTATCCCGTCTCTTATCTCTAGGTACCCTATCGTAACAAATACCCGGTACCTTAACACCCTGTCGTAACAAATACCCGGTGTTTATATTTCACGTGATCACAATATTCATTTTTTTCTCAATTCAGTCGCAACCATTGAATATACTATCCTAGATAAGCTCTTATTCTCATAATTTTACAGTCTTTCATATTATCCAAGTTTATCAAATGTATCATAATAAATATAAAATGTTACAAAACAAATATAAAATTCTAAAACGCTTTAAAATTAAAGTTTCCGTCCACCATATCCTCCTCTCATCAGCTTCACCATTTGGGGGAAACAATGAAATTAACCCAATAGAGAATATCTATATTGCACCGACACAGACACAAAAATAGATAAAAACACGAAAATGGACACAAAAAACTTATTTCTACAATTATAAAATAGTCTCGAAACAACTTTAAACGTATATGAAATTACCTCATTTCCGAACCAAGAGAGAAGATGTGGAAACAGATAGGAACACGGAAACGGATCCAATTTTCTTTGCCGAATCAAGAGAGAAATCATCCTCTTGAGCTTCAGTTTTTTTAATTTCTTCCATTTGTGGTCTGCTTCTGCACCAGTTTAATTGGGTATTTTTAAATCTTCCATTGACATTTTTAACCTCTTTAATCATCATATTTACATATTGTGTAGCCTTTGTTCTTGAGCTAGAGTGAGGGCATTTTTGGTATTGCGTTATGGAATTTGTTTTTAGCTTCGTTGGGTTCTTCTATTGTACAAGAGGGAAAACAGAACATTTCAAAAGAATATGCTAGGTGCCATTGTATCTCTCAACGACGACGTTTCAGCTTATGTTGTTTGTTTTCAAAGAATCTCATTGTATGTTCCAATTGAATTCATATCTCGGGTCGTCAATCGGGTATGGATTTTCCGGAAAAAAAAATTCTTATAGGACGGGGATGGCTGAAATTATAAGGATGTTGTTATTTACCGTCTCCATATTATTTGTTACCACTTTTTATTGGACAATTTTGCTGTTTTCATATATTTTTTTCAAAAAGTTGGTTCTTTCTTCCGATCAAAACTAAAATTATGAAAATAATTGATGTGTGATAACTTGAGAATCCCAAAAATGGATGATTACGAATCGAAAACATTGGACGAGGTACCAATTTCGAAAAATTTATGTTTTTTTTTATTGCATGTGGTTTAAAAAAAGCATGGCCATAGACCAGGAGGTCACTAAACCCGCCTGGCCATAGGCCAGTCTTTCAGCAAAAACGTTTGGCCATTGTCCAGGCGGTTTCAGTGATCGCATCCGATAAAAAACGTAAATTTTTCGAAATTGGTATCTCGTTCAATGTTTTCTACTCGTAATCATCAATTTCCGTGGTTCTCGAGTTGTCAAGCATCAATTATTTTCATAATTTCAGTTTTGATTGGAAAAGTGAATCAATTAACAATTTTTGAAAGAAAAATATGAAAAGGACAAAAATATCAATATGGAGACGGTAAATAGCAATCCACAATTATAACAGAGATCGAAATGATGTATAAAATCTACTTTATTTTATAAAAAAAAAACTCATACCATATACTTCTATTTATAAACTTTTAAACTACATATAATTTGTTTGTAAATTCAACGAACCAAGTAATTTTTTTCTTACTTTACCATCAATTTTAATTGTGTTTGTTCATCACTTCATTTACATCACATTTTTGAAATTATAAAACTTTATGTAAGCTATGACTAACGAATTCTACTAAGTATAGAATTATGCTTTTTCCATGTTGCTGTCAGATATTAATATGAAATAGACCTTTAACTATGGACTTGAGTTTTTAGTTCAAATGGTTCAGTGACATAGTATCAGAGTTAGATTGACTAAGTGGTTCAGAGTTTGATTCATGGCAGCCCCATTTATTAATTAAATTGTAGGACATGGTAATATAACATGTATTGTGCACGCTTCAAGCGCAGTAGGCATACACGTGTATGGGTGTGTTTGATATTAATGTGAAACGAACCTTTAACCATGAGCTTGACCTTTTATTTTAAATGGTTCCACCAATAAAACGAAGCACTTTAAGCCCGAAGCGAGTCAAAGCATTCACTGATCCGTTACGTTCCAAAAAATGTGAGAAGTAATGAAATTCATCAAGGAAGTTCAATCTCGAACATTGAATCCAATTTTGTCCAAGAGTCAAAGGAAAAGCTTCACAACATAAGACGACTCACACTCAAGCCAAGGATTTTTCCAGTCATGGTCCCAGGCAATATGAACGACCATAATCGCAATACACAACTCAACTAAGTGAGCATACGTATCAGAAAGAGGAAACACAAATGTCCCATGAGGAAAACCCGTAGAATTCTTAAAATACTACCAGAACCACAAGAGCCATGAGAACCCAAAGCCGAGTCATCATAATTGACTTTAATCCAGCCAGCATGACGGGGAACCCACCGAACAATCACAATTTTCGGAGCTTTCGCAAGACGACTAGCTAAACCAAGCTCTCTAGGAACATGTCTTTCCTGAATTGTGTTTATCATAGTTCGAGAATTAAAAAAAAATACTTCTCGGATGCTATGGCAGAGGAGCCAAAGCAAAAAGTGAACATAAGGAGGACCGTTATTAAAATGGCTTTATTAAGAAGTCTCGAAATAAGTGAAAAACAAGTGATAACTTTGATAACTTCATTAGCCGGTTAACTATCAGTTTTGAGTTACTTTTCAGGATTGCCCGATCGGACTTGATGACATTTATGATTCTTATCCCTTGCAATAATGCCTCATATTTAGCGAAATTGTTTAAGGCTAGGAAGTTTAATGAGGCAGCGTACTTTAACTTATTTGGTGGTCAGGATGCCAGAGTTTAATGAGGCAGCGTACTTTAACTTATTGGTGAGGTGGTGAAGATCAATGACATTTTTGTTAACAGCAAAGATGATTCTGATGCCGTGTTGGTTGAATCCTTGAGGAGGCTTCAATCAATGGCTCTAAGTTTGGACACACTTGAGGCAACTAAGATTGGAAAGGTTGTCAATGTTCTGCACAAGCATAGATCAAAACAAGTTTGTAAACTTGCACGAACTCTTATAAATGGATGGAAGGTTTCGGTAGATGAATGGTGTAGAACTGGAGCGCTTGAGTCTGTAGATCCATCTGTTGTTAAACAAGATGAAGGACTTTCGGTACCTCTATTAGATGAAGTTGCTGTCCCGATCACAAAAAGGAAACGAGAGGAGCCGTATCAGCAAGCTGAAATTGCCAAAAGACAAAGAACCAAGCCTAATCGAGCATGGACATAAACAGAGGCGGAGCTAAAGCTCAAAGGCCGGAGGGGCTCAACTGGATGAAGATTTTTTTTCTTAATAACGACTTAAGGCTTTGATTCATAATAGTCCATACGCGAAACCACACTTGGGCTTGAAGCGTGACAGCACAGGCTCATATTACCGTATCCTGCAAATAACTCAACAAATGGGGCTGCCAACACACCGGTACAGACTCCCAACACACTTCTAATGAACTGCAACACTCAAATCAAAACAAACCAGATTTTAACCCAGCCAACCAAACAAGACGGAAAGTCTAAACCACAACAAGCAGCACAGAAATCGGCTCCGCCCAGCCAGCAAAACAGCAAAAAAGGTGCAATAATCGAATCAGGAGACCAGCAAAAAACGGCAATAATCGAAACCACAACAAGCATCACAAAAACGGCTCCACACAGCCAGCAAAAAGAGCAAAAACGGCAATAATCGGAAAAGCAACCGGCTAATCCATCAACCAAACTTCAGAGATTAATAATCAGCGATAGACAGAGATTAATAATTAGCAGAAACGATCTCACAATCAGAAAAAATAACCAAATATTCCTTCCGCCCTACTTCTACGATGAAGAAAACAGCAAGAAACGGCAAGATGTAGGGCAAGATCGATTTCATGACTATTCCAGAAAACCATCGATACACAAGACAAAACACGAAAACTCTCAAAGGAATTGAGACTAACCTTCACCGGATCGGAAGGACCCTTTCACTGGCGACGGAGACGCACGACGATGGCCACAACCAGGGTAGCACGGGCGGCGGCGGCGACTTCGCAGGTCACGACTCGAGAGAGACAGGAGAGCTTTGATGTTGTTGCTTATTGTTAATATTAAACAGTTAATTTATCTTTTCTTGAAGGCCGTATTTATTCTTGACATTATTAAAATATTTTTAACAAAGCGTAAAATACTTATAAATATTGAATTTTTTTTAGGGGAAAGTATAAAAATAAACCTTGTGGTTACACCTATTTTCGAACAACAACTATGTGGTTTAAAAGTTTACAAAGTGGTGCTATGTACTTCATTCCGTTAGCAAACACATACCGAATTGACTAACGGTGTTAAAAGTCAAAAGGAAAAAGAGTTAATTTGGTCCTTATATTTATTTATTTTTATAAATTGACCTCCTTATTATATAATTATCACAAACAAACCCAAAAATAAAAAATAAAAATCAAATATACCATCTTCTCCAACTCTCTTTAATTTCTTTTTTTTCTTCTTTCTCTCTTAATTTCTCTCTCTAAAATAAAGTTATCCCCGTCAACACTTTCAAGTGTATATCTCCCCTTCCAGATATTTGACTTCTACCCTTGCTCAAATCCCGTGGAGATCTTCTAGGCGCTGTAAATTTGTTCTTCTCCAGTTTTTTACGAACTGGCAACTTCTCATTAGTCTGACAAGCACTAATACTTTCTGGTTTAGTTGGAGTTAGTTTGCCACGGCTCGCAACATCATCACCATCCTCTTTTTTTGCCTGTTGAGCTGCATCTGCAGCATTGTTGTTCTTGCATGGGCCGGTTGATGTTTCTGGAGATGTCCAATTTTTAGCACCGCTCTCGAGATTCTTAGGTGAGGGGATCTCATTAGTATATACTAACTTGCCGGACTTGAAAGGCAGAGCAGCAGTATCAAGTTCATAAGACCCAACAGGAACACCTTCTCTTTCCTTCCCAGTCAATTTAAATGAGGGAATCTGATGAGAGAACTTGTACAGTTCATTGGGTCGCATAGTAAATGTGAGAATTTCGTCACGTGCATCAAGCTGAAAGATACTGATAAATCCCTTCACCTTCCTAAGCAACCCCAATGCCAACATCCTCAACAAAATCAGTCAAAATCTCCACAATATCAAATTCGTAAGGGGGTCCATGATTACTTGGTTCTGCACTCCACTCCAAGTCCCAATATCAAGTTTGAAGGGGAATATATATATATATATATATATATATATAAATTTTGAAAGTGTTGATGAGGATAACTTTATTTTAGAGAGAGAAATTAAGAGAGAGAAGAGAGAAAGAATGAAAAAAAAAAATTAAAAAGAGTTGATAAGATGGTATATTTGATTTTTATTTTTTATTTTTGGGTTTGTTTGTGATAATTATATAATAAGGGGGTCAATTTATAAAAATAAATAAATATAAGGATCAAATTAACTCTTTTTCCTTTGACTTTTAACACCGTTAGTCAATTTGGTATGTGTTTGCCAGCGGAATGAAGTACATGGCACCACTTTGCAAACTTTTAAACCGCATGGGTGTTGTTCGAAAATGGGTATAACCATAAGGTTTATTTTTATACTTTTCCCTTTTTTTTATATGATTTTCATATAATATAACTGACCCATGAAAATATTTCGAAGCTTATTGGGCCTTTTTGAAGTTTACAATACGAGCCACGGCCCAAATGAAAATAATTGGGAAAATTACACAGAAATTCATGTTTTAAAAATTATTTATAGTTATATCAAGTTGTAATTTTTGATTATGTCAAACTAGTAAAATTAGTACTTTTAATATATTTTAAGGATTAAAATTTATAAATTAAAAGTCTAGAATATATTTTCTAGTGTTTATGATTTATGAATTGGAGTGTAGAATTTTTAAATTATGGTTTAAAATCATAATATATAGAGAATAATGACATATTAAGAATTAAGTTTAGTGATATGACTTAATTGTAATTTTGTATTTAATTATGATATTTATGTATTTGACAATACCCATAAATTTCCCAATTGAATATGATTACCATAAAATGAAGGCCTAATACATGAAGGCCTAATACACAAATAATCTCCTGAACTTGTTCAAATGTTGCAACTGATCCTCTAAACTTTTAATTATAACAATTTACCCCTCAAACTTATCTAATTGTAAAATATAACCCCTCAAACTTGTCCAATTGTAAAATAGAACTCCAAATTGCTGACATGGACTGCAATTGAAGAAACACGTGAAATACAAAAGCCGCAACGCTCATGGAATGTGATGATAAGATCTTTGGACAAAAAAAAATCAGTATTTAAGTAACCAAATCCCAAATTCTTCAACTTATTCTTCAACCTAACGATCTTCTTTTTGTTATTTCTATTCGTTTTTTAGTTATTTCTTGATTCAAAGCTTTGGGATATTATGGGGGTGAAAATGTGTTTATGTGGAGAAATAGCAACATTTGGACAAGTTTAAGGAGTAAGTTGTTACAATTGAAAGTTGGGGAGAACAATTGCAACATTTAGACAAGTTGATGGATTATTTGTGATCAGGCCTAAAAGAAGCATGTAATTTATGTAAAACATTAATCACCAAATCAGCAAAAAAAAAAAAAATTTATGATATTTAGATATGATGGAAGTTTTTTTTTTTTTTAAGAAAGGCTTATAATTTCATTAGATAAAACATGAAGAAGTATAACAAGGAAAATGTAAGGAAAAAAACGTCACATGATTACAGGCTAAAGCAAATACAATATTCACGAAGGGATGGAAATGACTACAAATAGTAAAAAGAGTCTATAAAAGGCACAAAAAACACAAAACAACAATATATTTCTCGTTAATACAAGTATGTAGAAAGACATCTGCAATCCAAACTTCATCCTTTAGACCATTCCGAACATTCGGATATGAGTCATTTTGTTGTTGCAACCACGTAGATTTATTGATCTACGGACAAGATAAACCATTTCCGCTATTGCTAAATCCGAAAAAAAAACATAAATGACAGAATAATGGAGAGCATATACAATCAGAAAGATAAAGAGTTCTGATGAAATATATGAACACGGACTAAAAAAGCAATAAAAAAATTATAGAAATCTAACCAATGTGAGGAGGAAAAAGGAAGATCCTTCGTCCTCCTCAAAGTAGATCAACAAAATAGAAAGATTGACAGAAAAAAGGGAAGAGAATGGACGAAGAAAAGGATTATGAGTTTTTTTTGGTTTCCTGCAGAGAGGATTTGAGCAGTTTTTTCGGCAGTTTTTAATTTAATAAATATAACTTAATTAATTCTTGACTCGACTAAAAAACTAAATAAAAATCAATTTAGTCATATAGTTATTGAGAAGACTAAATTTATCAACATATATAAAATAGTGCAATTTTAAAGCTAAGAAATGATGGAGAGTGCAAATTCAAGCCTTATTAATGAAAAGTGAGTTTTTTTTAATGTGCAATTCCATATTCTGCATACCCTCCAACCTCTAGATTCTAACCATCCAATAGCGCTTAAAATTACACATTTTCTGTTAATTAATTAAAAAAACTAATCTTTCATTAATAGGGTTATCTGTCGTTAATGATATTTGAAATTGCACAGTCTAGCAAAACAGTATGTTTAAAGTTGTATTATTTTGTATAGAAGCTAAATACGATCTCCACGAATAACCCTATAACTGATTTTGTAAATTATCTCTATTAATTTTGAAAGACAAGTTGTTAAATAAATTTTAGAGCCCCGTATTAAACTGTTGTTGTTAGGAGGCAATGGTTGAAAAGAAGAAGAAGAGACAATGTACAAACAGGTAGTAGCAATTCAAGTTTCATCATTTAGGTCCTTCCAGATATTCGAATCTGAATTCCTTTTTCCGCAATTACGTAGATTTCCCTATTAATTTTTCAAATCTGAATTTCTATGTAAATTTCCCTTCCAAATATTTTCACTTAAGCCTTTTATATGTTTCATAATAAAACAAGTAAAAATACAGTGTAATATATCATGCGTCCTTTGAATTTGTCCAATGACGGATTCAGGATTTATTAATAGGGTGTTTTTTATTGTCTCTTGTGATTTATGAATGTTAAATTAATATTTTTTTTAGAGTTTTTACCTAAAAAATTAAAGTCCCATGCATAGTTTACATAGAATTTATAGCATTTTCCCTCAACCAGTGGGGGTTCAAGCCCCCCTCTCGACTCGTCTTTGAATTTATCCTAAAATACCAACTAACACCCGACGACATCTGAGCTTTGAATTTTGGGTTAGACTATGCTTACTTTGTTTTTAACAAAGTAAACCTTACTTTGTTTTTACCATCATTGGATGAACTTACTTTGTTAAAGTCCACCATCATCCAATGGTGGAAAAAACAAAGTAAGCTTTATTTTGTCAAAAACAAAGTAATCATAGAAGGCACAATTTTCTTTAAAGTATACATTTAATTTTTCAAAATTATGTAACTGAATAAGGAGAGATTTTAAAAAGGTTGAAATGTGTATATTTTAAACAGATTTAAAGGACTAATAGAACATTTTAAGAAAGTTGAAGGTATCAGTAGAATATTTTTAAAGTTCAGGTGTCAGCTGACATTTTTGTACAAGTTCAGGAACGCATTTAAGCCTAAAAAAACATTTTCGATTTCAATATTTAGGTACTATTTTATTGCCCTAGTCTCAGCTTTTCACTGCTTGATTATGGCGGGAACTGCTTCAGCTTCCATGGTGGAAAGCGACGGAAGCTGCGAATCAGAAAATGGAAATAAAAGATTCAATTCCGGCGAGGAAGAAGACCGTTTAAGTGCCTTACCAGATTTCCTGATTCACCACATCCTCTCCTTCCTGCCAGCAACCGATTTAGTTAAGACTTTGATTTTATCCAAATGGTGGAAGTATCAATGGACTCATGTTCCTGTTCTCAAATTCGTTCCCAATCATGGTATGTCTCCCGATCAATTTTCCAATTTCATTGACAAAACCCTACTTCTCCATGATTGCTCCAATATCGACAAGTTCGTCATCAATTTAAAATGTTTTCCTTCGGATCCCTTATGCTGTGACGAATTTATTAACTTGGATTTGTGGATCCGTTATGCTGTGACGAAAGATGTGAAGGAGCTCATTGTGCATTTCAATGACCCCAGAGACCCCTACTCGTTGCCGGAATTTCTTTTCAACAATTTTTCATTGGTTAAATTGAAGTTATCTATTTGTTGTTTTGCGCCGTTGGAGAAAGTGAATTGGGGATCTATCAAGAGTTTGCGTTTACATGGTTGTCCAGTGGAAAATGGAGGGATTGAGATTATTTTATCTGGTACTCCTATGCTTGAATACTTGGAATTACACACCTGTGATTTGTTTCAAGGGGTTGTTATTGCCTCTAAAAGTGTGAAAACCCTTATTTTGGATTCAGTTGACTACATATTTGGTAGCATTGAAATTTCATGTCCCAATGTTGAGAGATTGAGAATTTCAGGTGTAATGATGTTTACATCTCTTAAATTAATGAATTTGCCGTCTTCTGTTTATGCTACTTTAGATTTTTTCTTCGAGACAGACGAATTCGAAGACTGCATGGGTCATGACTGCATAAATTTTGTTCATCAGACTATTCTGCAGGTTCAACATGTTCAGAAGTTAGAAATTGGGCGTTGGTTGATGGAGGTAAGTTTAATATTAGAAATTCAGTCTCATTGAAATTTGAATGATTATATATAATCGTTTGTTTGTGAATATTCATTGCCATTATGTTTGAAGATTCTATCATCCTCCAAGGATGATGGAGATTGCATAGGTGGCTTGCCAGATTCTGTTATTCACCGGATCATTTCATTTTTGCCATCAACAAAAGATGTTTTTGAGAGTGACCTTTACAAGATGTGGCAGCATGATTGGATTGATGTCCCAATCCTAAACTTTGTTTCAAACGGTATGTCTGTCGGATAACTCATCAATTTGATTAACAATATACTAATTCTCTGTTATTGCTTGAATACAGAGAAATTTGTAATCGACTCCAAAGATATCCCTTTGGCGTACCTGGATCCTAGATTGTCTTTGTGGCTTCGTTTTGCTGCCAAAAAAGATGTAAAGGAGCTCATTTTGGATTGTGATGGGGTTAAACTGGATTTTGATCCCGAGTATCCATTGCCGCAGTTTCTTTTCAACAATTCTTCATTGGTAAAAATGAAGATATGTGCTTGTGATTTTATGCCGAATATGAAAGTAAATTGGGAATCTCTTAAGAGCTTGCATTTAGAACATTCTGAGTTAGGTGATCAAGCGATTGAGAATGTTCTAGCTGGTAGTCCTTTGCTTGAATGCTTAGAATTACGCTGTTGTGGCATTCAAGGGGCGCTTGTTATTGCTTCTAATCATTTGAAAACATTTGTTTTACACGATTTTGGCAAGAATTGTCATCACCTAGAAATTTCATGTCCTAATCTTGAGAGCTTGATAATGCGGGGAAACGTGGGTTCTACAAGTATTAAATTGATGAACTTGCCTTCTTCACTTCATGCTACTTTGGATTTGTACGTCGCAGAATCAGATGAAACAACTCCTGATGATCGCATGAATTTGGTTGAGGAGACCATGAAGCAGATTATGCATGTTGAGAAGCTAGAAATCGAGTTGAGCAGGTTCAGTAGCTTGAAATCCGATATTGGTTCTTGAAGGTAACTGCTTGAGAAATTTTTATTACATCTTTATTTGCATTCCTCAAGGTCAGTTTTAACAATGTGCTATTATTTTACAGCTCAATATTAGAATTCAATTTCATTACAAGTAAGTTAAGTGTTAATTCCTTGTAACAGATAAATACCAGAGTTGGAAAAGATGGGTATACTTGAAGCTCCTGGCTGCTGGATCGGAAGGAAATGGTATTTTCTCCACATTAAATGATTTAATCTTTTGAACTAATTTTGGTGTGTCATTGAACGGTTTGAACTGAAAATTTAAGCTGATAGTTAAAGCCAATTCATATTAATATCTGACATGTGCAAGACTTAATTGCCAGACTTAATCTTACCCACTTTGCTCTCATTTTGGTTCCAATGCTGAAGATAGTAATTAGGGGTCTGTATTCTTTGGGTATAACTGAACTGACGAACCAAATGGATTAAATTTGGTTTTTCGGTAACGTTTTCTATGGATTCGGTTCTGAATTGGTTATAAGTTAAAGCCTTTTTTTGTATGTCTTTTTGGTATGGAAAAGAGAATGTAAAAAGAAAACCTGCACCGAACCATAATATATATATATATTCTTTCTAAAAGTAAGAAGCGCGAAACTTTACTTTGAGAAAGAAGGGCCTTCTATTAGAATATTTGTAATACAAGACACGTTAGCTTATCTGCAGTCATAGGGGGGTTCAGAAAGGATCTGCTCGTAGATAGAGACTGAAACCTGGACGGGGCTAGGGGCGGATGTAGCCAAGTGGATCAAGGCAGTGGATTGTGAATCCACCACGCGCGGGTTCAATCCCCGTCATTCGCCCATCAATAAATGGACCATTTGTTATGGAGACACAAGACCAACCTAGAATTTTTTTTCTGCTATATATATATATATATATATATATATATATATACATGTTTGATTTTACAAGGGGCTTTTTTGGTGAAATAATAATCTAAAATAAGTATATTGTGAAAGTATTTTATGTTTTCTTTGTTGTTGAGGTAAATTGATGAGAAATATAATAATGATTTTTATTTTTTTTCTATTTTTAACTAAATTGTGGTTTTTTTCGTTATAATTGTGTTTTATATGCTATTCGGTTTGGTGTCGCTATCAATTATTTGATATTTGATTTGGTTCGATTAGGTCCAGTTTAAATTGATACACACTCTAATAGTAAATCTCTAGTTTCTTTATTTGATGGTTGCGAGCTTCTGTTCATTCCATAATTGGCTAACCATTTAGTCAAACTACCGAATTGAAGATTCAGTTCGTTTTTTCAGTAACATTTTTTTAAGAATTCAGTTGTGAATTGGTTATAATTTTAAGTGTTTATTTTTGTACTTTTGTTTGGTATGGAAAAAAATGTAAAAACATGTACCGAACCGTAATATATATTATGCATTTATATATATATGCCTACATATTTGATTTTAAAAGTGTTTTTTTTGTTGAAATGATAATCTAAAATATGTATATTGTGAGAGTATTTTAAGTTTTAGTTGTTGTGGCAAATTAATTGAGGAAATATAGTGATTTTTATTTGTTGTTTTTATTTTTAACTAAATTGGGGGTTTTTTTTCCGGTTATAATTGTGTTTTATATGCTATTCGGTTTGGCGTCGCTATAAATTATTTGATATTTGATTTGGTTCGATTAGGTCCAGTTTAAATTGATACACACTCTAATAGTAAATCTCTAGTTTCTTTATTTGATGGTTGCGAGCTTATGGTCATTGCATAATCGGCTAACCATTTAGTCAAACTGCCGAATTGAAGATTCAGTTCGGCTTTTCAGTAACGTTTTTTTTAAGAATTCGGTTGTGAATTGGTTATAATTTTAAGTGTTTATTTTTGTACTTTTGTTTGGTATGGAAAAAAATGTAAAAACATGTACCGAACCGTAATATATATTATGCATTTATATAATATATATGCCTACATATTTGAATTTAAAAGTGTTCTTTTTTTTGTTGAAATGATAATCTAAAAATATGTATATTGTGAGTATTTTAAGTTTTATTTGTTGTTGTGGCAAATTAATTGAGGAAATATAGTGATTTTTATTTGTTGTTTTTATTTTTAACTAAATTGGGGTTTTTTTCGGTTGTAATTGTGTTTTATATGCTATTCGGTTTGGTGTCGCTGTTAATTATTTGATATTTGATTTGGTTCGGTTTAAATTGATACACACTCTCCGAATTGAAGATTCATTTCGGTTTTTCAGTAAGGTTTTTTTTTTTAGGAATTCGGTTCTGAATTGGTTGTAATTTTAAATGTTTATTTTTTGTAGTTATGTTTGGTACAGGAAAAAAATGTAAAAGCTTGTACCGAACCGTAATATATATTATGCATTTATATTTATATGCCTACATATATTTTATTTTAGATTTTTTTTTTTTGTGTTGAAATGATAATCTAAAATATGTATGTTGTGAAAGTATTTTAAGTTTTATTTGTTGTTGTGGCAAATTAATTCAGGAAAGATAGTGATCTTTATTTGTTGCTTTTATTTTAACTAAATTCAGGTTTTTTCGTTTATAATTGTGTTTTATATGCTATTCGGTTGAGTGTTGGTGTTAATTATCTGATATTTGATTTTTTTGTTCGATTCGGCTCTGTTTAAACCAATACACACTCTAATAATAAATCTATTGCTTAGATGGTTGTTTATATTCAACGGCTAACCATTTAGCTCATCATTTAGTCGAACTACCGAACTGAATGGATTCAATTCTGTTTCTCGGTAAGGTGTTTTAAGTATCTGGTTCTGAATTGGTTATAATTTTAAGTGTTTATTTTTGTACTTCTGTTTGGTATGAAAGTAAAAACGATGTTGTAAAAATTGGTCGGGTCAGCGACTAATCGGCCGATATATCTGTGATATTTACAACATCGATCCGATTATGTATAAATGGCCGGCATAAGTCAGGAGTCCAATTTTTTTTCCGCCTAGACGGTTCAAATCGGTCAAGTCGGTAAAATCGGTAATATTTATATTTTTCTATTATATAATATTTATTATTATTTTTTTAGATAATATAATTTATATTTTAAATGTGTTCATATAATATTTATTTTATATAAATTTAAAAAATAAAAAAATACAAATCTGATTAATCCCGGATTAATCTTCGAGGGTCTTGTCCGTCCAACTAGCGCCTAGCGACTTTTATAACATTGTAAAAACCCGTATCAAATTGTAATATATATTATGCATTTATATGTATATGCCTACTGCATATTTGATTTTATAAGTTTATTGTTTGTTGAAATAATAATCCAAAATAGGTATATTTCGAAAGTATTTTAAGTTTTCTTTGTTGTTGAAGTAGACTAATTGAGAAAATATAATGATTTTTATTTATTGCTTCTATTTTAATTAAATTCGGGGTTTTCTGTTATAATTGTGTTTTACATACTATTCAGTTTGATGTTAATATTAATTATTTGATAAATTGGAAGTTTTTTTTTGTTCGATTTGGTTTATAGTAAATATCTAGCTTCTTTTCTTGATGACCGTTCGTTAGATAATTGTTAACCCATTTAGCTCGTGATTTGGTTAAGGCTTACAGGTTGGTTTGAAGTCTGGTTTGTATGATTGGTTGTTTGTTCAACTGTTAACTAATAATTATTGTTTGATGTTGTAATTAACTGTTTAATGTTGTTATCAGCTGATTAATTATTAGCATTTAGTAAAATTATGATTCACCTAGTTAAATGTTTAATATAAATATGTTTTAAAATAATCAATCAATAAGTAAAAATTGTAATACATAAATTAATAAAAATACTTTAAAAAAAAAAAAAATTAATAAAAATAATAATTTATTTGATGGAGTAAAACTTTGCTCTTTCTCTAATAGTATTATAGAGGTAGAGGTAAAAATAATGTTAGCACGTTATTAGGGTAAATTACACCTATGGCCACTGAATTTTACCAATTTTCACATTATGAATTGAATTTCATTTCTTCCTGGTATGGTCATTGAACTTTACATTTTTTAATACCGGTGGCTACTCAACACTTCAAAACGACCGTTGACGGCTAAAAATAAAAATTCAAAGCGTTAATAATATTCTAAGAAACTTTAATTCTTGAAAATTTTCATTTTGAGGTCATTTAGGTGTTGTTTGATTAGGAGAGAGAAAGTGAATTTTTAGAGAGTGAAAGCTCCAAAAAATCTGATTATGGAAAATAAAAAATGTGGTACCGTGGTAAATATCGTTCTGAACAACTTTAATTCTTGAATATTTTCATTTTGAGGTCGTTAATGGTCATTTTGAGAAGGTAGTTAAAATTGAGTGGCCACCGGTGTTAAAAAGTGTAAATTTCAGTAGCTATACCGGGAAGAAATGAAGTTTAGTGGCCATAATGTGAAAATAGGTAAAGTTCAGTGGCCATGAGTGTAATTTACCCCACTGTGTTATTTATTGTGGAATTTTTTTGTGACGTAGTTGCCATATGACATCTCCGACGAGTTCAGTCAAAAGTAGACTTGTCCATGGGCCGGACTAGGTCGGGCTCGGGCCGGGCCAGTCGGGTTTTTAAGTAAAAATGCTCAGTCCAAGCCCAGCCCAGCCCACAATTAATTTAGGCGGGCTCGGGCCGGGCTGGGCTCGGGCTTAAAAATCAAATCCCGAGCCCAACCCATATAAGCCCACCTAAATATATATATATATATAATTGTTAATTATAAAAAAATAAATATTATACTTAAAAATAAATATTTAATATATAAATATATATTTATTAATTAATATTAATATTTAATATATAAATTTCTCTTTTTATTAATCCCAAGCCCGCCCAAAAAATAGGCGGGCTTTGGCGGGCCTGGGCCGGACTTGGCCGATGAACAATTTTTATTGTCCAAGTCCGGTCCAAGGGACACGGGCCTGGACGGGCCGGGCGGGTACCCGGGCCCGTGGACAGGTCTAGTCAAAAGGACTACACATGAAACCTTATTCGAAGTTTGATGGGTTTTGCAATAAGAATTGAAGTTTTATTGTATTTTTCTTCCATTTATAATAATTGAAGTGTAATTAACCCGGGGTAAATTACATCCATGGCTACTGAACTTTACTTATTTTAATATTGTAGCCACTGAACTTTAATTCTTAACAGTATGACCACTGAACTTTATTCTTTTTAATACCGGTGGCCATTGAACTTTAACTAATTCCTCAAAATGATCGGTAACAATCTCAAAATGAAAATATTCAAGAATTAAAGTTGTTCAGAGCGACCTCCACCATGAAGCCATATTTTTTATTTTCCAAAAATCACATTTTTTAGAGCTCTTTCTGCATAAATTCACACTTTCTCTCCAAATAAAAAAACACATATGACCTTAAAACGAAATTTTTTAAGAATTAAAGTTCCTTAAAATATCATTAACTTTTGGAATTTTTTATTTTGAGACCGTCAACGGTCGTTTTGAGACATTGAGTGGTCACCGGTGTTAAAAAATGTAATATTCAATGGTCATACCGTTAAGAATTGAAGTTCAGTAACCACAATATTAAATGGATAAAATTCAGTGGCCATGGATGTAATTTACCCAATTAACCCGAATTTTTTGGATGGTTATACAGGAATAGCTGAACTACTGACTTGTTTAAAAAAGGCAAAAGGCAGCTTGATCCTCCTGATCTTTCATTATTTGGTGTATTAAGCCCTCGATCTTTAATTTAGACACATTGAGCTCCTGATCTTTTATTGTTTGGTGCATTAAGCCTTCGATTTTTCATTTAGACACATTGAGCCCTTGATCTTTTATATATGGGTGTATTAGGACCTTCCATAAATCAATTCACATATGAGTGTATTAAGAGCCTGTTTGGTTCAACTAGAAGTGTTCAATGATCGGTTCGGTCTGAAAACCGAACCGAACTGAAACAACCGAATGCCGAATAACACCTAAAATAAAAATGAACCTAACCGATTTATATTAACAAACCGAACCGAACCGAACCAATTATTTTGGTTCGGTTCAATTTGGTATTCGGTTTCATCATTTATAAAATAAATTATTAATTAATTATTAGTTTATATTATATTTAAAATATGTACATTAAAATTTCATGATCCTAAACTTAAATAACCACCCGTACTACTAACTAAATTCATGAATATTATTAAACATTTAAAGGCAATTACATACAATATGTTTTTTAAAGTAATTACTTACAGTACATCAATTAATACGTTACAATTATGGTAAATTGATAATATCCTATTATAATTGATAATAGATAGCTTTTTTTTTTTAAAGGGTTAATAGATAGCTAAATTAATGATGAATTGATAATTGATAACTAAACTAATAAGATAATTAATATTGTAATATTATCATAAAATATTAATTGTTTTAGTACAACAACATAATTGAACAGTTGTTTACCTTAGAAATCTTAATAATCAGATAATTACTTCAAAAAAATAATCAGATAATTAATATAGCTAATAATGATTACTAAATTTAATGAATCTTAAATTCGGTCGGTTTGATTAATTCGGTTATTTTATCATAAAAACCGAACTGGCCGATATTACCGATATAATATTTAAGACCGAAACCAAATCTAATAGACCGAAAAACCAAATCGAAAAACTAAAATTCATCGGTTCGGTTGGTTATTTCGGTCCGGTTTGGTTTTTGAACACCCTCAGGTTCAACTGTTAACTAATAGATGTTGTTGTTGTTGTTAGCTGTTTGCGGTTGTAGTAAACTGTTTGTTGTTGCTGTAATGTCTAGAGAAAATCGGTTAGGTTCGTTTTTATTTTAGGTGTTATTCGGTTATTTCGATTCGGTTCGGTTCGGTTTTCAAACCGAACCGATCGTTGAACACTCCTAGTTGAACCAAATAAGCCCTTAATACACCCATATATGAATTGATTTATGGAAAGGCCTAATACACCCATATATAAAAGATCAATGGCTCAATGTATTTAAATGAAAAATCGATGGCTTAATACACCAAATAATGAAAGATCAGGGGCTCAATGTGTCTAAATGAAAGATCAAGAGCTTAATACACCAAACAATGAAAGATCAGGGGTCTCGGGATGCTTTTTGCCTTTAAAAAAAACTATACTATTAATCATAATAAAACGAAGTAATACTGATGAATGTAATATGTAAAAAAAAAACTCTTCTCTCTCTCTCCAAACAAAATTCTCTAACTGCTCCTTCCTCTTCTCTTCCATTTTCATCAATTCTTCACCAATTTCATCCATTAATCTTTCTATTGATTGAATTTTTCTTCCTTTTCAAATTGTAGTCTTCTATTTAAGGAGGAAGAAGGAAGATTGTCTTCCTTTTTCCTCCTTGCACCGTTCTGTTGTTTTATTTTTTTTCTTCTTTGTTCAATAAATTATAGTTGAATTGCATATATTTCACCAAATCCCTTATTCCGTTTGAATTGCATCTGTTGTTTGTTATCTTTTCATTGATAACTTTTTTCTGTTTTAGCAAGAGCAGAAATGGTAGATCTTATACGTAGATCACTACATCTGCGTGATTGCAAAAGAAAAGATTTAGATCCGAAGATTCAGAAGAGTTTAAATGCTGAAGATGGGAATACATGTGTTTTTCTGCAAATTGGGTATTTGAAGAAGTATATATTTCATCTAGTGTTTGTTTTATTTGTACCTTTAATGATTTATTTTGCTCATTGTAGTCGTTTTTTTACCTTTATGGATTTTGTAATAGCATAGCCTGTACTTATGTAAGGTTTTATTCCTTACTTTTCTTGTTGTACTCATATTTTCGTATCTATAAAATGATGTATGCATTTCTATCAAAAAAAAAAAGAAAAAGAAGAGTATAATATGTAAAAGTTGGTGAATATTTTAAAATTTATAAAATGATTTCAATTAAAAAAAAAATAAATAAGGGGTAAGGTGCAAAAATATCTTTAACATTGATAATTAGGAACAATTTTACCACTAATGTCTAAAATGATGTAATTTTACTCATAATATTGGCAGTTAAAAACAATTTTATCTCTAACATTGGTAAGTTGTGTCAATTTCAGATTCATTATAAAATATAGATGTTTGGCTACTTATTCTGCACCAGATACATATCGGTTCTAAAAAAAGTTTTCACATTTTTTTTTATGATTTAGTAATGGAATTGGAGATTAATATTTTTAAATTCGATGAAATATTTAAATTTTTTGTCCCACTCGTACAAAATACAGTATAATTTTTTTTAATTTTAAATTTTATTCTTTTTCATGTATATCCATGTGTTTGCGGTATATTACTAATGAGTAATAAAATAACGCACGTCGAAAGCGTACATGATAAAATTTGTCACTGACAGTTTGATAATTATTTTTTAAATTGACCTAATTTAACGTTAAGGATAAAATTGTTCTTGACTGTCAATATTAAAAGTAAAAATGCACCATTTTAGATGTTAGGGGTATTTTTGTACCCTATCCTAATAAATAATTATGAAACTTTAACTTATTGAATTATTATTATTATTATTATTTTATTTTATAGAAAGACTTATTAAATAACTTCAAATTAGCTTAGGAAGCTAACCTTCACAAGATCATCTGAAAGTACGTTAGGGCTAGTTTGTGGGTTTTTTTGTTTGTTTTTTCTTTCCCTTTCCTAAAAAAAAATTAAATAACTTCAAATTAACTAGACTAGTAATACTAATTAATTGCTTTTGTAAAGACTAACATTAATTAAAGACAAACATACAACAACAATGATCCATACTCATGACCACTCAATATACATGACACAACACTAATTTAATAAACTTCATTTTATTAAGCTATCCAAGTGGTTAATTCTAGGGTCAAATACATGAATATCATAATTAAGTACAAAATTACAATTAAGTCATATCAAATTTAATTCTTAATATGTCATTATTCTCTATATATTATGATTTTAAACCATAGTTTAAAAATTCTAGACTCCAATTCATAAATCATAAACCCTAAAAAATATATTCTAGACTTATAATTTGTAAATTATAATCCTTAAAATATATTAAAAGTACTGATTTTACTAGTTTGACATAATCCAAAATTATGACTTGAATAGTTGTAAATAGTTATTAAAATATGAATTTCTGTGTAAATTTCCCTTAATTCTATAACCACTTAATCATAATGGATCCATCAATTACAAAAGATCCACCAATTAATTAAACTTATCATATTATTTTAAAAATAATATATATATATATATATATATATATATAATCAAAAGCTCAATAAACATTGAGTGGTTGATAAGTGCTCAATATATTAAACTCACTCCAATGTGAGAGAGTTTAATAAATGAGTATAATGGGTGGTTCATTATGCTCCATTGGAGATGCTTTAAGGTTTCTGGAAAAAAAAACCATAATTAAAGGGTCCAATCAAAATTGATTTTGGATTGAATTAATCCTACTATATATCTAGGGGATTAATCAATAAAGAATCAATTGATCCGGACCCAAATATGTAAATACACACGTTTAGGGTTTTTCGGGTGCTTTTATTTTATTTTTTCTGGTATATATTTTTTTTGGTCAAATGGAGGGCTATAAACCCAGAAAATAGAAAACTAGGACCGAACGATCCGTCCCACAATAATAAGAAAAAAGAACATCCTGGATGCCTGCAGGAGGCTTGATGCACCCCGAGCTGTCGCTCGAAAGCTCACTAAGGGATAAGTGTACCACGTCATTATCAAGTAATAAAATCTGAACAAGTCCAGGTATCGAATCCACAGGATTTATACTACAAGTTTACTAGGCTTCTAATGTTATCTAGGCTAAGGGAGGGTTTAGATTGAGTTTTATCTAAGTTAAACCTACTCCTAAGTGATCTTAAGCAAGGTAATTTAACCTGGAAGTGAGTGGAATAATACGATAATACTAATTCCAACCTAATTTAACACTTAATTGCCAATCTAATCTGAGTTGCTTAGGCCTAAGGCGATTGAACCTACTTATCCTTGTAGGGTTTCTAGTTCGTTATTCCATTGTCAGGCCAAAACTAGCTCTTTGGTTCAGCAATTTAGGTTTTACCAACTATAAGGTTGTCAATCTTATTGGTTCTTCGATTAGGGTTAATCAAATTCGACTCGCAATATGAACCTAGATGATATTTGGATTATTGAATGATTTAAACCAATTAGGTAAGCATAAACAGAAAGGAAAGAACAATCAATGGAGAACTTAATACTGAAAATTAGATTAAAGATGAAAAGAAGTTATTGTCACGAGGTTACAATCAACCTAGGATTCATAGGAAAGATCTAAAGCAAATAGGAAATAAAAGAGAATAAAAATCCCTTTCAGGGAACCTGTCGACCAATCAGTCGTCTTTCTAGGATTGAAGGATGAACAACTTTGACGAATCCCTAGAGCTCAGAGGAGTTCTTCAATGGCAGGCGGGGGAAGGAGGTAGGATTCTCAAGGTAGGGGATAGGCTAATTTACACAAGTCAAAGATACTAATTTACATAATAGAGGGTCTTATTTATAGATACACATGACCTAATTCTAATTCTAATTTTTTTTTTTTTTGATGCAAGTAGGAAAGGCGGAGGCCAACGGAGGTGTCGTGGGGCCGGGAATCAGCTAAAAAGCTGATTCTACAGGCCAGGGCCAGTTCGTCGAGCTGGCCTACAAAGGCCAACTTGGTGGGTTGTTTTGCCCAGCTCGCCGAACGACTCCCGGGGTCCACAAGATACGATTTTCTACCGTCTTTGATCACGTTCAACCTGCACACACACATCAAACTCCAAAAATCATTAGTTGACCCACCAGTCTTTAGATTCAAGTAAAAACTCCTTTTGGTGTGACTTTTGGTGGATCAATTAGCCGAAAGAAATAAGGTGAAGTTCAAGTGTGTGCTATTTTGGCGATATTTTGCCTGAAAACAGTCAGAAATGGCTAATAACTATAAAAAGTAATAAAGCGAGTGCGAAAACTAAATAATAGATACAAATGCATAAAAGTGTGAGAAACGCTCGCTTATTTGCCAAAAACTAATTAAAACTACCCTAAAAACTGTACCTAAAGATAGAGATTTTTGACCTCTATTAAACCTCCTTACACTTAAAACTTTACTTGTCCCTAAGTAAACTAAAAAATAAACCCGCAATTAATGGCCAAGCTAGAAAACCTCCTAGTTTGACTAGATGTCTGACACAATTTCAAGCATCTGTAATTACATGCATTTGGAAGAGGACACAATATCCAAAAGCCACAGTTCAATTATCACAAGTCATATTTTTAAGAAAAGGACACATGTTCAATTAAATGAGCTTAAAGGCTTCATTATTTGCAAGCCTGGCTAACATCTCCTTTAGAATGGTTAACACTTCATCTTGGGAGCTCGAAGGTTGTGCAGGGGCTTGAGCTTGCTGCTGGTACGGGGGCATGCCAAGCCCTCGTTCCTTGTGTTTATTAACAAACCCACTAGAAGGCCTCAACATGTTTTGGTTAGAATTACCATATGACAAGTTTGGGTGTTGAGGTCTCCTCCAATTGTTATTATATGAGTTATATTTATTGGGGTTTTGTTTGTATCTTTGTTGTCCCCAACATAGTTCAAGTTCTCTATACAATCTCTGATGAAGGGATTGCTGGCTTGGCAATATTTTCCGTGGTGGTCACCGCCACAGTGCGCACAGAAGGGTGGTGGTGCAGGCTGATTCAGACTTATTTTAGCCATTATAACGTCCATTTTCTTGCTCAATTCAGCTATAGAAGGGTTCACTTCTTGATTATCCATGAAAAACACACGTTGCCTTCATGGACCGATAAGTTTCTCATCTTGCCACTGCACACTCTTCCTAGCCAGCTCATTAATCATTTCATATGTCGCATTGGCTGACTTCCTAAACAAATCTCCACCTGTAGCGGAGTCTACAATAGCTCGGTTTGTAAGAGTCAAACCATAGTAAAATATGATTACCAATGTGTGCTTAGGAATATCATGATGTGGGCACATGCAGAGCATCTTCCTAAATCGGGTCCTTGATATGTGGAGTGTATCGTGCTCGAGCTGGTGGATAAAGTAATTTCACTCCTCAACATCATTGTCTTGGAAGGTGGGAAGTAGTAAGTTAAGAGCTCATTCTCCAAACCCGGCCATATGGTGATAGACTCGGGCTCTAATGATCTCAACCACTCTAAAGATTGCCCCGTCAATAAGAAGGGGAACAACTTCAACCAAACAACATCTTGAGGGACTCCGTTCATCTTTGAAGTGCCAACACACATCAAAAATCTATCCATATGGTCATTTGGGTTCTCTTCCACCTCACCTCCAAACAGACCGATTTATTGGATCAACTGAATCATCTCCGACTTGATTTCATAGGAATTAGCTGGAATATTAGGAACTACAATCCCAGCCAAGTTGTGGTGTCAATGTGGTGCTAGAATCTCGCTCATTGAGCGGTCATCTGGAGCTCCATTCTCGTTGTTGTTAGGACCATTCTTGTTATGTCTCTCCATTACAATAGGCTAGAGATTTCTGGTTTGTTTGCTCCTACGAATAGAACGTTCAAACTCAATGTTAAGTGGGACACAAGATGCACCTTTAGATCGAGTATCCATAGGCTAAAAAGATAAATAAAGCAATAATTCAGGATTTACAAAGTTTAAGTTCTGACTATGAATCTCACAACTATAACAAAAACTTCACAAGTTCAGAAATTATAGGTCTATATTACTCAGCAAGTGTACAAGTATAAGGTAAATTGACAAGTAAAAGAATACAATTTACAGCTATAGAAGTTAATTAAGATTCACAAATATAAAATTGAAAATGTTACAACAATATGCCACAAACATTTACAATTATAGAATTAACAATATGATTTTAAGTTTATAGAAGCATAAGGCAAAAATTATAATCACTAACAGAAAAGTTACAGCAATCAATATGTTCAAAGTTTAACTATTATAGGTCTGAAAAATTACTGCAATGACTATAAAAGCTCACAGTTATGGATGTAACAAATATGGTGTTTATGTTTATGAAAATGCAAGGCACAAATTATAAAGGGGAAAGTTCAAATAAAACCTCTGTGGTTTCACTAATTTTCAAATAAAGGACTGTGATTTACTTTTTGTCAAAACGAGGACTGAGGTTTCGCACTTTAATAATGCTATTAAAACTATCTTTAACGACCTGAAAATGAAAATTTTCAAGAATTAAAGTTGTTCAATGTCATATTTTCTATGGAACTACATTTTCGATTTTAGAAAATCATCTCTTTTGGAACTTTCTCTCTCTAAACATTAACTTTCTATCTCTTTACCAAACATCATCTAAATAATCTCGAAATAAAAAAGTTGAAGAATTAAAGTTACTTAGAATATTAGTAGTTCTTAAAATATGTCATTTTTGAAGTTGTTAAGGGTGATTTTAATAGTAGCAATCGAAAAAGTCCTTATTTTGTTAAAGTTGAAAACCTCAGTCATCGTTTTGACAAAAAGTAAACCACAGTCCTTTATCTGAAAATTAGTGAAACCACAGGGGTTTTATTTGAACTTTACCCAATTATAAACACAATCAGAAAAACTACAACAATGAATATGTTCAAAGTTTAGCTATATATGGCAAGCTACAACTATGTATATGGCAAGCTACAACTATAACATGCAATGGTTATATATAATTTCCAACTATAGATCAACTAATGAAATAAAAAAGTGTAGATATAGGATTAATGAATACAACGAAAGTAAATCACAGTTATAGTTTCAATTAGTATAGATATAAACAAGTATTATATTCACAAGTAAATACCTAAACTAACAATTTTGACCTTTAGTTCGATATTGCTGGAAGATAAATCCCCAACAACAACGCTAAAAACTTGATGCACCCCGAGCTGACGCTCAAAGGCTCACTAAGGGATAAGTGTGCCCCATCGTTATTAAGTAATCAATCTAGAAAGTCCAGGTATTGAATCCATATGATTTATACCGCATCTAATTAACCAATTGAATTAAAGACCTAATTTGAATTTACATAAAATTAAGACAATTAAATCGACTTATCCTTCTAGAGTCCCTAGTACGCGAGTCCTTTGTTACATGACTTAACTAGCTCTAAGGTTTGGGAATTTGATTCCTTTAACTATGATGTTTTCAATATAACAAGATTCAGTATAGATAGTCGAATTAGACTCGTAATATGAACCTAGTTTGTATTTGAATCTTTGAATGATTTAATCCTAATTAAGAAAAGTATAAACAAACAGATAAGAAACTCAATTGAAATTTAAAAACTAAAATTTATATTAAAGATGAAGAATAGTATATCACAGATACAACCAACTCAGAATTCATAGGAAGGATATAAAGTAAATAGAGACTAAAAATGATAGAAATCCCTTTTTGGAACCTATCTACTAAAGCATTAGTCTTTTTGAGACTAGAGGATGGAACTTGAGAATCCTTGAAGCTGGAAATGGAAGGAGCTTTGGTGCTTCAATGGCAGATGAAGGATTTTAGGGATGAATTCTCAAGGTGATATAGAGTAATTGCTATGGCAAAGGATGATTTTACAATTGAAATATATTCTATTTATAAGCTAAAATAAACCCTAAACACTCAAGTTAATGTTACAATTCAATTAGGAGAGAGACAGTGGATCCCATCGAGTCAAGGAAAAGAATTAGTCTTTTTGGACTAATTTGCGGTGAGCTGGACCCTAAGGGCTGGCAAAAACCAGCCATGGTGGCCAGCTCGCCGAGCTGGCCCCCAAGTGTGTGCCAGCCCTCCTCGATGGCCAGCTCACCGAGCTGGTTTGCCCCTGGCCTTCAGGGGTCCCAAGACGCGCTTTTATGTTCTTTAAGTGCTGGACGACTTTGCCCTTTTCGCATTTGACCTGTAAGAACACACTAAAACTCCAAAAACATTAGTCCAATGGCTAATTGATTCACCAAACTTAGGATTTAAGTACCAAATCAATTCATAGTGATATTTGGTGAATCAATTAGCCAAAATATTAAGGAAAAACTTTAGTTGAGTGTTAATTTGACGTTATTTTATTAAAAACAACATAAATGACATAAAAAACGATAAAAGTGCTAAAATAGAAGTGAAAACTAAATAATTAAGAGAAGTGAAATAAAGCACAGGAAATGGCTATTTATTTATTGGAATTAGCGTAAAATTACTCCAGAAATCGTACCAAAAGATAGGGGTTTTCACCTATATCAACCCCCAAGTTATTAAAATTCAGAATTAAATTAATGTGTTTTTATTGATAACATGTTTGTTAAGTCTCTAAATTAATTGAAAGCAAAATACACAAGAAATAAAAAAGGTCTTAATGGAATTAAAGGCCCAAGCCAAAAATGGCCCAGAATCCAAAACTAGAAGCCCACACTAGAAGTCAAATCAAGGCTTTCTATTTTTGGCAAAGTATCAAAAGCAAAAGACCTTATCAGTCATCCATCTCTCTCTGTCACCCAAATAAGAAAAGGTGCAAACTGCAAGTTTACAGAGTCAGACTTTAGGAGACGATCATTAGACGTGCTTCTCAATGATCGACAGAAGTCTGAATTCAGAAATGGCAACTTTCTTTCGATGGTAGAATTGGCACAGAGGTCAGACTCTTTGAAAGCTTCACCTATAAAAGCCAACCTCGAGCTTCATTTTTCACAACTGATCTTCATGGGAAAAAGAGATAATCTATACAAATGAAAAATAAGAGCAAACTTCTATACACAATCAATTTCATATTCATGTAATGAAAATAGAGAGAGATTAGTTCTTCTAAATTTTCTATCAGAATCCCTTTTATTGTAAAACTAAAAGCTTTGTTATTGCTTCAATTATAGGCACGTAACAAGAGAGTGATAATTGAGTGTTGTAGTAAAGGATGATATTTTACTCAAGCTATGTCCATAATGTAAAAGGTTTGTGATCTATATATGAAAGAGTTCTTTAGTGGATTAAAGCTCGAAAGAAGGAATTCTAAGGACTAGACATAGGCAGAAGGCCGAACCAGTATAAATCTATCGAGTAACTTCTTTCCATTATTCTGCCTTTTATTATTTCTAAATATTGCTTTGAATACTTATCTCATATTCATCACTCTAAATATTTTGTGCATATCATATATCATCCATCTTAAGGATCTTCAGAAGCTTTATTAAAAGAGTTGTCCTTTGAGTGCAAGTGTCAGAAGCAGAATCAAGCTCAGTAGACTGAACTTGCCTATGATTCGAAAAATTGCCTCTATGCTTACATTGACTTAAACGAGAAAAGTTTCTAAAGGTTTAAATTACCCAGTAGTTCTATTCACCCATCCTTTAGAATCAATATATCGTATTAGGGACCAACTATAGGCTCGATCATGCTCTTCTTACACATGGGTATTTCTACCTCGATGATGTTGGGGGTGTTTGATCTCCACCTCGACGATGTTGCACTTGTCGAGCTTCTTCTATATTGTGTCAAGCTTAACATTGGTTACA
This sequence comes from Euphorbia lathyris, assembly GCF_963576675.1. Classification (NCBI taxonomy): domain Eukaryota; kingdom Viridiplantae; phylum Streptophyta; class Magnoliopsida; order Malpighiales; family Euphorbiaceae; genus Euphorbia; species Euphorbia lathyris. The sequence continues at coordinate 138,611,401 of NC_088910.1, read as the reverse complement.
TTTTCCTTGATCGGGAGGTTCCTTTTCTTTGCTGCCCATCACTTCCGAGTGTGGGGCTTGGCTAACAGATCGAGATTCAGCCGACCGGTGATTAGAGTCCGGTGTCCTCCCATTCAGGAAGGGTCATCTATCTTCTCTCACCCAAACTTATAGTATGGACGATTGATTAGTTCCTCTTATGTTACATACAAGGGGAGTTCAGGGACTAACGATGTCGTATAAGAGAGTTTCCTTTCCCCCCTTGACTGGCCATTCAGATCCCTTACTCGGTTCTTTAGCAATCCATCTAGTTGACGATAATAGCTTCGAATAGTGTGGTGTCCGGTCGAGCAATTGGTATTCTCAAGGTTGTTCACATACCTGATGGTTTCTTTTGCTATCTCGAGTTTTTCTTTCACTTTTGGCCATTTGAATGGCGTGCTTTTGCATCATAATGCTGATGACTTCGTGGACATATCCTAGGTTTTCTGTTTAGGAGATTGCGCCAAAGAGCCTTTTGTTGTTGGGGCTCTAGGGCTTCCACTTCTTCCACCATTTCTAGAGTCAGGTCGTGATTGACCTCTTGAATTTAGTGTGCCTCTTCCTTAGTTGTTTTTTGGACCACCATTTCTTAGTTGAAGGAATTTCAGTGGAATTATTCAAATGAGTCATCGATGTGTCAGTCCACGATCACTGCAATAATTTGATATGGTTGAATCTTTAGAGTCCACTTATCAATCTGCGATTACACAAAAACTAGGTCAAAGGGAGGCTATTATTCGACTAACCCGCTTGGATGCCTAAGTCAATTATGAAAGGACCGTAGGATGATCACAATCAGTAAACAAAATTTGTAATGTGAGCTTAATAGAATAAATGAACTTGTGTACCTTGAGTTGGGTTACTCTATTTATACTGTGATCGAATTGTAGAAGATGATTATGAGCTGAGGAGCGGGGCATGCTATGTGTGTCACCCATTAATAGGTGAGCATGTGCCCAAATATCGATACCTGATATTCCTTAAGCCCACTATAGAGATGACACATACTTTCTTTCTCCGAGATTTTATTTAGATTTCTTAGGCACCACATGATAGAGCTATATTCACCTGATATAACGTTTCCAATTTCAACTATAAAAAGAAAAAAGTTAACGTCGCCTAAGCCCCACTTACTTAGCAGACAAGTGCCTCAAGCACTCAGCTTGAAAGTATTTGTATTATTATTATTATTATTGCTTGTATTATTATTATTATTAAAAGTTTATTATCATTATTGTTTTGAAAGTATTTGTACTAGTTTTAAGAAAGTATAAATTTATTTTTAACACATGAAATGAAATGATAAATTTTATTTGTATTATTAGTTATGCTTTTAACTTATAATGAGAAAATTGAATTGGTTTAACCGTTTTTTATTATCATATCGAACATTCCAAACAAGTTCATCAATATACAGAAGCAATTTGATACATTTTGATAGGTTATTTGTAACTGTATTAAAAATATAGTAAATATTTTAGACAATTTTTTTTAATGATTAACTTATATAAGTGAGACTTTAGTTGTTGACATTTTGATAAGTTGTTTGTAACTATGCTAGTAACAATGTAAATATTTTTTAGATATAATTGATGATATTTGGAAGGTTTAAAGTGACAGTTAAATATCGATCGATCAAATAATGGTAAACCAATATGTTCAATTTTCTGTTAAGTAGGGATAAAATTAATATCATTTAAAAATATTAAGCGTAAAATTTTACCATTTCATATGGTAGGTAATCAGTGTAAATTAATATGAATGTAAAAATTATGTATCATATCATAATTAGTTGATTTTTTTTTTTTTTGTGTTTTCATATTATTATTTTTTAAAATAAAAGTAGGGACTGGGGAAGGGGGAGGCCAACACTCATCTCACTCAGCACTACGCTATTTTTCCTTTCACATGACACAAGATATATGATAGATATTTATTTTCGTTTCGTCTGAATATTTTTCGCGACACTATAATAAATTTATGTATATGAAAACTTAAGTGCAAACAATCTCAAATCACATATGGCGTTACGATGACGCACGTTTGTCATCCAAAAAAAGCACGATTTTAATCGAACATGTATGTAATCATCAGATGACACGACATATATATAATTGTCATTGTTGTCTAAAAACAAAAAAAAAAAGAGGCAAATGAAATAAGTTATGCGATCAACCAAAAACCTATTCTAAATTTAACGCGCTCAAACCTTTGGCTAACATTTCAGCTCATATATAAAGCAAAGGTTTATTTAAGCCCATGAGCTCGAATGTTCTACATAGAAGCTCTCCCATCCCTCTTATTGGCTAACTCCATGGAAGCTTTCTACATACAAACCTCTGTTTCTGAAATCGAAACATTGAAATGGTAAGCTCTATTTGATTCTCTTCCTCGATGTATAAGGGTTTTATTTTTCCTTTATCTAGCTTTTCCTGATCAAACCTGTAATAATCATCAGATTTACTCTTGCGGTAGTTGTTCAGCTACTGGAATAAGGATGTATTATGACTTACCAATGAAAAGGCTGAGTCTTTCTCTTAGATACACTAATTTCACATTTAACCTGTAATAATCATCAGATTTACTAATGAAAAGGATGAGTCTTTCATGTTACATGTGGGACTTTCTCTTAGATACCATAAATTTATTGTCGCTGGCAATATACTTGGTGAAGCTATTGTGGGTACTGCTGAGAAAGGTAGATGTTTCTCTTTTTATTTGCAAATATTATTAACATTAGAGATTATGAACTGAATATGGAAGAAATTTGCAGGGATATTAGCAATGCTGTAATAATGTCTCAGGTAAACTCATCTTCTTCATTAAAAGGGTATCTATTGTCTCCTCCATTAATGTGTGATAGATTAAAAATGAGTATGGACCAACGGAATATGAACTTGGTAAACCTTGTGAAGCTTATAGCAACTGGACATCAAAAATGGCAGTTGGACTTGACACTAGAGTCCCATGAGTTATCATTTTTTTATGCTTTTTGATGTATAAGTATAAACTGATTAGCTTGCTCTAGTTTGACTTGAATATACATATGATCTCTGATTATCATGCTCTTATACAAGGCACATGTACATAGACTGTTATGTTATAACTTGGATAGGCATGGATATGTATGAACTGATTATCATGCTATGTTTTCACTTGCATTAGATGTCTACTTTGTTTATCAAAATAGGAATAAGTCTTTCATTAGAGAATACGATATGTGCGCATAAGTTAGGCAGAAATAGGTATGATCTCTAATTAGCAGGGATATTAACAATGCTATAAGTATGTCTCAGGTAAACTCATCTTCCTTATAAGAATATAGACTAATGTATTTATAAAAGGGTATTTATTGGCTTCTCCCTTAATGTGTGATAGATTGAAAGTGAGTATGGACCAATGGAATATGAACTTGGTAAACATGGGCAAGCTTATAGCATCAAAAATTGTAGTTGGACTTCACTTCTTTTTAGTGGGGTTTAATAATAATATTGATCATTTGTGTATTAGAGATTTGTTGTTTCACTGATTAATGTTCTGTTGTAAATTTAATATGTATATGAAATGTTCTTATTGTTTGTATTTCAAAATTGATGTTCTGGTTTGAATTGAATATGTATGAAATGATTAACATGCTCTGGTTTGACTTGAACATGTATGAACTGATTAGCATGCTTATATACGAGGCATGCATATGCAGACTGTTTTGTTGTGACACATGAATATGTATGAACCGATTAAGCTTGCTCTCATTTGACTTGCATTAGATGTCTAAATCAAGTTAGCCATGAATAAGTATGAACTGATCAATTTAGATTTTCCTACAAAATAATACAAATACTTTCAATAATAATAACCCTTTAATAATACTAATAATAATAATAATACAAGCAATTTAGGATCCTATCCCATAAATTTTTTATCCACTTCAAAGGTAAGGACCCTAGAAAAGCAATAAGGATGTTCAACAGTGAGTAGTTGCAATATTGAAAACGTGGAGAGATGTTGACTGGAAATCTTCAATCTATTCTCCTATGTTAGCTCTCCTTCTTCGCTTGCTTCGGCTCCGGAATTGCCTCCGCTATAGTACTGCTGCTCTTTCTGAACCATGCTTCAATTGTTGAAGAAGTAACCAGATGGTTAAGTAATATTTTGGGTTAACTAGCAAAAAATTCATACGTGGTTTGACTTTTATATGTTGTGTCACCATTAGGGGTGCACGTGGTCGGTTAACCAGTCCATTAAGGTTAATTCGGTCGGTTAATCATTTAATCGGTTTTTTAAAAACACTAACAATACACTAGTCCATTAAATTCGGTTAACCACTAATCGGTTAACCAATTATTCGGTCGGTTAACTAATTATTTCGGTTTCTAACCATTAGTAAATAGAAATAAAAATAATAAAAGAATTCTAATTTTTATTGCGAGGGAGACGGCGGGTCAATGGCGAGTTGAAGAGATTAACTGCGGAAAAGGATATGTACGTGCATTATGATCCTTCAGTTTTGATTCCGTTAAATTGTTTAGTCCGTATATCAAATCTCCGTCTAAAAATGTGTTAAAGAATAATTAAACGGACAAAAAAAAAGGCAAAATGCCCCTAATAAAACTTATGACTATAAAGTTTTGGAAAACAAGTAGTAAAATTTTATCCTTGTTTCTACATCCAGAAATATAAAAGAAAAAAAAAGTCGCATAAACTGAAATTAGATTAGAGAGACAGTAACAAATCAACTGAGAGTTACTTACGTATTTAATATTTAATAGAAGGACCAAACCATTAAAAGTAAAAAAAATTAGAGACCTTATAATTAAATAGTGGATTGATTAATGAGTTATGAAAAACTATAAGGATTAAATAATTGTTTACCCATATAAATAAATTTATTTTTATATTTTTTAATATTTAATTAAAATTCGGTCGGTTTCGGTTAACCGCGGTTTTTGGAACAAGAAAACCGTAACCGTAACCATTAACCATTATTTTTAAAATTAAAAACCGTACACTAGTCCATCGGTTTCGGTTAACCTTATTTTCGGTTTTTCGGTTTTCCGGGTTTTTGTGTGCACCCCTAGTCACCATGTGTCAACATATACATGGATGGGTTTTGTGTTTATTTAATACAACATAAGCATGTTTAGGGAGCTAATGAGACTCGAGTAAAGTTTAGGGAGCGAATCTACTATTTTGGCCAAGTTCGAGGAGCGACTGATGTATTATGCCAAACTAAAATGTGTATATATATACATACTTGGTTCTCTATCTAAATTTAGTTTGTTGATCAACACCGAGTGTTAAGTTATGGCACCCAATTTGGTCCTCTTCTTTATCTTGCAATTCCATTTCAGCACCATGTGCAGCGTCTCTGCCATGGTATTTATCAGTAGAGCTTATAATCTCAACCAAGAAGACGCAAATAAGATTGCTACAAGCCAAACTGGTTCTCTAATCATCAAGCTTGATTCAGGAATTTTTATGCCTAATCCTGACTATGATTTTGTTGAAAAAATGGTTTACAGTATTGAAGGTGCAGAAGCTGATGTTAAGGTAGAAAATGGTGGGGTTTTGAAGACATTAAGGGTACGTTTGGTAAGACGTAATGGACTTCGTAATGGAATGTCCATTACATCAAAAGCCCATTACTATGTTTGGATGCACTCTATAGTTTTATTGGAATGTAATGGGAATTCCATGACTTTAATTTTCTTCAATAAGTTTTGTAACGAGGATTACTATAAAAATCAATAGGAATTCCCGTTACATTTCAATATGTATTCCTAATTCCTTCAATCTAACATTTTCATTTCCTCCATTTTTTACATCACATTATTATTAATTTTTTATTATTACTATTGTTATATATATTTATAAGAGTAAATAGAAATTTATGATTATACATAGCAAAACAAACATGATAATTAGGGGTGTGCATCGGTTCGGTTTAAACCGCATACCGAACTGAGTGAATTCAGTTTTTCGGTTCGACATCGATTTTAATTTTAAGTTTATTTCGGTATTCGATTCGGTTCGTTTAGGTTTGACAGAAAATGTAAAAAAACGAACCGCACCGAATTACACATATTTAACATTTATATAGTGATTTTTATTTGTTATTTGTTATTTTTAACTTAATTCGGTTTGTTCGGTTTAAACCGAACCGAACCGCATATTTCGATTCGGTTTTAATTCGGTTTTACCTATTACTCGGTTCGGTGTCGGTATGAATTATTTTGATCATTTTGGTATTCAGTTTTTTCGGCTCGGTTCGGTTTTGCACCGATGCACACCTCTAATGATAATGTAATGGTAAATTGTAAAATTTTACTAACCAAACATGGTAATGTAATGGTTATTCCATTCCATTACATTACAACATTGATTATATTACAATCTTGATTACATTACATTGCATTACAGCGTACCAAACGCACCCTAAGTGTAGATAAATTCCCATTTATTGGGGGAAGCGGGATTAAGTGTTTGGTATGTGAAATTAGATGAAAATGCCATGTTTTCACCATCTTATACTGCTAATGGAGATGAAAGACTTTTTTATGTTGTTAAAGGAACTGGAGAGGTTCAAATTGTGGGTATTAATGGTAACCAAGTTTTAGATGCTAAATTAGAAGCTGCACACTTATTTCTTGTGCCTAGATTCTTCTCTGTTGCTCTAATTGCTACCAATGGTACTTTGGAATTTCTCTCTATTTCAACTTCTACAAGGTACATTTCATCATTCATTAAATTCTTCTTCTTTTTTACTTAAAGGTGAATATTAGATTACATTACTCTAATTATAATTTAGAGGTCAAATATTACATTGTAAAAAGATTTTATCTTTCTCATAAGGAAAAACAACAGATTTAATCTTGACTTACAAATCATATAATTTTATTTTAGGCAAAAAGTATATTTAAACCCCTGAACTTTACCTGTTTTAAGGATCAAGTCCCTAATCAATTATTTTTTCACATTGAACCCTTGATCATTGATTTTGTTATGGATTTGGCCCTTATTTAACTTTTCTGTCGAGTTTGGACTGCATACATCATTAGGGCGATTCGGCTTGTTGACATGGACAAATAAAAAAAAGATTTCTTTGACTAGGAGAGATAAAAATTAAAAATTAAAACGAAATTATAGAGATTAATTTTCAGTATATTCTTCCAAACTCGATTTTCTTCTCTCCCATTTTGTGATTTTCAACATTAGAATTGCCAAATCGATCTTCTCATCTCCTAAACTCGATAAAAAAGTTAAATAAGGGCCTTAACCATAACAAAAGCAATGTTCAAGGGCTCAATGTGGAAAAATAATTGATCAGGGGCTTGATCCTTAAAATAGATAAAGTTCAGGGGCTTAAATATGCTTTTTGCCTTTATTTTATTTTTGAACCATCACTCAAATCAAGTCCATCACCAAAAATATTATTAATATAATTACAAAGTAAATAATGTTTATCTATATAATTTCAATTAATATGTTACTAAAATAATATTTTATATACAATACACTTAAAAAGACGAATTATATATATATATATAAAATACATCTTGTGGTTTGAGCCATTTTCAAACATAAACCATGTAGTTTAAAAGTTTACAAAAAGTACCATGTGATACGTTCTGTTAGCAAAGACAGTATGAATGACAAACAACGTAAATTTTTGATGATGTGGCAAATAAAGGCACATGGTCGAGGTCTCTCCTTTCTCTTCTCCTTCTTCTATGTCATTCCTACTCCATCCTTTTTCTCCACCACTCTAACTCCATCCGCAACTTCCTTCTTATTCTTATTCTTGTGATCAATTTCACAATCCATCATCATCTCTCTCACAACTCTTTTTCTCCTCCTTGAAATCTTCCGCAATCTTCAAATCTTTCAAAATATATGGAAGTTGCGGATAGAGTTGGACCGGTGAAGAAGGAGAAGTGAAAGGAGAGAGGAATAGAGAAAAGAGAATGACCAAAATACCCATATTGGCCATTGTGTCTTTATTTTCCACATCATCAAAAATTCACACCGTTTGTCATTCAGACTGTCTTTGCTAATGGAACGTATCACATATGATACCTCTTTGCAAACTTTTAAACCACATAGTTTATGTCTAAAAGTGTACAACCCAAAAGGTTTATTTTTGTACTTTTCCCTAAAAATATATAACTTGGATTGAATTATAAATGGATTTTAAAAAGTTACATAATTATTCTTAGGACGGGCTATATATTATTCCATGCCTTTTTATATATAGATATTAATATATGTCTCTGAAATAACTTTTGCAGACCTGTTATTGAAGAGTTAGCAACAAAAGAATCAGTTTGGAATGCATTTTCACCTATAGTTTCACAAATCTCTCTGGGTGTCACCCCACAACTTGAACAACTATTCAAATCCAACATGAACTCCATTATTATCCCTCCAACAAAACATTAGACTTTTACTTTCTTGCATAATATAAATGTGCTTTAATTAATTATATGTGTTTCCTTTTTTATTGTTGTTTTGTTTGTTTCACTTTTATTTATATCAGAAATTATAATAAAAGTTACTATTATTAGACATAATTACTATTTAGTCCTTTATCTATTTGTAAAATAGTTAGTTCCCTATTTCTAGCCTACAGTATAGAATTAGTCATTCACTTAGATACAAACTGTAAACAGTATATATATCATTTGATACATCAATAACAATCACTGAACAATTCAAATTGTTACATGGTATCAGAGCCATAACCTAATTCTACTCTATCTTCCCTCCTCCCTCCCCAACCCGTCGACCTCCCCTTCCTCAAACCCTAATTTGGCCGCCGACCACCTTCCGCCACCATGACCAATACGTCGGCAACATCAAACACGAACACAAACACAGTAAACACCGCCAACTCCAATAATGAAAACCCCAGAACCGAAACACATACAATCACTCACCCTTCCCTCACCGTATCCAATATCTCCACCTTCATCAAAATCACCCTGGATGTCGAAAAAGGCCATTATCCAACCTGGGCCGCCTTATTCAAACTCCATGCCACAGCCTTCCAAGTCTTAGACCACATTCTTCCGTCACCTGAAAACGATTCTGACAACTCCCTTCAAACCATAAACCCCCAACTATGGTCCCGTTTTGATGTCGTGGTCCTTCAATGGATCTATAGTACTATCTCCCTTGATCTGCTTCACACAATAATTGAAGCTGATTCCTCCGCAGCCATAGCCTGGAGCCGTCTTCAAGATATTTTCTCTGACAATAAAAATTCACGTGCCTTGTTTCTCCAACAAGAGTTTTCCAAAATTAAGCTCGAGGACTTCTCTGATATTTCATCCTACTGTCAACATCTAAAATCACTATCTGACCAACTCACAAATGTTGACTGCCCGGTTACCAATGACCAAATGGTCCTTCAACTCATCTCGGGTCTCACTGATGCATATGACACCGTTGGCACCCAACTTCGCCATGGTGATCCGCTTCCACCTTTTCACAAAGCTAGGTCAATGTTGATTCTTGAAGAAACTGCCCGTTCCCGGAAAACAAGCAGCGCCACTGACCCGGTCGCACTCACGGCCTCCTCCGTTGTCGACCACGTCAACTCGTATTCCAATCCTCCTCCTGCGCGTCAGGCGCATCATAGATCCGAAACCAGCGGGCGCGGTGGCAGACATGGAGGCCGCGGGTACCGCGGCAGAGGGGGACGGAACCACTATCGGCCGGCGGGGTATTCGCCATATCGTCCCGCGACTCCTCCTCCGTGGGCGTATACCCAACCATGGGGACAGTCCCCGCCATGGCCGACTCCACCATGCCCATTCCCTACAAATGGTTGGCAACCACAATACTCTTCTGGCAGACAATCTCCACAACCGGGAATTCTTGGTCCTCGCCCCGGCAGCCAACAAGCTCATATTAATATGACACCACAACCATACATGCCAACTGATATTGCGGAAGCTATGCACACAATGACTATTTCACCACCTCCTGATCAATGGCACATGGATACAGGAGCCACGCTCATATGACGGCTAATCAAGGTACACTCACTTCTTATTTTAATTCGAGCTTCAATGAAAATATTATAGTCGGTAATGGTCACCGTGTTCCTATTTGTGGATCTGGTTATGCTAGTTTATCTTCCAAAAATCAACCTTTGCATTTAAATAATGTATTGCATGCACCTAAACTGATCAAAAACCTTATCTCTGTCTGTCAATTCACTAAAGATAACAAAGTTTCTGTTGAATTTGACCCATTCGGTTTTTCTGTGAAGGATTTACAGACGTGTACACATATCATGAGATGTAATAGTACCAGAGACCTCTATCCTGTCATGTCGAGTCAGTCCACACCATACTCCTCTCCGTCCGTCTTTATCGCACTGTCGTCTGATGTCTGGCACAACCGTCTAGGCCATCTCGGGCTTCCTATCATGAACGCCCTCTTGAATAAGAATTTGATTTCATGTAATAGGAATAAAAGTGTTTCTATTTGCTCTTTCTGTGTAAATGGAAAACAAGTTAAATTACCCTTTACCCCTTCTCCTAATTTCACATGTATGCCTTTTGATTTAATTCACAGTGATATTTGGACATCTCCTATTTTGAGTTCTAGCGGTCATCGTTACTATGTGCTGTTTCTTGACAATTACACTAATTTTCTGTGGATATTTCCGTTAGCTCATAAATCTCAAGTCTATTCTGTCTTTCTTCAATTCCGTTCCTTGGTTCGAACCCAGTTTGAGCGTGATATTAAAGTTTTTCAATGTGATAATGGGGTGAATTTAATAACAACTCGTTTCGTCAATTCTGTAATACTAATGGGATGCAATTTAGATTTTCATGTCCATACACTTCACCTCAAAACGGAAAATCCGAACGAACCATCCGAACCATTAATAATATTGTTAGGACTGTTATGAATCATGCCTCAATCCCGTTCCATTTTTGGCATCATGCACTCGAACTTGCCACTTATCTTCTTAACATCTATCCTCATAAAATTCTCAATTATCAATCACCCAGAAAAATCCTATATCACCGAGACCCTACATACACTCACCTACGGGTTTTTGGATGTCTCTGTTTTCTCCTAATTCCGTCAACCTCTCATCACAAACTTCAAGCCCGATCCTCCACTTTTGTTTTTCTCGGTTACCCAACCAACCACATGGGTTATAAGTGTTATGATCTGTCAACACACAAAATTATAGTATCTCGTCACGTTATCTTTAACGAAACAGTATACCCATTTGCGCCTACCCCAAACACCGTCTCCCCCGCGTCAGTCGTCGAGTCTGCACCTGCACCCAATTCGTTTCTCGAACTCACGCCCTGCGCCTAGCGTTCTACGCCCCACGCATCTTTGCCCCTGGTCAGTTCGTCGAGTCCACGTCCTACGTGTCTCGAATCCACGCCCTGCGCCCTGCGTTCTACGCCCCGCACATCCTTGCCCCTGGTCAATTCGTCGAGTCCACGTCTTGCGTGTCTCGACTCCACGCCATGCGCCCTGCGTTCTACGCCCCGTGCATCCTTGCCACTGGTCAGTTCGTCGAGTCTACGCCCCGCGCCCTGCGCATCCCGCCTCCCCTAGTCCTCGCGTCATGTCTCCACCGTCCTCCCCAGAGTCATCCACCCCTATGTCGCACATGTCCCCTGCTCCGTCCCGTCCTCCTTCTAGTAATTCTCCTGTTCGAACCGAGTCGGTCACCAAGTCCACACACTCCACGTCCATGTCTCCCGTTTCTGACCATACACAACCTCTACCCACAACAAACATCCAACCCAATACCAACACCCATACCATGACCACCCGAGCCCAACATGGCATTCACAAACCTCGTCAAACGCTTAATCTAACCGCCTCTGCCCCTAAAGCCATATCCCCAATTCCCAAAACACCAATCCTAGCCTTACGTGATCCAAATTGGACACAGGCCATGACTGACGAATTTGAGGCTCTAATTGAAAATAAGACGTGGGTACTAGTACCCCGTTCTAAGTTTGCTAATGTTATTCGTAGTTGGTGGATTTTCAGGCACAAAACAAACACAGACCGTTCCTTCAAGAGGTACAAAGCCTGACTTGTTGGCAATGGGTCAGGACAGTTGTCAGGTATTGATTGTGGTGAGACGTTCAGTCCCGTTGTCAAACCAACCACTATCCGAGCGGTTCTTAGTATTGCATTATCCAGGAATTGGCACATCCGACAACTAGATGTCAAAAATGCTTTTCTACATGGGGACTTGAATGAAACGGTCTACATGCATCAACCATTGGGGTTCCGTGATTCTCAATATCCTGATCATGTCTGTCTGCTGAAAAAATCACTTTATAGGCTGAAGCAGGCACCCCAAGCTTGGTATCATCGGTTTGCCACATTTGTCACCACAGTAGGTTTCATCAACAGTGTGTCTGATCATTCTCTATTCATTTATCAGCACGGTTCAGACACTGCCTATTTACTACTCTACGTCGATGATATTGTTCTTGTCACTTCATCCGACCGACTTCAGGCTTCCATTCTCTCCAAATTAAATTTAGAATTCGCCATGAAGGATCTGGGGCCGCTTCTCTACTTCTTGGGGATCTCGGTTACTAAGTCACAGATTCTCTCTTTCTGTCTTAGAAAAAATATGCAGCGGAAATCCTTGCCAAAGCCGGATTAGCGAATTGCAACCCTGCCTCCACACCCGTCGACACAAAGCAAAAACTCAGTGTATCATCTGGCTCTCCATACTCCAACCCTACAGAATACAGATAGTTAGCAGGTGCCCTCCAATATCTCACTCTCACTAGACCCGACATATCCTATGCGGTCCAACAGATATGCCTGTTCATGCACGGCCCCAAGACCTCACACATGGCAGCCCTCAAACGCATCCTTCGGTACATTCAAGGTACACTTGACTATGGTCTCACTCTTCTTGCATCTTCTCCGGGTCAATTAACATCCTACACTGATGCGGACTGGGCTGGGTGTCCTGATACTCGGCGTTCAACGTCGGGATACTGTGTATTTCTTGGCGACAGTCTAATCTCTTGGTAAGCTAAACGGCAGCCTACTCTTTCTCGCTCCAGTGCTGAAGCAGAATACCGTGGTGTCGCCAACGTCGTGTCCGAAACTTGTTGGATTCGGAATCTTCTTCTTGAACTTGGTTGCCCATTTCAGAAATCTGCTCTTGTATACTGTGATAATGTCAGCGCCATTTACCTCACTGGTAATCCCGTTCACCATCATCGTACGAAGCACGTCGAGATGGACATTCACTTTGTTCGTGAACGGGTTGCGAAAGGAGAGGTTCGCGTCCTGCACGTCCCGTCTCGATACCAAATCGCTGACATCTTCACCAAAGGACTACCAACACCTCTTTTCGAAGACTTCCGGCATAGTCTCAATGTTCGGCCTCCGAACCTTTCAACTACGGGGGTGTATTAGACATAATTACTTAGTCCTTTATCTATTTGTAAAATAGTTAGTTCCCTATTTCTAGCCTACAGTATAGAATTAGTCATTCACTTAGATACAAACTGTAAACAGTATATATATCATTTGATACATCAATAACAATCACTGAACAATTCAAATTGTTACAACTATTGCTTAGTAACTATCATAGTTACTTGTCCCGATATCATAGCCTTTTGGACAATCCTCATTTATTTATTGACGAAACTCAATACAAAACAATATGTGTTTGTATTATACATGCTCCAAGCACGTATGGAATATTCGCATACGGAGGTGTATCACACATTATAATGAAAACTATTATTGGACCTTAACTATCAGATTAAGTTATTATTTGTTTCCTTTTTTACATATGTCGTGCTTTTATGAATAGTATTTGTATATGTGCATTTTCTATATATTTCCTCAATATAGTTAAAATATATATGTATATGTACTCTCTTCTTCTTCTTCTTCTTCTTCTTCTTCTTCTTCTTCTTCTTCTTCTTCTTCTTCTTCTTCTTCTTCTTCTTCTTCTTCTTCTTCTTCTTCTTCTTCTTCTTCTTCTTCTTCTTCTTTGTTTTGAGATTTTCTTACGGCTTTTAGTTGTAAGATACGCCTCTTCTTTACTTTATTTTGCTTTTTCTTTATTGAATACTTTTTTTTATTGATCTACTATGGTAGATTTGGTAGCTTCTTCTTTATTTGTAGTCTTTTTTGTTATTTCTCCCTTTGTGGTTGGTTGTGATATATCTCCATATATGAGTGTTATCATTTTTTTCTTCATGGAAAAGTATAAGAGTTTTGCGTATTATCACATAGACCTAACTCATTAAAAGACCATGAAGTCATTCATGGAGAAAAAGACTACGAAGTCGATTCTAGATTGAATGTGTTTCTCATCGTTGTGCCAAAAATAGTTTCAAGCACGGTCTACTACTGCTCTATTACGATATATGATATTGAAGATGCAAATTCAAGCTTCTCTAATGTACTTTTGAATTATAATTTTTCAATTACTTATGTCGAAATGTACTATTTTTCTATGAATGCAATAATTATCCATCTTCTCAAAATACATAAATAAATGCAACATTAACTAATGGCCTAACCCCATCCCAGCCCCTTAAACTTGTAACTTTTTTTCATTTAGCCACCTAAACTTAGAGTGTTTCCATTTAGCCACTTAAACTCAACAAATGAGACACCTTTAGCCCTTATAAGCCTACATGGCACTTACGTGTCATTTATTGCCTTCCCAACCCCTTAAACTTGTAACTTTTTTTCATTTAGCCACTATAACGGTAAAATTTCACCACTTAAAGTATCACGAAAACCCTCAAATCCGGAAAAATTGTTTTATGGATGTCCAAATTATGGGGTTAGTTGTTTAATAACTTAATTGGTTATGATAAATTAATAACTGCATTTGACGAATTGCTAATTTTTTAAATTTTGATTTGGAAAAAAAGGCCAAAAGAGTTACAATATTTGAGTTTAAGTGGCTAAATGGGAAGACCTAAAGTTAAAGTGGCTAAATGAAAAAAAGTTACAAGTTTAAGGGGCTGGGAAGGGGTTGAGCCTTAACTAATCTAACTAATACAACTACGTGAACCTACATAATTAAATAAAAATCAACTCATACGTGTAGAAATAATAAAAAGAATAACTCCTCTCCTAAGTTTAACTAATATAATAAAATCCCAGTTCATATTGTTGGGAATTTTTTTGAATTACAACAATTTAGCGGAAACAATAATACAATTTTATTGAATTTATGAGGTTTACAAGATGGTGTTCTCTAGAAACTTTCTAGAGTTAAAATGAGATAAAATAAAAATAGTAACACTCGAGTGTTTCCCAAAAATATCCAAAATAATTATCTTTACTATTTTTGTTTCCCCCCAAAATAATTAAACTACACTCTCCAGATTAAAATCTCCTAACAGGAGAATTAACTCTCACAAAAACTCTCACTACATTTCATTTGCCCCCTTCTCACAATATTTTCACTTATCCCTTACATTTTTATTTTCTCACAATACTAACAATTCATGCGCATCCTTGGCTTAAGCCAAGGATTTCCATGCCAATTAATTGTGCCAGCAATTTGGTGGCACAATTAATTGGCCCATTGACCACCGAATTCGGTGGTCAATTGGTCAATTTACATTTATTTTTTTCCTTTTTTTTAATAATACAAATTACGTAAACAATTCCTTATTAATATAAATAATAAAAATAGTCCCTTAATAATTGAGACTTCATAACAATTCTCTTTTTTTATTTAATTGTTTTAAATTAATAGTTAATTTTCTCAACACATATTGGGATCCCCGTGAAGATGGAATAACTCGCCTAATTTCAAACCCACAATCATCAATGACTATGTGCTTAACCCTTCATTCTTTGAGTGGTCTGATACTGAAAATTATGTCCGAGCACTTCTGCTCAATTCTATTACTAAAGAAGTTTATCCAGTTATCACTAGATTTAACTTATCCCATGACATGGATGCACCTCGAGCTGATGCTCAAAGACTCAGTAAGAGATAAGTGTATCTCATCGTTATCAAGTAATAATCTAGAGAAGTCCAGGTATCACATCCACGTGATTTATACTGCAATTACCAGACAAGTTGGTTTTGGATCGTTATTTATGCGGTCCGTTACTATGGTGTTGTCAATATCTACAGTCTTCATTATAGACAGCCAGATTAGACTCACAATATGAACTCGCAGTTAATATTTGGACTTTTGATTGGCAATCAAATAGGGGCCACCATCAAGGATGTTCACATAATCCTTTTGGCTTATAAATTTTACAATGTAATAATCATTCTCAATATTAGTGATTGTAATGGTGTCGGTATTAGCCCACATACCTTGAAGGTGTTGAGACATATAACTAAAGGCAGTCTTCTTCCCCAATACTTTGATGATAGTAGCTGCTCGTCAGTAACCCCAAAGGAAGCGTTTTCTTCCAAAGAGAGACGTATTGCTGGGCAATAATGATCATCCTCCTCATCTTCCTCAAAATCAGATTCAATGAAAACCCCTCACACCAATCCGATGATGTTTCCGACACATGGTTTGTCGATGCTTCATCTTCATCCCTATCACAACCAACCACATTGTTCCTCTACGAAATCTTTCTTCAAGCTAGGGAGTCCAATACCCGTCTTGAGTTTGCAGAAGCCTCCTCAAGGAAACCATCAATTCCCTTGGATTTCTTGTTACGCCGGTCGGGTGGCTCCGTCGTTGGAGGAGCTGAAAAGGATTCTCTGTCGTTACCACTGTTAGGGTTCATCCCCGAAACAAACTCTATTTCTTCTTTAATTTCTTAAACTCTATAGTTGGGAGGTTCTAAATTATACAAATATATTAATAAGAATATGAGGTTATTAAATGCAACCAGACAAGAATAATAAATTCTTAAAGCTTTTAAGATTTTAAAATTTTAGAAGATAGTTGGAGTTATAGGAAAAGTAAAGGGCAATATATGTAGACCTGTCCACGGGTCCGAGTATCCGTCTAGGCCCGTGTCCCTTGGACCGGGTTTGGACAATGCTAATTGATGTTATCCCAGTCCGGTCTAGGTCCGCTAAAGCCTGCTTGTTTTTTAGGTGCGCTTGGATTAATAAAAATAGCGTGGCCGGCCCAGCCCGACCCGCCTATTAATATTAATTAATAAATTTTATAGAGTTATATATTAAATATTTATTTTTAAGTATTAAATTTTATATATGTTTAGGTGGGTTTATACGGGCTGAGTTTGGGATTTGATTTTTAAGCCCGAGCCCAGCCCGGCTTAAGCCTGTCTAAATTACTAATGGGCTGGGCTGGACTTGGGCTGCAGACTTTTATAAAAAATCTCATCTGGCCCGGTCCGAGCCCGACCCATGACCAAGTCTAAATATATGTAATAAACAATTATAATTTTTCTTTTTATAAGTAGGCCTAATACACAAATAACCCCTGAACTTGTTCAAATGTTGCAACTTCTCCTCTCAACTTTCAATTGTAACAACTTACCTCTTAAACTTGTCCAATTGTAAAACATAACCCCAAATTGGAAATTTTTTTACCTCATATTTGAAGCAACCGTAAAAAAGTTTTCCCAGATTCGTATCACGCTAAATATCTGATTATCATACTCCACGAGCGTTGTAGATTTTGTATTTCATGTGTTTCTTCAATTGCAGTCCATATCAGCAATTTGGAGTTGTGTTTTATAATTGGACAAATTTAAGGGGTAAGTTGTTACAATTGGACAAGTTTGAGGGGTAAGTTGTTACAATTGAAAGTTGGAGGGGACAGTTGCAATGTTTGGACAAGTTCAGGCGTTATTTGTGTATTAGGCTTTATAAGTATATTTTAGGTTTAGGAGATTTTAAAGTCCGGGATTAAACCAAATCTATCGCACCTCTACAATCGTCCTTGTCTCAGCTCGACTGCTTGTTTACGGCGGGAACGGGTGGAGCTTCTATGGTGGAAAGCAAGGGAAGCTGCGATTCAGAAAATGGAAATAAGAGAATCAAATTAAGCGAGGAAGAAGATCGAGTTAGTGCCTTACCAGATTCCATGATTCACCACATCCTTTCTTTTTTGCCAGCAATCGATTTAGTCAAGACTTCTGTTTTATCCAAATGTTGGAAGTATCAATGGACTCATGTTCCTGTCCTCGAATTCGTTCCAATTTCATCGACAAAACCCTAATTCTCCATGATTGCTCCAATATCGAGAAATTCGTCATCAATTTAAAATGTTTTCCTACGGTTGACCAATTTCCTAACTTTGATTTGTGGATCCGTTTTGCTGTAACAAAAGATGTAAAGGAGCTCATTGTGGATTTCAATGACTACGACGACGAGTTGCCCCAATTTATTTTCAACAATTGTTCATTGGTTAAATTGAAGTTATGTACTAGTAATTTTATGCCGATTGGGCAAGTAAATTGGGAATCTGTCAAGAGTTTGCGTTTATCTAATTGTCCAGTGGACGATGGCAAGATTAAGAATGTTTCATCTGGTAGTCCTCTGCTTGAATACTTGGAATTACGCAGCTGTTTTATGTTTCAACGGCTTGTTATTGCCTCTAAAAGTTTGAAAACTATTATTTTGGATGGAGTTGGCGGCGGATGTATTGTTATTGAAATTTCATGTCCTAGTCTTAAGAGATTAAGAATATCAGGTCTAATGTGGTTTACATCTCTTAAATTAATGAATTTGCCTTCTTCACTTCATGCTACTTTTGATTTTTACTTCGACTTGGAGGAGTTGGAAGACTTGGAGGAGTTGGAAGACGAAATGAGTAATGATGACTGCATAAATTTGGTCCGGCAGACTCTTTGGCAGGTTCAGCATGTTGACAAGCTAGAAATTGGGCATTGGTTGATGCAGGTAAGTTTCATATTAGAAATTCAGTCTCATTGAAAGTTTTTTTTATGTTTAATTTCCTTTAACAGATGAATAGTAGCATTTGAAATTTGAAAGATTATATAATCGTTACTGATTATTCATTGCCATTATTTTTGAAGAGTCTATCATCATCCGAGGATGTAGACTGCATAAGTGACTTGCCAGATTCTGTCATTCATTGGATCGTCTCTTTTTTGCCATTAACAAAAGAGCATTTGAGAGTGACCTTTATAAGATGCGGCGGTGTAAATGGACCGATGTCCCAATCCTCAACTTTGTTTCCAACGGTACGTCTGTCAGATAATTCACAAATTTGATTGACGATATACTTATTCTCCATGATTGCATAATTTGATTGACGACATACTTGTTCTCCATGATTGCTTGAATGCAGAGAAATTTGTTATTGACTCCAAAGATATCCCTTTGATGTACTTGGATCCTAGATTGTCCTTCTGGATTCGTTGTGCTGCCACAAAAGATGTAAAGGAGCTCTTTTTGGATCGTGATGGTACTAAAGTGGAATTTGGACATGAGAACCCCATTGCCTCAATTTCTTTTCAACAATTCTTCTTTGGTTAATGTGAAGATATGTGTTTATGATTTTGTAAATTGGGAATCTCTTAAGAGTTTTCAGTTAGATCATTTTGAGTTTGGTGATCAAGCTGTTGAGAATGTTTTATTTGGTAGTCCTTTGCTTGAATACTTAGAATTGCGCCGTTGTGACATTCAAGAAGCTGTTCTTGTTGCCTTTGAGCATTTGAAAACATTTATTCTAGAAGAATTTGTTAAGTACTGTCGTCTGCTAGAAATTTCATGTCCTAATCTTGAGAGCTTGAAAATATGGGGAAATGTGGGTTCTACATGTCTTAAATTGATGAACTTGCCTTCTTCACTTCATGCTACTTTAGATTTGTACATCCTAGAATCCGATGGTATAAGTCATGATGACCACATGAATTTGGTTGAGGAGACCATGAAGCAGATTCTACATGTTGAGGAGGTAGAAATTGCGTTGACGAGGCTGAGGAGCTAGAAATTCGGTTTTGGTTCTTAAGGTAACCGTTTGACAAAAAATTTAATACTTCTTTTCATTCTTCAGGATCAGAGCTAAATATACGATTCAATCTCATCGCAAGTGAGTTTAAGTTTTATCTCCTTGTAACAGATATATATTAGAGATGGAAAAGATGGATTTACTTGAAGCTCCTAGCTGCTGGATTGGATGGATTTTGTGCTTCAAGTTCCTAAGAAAACGGTATCTTCTGCACATTACCCATTGTTAAAATGTAGAAATGCTTTTTGCTAAATTTTAATGGTAATTTTGTGCTTTGCTTAAGTTTTGCTATTGGAAGTTGGTACTTTAGTGGATGGTTAGGTTAGTGGACAAATAATTCAATGTCTTGAACTAATTTGGTGTAAGACTTGATTGCTAGAATCTTACCCACTTTGCTCTTATTTTGGTTCCATTTTTGAAGATAGTAAATCTCTTGCTTCTTTCTTTGATGATTGTTAGAAAATTGGCTAATTCTCTGAATCCCCTCATGAGGTTGCTTTGCTGCTTGATCACTTTTTTGTTTTTTTGTCTCAAAAGTTGTGCTTGAGTATCTTGTTTCTTCTTAAACTCTGCAACCTGCAATGCAAAATATTAATTTCAGAAGAAAAAGGAAGAAGGCCGTTCTAAACTTCACCTGTGTCTCAATGGAGAGTTAGTTCTCCTCAAAATTAGATGAGATATTTGCAGCACACAAGTAAAAGAAAAAAAGACTTTCTGCTATGGCTATCATAGCAAAAAGGACTCTTGTGCCACTGTTGCCCATTTCAAACTCCATTTTTTAAAGAAGAAAAAGGTCTCTCGTGTCGAACTATAATTGAATACTCTAGAGTTTTAGAAAAGAAAAAGGTATCTTTTTTGTTCTTTGTAGATCAACGCCCATACTTCTTTACCTCATCATTCTCCAATCTCCATTGGCTTCTTACCCCAGCAATGAAAGTATCAGCCTTGTCATTCACATCTGGACTGACATCATTGTCAAATTGTGGAGAGCTGCAACATGAGGTAGAGGTGTTCATAATCTTCACATAACCTCACTTCATTCTGAATTTAAACCACGGAACTATGAACATCGGAGGTGGAAGCGGAGGCGGAGATTGTCCTCCGCTACTCACATTTTCTTCAAATCAACAGTACATTCAAAGAAAATGTGAGTAGCAGAGGACAATATCTGCCTCTTCCGCCTCCACCTATGCCATTCCGTCTGTCGTGGTTTACATTCAGAATGAAGAGAGGTTATGTGAAGATTAGTATCGCCTCTCTACCTCATGTTACATCTCTCCACAATTGGACGATGATGTCAGTCAGATGTGAATGCCAAGGCTGATACTTTCATTGCTTTGCTAGGGTAAGAGGCCAATAAAGATTGGAGAATGATGGAATAAAGAAGAAAAAGGTCTCTTGTGCCAAACTTACTGCTATGGCTATCATAGCAAAAAGGTCTGTTGTGCCTCCATTGCTTATCTCAGACAACAAAACTGCAGCTACAACATGAAGTGATTTCAAACTCTCTTTGTTTTCTTCTATGATCAACTTGTCTGATATGTCATTATCATCTTCATGATTTCAAACTCCCTTTGTTTTCTTCTATGATCAACTTGTCTGATATGTCATTCTAATCTTTTCTGCTCATTGTGATGGCCAAAAGAATAAGACCTTTTTAGTTGTTAGCTATGCCTTTAGTAAAAGAACATTTCTTTTAAACACCCAATTACTGTCACAGATTGGTGTTTAAACACCTCAATTATTATTTATCGGTTTAAACAACTATTAGGCCCTCGACCTATCTAAAGTTTTGTCATTTGGCCGCTCATATTTAGCCCCTGACCTATCCCCAATTGACGAAGTTTCACGCAATTTGGATGAAGACTTGACAAAACTGTTATTCTATTAACAATTGACAATATTTTGATATAAAGACTTGTTAAATTTTAGTTTAGGGATTTGTTTTTCTTTTTTAATCTAATTAAATATTTTCACATGAGGAAAATCTGTGGGAAATGAATTTTAAAACACGTGACATGACAAGTCCATGTGTCAAAATATCATCACATATCAAAGGAATAACGGTTTTGTCATCTCTCCATCCAAATTGGGTGAAATTTCACCAATTGAGATAGTTCAGGGTTCAGATAGGACCAAACAATACATCAGGGGCCAAATGACAAAATTTTGAATAGGTCATGGGATAAATAACATTTTAAACCTACTTTATCTGATTGGGGTCTTGAAGGTACAAATATTCCATGGACTGTAGTGGTCAAAAGTCACTGATGTATACTATTGGATTAAACTTATATTTAGTCAATGTGGTATCCAAAATTTTGTCATTTCGCCTTTTAGGGTCCAATTTTTCATTTAGCACAGGCCCCAAAAATGTTTAAGACAGTCCTGTCATTTGTCCCTTAAAGTATTCTCATAGGTGAAATCTAACCAATTTTTTTATAAAAAACTAATGGATTTGATAAAAAAATTGTCGCATTACAGAATTTTTGACACGTGACGTCTACACGTGACAATTGAGATTTGGAGATGTTTGGGAGAAAGAGGAATCGAATGGTTGACGACGTTCTTCAACAAAATTTGGAGAAACAATAAGATGCCATCAGAATGGAGGAAAAGTACCTTAATCCCTTTGTATAAGAACAAAGGCGATGTCCGAGATTGTGCCAACTATCGGGGAATCAAATTAATGAGTCACACTATGAAACTTTGGGAGCGAGTGATTGAACAAAGGCTAAGGAGGACGGTGAAGATCTCGGAAAACCAGTTTGGCTTTATGCCGGGAAGATCAACTATGGAAGCCATCCATCTAATGAGACAATTAATGGAGCACTATCGAAATAAGAAGAAAGACTTGCATATGGTTTTCATTGACTTGGAGAAAGCATATGATAAGGTACCAAGGGAAGTACTTTGGTGGGCCTTGATAAGGAAAGGCATTTCGCGGAAATATATTGACATCATAAAGGACATGTATGAGGGAGTATGCACGAGTGTACGTACTAGTGTTGGGAAAACTGAAGAGTTTCCTATTACGATTGGAGTGCATCAAGGTTCCGCACTAAGCCCATTTCTTTTTGCCATCGTTATGGATGAACTAACAAGTTCACTTCAAGATGGTATACCATGGTGCATGCTGTTTACAGATGATATTGTGTTGGTTGATGAGACGAAAGAAGGAGTGGAGATGAAGTTTGAACTATGGAGGCAAACTCTAGAATCTAGAGGCTTTAAGTTGAGTCGAAGTAAGACAGAATATTTGGAGTGTAAGTTTAGCGGCCGTAGGAGTAGGGAGGCAGGGACAATCACCCTAGATGGGAGAGTTGTTCAGGCCTCGGATTGCTTCCGGTATTTAGGATCTATTATCCAAACGGATGGAGAAGTAGATGGAGATGCTGCCCATAGGATTAAAGCTGGTTGGTCGAAGTGGAAGAGTGCTACGGGTTTCCTTTGTGATCCCGGCATGCCTAATAGATTGAAGGGAAAATTCTACCGGACGGCAATTAGACCAGCATTGTTATATGGTACGGAGTGTTGGGCAGTGAAACACTGCCACATCCATAAGATGTCGGTGGCGGAGATGCGTATGTTGAGATGGATGTGTGGTCACACGAGAAAGGACCGGGTGCGTAATGAAATAATTAGGACAAAAGTAGGGGTCACATCTATTGAGAATAAAATGAGAGAAAACCGACTAAGGTGGTTTGGCCATGTGAGACGTAGAGCGCTTGATGCGCCGGTTAGGAGAACCGAAGAGTGGCAAAGGGATGTAGTGGTGAGGGGTAGGGGAAGACCTAAGCAAACTTGGAGGAGGGTGATCGAGAGTGATATGAGTTTATTGGGAATTGAGGAAAATATGGTAGTGGATAGGACGGAGTGGAGGGAGCGAATCTGTGTCGCTGACACGACTTGATTTTCACGGTTTTATATGATGGTTCATGTTAGCCGACCCCGAATCATTTCGGGACTAAGGCTTTGTTGTTGTTGTATAGATTTAATATGTTGTTCATTATATTCTGGAGGAACTATTTCGTTAGGATTGGGGAATTGCAGCGATTTTTATTTTTATTTTTATTTTTTCAATTTTGCTAAGTTGGTAAAACTTGACAAATCGGTTATTTTTCTATTTAAAATGGGTAAAATGTCATTTATGAGATACTCCAATAGCTAAATGTTATCAAATAATAATTTAGGGGCTAAAAATGACAGAATTCTGGATGCCACAAGGGCCAAATAGAGATTTGATCCTATAATATTAGAATTACATTTAGATATTAATTTGTTGAATGATTTAAAACATGCACGTACTATTCAATTCTTCTTCGAAGTTTGTCAATTGTGTATTTAGCATTGGTCTTACTTTGCATTTTTATTTGGCAAAAAGCATAATTAAGCCCCTTGAATTTTATCTGTTGTAAAGATCAAGTCACTGATCAATTATTTTTCGACATTGAGGGATTCAACTTTTATTTAATTTTTTCAACGAGTTTGGACGACAAGCGTCGTTAAGGGATTCAGCTTGCTGACTTAACATTTTTACTTCTATGCGGACAAATAAAAAAATAAATTTCTTGACTGGAGGAGAGAGTAAAAAGCAAAAGAAATTTCAGGAATCAATTTCCAGTAGGATTTTCTAAGTTGGAAATCAAACTTGGAAGAATCTGCTGGAAATGGATTTTGGTATTAGGGAAGAAGATCGATTTGGCGATTCTGATTCTGGAAATCGTGAAATTGGAGAGGAGAAGATCGAGCTTGGAAGAACCTACTGGAAATTAATTTCTATAATTTCTTTTTAACTTTTTAATTTTTATCTTTCCTAGTTAAGAAACTCTTATTTTTATTTGTCCATATGACTGTCCGAATCGCCGTAGCGATGTATGCAGTCCGGACACGCGAAAAAGTTAAATAAGGACCTAATCAATAACGGAATCGACGATCAATGGTTCAATGTGGAAAAATAATTGATCACGATTTTGTTTAAGCTTTTAGTTATGTTTTTTTGCCTTGTAGGATATCCATGCTTTCTATAGCATGTATGTATCCAATGTATGTGTCTTCTGAGTCCAACACTTTGTTAAGCTTACTACATCTTTAGCTCTGTACTTATTCAACTGGCCTGTTGTACTTTGAGAAGACGTCCCATGTACCAACCATAGTTATTAAAGGCGCAAGGGGGGTCCTGGAGCCTTGGCGCAAGGCGCAACTTAAGGCGCGCGCCCGAGCGACTCGAGGCGCACCAAAAAAATATTCAGAAATTCATAATACTAGTCACAAATAGTCAAATACCAACAATAAAACCATAAAATGCATGAGTTAAGTTCTAGTTAACTACTAAGGCATAATGTCTGCTGCGATATGTGTAGTAAAAACTTTCGATCTTTGTCTGTCTCTGTTTTTCTTTTATTTTTTGAACTTAAAAAACCCTAAAATACCCTAACCCTAAAACACCCTCAAAACCCTAAAATACCCTCAGCCCTAAAATACCCTAAATTACCCTAAGGTAGTCAAGGCATGCACCTTACTGACCAAGGCGCTAAGGCTGGAGCCTTAGCCGAGGCGCACCTGAGGCGCGCCTTTAATAACAACTGAACTTGCTTAAAGTATTCTATTGGGCTTAATACTCTTCTAGTCCCCTCAAGTTGGTTCAGTATCGCAACTGATCCCGTACTTACACTTTTAACAAGTAACTCTTCCAACTTGTTTATTTTGAACAAATAACCCCTCAAATAGGTTATTTGGGGTGTTTTTTCCCTTTGTTTAATGTATCACTAGATTATTTAAATGTAGCAACCGATAAATGTTATCAAATAATAATTTAGGGGCTAAAAATGACAGAATTTTGGATGCCACAGGGGCCAAATAGAGATTTGATCCTATAATATTAGAATTACATTTAGATATTAATTTGTTGATTGGTTTAAAACATGCACATATTATTCAATTCTTCTTCGAAGTTTGTCAATTGTGTATTTAGCATTGGTCTTACTTTGCATTTTTATTTGGCAAAACGCATAATTAAGCCCCTTGAACTTTGCCTGTTTTAAGATCAAGTCACTGGTCAATTATGTTTTCCACATTGAGCTCTTGATCATTGATATTGTTATGGATTCAACCTTTATTTAATTTTTCCAACGAGTTTGGGCGACAAGCGCCGTTAAGGGATTCAGCTTGCTGACTTAACATTTTTACTTCTATGTTGACAAATAAAAAAAATAAATTTCTTGACCAGAGGAGAGAGTAAAAAGCAAAAGAAATTACAGGAATCAATTTCCAGTAGGATTTTCTAAGTTGGAAATCGAACTTGGAAGAATCTGTTGGAAATGGATTTTGGTATTAGGGAAGAAGATCGATTTGGCGATTCTGATGCTGGAAATTGTGAAATTAGAGAGGAGAAGATCGAGTTTGGAAGAACCTACTGGAAATTAATTTCTATAATTTCTTTTAAACTTTTTAATTTTTATATTTCCTAGTTAAGAAACTCTTATTTTTATTTGTTCATATGACAGGCCAAATCGTCGTAGCGTTGTATACAGTCTAGACTCGCGAAAAAGTTAAATAAGGACCTAATCCATAACAGAATCAACGATCAATAGTTCAATATGGAAAAATAGTTCAATATGAAAAAATAATTGATCAGGATTTTGTTTAAGCTTTTAGTTGTGCTTTTTTGCCTTGTTATTTTTGGACTCGTAGGATATCAATGCTTTCTCTAGCATGTATCCACTGTATGTGTCTTTCGAGGCCAACACTTTGTTAAGCTTACTACATCTTTAGCTTTGTACTTATTCAACTGCCCTCTTGTACTTTGAGAAGATGTCCTATTTACCAACTGAACTTGCTTAAAGTATTCTATTGGGATTAATACCTTCCTAGCCCTCTCAAGTTGGTCCAATACTGTAACTGATTTTCGTACTTACACTTTTAACAAGTAACCCTCCCAACTTGTTTATTTCGAACAAATAACCCCTCAAATAGGTTATTTCGGGTGTTTTTTTTTGCCCTTTACTTAATGTATCACTAGATTAGTTAGATGTAGCAACCGATAAATTGAAATCTTTTTTTTCTAATGTAATATTATGTTGAATGTTTTTTTTTTTTTGGTTTAGGGCTTATTTGTTCTAAATAAACAACTTGAGGAGTTATTTGTTCCAATTGAACAATTTGAGGGGTTATTTGTTCCAAACAAGTTAAGGGAGTTACTTGTTAAAAGTGTAAGTACAGGTCAGTTGTAGAATTGGGGGGTCTGTGAGGGTATTAAGCCTATTCTATTGACTGTCTAAAAGTCAGCTATTAGTCCTTTGAATTTGTTTACAATATCTATTGCCCTCTCAACTCGCTTAAAGTGCGCGTACTTCAGCATGTGCAAAATCTCCCCTCACTCCTCCATGTGACTTTTAGGGGCTTAATTTAATAGGGCACTTTAAGTAAGTTTGAAGGGTAATTAAGACATTTTAGAAGTACAGTTAGATAGTTGACTATTTTGGAGGAGTAAAAGCGCTAAGAATGTATAGGTCTTTTTCTTATAGGTATAAGGTTCAAAAATACCTATAATTTTTACAATCAGTAGAAATTTTACCTCTAACGTCTTAAATAGTGCAATTTCACCCCCTAACATTGACAATCAATAGCAATTTTAACCTTAACGTTGACAGTCAATAGCAATTTTACCCTTAATGTTGGCAAGTTGTGTCAATTTTAACCATCATTATAAAACAAGAAATTTTGTTCATTATTCTGTACCGATTGCATATTAGTTGACTATAAATAAAAAAAAGATTTCATTTTTTTTTATTTAATAATAAAATTGAAGATTAATATTTTTAAATCCGGTGAAATATTTGAATTTTTTTTGTCCAATTCCTATTAAATACAATATCTTTTTAATTTTTTTAATTTGTATTCACGTCTAATAATAAGTTTATGATATGTTACTAATTAGTGATAAAATGATGTACATGTGAAGTGTAGATGACAAGATTCATGGTCGAGAAGACAATTTAATGAATTATTTCTCGAATTTATCAATGTTAGAGGTAAAATTGTACCATTTTAAATATTATGGTTAAAATTGCTTTTGACTAGCATGTTGTGGGGAAAGTGATATATGAATAAAAAATTATGGTATGTATATATATGTCTTCAAGAACCAACATCGGATTCCAAGCTAAACTGAAACTGCTCAACTCGATTTCTAGCTCCTCAACCTGCATAATCTGCTCCATGGTCTCCTCAACCAAATTCATGCAATCATCATGAGTGATTTCATCTTATTTTACGACGTACAAATCCAAAGTAGCATGAAGTGAAAAAGACAAATTCATCAATTTAAGACGTGTAGAACCCATGTTTCCCCACATTATCAAGCTTTCAAGCTTAGGACATGAAATTTCTAGGAGATGATAATTCAAATGATTTCAAATGCTTAGAAGCAATAACAAGTGCTCCTTGAATGCCACGATAGCGTAATTCTAAGCATTCAAGCAAAAGACTACCATATAGAACATTTTTAATCGCTTGATCACCTAACTCACTATGTTCTAAATGTAAACTTTTAAGAGATTCCTAATTAACTTTCCTATTCGACCACCATACAGAACATTCTCAATCGCTTGATCACTTAACTCTATATATTCTAAATGCAAACTCTTAAGAGATTTCCAATTTATTTTCCTATTCGGCATAAAATCACAAGCACATATCTTCATTTTAACAATGAAGAATTGTTGAAAAGAAACCGCGACAATGGATACTCGTGCTCAAAGTCCAAATTAACCCCATCACAATCCAAATGAGCTCTTTTACATCTTTTTTGGTAGTGAAACGAAGCCACAAAGACAATCTAGGATCCAGGTATGCCAAATGGATATCTTTGGAGTCTATTACAAGTTTCTCTATATTCAAGCAATAACAGAGAATTAGTATATTGTCAATCAAATTGATGAATTATTCGACAAACATACCGTTTGAAATAAAGTTTAGGATTGGGACATCAATCCAATTATGTTGCCATATATTGTAAACGTCACTCTCAAACGCATCTTTTGTTGATTGCAAAAATGAAATGATCCAGTGAATACCAGAATCTGGCAAGCCACCTATGCAATCTCCATCATCTTTGGAGGATGATAGAATCTTCAAACATAATGACAACGAATATTCACAAACAAACGATTATACAATCATTCAAATTTCAATGAGACTGAATTTCTAATATTAAACTTACCTCCATCAACCAACGCCAAATTTCTAACTTGTGAACATATTGAACCTGCAAAATAGTCTGATGAACAAAATTTATGCAGTCATGACCCATGTAGTCTTTGAATTCGTATGTCTCGAAGAAAAAAAAATCTAAAGTAGCATAAACAGAAGACAACAAATTCATTAATTTAAGAGATGTAAACAACATTACACCTAAAATTCTCAATCTCTCAACATTGGGACATGAAATTTCAATGCTACCAAATTTGTAGTCAACTTAATCCAAAATAAGGGTTTTCACACTTTTAGAGGCAATAACATCCCATTGAAAGAAATCATAGGTGTGTAATTCCAAGTATTCAAAGTACCAAATAAAACAATCTCAATCCCTCCATTTTCCATTGGATAACGATGTAAACGCAAACTCTTGATAGATCCCCAATTCACTTTCTCCAACGGCGCAAAATAACAAATAGATAACTTCAATTTAACCAATGAAGAATTATTGAAAAGAAATTCCGACAAAAAGTAGTGGTCGTTGGGGTCATTCAAATTCACAATGAGCTCTTTCACATCTTTCGTCACAGTATAATAGATCCATAAATCCAAGTTAATTGGTCAACCGCAGGTAAACGTTTTAAATTGATGACGAACTTGTTGATATTGGAGCAATCATGGAGAATTAGGATTTTATCAATGAAATTGAAAATTTTATCAGGAGACGTACCATCATTGGGAACGAATTTGAGAACAGGGACATGAGTCCATTAATACTTCCACCACTTGGATAAAATCAAAGTCTTAACCAAATCGGTTGCTAGGAGGAGGGAGAGGATGTGGTGAATCAAGAAATTTGCTAAGGCACTAATACAGTCTTCTTTCTCGCCGGATCTGAATCTGTTGTTTCTATTTTCTGATTCGCAGCTTTTATTGCTTTCCCGCAATGAAAGCTCCAAGATCTCCGCCATAAACAAAACAGTGAAGAGCTGATACTAGGGTAATCATACCCAACAGTCTTGATCACATGCACCTTAATGAGCAAGTAGAATTTGCTCATTCACCGTTAGATCTAGACTTATTAGAATCCTAAGGTGGAGATTCAAAACATCTCGAGATTTAGATTTAATAGGCCTATATCTAACGGTGAATGAGCAAATCCACATGCTCATTAAGGTGCATGTGAAAATTCCTGTCGTACCCAAACATTGAAATCAAACACATATCTTCATTTTAACCAATGAAGAATTGTTGAAAAGAAACTGCGATAATGAATACTCGTGCTCAAAGTCCAATTTAACCCCATCACAATCCAAAATGAGCTCCTTTACATCTTTTTTGGTAGCGAAACGAAGCCACAAAGACAATCTAGGATCCAGGTACGCCAAATGGATATCTTTGGAGTCTATTACAAGTTTCCCTATATTCAAGCAATAACAGAGAATTAGTATATTGTCAATCAAATTGATTAATTATCCGATAGACATACCGTTTGAAACAAAGTTTAGGATTGGGATATCAATCCAATCATGCTGCCACATCTTGTAAATGTCACTCTGAAACGCATCTTTTGTTGATTGCAAAAATGAATAACATAATCTGGCAAGTCATCTATGCAATCTCCATCATCCTTGGAGGATGATAGAATCTTCAAACATAATGGCAATGAATATTCACAAACAAACGATTATACAATCATTCAAATTTGAATGAGACTGAATTTCTAAGATTAAACTTACCTCCATCAACCAAGGCCCAATTTCTAACTTCTGAACATGTTGAACCTGCAGAATAGTCTGATGAACAAAATTTATGCAGTCATGACCCATGTAGTCTTCGAATTCGTCTGTCTCGAAGAAAAAATCTAAAGTAGGACAAATAGAAGACGGTAAATTCATTAATTTAAGAGATGTAAACCATATTACACTTGAAATTCTCAATCTCTCAACATTGGGACATGAAATTTCAATGCTACCAAATTTTGTAGTCAACTGAATCCAAAATAAAGGTTTTCACACTTTTAGAGGCAATAACAATCCCTTGAAAGAAATCACAGGTGTGTAATTCCAAGTATTCAAGCATAGGAGTACCAGGTAAAACAATCTCAATCCCTCCATTTTCCACTGGACAACGATGTAAATGCAAACTCTTGATAGATCCCCAATTCACTTTCTCCATTGTGCAAAATAACAAATAGATAACTTCAATTTAACCAATGAAGAATTGTTGAAAAGAAATTCCGGCAAGAAGTAGTGGTCGTTGGGGTCATTCAAATTCATAATGAGCTCCTTCACATCTTTCGTCACAGCATAATAGATCCATAAATCCAAGTTAAGAGATTGGTCAACTGCAGGTAAACGTTTTAAATTGATGACGAACTTGTCGATATTGGAGCAATTGTGGAGAATTAGGGTTTTATCAATGAAATTGAAAAATTTATCGGGAGACATACCATCATTGGGAACGATTTTGAGAACAGGACATGAGTCCATTAATACTTCCACCACTTGGATAAAATCAAAGTCTTAACCAAATCGGTTCCTCGGAGGAATGAGAGGATGTGGTGAATCAAGAAATTTGGTAAGGCACTAATACGGTCTTCTTCCTCGCCAGATTTGAATCTGTTGTTTCTATTTTCTGATTCGCAGCTTCTGTCGCTTTCCCACCATGGAAGCTCCAACAGCTCCCGCCATAAACAAAACAGTGAAGAGCTGAGACTAGGGCAATCGTACCCAAACATTGAAATCGAAAATGTGTTTTTAAGCTTAATTGTGTACCTCAACTTGTACAAAAATATCAGTTGATCCCTGAATTTTAAAAATATTCTATTAACCCCTTCAACTGTTTTAAACTGTTCTATTAGCTTTCTAAACTGGTTTAAAATGTACACATTTCAACCTTTTCAAAATCTCTCCTTATTCCGTCACGTGAATTTTAGGAAGTTAACTATTTACTTTAAACAAATAGAAAGGGTCAATGAAATATTTCAAAGTTCAGATTTCGGTTGGTATTTTCAGACAAGTTCATAGAAGCATCAAGAAGGGAGCTTGGGGGCTTGAGCCTCTAGTGGTCTCGGGAAAATGCTAAAAGTTCTATGTAAAATGTGAATGAGACTTTAAATTTTAGGTCAAAACACTCAAATATATATATTAATTTAACATCATAAATTATGAGAGACCACTAAAAACATTCTATTAGTGAATTCTGGATCCGTCACTGGACAAGTCAAAAGACGCAGGATGTATTGAGTCTGTGAAAAAATAATGATACAAGGAATCAATTCCTTATTTATCATCTTCTTCTCTTCCCCATGAAAATGGGTTTGATTTTAGTAGTTTTAACTTGGAATTTAATGTTTATTGTCAATCAATTAATAACTTTTATCTGACGTTGTACAATTAAGACTTCTATACTTATGTAAAGTAGGATTAAATGTACGTATTTGTTATTTTATAAGAAAAGATCCACAAACTTTGTAAAAAATAGAGTTTTACATAGAACTTTTAAACTTTACGTAAGTCATAATTTACGTAAAGTTTAACTAAATTTACGTAAAGTTAGATTAAATTTATATATAGTTGTGGTTTTAGAATAAAAAAGCAATAACTTCACAAAAAAAAACATTTTTTATTTAAAAACTTTGGACTTTACGTAGATCTTTTATTTTTAGACATAATTTACGTAAAGTTGAACTCAATTTATGTAAACTTATTATTTTATAAGAAAAGTCGATAAATTTTTATGAAAAAAAGAGTTTTACGTAAAAACTTTGGACTTTACGTAAATCTTTTATTCTTTGACAGAATTTCCGTAAAATTTGACTAAATTTACGTAAAGTTGTATTTTTACAATAAAGAAATCAATAACGTTGCAAAAACGAGTTTTTATGAAAAACTTTTAAACTTCAGGTAAATTCTTTATTTTTAGAGATAATTTATGTAAAGTTTGACTAAATTTACGTAAACTTGTTATTTTATAAGAAAAAATCCACAAACTTTATGAAAAATGGAATTTTACGTAGAACTTTGAACTTTACGTAAATCTTTTATTTTTAAATATAATTTATGCAAAGTTTGATTAATTTCACGTAAAGTTTGACTAAATTTACGTAAACTTCTATTTTTACAATAAAGAAATCAATAACTTTGCAAACACAACGAGTTTTTAAGAAAAACTTTTAAACTTTACGTAAATCCTCTATTTATAGAGATATTTACGTAAAGTTGGACTAAAAATGTACGTAAAATTGTTACTTTATAAGGAAAAATCGAAAAACTTTGTGAAAAATAGAGCTTTTCGTAAAACATTTGAACTTTTTACGTAAATCTTTTATTTTTATACATAATTTACGTAAAGTTTGACTAAAATTAACTAAAGTTAGACTAAATTTACGTAAACTTCTATTTTTACAGTAAAAAATATAAAAAACTTTGTAAAAACAACGAGTTTTTACGTAAAAACTTTTAAACTTTACGTAAATCCTTTATTTTTAGAGATAATTTACGTAAATTTGGACTAAATATACGTAAACTTGTTATTTTATAAGGAAAAATCTACAAACTTTATGAAAATAGAGTTTTACGTAAAAATTTTGAACTTTTCGTAAATTTTTTATTTTTAGATATAATTTACGTAAAGTTTGACTAAATTTAGGTAAAGTTTAACTAAATTTACGTAAACTTCTATTTTTACAATAAAGAAACCAATAACTTTGCAAAAACAACAAGTTTTTATGAAAAACTTTTAAACTTTACGTAATCCTTTATGTTTAGAGATAATTTACGTAAAGTTAGACTCAATTTACGTAAACTTGTTATTTTATAAGAAAAAATCTATAAATTTTTCTAAAAAATGGAGTTTTAAATAAAATCTTTGAACTTTTTGTAAATAATTTAATGTTATTATAAATAATTTACGTAAAGTTTGACTAAATTTACGTAAAGTTCTATTTTTACAATAAAGAAATAAAAAACTTTGTAAAACCAACGAGTTTTTACGGAAAAACATATAAACTTCACAAAAATCCTTTAATTTTAGAGATAATTTACATAAAGTTGGATTAAATGTACGTAAACTTGTTATTTTATAAGAAAAAATTCACAAACTTTGTGAAAAATAGAGTTTTACGTTAAAAATTTGAACTTTACGTAAATATTTTATTCTTAGATATAATTTACGTAAAGTTTGACTAAATTTACGTAAAGTTTAATTAAATTTACATAAACTTCTATTTTTACAATAAAGATAACTTTGCAAAAACAACGAGTTTTTAAGAAAAACTTTTAAAGTTTACATAAATCCTTTATTTTTAGAGATAATTTACGTAAACTTGTTATTTTATAAGAAAAAATCCATAAATTTTTCTAAAAAAATAGAGTTTTACATAAAAATTTTGAAATTTTTGTGAATCAAATGTTATACATAATTTACATAAAGTTAGACTAAATTTACGTAGAATTATATTCTTACAATAAAATAAATAACTTTACAAAAAAATGAGTTTTATGTAAAACTTTTGAACCTTATGGAAACCCTTTATTTTTAGACATAATTTATGTAAAGTTAAACTAAATTTACGTAAAGTTGTATTTTTAGAATAAAAATATCAATAACTTTACAAATAAAATGAGTTTTACGAAAAAAAATTTGAACTTTACGTAAATCCTTTCTTTTTATACAAAATTTACTTAAAGTTCAACTAAATTTACGTAAAGTTTGACTAAATTTACGTAAGCTTCTATTTTTACAATAAAGAAATCAATAAATTTGCAAAAACAATGACTTTTTAAGAAAAACTTCTAAACTTTACGTAAATCCTTTATTTCTAGAGATAATTTACGTAAAGTTGGACTAAATGTACGTAAACTTGTTATTTTATAAGGAAAAAACCAAAAACTTTATGAAAAATAGAGCTTTAAGTAAAACTTTTGAATTTTACGTAAATCTTGTATTTTTATACATAATTTATGTAAAGTTGGACAAAATTTACGTATAGTTTGACTAAATTTACGTAAAATTTGATTAAATTTACGTAAACTTCTATTTTTACAATAAAGAAATAAAAAACTTTATAAAAACAACGAGTTTTTATAAAAAAAAACTTTTAAACTTTACGCAATTCTTTATTTTTAGAGATAATTTACGTAAAGTAAGACTAAATGTACGTAAACTTGTTATTTTATAAGGAAAAATTTACAAACTTTTTGAAAAAATAGAGTTTTACGTAAAAATTTTGAATTTTACGTAAATATTTTATTTTTAGATATAATTTAAGTAAAGTTTGACTAAATTTACGTAAAGTTTAACTAAATTTATATAAACTTCTATTTTTACAATAAAGAAAGTGAGTTAATATATCAAGCCTCAAATTCCCATCTCTAGTCCCGTGAAATGACGAAAATACCCTTTTACCAAATTTGAAAAGTCTCAAATCCTCTAAACTCTCTTGGATCAAATCCGGACTAATTTATCAACGAAAACATGGATTGGAAGAGGGACGACAAAGGAAAAGGACTAACGTTACAAAATTCTGTTTGATTTTGCTGATTTTTGGACGTTCTGTTTATTCCAATTTGGATTTTTGAGGGATTTGGATTCGTGAGGTGGGGCGTGAGGCATACGCCGTACAATAGGTGGAGTCGTGACAGGAAACGACGTGATATTCATACGCCGTCTCCTGTGGTGGGGCGTGATAGCCTTACGCCCTCACCTATGTGAGGGCGTGATGGCCTCACGCCCGTGTGGGCAAAATTCAAATTTTTTTTAAAAAAATTAATTTAGTTTTTTTCCTTCCCGACACGCGGGCATGTGGCTATCACGCCCCACCGTGCGGTCAGACGTGTGGCTATCACGCCTCACCGTGTGATCGGACGTGTGGCTGTCACGTCCGATCACACGATGAGGCGTGTGGCTATCACGCCCGACCACATGGTGAGGCGTGATAGCCACACGCCCGTATGACGGAAAGGTAAAAAAAATAGCCTTTTTCCATCCAAAACCATGAAAGGGCATTTTCGTCATTTCACGGAGCTGGATGTGGGAATTTGGGACTGAATATAACAACACCCAGAACGTGAATCAATCAATTTGCAAAAAAAAAAACGAGTTTTTATGAAAAACTTTTAAACGAGTTTTTACTAGATTTTTTTTAACTCATAAAATATTTTATTAAAATTGAAAAACAATGAATCAGAAAAAGCACTCAGATGTGCATTATTATTTTTGTGGATTGCTAAATACCGTCTTTTTTACTAGTTACCGTCCCCATTTGGACTTTTTTGTCCTTCTCATAATTTTAATCAAAAATCGAAAATTCTCTTTCCAAAATCATAAATCCGAACAACAATAATTGAAATTATGAAAATAATTGATATGTGATAACCCGAAACTTAGAGATGGATGATTACGAGTCGAAAATGGATGATTCTTTTTTTTTTTTAATCAAAGAGCGTATGAAAATAATACATCTTTTTTATGACGATTTTATATTTTTCGTCACAAAAAAATTGGAGAATTTTGCATTTTTCATTACAAAAAATTGGATATTAGTATTTTTCGTCACTAAAAATTTTACATTTTGCACAGCCAAAATTTGGCCTGGGCGGATGCCGCATCCGCCTAGTCCAAATTTTGGCTGATTCTCTCAAAAACAAATTTCAGTTTTGAATTTTTTTTATGAAAATGGCACAATTTATCCAAATGAGGGCGGTGATAAATAATTTAGAGGCAGTAAATAACATTACATTTTTTTTAATGACAAGGTACCAAAATGACTTTAAAATTGTTGGGAAAAACGTATAAAATAATATTATTCCAACAGTCTCAATATTTGTGAAACGATACTTCAGTTTTGGATAACAGAGTTGACGTCTCAACATTTGCGAAATAGTATTAATTTAGCCCCAAATTTTGTTACATAGAGCCAAATTAATACTATTTCACAAACGTTGAATCTAAAAGGGAAAATTACACAGAAATTCATCTTTTAAAAACTATTTACAATTATGTCAAGTCATAATTTTATATTATGTCAAACTAGTAAAATAAATATTTTTAATATATTTTAAAGATTAGAATTTATAAATTAGAAGTGTAGAATATATTTTCTAAGGTTTATGATTTATGAATTGAAGTCTAGAATTTTTAAATAATAGTATAAAATCATAAAATATCGAAAATAATGACATATTAAAATTAAGTTTGATAATATGACTTAATTGTAAAGTACTTAATTATGATATTCATGTATTTGACCCAATCTAAAATGGTGTTATTTTGTATGTTAAATAAATTGACATTTTCCTACAAACTTTAAAACCTCTTTAGTCCCTTATCTCTTATTTTTGTGGATAAAAAATTTATTAGTTTTTATATTTTTTTTTTACTGATACACTGTTTAATCCTCTTATTTTAATATTATTCTATTTAATCATTAACTTCAACAATTTTACTATTTAAATATTTGAATTATTAAACAGTTTAACCTTATACAATATAACAATAGTTAAAGACTAAACAATATATATATTAAAATATGAGAACCAAACGACATGTTACATAATTAAATACGTAAGACTAGTAAATTATTTATATTATTTTTATAGAAGACGACCAATGTAAACAAAGAAAGAAGCAAAATGTACTATTTAAATGTGCATCAATTTAAACCGAACCAAATAGAACCAAAAAAGTCCGAATTTATCAAACAATCAACACCTACACCAAACTAAATAGTATGCAAAGCATAATTATAACTGGAAAAACCCGAATTTAGTTTTTTTTATCAAAACCAACCTAAATTTAGTTAAAAATAGAAACGATAAATAAAAATCATTATATTTCTTCAATTAATTTACTTCAACAAAAAAAAAAAAGCTTAAAGAACTTTCACAATATATCTATTTTGGATTATTATTTCAACAAACAGTAAACTTCCAAAATCAAATATGTAGCATACATATACCTATAATACCTATAAAGCTTCGGTACGGGTTTTTACATTTTTTTCTATACCAAACAGAAGTAAAAAAAAACACTTAAAATTATAACCAATTCAGAACCAAATTCTTAAAAAGCCTTGCTGAAAACCCGAATTGAATCCATTCAGTTCGTAGTTCGACTAAATGGTTAGCCAATTATGCAACGAACACAAACTCACAACCATCGAATAAAGAAGCTAGAGATTCACTATTAGAGTGTGTATCAGTTTAAAGCGAACCGAATCCAAACCAAAACATTTAAATATCAAATTTATCAAATAATTAACACCAACACCAAAACCAATAGCATATAAAACACAATTATAACTGAGAAAACCTGAATTTAGTTAAAAATAGAAGCAACAAATAAAAATCACTATATTTCCTCAATTAATTTGCCATAACAACAAATAAAACTTAAAATACTTTCAAAAAATACCTGTTTTAGATTATCATTTCAATGAAAAAAATAAACTTCTAAAATCAAACATATATATATGCATAATATATATTACAATTCGGTACAACTTTTTTACATTTTTTTCCCATACCAAAGAAGTACAAAAATAAACACTTCGGCAGTTCGGCTATTTAGCCGATTATGTAATGAACACAAGCTCGCAACTATGAAATAAAGAAGCTAGAGATTTACTATTAGAGTGTGATCAATTTAAACCGAACCGAATCTAATGTCAAATAATTAACAGCAACACCAAACTGAATAGCATATACAACACAATTATAACCGGAAAAACCCCAATTTAGTAAAAATAGAAACAACAAATAAAAATCATTATACTTCTGAATTAATTTACCTCAACAACAAAGAAAAACATAAAATACTTTTCACAATATACCTATTTCAGATTATTATTTCAGCAAAAAAAAAAAAAAAAACCCTTCTAAAATCAAATATGTAGGCATATACATATAAATGCATCATATATATATATATATATATATTATGGTTCGGTGCAGGTTTTTACATTCTCTTTTCCATACCAAAAAGACAAACAAAAAAGGCTTAAAATTATAACCAATTCAGAACCGAATTCTTAAAAAACCTTACTGAGAAAACCAAATTTAATCTATTCAGTTCGTTAATTCGGTTATAACCGAAGAAAACACACCCCTATTTACTATCTTCAGCATTGGAACCAAAATGAGAGCAAAGTGGGTAAGATTAAGTTTGGCAATTAATTCTTGCACCGAATTAGGCTTTAACTATCAGCTTAAACTTTTAGTTCAAATGGTTCAATAACACGCATAAATTAGTTCAAAATTATATCATTTGTCAATAAAGATTATCCACTAAACCGCTTAAGCTTCATTAAAACTTAAAAGAATCATAAAATTAGCAAAAAGCATGTCTACATTTTAACAATCTGGAGAAAATACCATTTCCTTAGGAACTTCAAGAACAAAATCCATCCGAACCAGCAGCCAGGAGCTTCAAGTATACCTTCCAACTCTGACATTTATCTGTCACAAGGAACTAAAACTTAACTTAATTGTAATGAAATTGAATTCTAATATTGAGCTGTAAAATATTAGCACATTGTTAAAACAGATCTTCAGGAATGCAAAGAAAGATGTAATAAAAATTTCTCAAGCAGTTACCGGATTCCAAGCTACTGAACCTGCTCAACTCGAATTCTAGCTCCTCAACATGCATAATCTGCTTCATGGTCTCCTCAACCAAATTCATGCAATCATCAGGAGTGATTTCATCTGATTCTGCAACTTACAAATCCAAAGAAGCATGAAGTGAAGAAGGCAAGTTCATCAATTTAAGACGTGTAGAACCCACGTGTCCCCGCATTATCAAGCTCTAAAGATTAGGACATGAAATTTCTAGGAGATGACAATTCTTGCCAAAATCGTGAAAAAAATTTCGTTACTAATAATTGAATCGCATACAATTATCTATGCATGATCTTCAAAATTCATAGAAAACACGAAATTTTTCCATTAATAATATTAAACCTGATTCTTACAATCAAAATAAAGTCTTTAAATAGGCAAAATCCTAAAGCATAATCCTGAAACAAAAAATGAAAACCGAATCCTAAATGGAAAAGGAAAGACAAAAAGAAAAATATGAAAAATAACGCCAAAATAGTTGATGGAGAGATTCCAATTGGCTGTTAAATGAGAATTGGCTGTTAAACAGCTACTGTATTGATTAAAAAAGTAGGTTTATAAAACTCTGGTCGTTCTACATAAAAATGATAATGCAACAGTATAATTACAGTAACCAATGATGAACAAACCAGAAAAAAGATTAGGCAGAAGCAGCATGGTGCTAGGTAGATGTGAAAATTGAAGTTCCATGGTGGACGAGCATCTATTTATATAATAATACATATGTAGTCGAGAATTATTATTCAATGTTTGGTATGCGTGATAGAGAATAAGGGTAGTCGAGAATTATTATTCAGTATGCGGGATAAGGATAAAGATAAAATAATATATTTTACTATTTTAACCTTATTTAAACTACGTAACATTAATTTGAGAGATAAAATAGACTTTTCTATCCTATTAAAATATCCTATTAAAATAGCAGGAGCTTATACCACCTCCTTGTACCACCCCGATTTGAGGGATAAAACTCATATCCTCTCTGGTATCCGTCACCTATCTCTAAAACAAACATGAGATAACTCACCTTATCCCTATCCCCCCTATCCCCCGTGTCTTTATCCCCTATCCTCATGTCTATATCCCCTCTAACAAACACCCATGAATCAATTTCAACAACTCAAAAATTAGGGTTTCTAGTAAACTAAATCTGTGGCTTTATCACAAACCGGCCTAAGTCATGTCTCTGAATTGAATTTTATTCAGATGAATCAAATCATTCAATTGGAAACAGATAGACTAAAATTGAATAATGAATACTCCTGAATTTAAACAAGCTTGATAAGAGAGAGAGTAACAGACCTATTTAATGGTGATGAGACGAACATTGTTGTTGCAGACGAATGGTCCTCCGACGGAAACAGCAGCTCCCGAATTCTCAATGAAAACAAGTTTAAAATCATCGCATAACACAACAACATCTCGCACCTTCTCCGATTCCTTCATAAACAATAAACCAACATCGTTCATCGTTCCTAAAAAACTCAATTTCAACGACAAAGTAAGAGTTCCGTCCCTAATTCTCTCCGCTTCCACTACACTCTCATTAATAGAGACACCAGACGAAACCAGATTCGCTTGAAACTTCTTCTGATAAGGCTCATTCCGATAGTATTCCATTTCAATAGATGAATTTCCGACCGCCGCAGAAGCAACGATTACCTTATTCCGCAAAACAGAAGCTCTCGTATCTTGACACATCAATGACTTTCGAGCTTTGAGTGTGATTGAGAAGTTCCAGTGGGTTTTTAATTGAGAATTGTAGACGACGGCGGAATTAATTTGGAGCTCCGGGTTGGGGAAGCTGGGTCGAGCTATGTAGAGCATCAACGGCGTCATTAGAAGAAAAGAGAAGATTAATGCGTAAAATAGAGGGAGATCCGAAACCGGAGATGAAACTGGGGCCGGAGTCGGAGCCGGAGATGGAGGAGATGGAACTGGGGCCGGAGTCGGAGATGGAATGTGAAGTGGAACTCCGATTACGTGTGTATGATTATGTGCCATTGCGTTGAGATCCGATGAAATGGAAAGGATTAATTAGTATTTATTTAGATTTAAAGTATTATTTGGCCTCTAATCTATTCAAAATTTTCTTATTTGACCTCTAATCTATTATTTTATCACATTTGGCTCCTAATCTGTTCTAATTGGTAGTAAAATTTTATCCAATTTATATGAATACTTAACAGAATCGTTATCTCATAAACAAGTAACGATATTTTGACACTTAAACTTAACAAGTGATCTTTTTTAAAGTTTTTTTTGCCACATTATGTGGAAATAATTAATTAGATTAAAAAATAATAAAAAAAAAACAAATCTTAAACTAAAATCCATTAAGTTCAAGTGTCAAAATATCGTTATTTATAAATAAGATAATAATTCCGTTAAGTTTTAATACAAATTTAATTGGTTGAAATTTTACCAATTAGAGATAATCTGGGAGTCAAATATGACCAAATAATAAATTAAAGACTAATTGATAAAATTTTGGATAGATTAGGGGTCAAATAGAGTTTTAATTTATATACTAGTAATGGGGTAAATTATACTATGGCTACTGAACTTTAACCATTTTAACATTATGACAATTGAATTTCAATGGATATTTTACACCCATGGTCACTGAATTTTACTCATTTGAACATTGTGATCATTGAACTTCAAATTTTAACGATATGGTTACTAAACTTTATACTTTTTAACAATGGTGGCTACTCAACTTTAACTAACTCATCAAAATTACCTTTAACGACATTTACCATGAAAATACTCAACTTTTGATATTTTATTTACTCCTAACATTTATACAGAAGAGCAATTTTACCCATGACGTTTAAAATGGTGCAATTTTACCCCCTAACATTGGTAGCGAAAAGCAATTTTGCCCCTAATGTTCGCAAGTTGGATCAAATTCATATATTTTGTTTCTTATTCAGCACCAATTGTATAGCGGTTGGTTCTAAAAAAATATTTCATACTCAGTAATTTAATAATCTAATTGCCAAACAGAGCTATGTATTTTTATATTTCTCCAACTCAGTAATGTGTTCATGAACATTATAATTGAGCTTTTTAATAGAGTCTGCTCGCCAACTTTCGAACCGAGATTCTCCGTGCTCAAGTTCGTCTCGTTTATAATAGCGAGCTGAACACAGTCGAACTTTTATCAAGCCGAAGAGCCGTTCATGAGCGGCTCGGTTCATTTAGAGTCCTACTAAGAATAAACAGTAAGTTTCCGTTTGTTTTCAATCTATAGAAAAATCAATCAACTAATATCTGCTCCAACTATAGCTAACAATAAGAGTAAGAGGAAACAGCAACAGTAACAGGCGAAAACAAACATCTTTGAATTGAATTTTATTCGGATGAAAGAAACAGAAAATGAGCCTAAATCATGTCTTTGAATTGAATTTTATTCGGATGAAAGAAACAAGAGAAAATGCTCAATCAAATCATTCAATTGGAAACAGATGGACTAAAATTGAATAATGAATACTCCTGAATCTAAACAAGCTTGATAAGAGAGAGAGAGAGAGAGAGTAACAGACCTATTTAATGGTGATGATGAACATTGTTGCAGACGAATGGTCCTCCCATGGAAACAACAGCTCCCATATTCTCAAAGAAAACAAGTTTCAAATCATCACATAACACAACCACATGTTGAACCATCTCCGATTGTTTCACAAACCATAAACCGAAATCGTTCATGGTTCCTAGATAACTCAATTTGATCGAGAAAGTAAGAAATCCGTCACTGATTCTCTCGGCTTCCACTAAACCCTCATTAATAGCCACACTAGATGAAGCCAGATTCACTTGAAACTTCTTCTGATGATCCTCCTCCGGATCTGGAGAGTATTTCATTTCAAAAGATGAATTTCCGACCGCCGCAGAAGCAACGATTACATTATTCAGCAAAACAGAAGCTCTCATATCTTGACAGATGAATGGCCTTATAGTATTGAGTGTGATTGAGAAGTTCCAGTGGGTTGTTAATTGAGAATTGTAGACGACGGCTGAATTAATTTGGAGTTCCGGGTTGAGGAACGTTGATCGACCTAAGTAGAAGAGCTGAAACGGAGGTATCAGAATAGTATAGGCGAGTATAATGTAAAATATATAGATATTCGGATACCGAGTCGGAGTCGGAGTCGGATCTGGAACTGAGGCCGGAGTCGGAGTCGGAGTCGGAGATTTAATGTAAACTGGAACTCCGATTACGTATGTATCATTATCTGACATTGCTTTGCGATCTGATGAATTTGAAAGGATTAATTAGTATTTATTTATATAGGAAAACCTAAGTTAAAGAGGGTAAATTACACCTATGGCCACTGAACTTTACTTGTTTTAATATTATAGTCGTACGGGATTCAACTGGTTTCGTCGCATTATCTGGAGGGAGACCGATTGGTAAAGTACTATCTGCTTTACATGCGGAATTAATGGCTATCCTTTCTTCGGTCAGAATTGTGAAGATGTTGGTTTCCATTCTGTCTTAATTGCTTCAGATTCATTACCTGCAATTCGTCTCCTACGTGGAGATGGAATTATTTCTAATTGGATTGGAGTGATTGTTAGTGATATTTTGGAGGAAGCACAAGCTTTTGTACAGATAGAATTTATTCATGAGAAGCGTCAAGCCAATACGGTTGCACACTCTCTCGCTGCCTGGGCTTTTACTCTATCACATGAGGAAATTTTGATTAAAGATTTTCCATTGTTTGTTTCAACTTGTATTCAAACTGATACTGTTTATTCTTTTTAATACAAGTGTATCTTTTTATAAAAAAAAAACAATATGATCACTGAACTTTACATTTTTTTAATACCAGTAGCCACTCAACGCCTCAAAACGACCGTTGACGGTCTCAAAATAAAAATTTCAAAAAGTTAATGATATTCTAAGTAACTTTAATTCTTTAAAATTTTCGTTTTGAGGTCATTTAGGTGTTGTTTGGTTAGGAGAGAGAGTGAACTTTTAGAGAGAGAAAGCTTAAAAAAATATAGCTTTGGAAAATAACAAATGTGATTTTATGGTAAATGTCATTCTGAACAACTTTA
Source organism: Euphorbia lathyris (assembly GCF_963576675.1). Lineage (NCBI taxonomy): Eukaryota > Viridiplantae > Streptophyta > Magnoliopsida > Malpighiales > Euphorbiaceae > Euphorbia > Euphorbia lathyris. The sequence continues at coordinate 138,566,562 of NC_088910.1, read as the reverse complement.
ATTCTTGAATATTTTTATTTTGAGGTCGTTAACGGTCATTTTGAGGAATTAGTTAAACTTGTGTGACCACCAGTATTAAAAATGATAAACTTCAATAGTAATATCATTAAGAATTGAAGTTCTGTTGCTATGATGTTAAAATAGGTAAAGTTTAGTAGCCGTGGATGTAATTTACCCTGAGTTAATATAAGGCAAAAAGAATATTAGCCCTCATTTGGTTTATTAAGCTTTTGATGTAGGAGCAATTTTACCCTCTAATGTTTAAAATTGTGCAATTTTATCTCTAATTTCGGTAGCAAAATCAATTTTACTCATAATATTCATAAGTTGGGTCAATTGAGTTTATATTTTTTAATTTTAAATTAAAAAAAAATTAACATTTAATCATATGTTTATGATCTGTTATTAATGAGTAAAATGATGCATAGATATAAAGCGTAGATGACACGATTCATAACCAAGAAGATATTTTGATGAATAATTTCTCAAATTGATCTAATTTGTCAATATTAGAGGTAAAATTGCTCTTAACTGCCAACGTTAAACGTAAAATTGTATCATTTTAGACGTTAGGGATATAATTACTCCTGAGTGTAAACGTTATGGGTATTTTTGTACTTTATCCCTTTATTTTTGATCTTATTAAGGCGACAATCAAGTTTGTAGGATAAGTTCAAGGAGCGTTTAGTGTATTAAACCATTGTATGATTTTGAGTTTTGTGCTTAATAACAATGAATGAGCACTATTTCAGTTCGGTTACTAATCGAACGAAAATCCATTTCAAATTAAAACGAAAGTAATTTTAACGACGGTTTGATTCGCTTACCATTAATGACTGAACAAAATTCATTACAATAAGTTAAAATTTAAAAAAATTAAAAAAATCTATAACAAATATAAAAATATATATTAATATAAAAATGTATTATAAATATATTATAAATGATTATGTAAGATCATAAAAATGTAAAATAAATATTTCATATATACATATAAACAAATATTTTTATAATATATATTCGATTAGGTTACACTGATTTTTTTTAGCATAATCGAACTAATAATCGGTTGTCAAAATAAAATACCTTGTTTTTAAACCGAACCGAATCAATTTACATTTTCGATTCGGTTATCAGTTATTGGTTAATTTTATTCACTCCTACTAATAAGATGTGATATCCTTCTACAAATTCTGTTCGAGACCGTTAAGATCATGACACCTGATGACTATGGTTGTTTTGATACAATTTAAGACCATAAACTTGTTATGAAATGTAGGCATTTTATATGTTCTTTCGACGGAAATATAACTTTTATAAATACGTATAATTAAAAACATATTATTTTGGGTTAAATTTACAATTTTTAAATTTTTTATGAGGCTATTTCCATAGCTTATTATTATAATTAAATCTCTTCATTCTTAAAATTTTAAAAATTAAATCATTTTTTAATTTTTACATATATTAAGCCGTTCATTAATAGCTTAGCTAATAGAACCATTAGTTATAAAATTAGGACTCGTTTGGTATACCTACAGTTTACTGTTGCTGTTTATTATTTGATGTTACGGTTTGTTGTTGAAAAAAATTGCTTTCAGAAAGTAAAGATTCCATAAATTTATAAAAAAAAACTACTTTTCAGCTATGAAAGACAAACGATAGGAGTTTAATCAAACAATTAAAGTCTCCCTTTTGGAGTGAAAATGTAAAAATGAAAAAAAAAATAGAATAATCAAACACCCCTTTAATACAAGATCGATTAAGTTTAGAATTTTCACCCTTGAAAATTGGGCAGAATGCTCGAACTGACCAAATTAACCGTAAACCTTTAGAATTCAAACATACATTTTTTTTTTGGTAAGAAGAATTCAAACATACATAACTTATTTATTTATTTATTTCAATAAATATTATAAGAAATATTTCTTATTTTTTCTTTTTGGATATTAATAAAATTTAATTAATTTTTAAACATATACAAAATAAATCTTAAAAATTTAATGAATTGTATAATTTAAATTTAATTATAAAATATATAACCTATTATTTATTTATATATTTAATAATAAATAATTTAATTAAAATGTGTATTTTTAATTTATATTAAATTTTATTACATTTTTAAGTTTTAATTTATTAGATTGAATTCCCAATCCCTAAAACCTCTCTTCAACCCCTTCATTCCCATCCTTTTTCCGTCTCCCACTATGAGTAGATTCCGGCGGCTTATTCCGACCAATACCTTCCGCCACCGCCTCCTCTATAAGTACTCCACCGCTGCTCTCATGGAAGAACCAGCAATCGAGGTCGCCGCCGCCGCCCCTTTTACATACATCGAAGGATTTCCGAAGCCTGGCCCGCTAGAAACCATCATCGGTATTCCTAGGGCAAGCTCCGGCAAGGGTATAGCCGCTAAAGAGAGAAAAGCTGGTAGAGTTCCTAGCATTGTGTTCGAGCAGGAAGATGGGCAGCATGGTGGTAATAAAAGGCTGATTTCAGTGCAATCTAATCACATTAGAAATCTGGTTAACAAGCTTGGTAGATCATTCTTTTTGTCCAGACTTTATAATCTTGAGGTCAGACCGGAGTTGAAGTCCGATGAGATCATTGAGGAAGTTCGCATCTTGCCGAGATTGGTAATTTTTTTTGTTTCTCATTCAATATCAATTTGGGGATTTGTAGCTGGTTGTGTTTGGTTTCTGAGAAATTTCCTGAATACTTCACTTAATTGAGCTAATGAAATTTATCAGAAAATGCTGAAATCAAAGCTTGTAAGAATTGGCTTATAACTTTAGCTTTGTCTTTGAAACTAGTTTGGTTGAATTGTCTCAGATTCATTTGCACGCTATCTCCGATGTGCCAATTAATGTGACCTTCTGATGCGTTGTTGAAGGTTGATATTCCTCTTCTCTACAGAGGGGAAGATGTTTCTCCTGGACTTAGGAAAGGTTAGTCATTCCTTTTCAGCATTTTTTTTTTTTTTAAATTGGGTCTATATTTTTGGTTAGATGGATTACTCTAAATGTAGAAATGTGTTTAATCTGATAAAATGTAAGGATAACTCTGATTATAGAAATGTGCTTAATCTGATGAAATGTGGTTTATTTGGGTATATGTAAAGGATTCAATGAATGTAAATTTAAACCATCTTCCATACACCAGGAAAATAAAAGAAGTAGAAATATGTAGTTGATGTCAATAGAAGGGGGTACTTTTGAGGTTTTTAGCCAATGTGAGGATCTGACCCTTTCTTCCTAAACTGCAACACAATAGAGTTAGAACAGGGTCATCGACCAGCACCTGCACTTTGATGATTAAGTTATTCATGTTTAAGAAGAAGAAGATTAAGGATACGAGTCATAAGCTATGGGATCAGACATAGTGCCTCATGTCGAGTGGCCTGTGATTTTATCTTGGGGAGTCATGTGACTTGAGACTTGTGAAGTTGTGCCATCAGTAACAGCTTCTTCCTTACCTCCATCGAGCCCTTACTTTGCTTCCCTTTCCCGTAAGACTAGACTTCCCTTACCTCCATTGGAGCTCTTACCTTCTTGCTTTCCTGGCCTCGGCTCATTCCCTTCCCTTCCTTGTTGAATGTAAGGACTTTCTATTCTACTCTGTGCAGTGCAGGCGAATCTCTGCACTTCTGTAACAGAAAGGTCTCAGTGCTAGCTGGGACAACATTTCTAGCTTCTTTCCCTTCTTTCTGCTGATGGTAAAATGAACTACTTTGCTTATCACAGTTAGTTTGATTTTCTTTGATCCTCATCCTCATCTGGTTCGGCAGCTAGTTCCTTTATTACGTCATTTCGTTCAAAGAGTCATTCTGCTATCTTCTGGTGCCATTGGAAGTCCACATTTACTACTGTTGAGTGTCAACCGGACTACAACCAAGCTAGCGCGCAAAGATGAAAAGAGAGAATGTTTACGCTACACTTCTTACCCATCTTCTTCTTGCTTAGATCTTGTCGACCGAGGGTCACGTAATATCGATTGTAAGAGAAGAGAAAGCTTGATAGCTGAGAGAAGATAAAGCTTGATAGCTGGTCGGAACGAAGTAACGAATTTAAGTAAGCAAGTCAACAGTTACGAAGTAACGAATTTAAGTAAGCAAGTAAATCCACAGTTACGAAATAACGAATTAAAACGAGTAAGTAAGGTTACTGTTCAGTAAGCTTGATTGAATCATATACCATATTTTCTTCTTTACGGATCACACTTCTTAGACTTGGTCAAGCGTCTGGTGTGAGGGGTGGGGCGTAGCTCTGTCCATTGGTCCACATGGCAATAGATTATTAGCAGCTGTCATCAGTAGTCTATGTACTTTCTATTGTATATTCATTAAGTTTGCGTGCTATACTTTCACTTCCAATGAAACTTCTAACAGTTCTAAGTGCATCATAACTATCCGCCCAATCATGTTTCTTTCTGGTGATATATTGCTGAATTTTTTTGCTGATATTCTTTAATTACCAGAGAGTATGGTTAATTGAGTTATTGGGGAATCTGGACTGCCATGTTGTCCTCTAGCTAAAGTAGTAGATACGAAGATGGAAGTGCAGGCTTGTTTGTAGAAATACGTCCCTATCATATTCCACATGTGTTGTTGAATTTTGTGGTATAGTATCAGTGCTATCACAGTAAAATCAATGCTACCTATTTTGTGAAAGTAACTAATAGTGTCAAGTTACTCTTTAGTCTTTAGAGCTGTTTTTTTAATGGAAATAAGACTAGATACGTCTCTCATTTGTCATTCTGAGAGGAGGGTGGCTTCCAATTCTCCCTAAAGTTCGCACTTGTAGCATCTCTCGCTTACTCAATGACAAGTTTTGATATGTGATGCGTCAAGAAGCATATATTTCTTCGATTTTCATTCTCTTGCTCTTCCAACAACTTTCTCATTTTCTAGCAAAAGCTTACTGAAATCCTCTGCTGATTAATGTTACCAATGTCTTTTTCGAGGTATTACTTTTATAGATTAACATTACAAGCCTCTTATGTGACTTTCAAGAACACTTGTCCTTGTCAAGGTTCAGAGCTCCAAATTACATCACAAAGAAATAATAACGAACTGTATTTTTTGTTGACTACACCCTAGTGTTTCAACTTCTATTTGTTATCTACTGCTTAAGCATTAGATTATGTGGCTAGAAGCACTGATGACAGATCATTTCACCTATGAGCCCAACCATTATAAGTTTAACAAATAAGATCTCCAATTTTGAATTGTAAAATCTGACTATTGGATCGGCCATTTGGGATAAATTTGAGTTCCATAAGGTAAAGGATCAAGGAAAAACATCAGCTAGTTTGATGCATATGATCAACCAGGATGTTCTATGTTATTTATTGCATTTCAAGGTTACAAACACAGATGCATTATGTTCATTCTTTTCTGGAGCACTGATATATTTATCTATCAACCTCTTCACTGAACTAAACTAACTGGTGTTTTATAATAATCATTTGTTTGCTTCTCACTTGAACATTTCTTCAGAGGCGAATAACAGTCACCTCTTTGATATAGATTGTTCTTATTAGCATAGTTGTTAAAGACGCGCATAAGGCATTTGGCCGAGTGCCTTAGCACCCCAAAGTTGGGTGCCGTAACTTAGGTGACTGCCAAGGTGTGCGCCTAGCCGTGGTTATAATATGCACGCTTATTTGTCACATGGGTTCTCTTTTAGGGTTTTAAAAAAATTAGATACATGTTTAATATCCACGGTTGGATTAGACACATCTAGTGTCCAAAATAAACAACAAAAATATAAAGAAGACAGATTTGAGGAAATGCAGACACCACAACAAGAAAAAAAGAAGAGAGAGAGAGAGAGTGAAAGAAACAGACAAAAGAGTGAAAGAAATGCAGACAATGGAAGAAGAACTTTGTAGATGAGTTTGATGAGGATGAAGAGGATCATATCCTTGAAGAAGAATTTGATAATGTTGGTGATGAGTGATGAATTTGATTAGAAGTAGCCATAGTTGTTATAGGCGCCCCCCTCAGGGGACTGAGCCTTAAATCCCCTAGGCGAGGCTCAGTTTAACTGGCGCACATGATTCTTGTGTGTTACTTTTCGGAGGCTTTTGATTAGGTTTTTTTTACTATTTTCTTTAAATAAACTGTTGATTAATCTCAACCACTAATTTAGTAAACTATAATTTAACGGTTGATATAATCTAGATAAAAGTGTAAAAAAAACTAAACAAGAATATGAAGAAACGTAAAGTCAAAAGAACCCATTCATTCTTCACTGGACCACTGTGACACAAGAAACACAACTAGCAAAGAGCTAGAGACATTGCTATGAATGTTCAATAGTTTACTAGGATCAGTTAGGTTAAGGATATGTCTCTATTGAACTTAACTTGGTGTTTTTGACATTTAATATTATGTTTTTATGTGGTTTTGTCTTGTTTGTGTGGTTATAAGTGTGTTTTTTGGCTGAGCATGGTCTATGCTTTAAACTAGTAATAGAGTACATTAGTATCAAAAATTGATATTTAGGTTTTGTATAGATTTTTTCTTTTTTTTCTGCGCCTCCTGTTCATCAGGCACCCACCTTGCATCTAGGCTCCAGGACCCCTTAGCGCCTTGCGCCTTTAATAGCTATGAAAGTAGCCATTAGTCAATTTATGATTTACTGTTTGGTTGAACACTTTAACTTAGAATATGAAGCTTATTGCACGTTAGAATTTATGATTAAAAATATTATCATGATTTAGTGTACGTTGCATTTTGATGTTAGAATTTATCATTTCTTTATTCTTTTTAAACATTATCATTTATAGTTTTATATATTTTCATTCTTTTAGTGCGTCTTGTGTCGCTCAGGCAAGCACCTACCCCTTGCGCCCTATTCAGTGAAAGTATACTTACTCTGTACTCACTTTGCAGGTTCTTATTTGAATATTATTAAGAGAACGGTAAAATTCCTTTGCCCCGCGGGTATCATCCCTCCATATATCGATGTCGATCTAAGCGAACTCGATGTCGGCCACAAACTCGTAATGGGAGACCTCAATGTTCATCCAGCTCTAAAGCTCATTCAACCAAAGGAGCAGCCTGTTGTTAAGATCATGGGAGCTAGAGTATCTGATCAAAAGAAAGCTAAATAACCAAACACTTCTCCTTCTTCTTCTGCAGTCTTCACAAGCCAAATTTGAGGTAATTTACATTCATAGCCCCTAAACTATAGCGGTATTACCATTATAACTCCTAAACTTTATTTCTTCACATAAAAACCCTTGAACTTTACATAGTCTAAATCAATTGAAACCCGTAAAAAATGAGTACTTGACTATACTTTTTGGTGACATGGATTAAAAATAGACAGTTAATGATGTAGTCAAGGGCTTTAATTTTGTTGAGAAATGAAGTTTAGGAGTCATAATGTTAGTAGCGCTATAGTTTAGCGGCTACCTATGTTGTACGGAAACTGAAACGGAAACGGAAACGGATACTGGGAAACGTAATTTCTGAAAAACATAGGAAGCGGAAACGTGGGGGAAACGTGTAAATATTAAAAATATAAGGGCATATTTATAAATACTAAAAATATAATAATATATTAAAAAAACCAAGATTGAAGAATAAAAGGAAGAAAGTCCAAGCTCAATCGAGATTCAAGCGACAAAGATTATAGGAGAAAGAAATATAGGAATTATCTCTCAAATAGGAAGTTTCAATTTTCCTAATCTTAGATTGAATAGGAATTGCAAAATAGAAAGTTTGAATTTCCAGAATTTTAATCGAATAGGTAGGGAAAACCGTTTAAAAATTGAGAGACGCGTGTCATATTTTGGGTAATTACGGAAACGTTTCCTATCAGTTTCCGAGAGTTTCGGTTTCCCACATCTGCCAGAAATGAACGCATGTCATGAAGAGTTCCCTTGCTTCATAGGCGGCTACGAATGTTTCTTCCATGGCATTTTTTTTTTTTTTGTAATACTAGCAGAGGACCTGAGCAAACTTGGAGGAGGGTGATCGAGAGTGATATGAGTTTATTAGGGATTGAGGAAAATATGGTAGTGGATAGGACAGAGTGGAGGGAGAGAATTTGTGTCGCTGACACGACTTGATTTCACGGTTTTATATGATGGTTCATGTTAGCCGACCCTGAATCATTTCGGGACTAAGGCTTTGTTGTTGTTGTTTGTAGCAGAGGACCTGAATTATTCAACCATAGATAAGCAATTTGTTTCTATATTTGCTCATCTCATAGGATTCCTTTTTTTCACATTTTGGATTAGAAAATAGAGGAATGAGTGAATGCCATTTTTGGGGCTGTGAAAAATAATGATACAAGGAATCAATTCCTTATTTATCATCTTCTTCTTTTCCCCATGAAAATGGGGTTGTCTTGGATTTTAGTAGTTTTAACATGGAATTTAATGTTTATATTTATGTTTATGTCATTGTCAATGAATTAATAACTTTGATTGTACAATTAAACAGTGACCTTAGACTTTGGATTCAGACTTCTAATGTCTATGTCATATTTTAGATAAGGCCTAATACATCATTTGCCCCCTAAATTTGTCCAAAAAGTTTGATTAGCCTCTTGAACTTTCAAATTCTCTCGATAGCTCCCTCAACTTGCATAAAGTGTTCGGTTAACCCCCTGAACTTGCGTAAAATGTAATCAATTGATCACTTGGTTGCAAAAAAGTAAGTTAAATGCGGAAGATATATTGCACGCTTCTTAAAATGTTATTACATAATTCAAGAATAGATTAAAAATGAAGTTATTACTTGCTTAAATATAAAACTTGTTTTCTCTAATATTAGAACCGCATTATCCCGATCTTGGTCGTTTTAATTTTATTTAAGACGTATGCAATATATCTTCCTTATTTAACTTACTTTTTTTGTAGCCGAGTGATCAATTGTTTACATTTTACGCAAATTCGGGGGCTAACTGAATATTTTTATGCAAGTTGAGGGGGCTATCGGGACACTTTGAAAGTTCAGGGGACCAATCAAGCTTTTTGGACAAGTTCAGGAAGCAAATGATATATTAAGCCTTTAAGATAATTTAAAGGCAGACTTAATATATCCTCAGCCCCCTCGAGTTGTCCAAAAACAACAACTGACCCCTAAACTTAAAAACGTTACAACTAACTCTCTCACATTGCTTATTTGGAACAAATAACCTCTCAAATAGGTTAATATTTGAGGATTTTTTTTTTTGGCATTTTTGTTGATGTATCAACAGATTAGTTAGATGTAAATTAGCAACTTGAGGGGTTATTTGTTCCAAATAAGCAAGTTGAGGGGTTAGTTGTAAGGTTTTGAAGTTTAGGGGTCAGTTGCAGTTCTTTTGACAACTTGAGGGCATGTATTAGGCCTTTACAGGTGTAATACATCTCTAGTCCTCCCAAGTTATCCAAAAACTGCAATTGACTGAAAGCGTTACAACTAACCTACTCAACTTGCTTATTTGGAACAAATGGCACATCAAATGCCACATGGCAGCGCGTGATGGTAGGAGATTAGTTGTAACATTTTGAATTTTCAATCACGTGCTGCCATGTGGCGTTTGAAGGGTCATTTGTTCTAAATAAGCGAGTTGAGGGAGTTAGTTGTAACGTTTTGAAGTTCAGGGGTCTGTTGCAGTTTTTGGATAACTTGGGGGCTGTGAATGTATTATTGCCTAATTCAAATTTAAGGAATAAGGTACATGGATGGGGCATTATTGTCAGTGGTGAATACATTACTGCTATTTTGGAGGGCAAATTTTAACCTGCATATATATATATATATTTAAATTCACGCTATCTTGATATCACATCCTTGATCCCAATTTTCCGGAGATAGGGGCTGGTCCTAGTAGAGGGCGAGCGTTGGCGCAACGGTAAACGTTGTTGTCGTGTGACCAAGAGGTCACGAGTTCAAGTCTTAGGAGTGGCCTTTTGCCAAATAAATTGGCAGGGAAAGGCTTGTCCCGGACCCTCGCTCAGTGGGGACGCGTAGTGCACTGGACCGCCTTTTTTTTTTATAGGGGCTGGTCCTAGTAGGGGTGATTGTAGAGGTCGGGACCCAGGCCCTTCTATCTCCGCCCATGATTATTGTCCTGGGAGGCCCATGATTATTGTCCTGGGAGAATAGGGCATTTCTTTTGGCTATTTTTTCCCCATTGGGAAGAATTCCTATTTACATGGGAAAAACACCTTAAAACGAATGAGTTTGTTTGGTTCTATTGTTATTGTTTATGGTTTCTTGTTAGTAGTTTATTATTGCTGGTTGTTAGTAGTTTACTATTGCCAATAGATGTTATCTTATAAAATAAGTATAAGTAAATGTTTTATTGGTTTGTAATTAGAGAAATGCAATATATTTTTCTCGCAAAAAATGGCATTGTGCTTTACAAAGTTCGCAAAAAAAAAAAAATGACGGCGTGACATGTTAGACTTTGATGATTTTGGTTCAATGATGTGACATATTAACTTGTGAAATAACAAATAGTGTTAAGTTAAATTTTTTTATTTGCTATCTTTGTAAAGTACATATAACAACTCTATGCGTGAATCAATAAAACGATAAAAGCACATGTGGTTTCAACTTTAACTTGAGAGAGAGGAATGACTTGTTTGTTTTGTTTGCTGTTTGTTGTTGTTGGTGTATAGTAGATGTTAGTTGATTTTTCTGATAAAAGCAGTTGTTTTGAAATTTTATCAACCACATTTTTATATCTTTTTTATAAAAAAAGATATAAAATACTCACAATGTGAAACCAATTGGTGAGATTTAATTTTTAAATTTTAAAAATCAATTATTTATTTATTAAATGGATAAGGTGTAAAAATACTCACAGTGTTTACAATCAGGAGCAATTTTACTCCTAATGTTGACAAGTTGTTTCAATTTTAGACATAATTATAAAATGCATATAACCAATTACATATCTGTTGGTTAAAAAAAAGATTTCATATTTTATTATCATTTAATAATAGAATTAGAGATTAATATTTATAATTATTTGAAATATATGAATTTTTTTTTGTCCAACTCGTATAAAAGATAATATATTTTTTTATTTAATTTTTTTTACGTCTAGTCATATGTTTGTTATCCGTTACTCATGAGTGATACACATGTGAAGTATTGATGATAAGGTTCATAACTGAAAATGCAGTTTGATGAATTATTTCTCAAATTGATTTAATTTATCAACGTTATGGGTAAAATTGCTCTTGGCTGTCAAAGTTAGAGGTAAAATTGCACCATTTTAGACGCACATTATTCCTTTATTAAATAATTAAATTTCAAACTGTCCATTTAATTTTGTAAGAAAAGAGATAATCAGAATTTCAAATTTTATCTTCTTGTTTTGTCTAATCAAATTTGATATGGAAGAAAAAGAACATAGTAAATCAATATTTGTAGATAATTATTAGGAAGTGATGTCTACAAAATTTATCCAATTATAATTTTTCTTTTCAACAAGCAGATGACATTTAATTAATCCTAATAAAAATGGTGGAAATAAAAGTGAAAGTTAATCCAATGATAACATACTGTTTAGTCCTCCTATTTTAAAAAATACATTATAAGGTCCTTGACTTTTGCCAATATTAACCTTTTGGTCATTTTATCTAGTTTTTTTAGACTTGTAACCGTTATATTTTAGCATAAATAGACATATATAAAATAACAGAGTAACATGGTCAACTTGAATTGTACTTTGGTTGTCCTAAAAGCTAAGATATGTTTGGTTAAAAATATATATATATAAAAAAAAAGATAAAAAGACCACATGGTTAATATTAGTAAAAGATAGAGATCTTAAAATGTGTTTTTTAAAATAAGGGGACGAAATAGTGTGTTAAGTAAAAATTAGAGGACTAATAAATTATTTACCCTAATTAAAATAATAAATAATAATAATAAAATGGAATTAAAGGCAACGTTTTAAGTGCTTGTAAATGATAAATTTTATAATATTGTCCATAATTAACCACTACTTTAACAATTCGGATATAGAATTATAGCACACATTTGGGATTACTCCAAAATTACGCCATAAAATCTACAATTATATGCTACTATTAATTAATTAGGGGTGAGTATGGATCGGTTCAATTAGAAAAAACAAAATTTAATAATGAAGAATTTTGATTCGGGGATCAATGATGTTTTCATCTCACACCAATACGAAAGCTTAACTTTGGCCGAGTATAAGCTAAAGTTTGGACTAGAAGATTCCTCCTTTGGTCATTCGTAACAACAAGTCCTAAATCACTTCGTTCCGGGAGCAGAGACAGAGGGGTCTGGAGGGGTTAGCCCTCCTGACCGCTGGAACCACCCTCTACTATATGTGGTTTTGGTTTTCTGTTTCCGATAAATTAAGGTTCAATGTAGTTAATTAACTCATTGAGTTTGTATTTAATTATAAAATTCAAATTGATTAATATATGATCGGTCATAAATGTCTCTAAGTTTGTTCAAGACGACTTAATCATACTTTTGTAATCGAAATCTAGTTTAATTTTGAAAAGTTTTACAGTGGTACGTACAAATTGGTTCTGGATAACATGTATATATACGGGAAAAAAAATTAAGCGAGTTCGATTTAGCAAAAATAATAATTTATGCACTCACGTGTAAAATTGACCCTCCTAACGGACCAATCTTGTATTTGTCACTGCTTCAGTTTATCGACTTTGCATGAAAGGGGGACATCTAGTATAATACATAATTATAGCATTACACGTGTACCTATTATAAGACAACCCCCAACCCCCCAAAATAGTAACCATCAACGTCATTTGGACAAGTCAAGGAAGACTTCAAGGTCACACACATTCAACCCTGGTTTTGCGCATTGATTTACAAAAAATAAAAAAAAAGGTTAGGGTTCGTGTAACTGTTTCAAGTTGTCAACAAATGTCCTCTATTAAGCAGTTGTCATGTGGACTCCAACTCATTTAAGGAGTAGAGTTCTATCCTCCTATAAATAAAAAGTACACAAGTACATTAAAAGATAACATTCTCGTGTATCACTCTCTTTTAGTTTTGCTGATTTAAATATCAGAGTGAGATTCTCGATCCCCGGCCATTCCTTAATATTTTTTCTGTCTTTGCTCAGGTATCGAAAGGACAAGAAAAAGTTCGCGTAAGAATATCAAACATCATATTTAGCTCATGTGGTATCCAAAATTTTGTCATTTGGCACATGTGGTATTATTTGCTATTTAACCAAATGACATTTAACCAATTTTGATTGGAAAACTAATCCATTTGTTATTTTTTTTTATCACATGACATAATTTTTTTATATGTAACACGTAAATATAGCAATTTTTACAAAAAAAAAAAAAATTTCTATATTTATCTACATATCAAATCTATATAGAAAAAAATTAAATCAATTGATATACCCCAGGTGTCAAAAATTATGTGTCACACCCGACCCTAGACGACCTCAATCGGCATCGGACGTGAAATAGAAAGATCATAATCAATACTTAGGAGTCTCCAATTTATCCCAATATATTAATATCATATTATATTACAATTGAAATACCAAAGTTCTAACCATTATTCTAACAATAAGCAGCCACTTCCAAACCTCGCCTAATCGGTCGTAACCTTCTCTATATCTTGTACTTTCTCACCTAAAAACATTAAAACATTTAAAAACGTGAGACATTCAATTAATTGTTTTGGAGGTTGATCATAAATTGGAGATTATGATATGAGTTTAACAAGTTATGGAATCTTAATTTGAATAATGATATCCGAATTCAAAGTGCAGATCTATTGTTGAACTTTATCAGGTTGAGGTTTAGAATTACTGAGAGTTATATAAATGATGTTTAGAGAGATACCGATGTTAGTGATCAATGAGAAATAAAGTAGGAGAATATATTAGAGTTCATGATTTGATGATTAAATTATGAAAATTTGGTAAACTTAAATAGTGTTTGAGGAAATAATTAAGATATGAATTTTCAGGATAAATTTTTCTGATCTTAAGCACAGTTCGAGGTAGGAAATTAAGAGATAAATATGATATAAGAGAAGTTTTTGAGTTTCGGCAGTGTTTGGAGGGAAATGTCTTTGACAGAGTTTAGAGGCGAATTGAACGGGTTTGTGGTCTTTAATTAGTAGCCAAGGTAAGTATCAAATTAACTTCATACACCCAATAATTATAATATATACTAATATCAAAATATAAATTTTAGAAATTATACACGGACGTGACATTATGTCATATAACCAAAATTAACAAATGAGTTAGTTTTTCATTTAAAATAGATTAAGGGGAAAGTAGGTAAAAAAATGTTCGTGGTTTGCTCAATTTACAAACAAATGCATGTGGTTTAAAGCTCTGTTACAAAACAAAGTATTATAAATTATATTGTTAAGTTCTGATTACAATTAATGATATTTTTATTTTAAAAAAATATATTAGTTTTTACACATCGATAAAACATAGTCCCTCCAAAAACACAAGTCCCTAAATTGAAACCATATAGGATGATGATTTTATGTTTTTTTTACCAATTTGGCAGTTTTATGAATTAAATTGACATTTAAGTTGATTTTACACCACTGTAATACAATTTTGGAATCTATAAATTAATTTTTAATTTAAAATAAAAATATATTTTTTTATTGGAAGGAGGCAAAAAGCCCTACAGCTGAACTCTAGTCATTTTTCACATTTTACCCTAGATGAAATATCACCTATTAAAATATTTTAAAGGACAATTGACAAAAATTTATAAAATTTTGAATATGACAAATGTCAAATAGATTTAATTCTTAAAAATTCTATTAAAAACAGTCAACTCAGTTCAATTCTGTTTTATTCGAATTAAAATCAAATAAAATCGAACCGAACCAAAAACCAATCTACATAAAAAAAATACAAACCAGACATAATCGAACTCTAAATCAAATCGGTTTGATGAATTTGGTATTTTGGTTTTTGGTTCAATTTAGATAACTCTTATTTTATTTTATTTTAAATGGATAAACTCTTATTATGATAACCTAACTAAGCTACCTTTTATAAATTTATTTATTATTATTATTATTATTATTATTATTATTATTATTATTATTATTATTATCCTTTTTAATCTATGGCAACATTAACTGCATGTCAAAAGTAATTATGATTGACAAGGAAATAAATAAGAGACAGATATATATGGAAAAACAGACAAAAATTCCAATTAATTACCACATTAAATAAATACTGAAAATTTCCATAAATAATCTCTCTACTGGCATACATAGGATTAATACATTACGAGTCCCTAAACTGTGTACAATAAAATTGATTGACCCCTAAACTTATAATGTGTCTAGTTAGACCCCTAAACTTGTTTAAAATGGTCCATTAGCTACTTTAATTTGTTTAAAATGACTTAGACTCTGTTTTTTTTACTGAAATTAAGTAAACTGAACTGAAAAAAATTCTACTGAAACTGAAATAATAATAATATAATCATTTAAAAATAGCAACAATTAAAATAATAGGTTTATAAAAATAATAATGGTTCTAATAATAATAATAAATAGTTATAATTATAATAAGTAATGATAAATTACTGAATTGAATGCTACTGAACTGAACTGAAATTACTGATGCTGAATTTAAGTGACAAAAAACAAGGTCTTATTAGCCTTTTGAACTTACTTACAGTGGTCTATTGTCCTCCTAAACATACTTAAATTAAGGAATAAGGTACCAAAATAGACTTATGATTTTTGAGAAAGTATCAATTTAGGCTCCACGTACAAAATAACACCAATATAGTAATGTTTTAAAAATGGTATCAATTTAAGCTTTGATACTGGATTGGACATGTCATTCCAATTACTCCATTAAGTTTTGATTTCTCATTCCACGTACAATTGACAGAACTTAACAGAGTAATATTAATGACGTGTCTCGTTTCGTTATCGGGGCCTAAATTGGTACCGTTTTTTAGACATTAAGCTTATATTGGTGTTATTATGTATGTGAAGCCTAAATTGATATTTTTCCAAAAATCATAGGCCTATTTTGGTACTTTATCTCTTAAATTAATTGGCTTATACATCTTTGGGTAAATAATTATAAGGTCCTTATGTTTTTACTTAGCACGCTAGTAAGTCCATCATATTATTATAAAGTCCTTAAGTTTTATCTTAATCAATTCTTTAGTCTTTCCATTTATTTTTATAAATGAAAATCCAAAATTACCCCTAGTTATATACATAAAAAAAATTATCTTTTAGTTTCAAATTTAATCTAATTAATTTTAATGAAGTTTTTGAACTACATATACACCGAAATTAATATACTTGAAAAATGTATTACTAATTTTCTTAAATTATAATTATTTTTTTCTTTATTTTTTAATATAATATTTTTAAACTAACATTAAATATTATTATAAATATATTTTTTAGATCTATCTTCTCTTTTTCAGATATGTCTTCTCTCTCTCAGATCTGTTGTCATGGTGAAATTTTTTTATGAAGATTGAGAGTTTTGAGATCTATCTCTTCTCTTTTAGATCTATCTCTCTCTTTTAGATCTATCTTCTCTTTTTCAGATCTGTCTTCTCTCTCTCAGATCTGTTGTCATGGTGAAGAATTTTTATGAAGATGGAGAATTTTGAGATCTATTTTCTCTCTCTCAGATCTATTTCTCTCTTTTAGATCTTTTTCTCTCTTTTAGATCTATCTCCTTTCTTTCAGATCTCTCTTCTCTCTCTAAAACACAGGATCAATTTTATAACTCAATTTTTTTTTCTCTCTCTCTCTCAATTAGTTATAACTAAATTAACTATAACTAGTAGTAGAATTTAAGACCTAAATCCTAAAAACAAACGGGCGATTCTTTTGGTGATTTTTCATGGCGAAGGAACGAGAGGCTAGGTCTAGGGTGACGATGGGAGGAGCGGGCGGCCGGGCTGCAAAGGATGCGGCGGCTCGTGTGGCGGCGAAGGGGCTGGGCATGGATCTAGATCCGGATGGAAGATTGGCGGAGCAGGCTAGGAGATCGGCGGATATTTCTCCGCGGGTTAGACGGTTTAGTACCGACCGTATCCGTGAAAGGTCGAGGGAACGGGTCTCTGTTCCGGAGGAAGGCGTTGCTGGGGCGGGGCTTGGTGGCTCGGAGTGTGGCCAGATTACGGCCGCGGCTTCGGGGGCGCTGGGACTGGTTGATGGTGTAGGCGGGAGCGCTGGCTCCGTTTCTCTGCCGGCTGCAGGAGAGGGAGAGCATGAGCGGGGGGCGGGATCCTTGGCCTGCGTTGCGGATTTTATCGCCCCAGCTGGGGAGGGCGGTAGGCCTTCGCCTGGCGCTCCTACGAGTGTAGGCAGCGACGCGGGGTTGCCGACACTAAAGGTGGATGCCCAAGGCGAGGCCCCGAAGGATGGCACAGAGTTTAGGGATGTTGGGGATTTTGTGGCTCCCCCGTTGAGCGGGGCTTTGGCCCAGGGGGCTGCTTGCCTAAAAATATCAGTTCCTAGGTCTAATCCCAGTATTCATGGTAACCCTGGATTAGGGCTGGGGAATTTATCCTGGAAAGACAAGGTAATGGGGGTTGTAGAGGAAGAACCCATGATTGAGGATGACATTATCGAGGAGGTTTCTGAGGGAGATGTTTCTGACTCAGATATTGAGGATGGTGAGAAAGAGGACCCTTTGTGTCCTGTTATCCGGCTTTCATCGGAAGACAAGCGGGTTCTTAGATCCAAATGGAAACTCTCCTTAATTGTCACTGTTCTTGGGAAAATGATAAGCTTCAATTACTTTGCCCAGAGGATCCAGGCCCAATGGGCAAAGAAAGGGAAGGTTACCATCACGGATCTGGAGAATGACTATTATGTCATAAAATTTACAAGGGCAGAAGATTACAATTCAGTGATTAATGGTGGACCTTATATCATATCCAATCATGTTTTAGCGCTGAGGCCTTGGGTACCAAATTTTAATCCGCATGATTGCTCTGTTAATAGGATCCTTACTTGGGTTAGATTCTCAGGTCTACCCATTGAATACTATAATGAAAGATTTCTGAATAAGATTGGTGGCCTGGTTGGGAAAGTTCACCACGTTGACAAGACTACCGTGGGGGCAGAAAGAGGCAAGTTTGCCAGGGTTTGTATTGACATTGATCTTGCTAAGCCTCTTCTGTCTAAATTCTCCGTTCAGAATAAGGTCTTTTATATTGAATACGAAGGTATTCACAATATCTGCTATGAATGCGGTATGTTTGGCCATACCTATGATGGCTGCCCCAGAAGAAGGAAAGTGGTCGAGGAGGTGGTGGTGCCTATTATAGGCAGAGATGAAGGTAGCAAAGGTGAGGAGAAGAATTTTGGGCCATGGATGTTGGCCAAAAGGTCAGCCCGAAGGAAGCCACGTGCTTATGCTTCTCGGAATCAAGTTCCAGACATCAGCAAGGAGATGACCTCTCTCCAAATTGCTCCTGAGATCAAGGCTAGGCCTCCTGATACTAAAAGTGGTGTTGGTAGGGACTCAGCTTCCGGTTCAGGACCTAGATTCGGAGCCCTGTCTATTGTGGATGGTCAGGATTCGGAGTTACCAGCTGAACACATGGAGTTAAGTATGCCAAGCCTGGAATCTGCTGAGCCAGCTACCATCCTTGTTGACTCTATTAATCCTCTCTTCGATCCCAAAGCTTATGCCAAGGGGAAATCCCAGATCACTGGCTCGACAGGGAAAGCAAAGCTTAATGAGGTTAATGTCCTGAATCCCCTTGTAGACCCCCTAATTGGGAAGTCTATAGGAGTTAATAAGTCTCTTTTGAAGAAACATAAGGCTAACCTTAAAAAGAACCTTGGTTCTTTGGATTCTTGGGATAAAAGAGGGCCGGCTGGCACCTCTTCTAGGCTCTCAGGAGCCCCGAATAAATACATGCTCTAGGGTGTGTGCCTGTGATCAGTTGTCTTCCTTCTGATGGACTTCTTTGTTTGGAATGTTAGAGGTGCGGCTAGCAAGGCAACCCGCATCCATGTTAATGATCTTATTAAGCATTTTAACCCTTCTTGTTTTGCTCTTCTTGAAACCAAGGTTAGTGGTTCTAAAGCAGATGAGGTGGTTAAAAAGTTTAAGAATTGGAAGTGTGTCAGGTCGGAGGCGACTGGTCGAGCAGGGGGGATCTGGCTTTTTTAGAAGACAGGTCGTGTAAGTATTGATATTATTACTATTGATAACCAATTCATTCATAGCAAGGTGTGTTATCCTGGCAACAAACCTTTCTTTGTGTCCTTTGTCTATGCCGATCCGATCCTGACTAACCGGAAGAGGCTTTGGGAGATCCTATTCTCTATTAGTACGAATATGATGGATCCTTGGTTGGTCGCTGGTGACTTTAATGATATTGCCCGGATGAGTGATCAGAAAGGGGGGGGGGCAATCATTATATCAACCGGTGCCTTAACCATAAGCAGAATATGGATCTTTGCGGGCTATCGGACCTTGGTGCGGCTGGCCACAAGTTCACCTGGAAAAGGAACAACGTGTTTGTCCGGTTGGATAAAGTGTATACGAATGTAGCGGCGATCTATAGATTTCCTGAGGTAAACGTGCTGAACCTCCCTTTTCGCCACTCGGACCATAGTCCTATCCTCGTTAAGCTGGTTAAAGGTCATCGGCCCAAAGGGAATAGACCGTTTAGGTACCTTGTTGCTTGGGACACCCATCCTGAGTTCAGGAACTTTGTTAAGGATAATTGGCAACCCCATTCTAATGTTCTCCTTGCTGCTGAGGAGTTTAGAAGAAATGTGGTGGGATGGAATAAAAACATCTTTGGCCATATTATCCGAAGGAAAAATAAACTCTTAAGGAGGATGGAAGGCATTCAACGCTGTTTGGAGATCCGTTTTGACCACAGTATGAATTGTCATCTTAGATCTCTCCAGAACGAGCTGGAAGCGGTCCTTAGACAGGAAGAGCTCCTTTGGTTCTAGAAATCTAGGAAGGCTTGGATTAAGGATGGTGACCGGAACACCAGATTCTTCCACCTCTCTACTATTATTAGAAGGCAAAGGAACCAGATCGATGCTATTAAAGATTCTAATGGTGACTGGATTTATGAGGAAGAAGATATTCGTCGCCTTGCTCTTGAGTTCTATAAAAACCTCTTTAAAGAGGAAGTTGTGGATCTGGACAAAGCCCACTCTAGGGTCACCTTTCCTAGGCTGGAGGAGGAGGTAATTGTTGATGCCTTTCATCCTATCGACTGGAAAGAAATTGATCTTGCCTTCACCAATATTGGAGCTACTAAAGCTCCAGGGATCGATGGTATCCCTGCTAGTTTCTACCATAAACACTGGGACTCGGTGAAGGAAGGTGTCTATAATTTTATCTTTGGAATCTTCCGCGGTTCTGGTGAATAAAACCCTCCTGGTTCTGATCCCTAAGGTTGAAAAGCCCTCCTCCTTTTTACAAATGAGGCCGATCAGCCTATGTAATGTTTTATACAAAGCTATCACTAAGATTGTGGCGAATAGGATCCGGCGGATCCTTCCTGAGATTATTAGCCAAAATCAAGGTAGCTTTGTTCCTGGTAGGCAAATGATGGACAATGTGGTAATTGCCCAGGAGATGGTCCATTCCATGAAAATGAGGAAGGGTAAGAAAGGGATCGTGGCTCTCAAGCTTGATTTGGAGAAAGATTATGATCGTTTAAACTGGAGCTTTCTTGTGGATAGCTTAAGTAAAGCTGGTATTCCTGAGAACTGAAGGAGTTTGATTGAAGGTTGCGTGTCTTCTCCTGTTTTCCAGGTTCTGATCAATGGAGATATGTCTGATGAGTTTTCTCCTTCTAGGGGTATCCGTCAAGGAGATCCTATGAGCCCTTTCCTTTTTGTGATAGCAATGGAAAGGCTGGCTCACCTAATTCAAGAAGCTGTGAATAAGGGGAGTCTCCATCCTGTGTCCATTAACAGATTTTGCCCTCCTATTTCCCACTTGTTCTTCGTTGACGATGTGATGATCTTTGTGGAAGGGAATGAGGAGCAAATTGGTGTGGTCATGAATATCCTGGAGTGCTTTTGCGTTGCTTCTGGCCAGAAGATCAATGTCCACAAGTCCCGGATGCTTTGCTCTAAGAACATGGATAGAAGCCTCTGTAATAAGCTTAGCGATCTTTCGGGTATTCCTCTTACTCAATCCTTGGGAAAGTATCTTGGGATCCCCCTTCATAGTGACAGAGTTTCCAAAGCCTCCTTTAAGGAGACTCTGGACAAAACTAATGGGTTGTGTGCTAGTTGGAAGGCCAATTCTCTTTCCTTGGCTGGCCGTCTAACCTTAATTCAGTCTGTCAACTGCGCAGCTCCCAATCATATCATGCAAGCATGTAAGTTGCCTGAGCCGGTTCTTAGTGAGCTTGATAAAATCAACCGGCGTTTTCTTTGGGGTGAGTCTGGAGAGGGTAGGAAGATTCACCTAGTCCCTTGGAAGGAGGTCTGCCAGCCTAAAAGCAGGGGGGGTATTGGCATCAGACAAGCTAAAAATAACAATAAGGTCTTGTTGATGAAGCTCCTCTGGAGAATGTGGCAGAACCCTTCTTCTCTTTGGGTTCGATTGCTTTGTGGCAAGTATCGAAAGGACAAAATCTTTGGGGGCCCTAAAGAGAGGATTGGCAATTGTTCTTTCCTTTGGAAAGGGCTCAGTGCTGTGTTTGCTGAGTTCTGCACGGGGGTTGGCCTGGAGGTGGGTAATGGTAAGTCCATAAGCTTCTGGTATGACACCTGGATCGGAGATAAACCTCTTATAGAGGTTTGCTGCTCTCCCCCGCATAGCAATTTCCGCAACTGGAGGATTGCCGATGTGGTGGACTCTGATGGGGACTGGATTTGGTCTATGTTTGATTCCTTCTTGAGCCTTGATTCTCTCCTCAGAATCAGGGGAGTGAAGATTAGTAACCTTGAGGAGGACAAGGATAGGCATTGCTGGGCCCTGACAAAAAATGGAGCTTACTCTTGCAAGTCTGCCTTTGAAGCTTTTACTCTTGACAGATCCGACCCTCTTTCGGACACTTGGAAATCCATTTGGGCTCTGAAAATCCCTTACCGAATGAGGAGCTTCCTGTGGCTTGGAGTCAAGGACAGGTTGCTGACTAATTCGGATAGACATAGACGTCACTTGGCGGATTCAGGTGCTTGCAGTAGATGCAGAGGCCAAGTTGAATCTTTGTGCCATGCCCTTAGGGACTGCCCTAAGAGTAAGGAGGTTTGGCAAAAAGTTCTTCCGCACCACATTCTCCCCTCCTTCTTTGCCTACCCTGAGAATGACTGGTTCTCCAATGGGGTTAAAGGTAGGTTAATGGCTAGCATGGAGCAGGGAGACATTTTATTTGCTATTATCTGCCACCACCTTTGGAAGTGGAGAAACGAGGAGATCTTTGGTGAGAAGACTGTTTTTATTCAGAACTTACCCGAGTTCTTCTCTAAAAAGCTCCTTACCATTACGGGGAGCTTCAAAGGGGACCCCTTTGCCAATTCTACCCAGAATAAAGAGGTTCAACTCGTTGGGTGGTGTAGGCCGAAGGATGGGGTGGTTAAGTTGAACACGGATGGCTCTTGTCTCAACAATGGAAAGATCGCGGCTGGAGGCGTGCTCAGGGACGCGGGAGGTGCCTGGTTGTCTGGATTCACCCATAACCTGGGATTGGGCTCATCCTTTTCAGCGGAACTTTGGGGTATTCTTTCTGGAGTCAAGCTTGCCAGAAATCTGGGTATTAAAAGGCTTGCTGTGGAGTCTGATAATATGGAGGCTATTAGTATGATCTCTAATAATCATGCTTTTTGTCTTAGTAGCCAGAACCTTATCAAAGCAATAAGAAGTCTTGGCTCCTCCTTTGAGTCCTTAGAGTTCAGCCACATCTACAGAGAACAAAATCGAATTGCGGATCGCTTGGCGGCGGCTGGGCACGAGGGGATGTTAGGTGTTTCCACCCTTTCTGATCCTCCTATCTATCTTTATTCTCTCCTTTTAGAGGACAGAGTTGGGGTTAGCTTTCCTAGGCTCATCCCAGGTTAGCTTTTGTCTCGGTGTTGGTTTGTTTTCTTTCCTGTTTCTACCAAAAAAAAATATTATTATAAATTTTTTAAAAATCATATTTTTTTTCTTCATTCGGTAAAATTTATTAGAATTGTAAAAACTTTTTACAATGATAGTTTTACTCCTATTTTAATAATTTTTGAAATATTTTTCATTCATTTGTTCAGTCAATAAATTTTACGTTATTAAATTAAAGTTCTATAATTATATAAAAATTAATAAATCAATTACTTTATATTGGAGTTTATATTGGAGAGATTGTGATTATGTAGGAAAAAAGAGAATATATATAAAATAGGAAAAATATATGTTTTATTATTAAAACATAAAATAAAGGGTAATTTTGGTATTTTAAAATTTATTTTGTATAGTTTGACCATTGACCTAAGCATAAGGACTAAGGAGTTAACAAAAACAAAAACTGGAGGACTATATAATTATTTCTAAAAACATAGGGACTAAGTAGTGTATTAGGTAAAAACACAGGGACCTTATAATTATTTACCCTACATCTTTAGCCCCTAGTACTTATCTCCAAAATTCAACTGCACACTTGTATTTTGAGAAGGTTCTACTTACCCCTGAACTTATTTAAAGTGACTCATTTACTCTCTGAAAGATATCTATTAGTCTCATGAACTTTTTTAAAATGATCTATTGACCTTAAACTTGCTTAAAGTGCACAGTTTCAGCCTTTTCAAAATCTCTCTTTACTCTGCCGCGTGGATTTTAAGGAGTTTGTAGGTCACTTTAAATAAGTTTTCAAAAGTAAATAGGACATCTTAAAAGTTTAGGGAGACAATTATTTTTTTTGGACAAATACATGGTTAGAGATAGGGCTGTAATCGAGCCGAGCCGAGCCGAGCTTTGGCCTGTTCAAGCTCAACTCGCTATAAAATTAACGAGCTCGAGTCCGAGTCGAGCTTACTATAAAATTAACGAGCCAAGCTCGAGCCGAGCTTTGGCTTGCTCAACGAGCTTGAGCCGAGCTTCGAGCTTGTTTCGAGCCCAAAATCCTCTTTTCGACTTGGTTCATTAAGAAAATTATCTAACCATGAATTGTTTGTGAGTAAATTGTTAATTATATTTATGAAGTTTGCTCGCAAATAACTCTTTTTTTTTTGTAAGACGCAAATAACTCTTTAATTGTGTACATAAACAAGCTCACAAGCAAAGTTCGAGAATAAATAAACAAGATGCTTACAAATAGTTCGTCTATTACGCATTTATTATGTTTGTGAACGAACTCATCTAATAGCAAATGAAATAATATTAAGTTTAGATATTTGTGAACTAACACAAAACTATATAAATTTGTTCGTAAATGTTCTAATCGAGCCTGCTCGTGAGCTTTCGAGCCGAGCTTTGGCCTGTTCAAGCTTGGCTCGTTTACGAACCGAGCCAGTAAATCGTGTTCACGAGCGGCTCGTTTACAAATCGAGCCGAGTCAAGCCGAGTTTTTATCGAGCCGATCACCGAGCTGCTCATGAGCGGCTCTGTTCATTTACAGCCCTAGTTAGAGATATATTAGACCAAAGTAATTTGTCCAAATCCAATCATTTTCTGCTACGTGGACTTAAGAGATTAATCTTATTGCTTTAAGTAAGTTAGAGGCTAACGAGAAATTTTATAAATTCAAGGGATCAATCAATGTTTTGGACACCTTCAAGTGCTACTAATGCATTAATCCATCATAAATGTGTATATATGGCATACCAAACCCAACACTAAACCACAAGAAATTAAACAAAAAAAAAACCCTAAACTATTAAAAGTTGCAAAATGATCCTTTATCTAATTACATTCAATAATCCCTAAACTATCAAAAGTTTCGAATGATCCGTAATTCTTGTCTAATTATATTCAATAAACTCTAAACTATCAAAAATTTCAAATGATCCCTATTCTTATCTAATTGCATTCAATAACCCATAAACTATCAAAAGTTATGAAAGATCTTTATTTTTATCTAATTTCATTTAATAACCCCTAAATTACTAAAAGTTTCAAATGCCCTAATTCTTATCTAATTGCAATCAATAACCCCTAAACTATCAAAATTTTCAAATGACCCTAATTCTTCTCTAATTGCATTGAATAACCCCTAAATTATCAAAAATTTCAAATGATCTTCTATTCTTATCTAATTGCATTCAATAATTCCAAAACTTCAACTGTCCCATTAACTCTCAAGATGATATAGAAGAAAGCAAAGAAGGAGTTCTTTTGAAGAAGAAGAAGAGAATACAGGAAAAAGAAGTTGTCTCCATAGTCAGTATATTACTCCTATTTATAACCGTTTGAGTCTAACAGATATATTTAATTGAAAACTGACTAACATTCTTAAATAACTGCTAACTTAACATTAACTACTAACCTATGGTTAATAATAAACTTATGTATGGTTAACACCCCTCCTCAAGCTGGGAAGATGAACATCTAACACTCCTAATCGTCAAAGGAATGATGTTAACAATGGTGAATGTAAGGGTTTGGTGAAGCAATCAGCAAGTTGATTTTCTGTTGTGACAGGCAGCAAGTGAATCTTCCCAGATTGTACCTTATCTCGAATAAAATGACAGTCAATTTCGATATGTTTCGTCCGTTCATGAAACACTTCGTTCTTTGCTATTTGTATTGCAGATAGATTATCACATAACATCAAAGTTGGCTGAGGGTGTTGAAGTCGTAAATCTTTCAATAAAAACAACAACCATTGTAGTTCACAAGCTGTTAAAGCCATCGCTCTATACTCTGCCTCTGAAGATGATCGACTAATAGTACTTTGTTTTTTTGATTTTCAGGTAATTAAACTGTCACCAAGAAAAACACAAAATCATGTAACCGACTTTCTTGTTTCTTTACAATTGGCACAATCAGAGTCTGTAAATGCTTGAAGTTGAATCTTAGACTTCGCAGGAAAGAAAATTCCTTGGGCAGGATGTTGTTTCAAGTATCATAGAACTCGATGAACTGCTACCATATGCTGCTCCGTGGGCTTTTCTAAATGTTGTGAAAGTTGTTGAACAGCAAACGTTATATCTGGTCTTGTATTACAGAGATATAACAATTTGCCGACCAATTTCCTGTAAGTTGTTACATCTTCAAGCAACTTCGAATTTGCAAAATCAAAATTATCAACTGACATAAGTGTAGAACATGGCTTTGCCTCCAAAAAACTTGTTTTAGCTAAAAGATCTAAAGTATGCTTTCTTTGATAAACATGTATTCCTTCTTTTGTTCTTGCTATTTCTAAACCAAGGATAAATTTTAAAGTACCAAGATCCTTAATACTGAAACATTTATGCAAAAAAGTTTTAACCTCAGAAATATCAGAATCATTATTGCTAGCTAATATAACATCATCAACATACACCGTTAATGCAATAAAATTGTTACCTTTTTGACGAACAAAAAGAGAAGGATCTGCCTTTGATTTATCAAAACCAAAAGTTAAAAGGGCTTTAGTTAATTTGGAGTTCCACATTCTACTAGCTTGCTTAAGGCCATACAAAGATTTTTTAAGCTTACAAACTGGATTAGGAATATCAGATTTAATGCCTTCGGGGAGTTTCATATAAATTTCTTCCCCTAAATCACCATGTAAGAAAGCATTATTTATATCTAATTGTTCTAGTTTCCAATTGTGTATAACAGCAAGAGCTAAAAGTAATCTTACAGTGGTTAATTTGGCTACAGGTGAAAAAGTTTCCAGAAAATCAATGCCTTCTCGCTGCGTATAACATTTGGCAACCAGCCTTGCTTTGAATCTCTCTATGGAACCATCACTTTTTCTCTTTATTTTGAAAATCCACATGCACTTTACTTCTTTTTTACCTTCTGGCAAAGAGCAAATCTCCCATGTTTTATTGTCATTTAATGCCTTAATTTCAGCATCCATAGCGGCTTGCCATTGATGATATTGCGATGCTATTTTGTAACTAGTGGGCTCTGCCTGAATTGATAATGCTATGGAAAATGCTTTGTGATTTGAAGATAAATTATCATAAGCAAGCACAAAAGACAAAGGATGATAAATAGATTTTTCAAGAACATTAGAAACTTGAGAAGTTTCAGCAAGTGCACAGTGATAATCCTTTAGATATCTAGGCTGATTTTGTTGTCTTGTAGACTTTCTAGTGTTAGTATCCACTTGTGTATGTTGTACATTTTGTAGAACACTTTGTGATGTACCTAATTCAACATTATTATTTGGAGATGGTGGATGTAACATATTTTGCCTATTGAGAATATTTTGTGAACTTAGAGCAGTATTATCATCCCAAGCTTTGTCCTCACTAAAAGGATTAAAAACTTGTTGTTTAGAGCTATAAGGATACACATCTTCATGAAATTTCACATTGAGGGAAATAACTATATCTCATGTTCTCATGCTTAGAACTTTATACCCTTTCTTTCCTAAATGGTAACCTATGAAAATACCATGTTCTGCTCTAGGATCAAACTTAGTTCTATTCCTAGACAAAGTACTCACATAACATAAACACCCAAAGGAACGAAGTTCATTAAAATCAGGCCTGTTTCCATATATAAGTTCATAAGGTGTTCTATTCTTAATCAACTTAGAAGGAATTCTATTAATCAAATAAACAGAATGAGCCACAAAATGATTCCAAAAAACAGTTGGTAAAAGACTTTGAAATTTTAAAGCTCTAGCTATATTAAGAATATGTTGATGTTTTCTCTCAACCAAACCATTTTGTTGGGGTGTTTCTACACAACTTGTCTGGTGTATAATACCTTTTGATGTATAAAAAACAGGCAATTGAAACTCTGCACCATTATCCGTTCTAATAACTTTCACTCGCTTATTAAATTGTGTGTAAATCATTTCAACAAACCTTTCAACAAGCTTGGAAACCTCAGACTTGACTTTAATAAGAAATGCCCATGTAAACCTTGAATAACTATCTACAACAGTTAGAAAATATTTATAACCTTCTATTGAACTTGTTATTGGCCCCCAAATATCCATATGAATGATATCAAAAGGTTCAGTAACAACTGTAATACTAACAGGAAATGCCAATTTCTTTTGCTTAGATTGAGGACAAATGTGACAGACAAAAAAATTATCAATACAAAAATTATTTAAATACTTTCCCAAAACAGCAAGTCTATCATTAGAGATATGTCCAAAACGATAATGCCAAAGTCTATGATTACAATTTACACCAAGATTTTGAACATTATTATCAGAAGAAACAACAGCAGCATTAATAGGAGAAATATCAACATTATTAGTAGCAACATGAAGAAAATTAACCGCACATTCAGCATCTGATCTATCAAGATGATATAAACCATTTTTCACATTAGCTAATCCAATCATTTTCTTGGTCGCCAAATCCTGTATCAAACACTGTTTAGATAAGAAAATTAAACTATAATTCAATGAACTTGTTAGCCTGGACACAGAAATTAAATTGTACGAAAAATCAGGCACAAACAGAACATCATGTAACACAAAATCTTATGTAAACTTTACTGATCTAATACGAGTTGCCTGCAACTTCATATTATTAGGCAAAATAACAAACCAATTATTAACTGGTTTAGAATTAATCATCAAAGACAAAGATCCAGTAATATGATTACTGGCTCCGGTGTCTAAAATCCAATTATCACATTTAGTTTCAGCAGATGTAACAAAAGCATAAGTATTCGTAATACCTGAATATTTAACATTAGCAAGATTTGCCTGGTCTTGAATAGCAGAGACGCAAGCTGTTGAAGCATAATTTACATCTTGATTCTGCCCAACAACTTGTGATTGAAATATTGATAAGATTTGTGCCATTTGCCCCGATGTAAAACTTGAAGAACTCTTTGGAATTGCCCCCAAAATACCATCACGCTCTTGACTTGAAAAATCCTCAAGAACATTACTTGATTCTACAACATTAGCCTTTGCAAACTTCTTGTTGAACTTAAATCCTGGGGGATACCCATGCTTCTTATAACAAGTGTCAATTGTATGCCTTTTCTTTCCACAAAATGAACAAACCACCGGCTTTGAAAAATTAGGCTTGCGAAATTGATGTGAATTATTAACCAAAGCCACGAGTTCTTGCAAAATATCTTGACCATTTAGCACATTAAACTGCCTTTCGTGTTGCAGAACCAAAGAAAACGCCTTGTTTATTGTAGGAAGAGGTTCCATTATCATGATCTGGGATTTTACATTAGAAAAATTTTCATTCAAACCTTTTAAAAAACAGATCACCACATCCTTTTCTTGGTTGATTCTGACTGCATTAGTGATATTGCAACCACACCCATCACATACACAACTAGGGATATTTCTCAAAGTCACATACTCATCCCATAAAAGTTGTAAATCAGCAAAGTAATCTGTTACAGACTTTTGGTTTTGTTTAATGGTATAAATTTCCCCTTGTAAATCTGCTATACGAAACACATCGGCTTGAGCAAATCTTTCTTTAAGATTATCCCAAACATCTTTAGCATTATCTAGCCAAAGCACACTTTTCGCAATTGAAGGAGAAACAGATTTGGTTAACCAAGATAATACCAGATTATTGCACCTTTTCCAGGCAGCAAGCAAATTCGATCTTTGATCTGGCATCGGCAACGATCCGTCAATGAATTCCAATTTGTTCTTAGACATCAATGCCATCTTCATGTTCCTACACCAACCATGATAATCCGGGCCGGCGAGAGGAGGAGAAACAAGAACCAAAGATGGGTTCTCTCCAGGATGAACATAGTATGGACTTGAAATTTGTTCTTCTACTCGTGCCATTTACTCAAACTTTTGCAAAACAGAAGAATAAATGGAACACAAAAGAAAAGAATAGATAAAGAAGAATATAGAAACAGAGAATGGAAGAAAAAAATGAAGAAAATTAGAAAAAATCTTGCGGAAGCTTTTGATTATGCTCTGATACCATCTCAAGATTATATAGAAGAAAGCAAAGAAGGAGTTCTATTGAAGAAGAAGAAAAAGAAGAGAATACAGGAAAAAGAAATTATCTCCATAGTCAGTATATTACTCCTATTTATAACCGTTTGAGTTTAACAGATATATTTAATTGAAAGCTGACTAACATTCTTAAATAACTGCTAACTTAACATTAACTACTAACCTATGGTTAATAATAAACCTATGTATGGTTAACATTAACTTCCAAAATTTCTTAATTATTTGTCTACTTGATATTTTATTAATACATAGTGAACACTTTAACCCGTGATGGAATATGCCCCATTTTCCGCATCTAACAAATTAAGAGAGTCATCGAATACAACGGGACAAAAATAGAAAATCATTTAAAATTTTTGAAAGGCAATGAGGCAATTTACCTTTTGTTTTGGGCCGAATACATTGAACAACAATAACTTTTCTACTGGCATAAATATGTGTATATTTGGGCATACCAAACACAACACTAAACCACAAGAAATTAAACAAAAAAAACATGGCAGAACCCCTAAACTATTAAAATTGCAAAATAACCTTTATTTTTATCTAATTATATTCGATAACCCTATCAAAATTTTCAAATAACTCCTATTCTTATTTATCCTAAATTATCAAAATTTTCAAATGACCTATATTCTTATCTAATTGCATTAAATAACCCTTAAACTATCAAAATTTTCAAATGACCATAATTTTTATCTAATTGCATCCAATAACCTCTAAACTATCAAAATTTTCAAATGACTCCTATGATTATCTAATTGCATTTAATAACCAAAACTTCAAGTGACTCTAAACTTTTAAAATATCCTAATTATTTATCTATTTGTATTTTTTTCCCACATGGCAAACACTGTACATTTTCTGTCTCTAACAAATTAAGAGAATCATTGGATGCAACTGAACAAACATATTGAAATTTTTAAAAGTTAATGAGCCAAAGTTTTGAGCCAAATACAGCGAACAACAATCATCTTTCTACTGGCATAAATATGTCTATATGTGGAATACCAAACACAACATAAAACCTTAAGGTCCCGTTTAGTACGCTGTAATGGACGTCGTAATGGAATGATCAGGAGATTCATTACCATGTTTGATTAGTCATATAATTTTTGTCATAATTGAATCACCATTACATCATTCAATTTTTCTTCACAAATTTATGTAATAAGGATTACAAACAAAATAGATATGAATCCCCATTACGATTAGCCCTTGTATTTTTATTACTAACGGCGAAATATGAAAAAAAACATGAAAACATAAAAGCCGAAAAAATGCGAAAATGCGAAAAGACATGAAAACGAGAAAAAATATGAAAAACACGAAATGGTAAAATGAGAAAAAAACATGAAAAATGTGAAAAAACCGAAAACGAGAAAAATAATAAAAAAAAGAAAAAACAAGAAAAAATATGAAAAACACGAAAATGGTAAA
This sequence comes from Euphorbia lathyris, assembly GCF_963576675.1. NCBI lineage: Eukaryota > Viridiplantae > Streptophyta > Magnoliopsida > Malpighiales > Euphorbiaceae > Euphorbia > Euphorbia lathyris. Next base: position 138,535,107 of record NC_088910.1, on the reverse strand, counting down.
ATAAGAAAAAACACGAAAAAATGTGAAATGAAAAAACGGAAAAAAATATGAGAAAAACAACGAAAAATAAAAAAGAAATTGAAGAAAACATGAAAATCCAAAAAATGCGAAAAAAAAACATGAAAATTGTATTTAACTAATATAAACCTACATATAGTATTGATAATTGCATTTTATGGATTTTATTAAAGTTTGCCAACCAAATATGGTAATGTAATCATGATTCCATTTTATTACATTACACATTTGATTACATTACAACTTTGATTACATTAAATTGCATTCCAACGTACCAAACGGGTCCTAAGAACACAAAAAAAAATGACACAACCCAAATTCCCAATTCTCTTCCTCTCATTATTAAATCTCCCAAAATTCCAAATGATCCATATTCTTACCCAGTTTCATTTACTAATCTCATATTCTTATCAAATTGCATTCAGTAATTCCAAAACTTCAAATGCCATTAAACTTTCAAAAATTCCTAATTATTTGTATATTTAATTTTTTTTTACATGTATCGGAGCGTGTCTTCCATTTTCTACATCCAACAAATTCTATTAAGAAATAAGAGGGTTACTAAATTCAATCAGACAAAAAAATACAGAGTCATTTAGAATGTTTGAAAGTTTGGAGGAAAAATTAAAGTTTTGAACCTATGAAGCACCGATACGGGTATGCATATGGTATGGCAAACGGTATTTCTAAAAAATATGAGATACGGGTACGGCGGGGATACGGCAAATTTTATATATAATTAATAATATATATATAATTTATAAGGAAAATTCAAAAGATACCTAAATATATAAATCACAAATCATATTCATAAAATCATTATAAAAACACAAATAATACTCTCAAATCATTATAAAACCACACGTAACATCTCTAATATTAACTAATAAGTCATTAATTCATAAAAAAAAAAACAAACATTTAGTACTTAAAACTACTTGAAAACAACTGATTGCACAGAACCACCGAACAGAAGAACTCGACCAGATGAGGGAAAATATTTAGAAATTTCAATTTTGTTAGGGTTCAATCGCATTGCACATGAGAGATTTTCAATTTTAGTTTAGGGTTCAATCGATTTCGTGCATGTATATATACTAGTAATCCTGGGATTATTTCATTTTAATCCTTATATTTTCTGAGTTTTAAAAAAAAACTCTTATACTTCCAAAGTTTTTTTTAAAAAAAACCTCTAAAGTATCCCCGAAGTGTCCCCGGCGTGTCCCCGCGTATCCCCTCATTTAAAAAAGAAAAAAGGGGATACTTCTCAGGCGTGTCCCGTACGTATTCCGCCGAATCCCCGCACTCGGAGTATCGGATACGCGTACGGTAACCTCCGGAAAGTATCGGTGCTTCATAGTTTTGAACCAAATACAGATCGCAGACATATTAGTCCCCATAAATATGTGTATAAATATGGCATACCAAACACAACACAAAACCTCAACAGAACATGACACAACTCAAATTCCCCAAATCCCCAATTTTCTTCCTCTCATTCTTAATCCTCTCAACAATTCCAATCTCTTCATCTCTTCCATGCATTATCAACAAAAGGAAGATTGGATCATAGATGATCAAACACGTCACCGAGTAATCTATTAACTATCTTAATTTGTTAAATTGATTTATTAGCCTCCTAAACGCTTTGAATACCATTATATGAGTATGTTTAGTGGAAAGAAAAAAAAATTATACATGTATTATGAATTTATTCGTCTGACGTATTACTTCAGAAGTACTTCAAAATTTTCCTCAATTTGGCATTTTGATTTTTGGTTCAATTTGGATAACTCTTATTTTATTTTAAATGGATAAACTCTTATTATGATAACCTAACTAAGCTTCCTTCTATAAATTATTATTATTATTATTAAGGAAAAGTACGAAAAAAATGCATGTGGTTTGCCCAATTTGCAAACAGAGGCATGTGGTTTAAAAGTTTACAAATAAAGGCTTGTAGTATGTTTTATTTACAAAACAAAGTATTACAATTACATATTTAAGTTTTGATTACAACCAAAGACGTTTTTATCTAAAAAAAATTATTCTTACATATCAGCAAAACACAACCCCCGAAAAAAATAACTTTTTAAATCGAAACAATAAATAATATGATGAAATTTTACGTTTTTTACTAATCTGACAGTTTATGAACTAAATTGATATTTAAGTTCATTTTACACGGTTGCAATTTGATTTTGTGATCTGTATTTTGTCAATATATAAATGTAATTGAAAAAAAAAATGCTATTATTGTTATCAATTACTTAAAAGTTTAATTTTAAATACTTTGTTTTCTAAAAAAAGTATACCACATACCTCTATTTGCAAACTTTTAAACCACGGACTTCTATTTGCAAACAAGGCAAACCATGAGCATTTTTTCGTACTTTGCCCTTATTATTATTATTATTATTATCTTTTTAATTTATGGCAACATTAACTGCATTTCAAAGTAATTATGATTAAATAAAAAAGAAAAGGAAATACATAAGAGACAGGTAGATATGGAAAAACAAACAAAAATTCCAATTAATTACCACATTAAATAAATACTGAAAATTTCCATAAATAATCTCTCTACTGGCATAAACAGGATTAATACATTACGAGTCCCTAAACTGTGTATAATAAAATTGATTGTCCCTCTAAATTTATAAAGTGTCTCGTTAGTCCTCTAAACTTACTTAAAATAATCTATTAGCTATCTTAATTTGCTTAAAGTGACGGGATAAGATACAAAAATACCCCTATAACATTTTCAGTCATAAGCAATTTTACCTCTAACATCTAAAATGATACAATTTTACTCGTAACGTTGACAGTTAAGAGCAATTTTACTCCTAATGTTGACAAGTTTGATCAATTTCAGACATTATTATAAAATACAGATATTTGTTTCTTATTTTACACCAATTGCACGTGTGTTGATTCTAAAAAAACAAGATTTCATATTTTTTTATTTAATAATAGAATTAAAAATTAAAATTTTTTAAATTCGGTGAAATAATTGAATTTTTTTTTTGTCCATCTCGTACCTCATTTGATCATATGTTTGTGACTTGTTACTAATTAGTGATAAAATGACGCATATGTGAACTGTATTCATGACCGAGAAAGACAATTTGATGAATTATTTCTCAAATTGACCTAACCTGTCAATGTTAGGGGTAAAATTGTTCTTGGCTGCCAACTTTAGAGGTAAAATTGCATCATTTTAGAGGTTAGAGGTAAAATTACTCATGGTTGTAAAGGTTAGGAGTATTTTTGCACCTTATCCCTTAAGTGACTTATTAACATCCTAAATTTACTTACAGTGATCTATTGGTCCCACTGAACTTACTTAAAGTAATTGGCTTAATACATCTTTAGCCACATGGATTTGTTGAAAAAAATCAACTGCCCCCTTTGAAAAGGTTATATTTACCCTTTCGAAATTTCTTGAAGTGATCTATTGGTCTCTAAAAAGCTTGATTAAAATATACACATTTCAACATTTTCAAAATATCTCATTAGTCTGCCACATGGATTTTGGGGGCAGTTTTTTTTATCACTTTAAATAAATTCAAAGGGTAACTAAAACATCTTATAAGTATAGGGGTAATTGACTTTTTTGGACAAATACAAGAGGTTAGGGATGTACTAGGCCGAAGTAATTTGTCCAAATTCAATCACATTCTGTCGTATGAACTTAGAGGATTAATCTTATCATTTTAACAAATTCATAAAACTAACGACAAACTTTATAAATTCAGAAATCATTCAACTTTTTTTATATAAATTGAGGGGCTCCTAATGTATTGAGTGCCATAAATGTATATATATGGCATACGGAAGAACAACAACAACAACAACAAAGCCTTAGTCCCGAAATGATTCGGGATCGGCTAACATGAACCATCATATAAAACCGTGAAAATCAAGTCGTGTCAGCGACACAGATTCGCTCCCTCCACTCCGTCCTATCCACTACCATATTTTCCTCAATTCCCAATAAACTCATATCACTCTCGATCACCCTCCTCCAAGTTTGCTTAGGTCTTCCCCTACCCCTCACCACTACATCCCTTTGCCACTCTTCGGTTCTCCTAACCGGCGCATCAAGCGCTCTACGTCTCACATGGCCAAACCACCTTAGTCGGTTTTCTCTCATTTTATTCTCAATAGATGTGACCCCTACTTTTGTCCTAATTATTTCATTACGCACCCGGTCCTTTCTCGTGTGACCACACATCCATCTCAACATACGCATCTCCGCCACCGACATCTTATGGATGTGGCAGTGTTTCACTGCCCAACACTCCGTACCATATAACAATGCTGGTCTAATTGCCGTCCGGTAGAATTTTCCCTTCAATCTATTAGGCATGCCGGGATCACAAAGGAAACCCGTAGCACTCTTCCACTTCGACCAACCAGCTTTAATCCTATGAGCAACATCTCCATCTACTTCTTCATCCGTTTGGATAATAGATCCTAAATACCGGAAGCAATCCGAGGCCTGAACAACTCTCCCATATGGCATACGGAAGAAATTAAACAAAAAATGGCATAATCCCTAAACTATTAAGAGTTACAAAATGACCCTTATTCTTATTTAATTACATTCAATAACCTCTAAACTATTCAAAGTTTCAAATTGACTCCTAATTTTTATCTAATCGCATTTAATAGCACCTAAATTATCAAAATTTTCAAATTACTTCTATTCTTATCTAATTACATTCAATAATCCCCCCATTTTTGTCCAATTACATTCAACAATCCCAAAGCTCCAATTGCCCCATGAACTTTTAAAAATTTCTAATTATTTGTCTAATGAGTATTTTCTTTTTGACACATGACGAGCATTTCACATTTTGTGTCTCTAACAAATTAAAAGAATCATTGATTGCAACTGGAAAAAAAATTAAAATTTTTGAAAGTTAATGAGGGAATTTAAGTTTTGTACCAAATACAATAACAGTAATCTTTCTACTGGCATAAATGTCTATATATGGAATACCAAACACAACACAAAACCTTAAGAACACAAAAAAAGAGACAGAACCAAATTCCCAATTTTATTCCTCTCATTATTAATCCTCTCAAAAATTCCAAATGATCCCTATTCTTATCCAATTTCATTTATTAACCTCATATTTTTATCCAACATTCAGTAACTTCAACTCCAATTGCCCCTAAACTTTCAGAAATTTCTAATTATTCGTTTATTTGGCTTTTTTTTTTTTTAATATGTAGGGAGCACTTTGACACCTGACGTAGCAAGCAAACCATTTTCCGCCTCCAATAAATTCCCTTAAAAAATAAGGGCTATACTAAATGTAATCGGACAAAAATACAGGATCATTTAAAACGTTTAAAAATTCAACGAGAATTAAAATTTTGTGCCAAATACTGGCATGTTAGTCCCCATAAATATGTACATATACATGGCATACGAAACTCAACACTAAATCAGAAGAATTAAACAAAAAAAAAAAGGCAGAACTCCTAAACTATTAAAAGTTGTAAAATGAACTCTAATTCTTCACTAATTGCATTTAATAACCCTTAAACTATCAAAAAAAAATTAAATGACCCTAATTCTTATCTAATTGCATTTAATAACCTATAAACTATCAAAAAAATTAAAAAAAAAAACCCTATTCTTATCTAATTGCATTGAATAACCCCTAAACTATCAATTTTTCAAATGACCCCTAATTCTTATCTAATTGCACTTAATAACCCTTAAACTATCAAAATTTTCAAATGACCCATATTCTTATCTAATTACATTCAATAACCTCAAAACTTCAACCGATCCTAAACTTTCAAAAATTCCTGATTATTTATCTATTTGGTATTTTTATTTTCTACATCTAACAAATTAAGATAATAACTGGACAAAAATAGAAAATCATTTAATAACTGGACAAAAATAGAAAATCATTTGAAACTTTTAAAAATTCAGGAGAAAATTTAAGTTTTGGGCCAAATACAGTGAACAACAGACTGGCATAAATATGTGTTTATATGGCATACCAAACACACACAAAACCTCAAAACACACAAAAATGGCAGAACTCAAATTCCTCAAATTCCCCAAATCCCCAATTCTCTTTCTTTCAATCTTTATCCTCTCCACAATCCCAATCTCTTCATCTCTTCCATTATCAACAAAAGGAAGATGGATAATAGATGATCAAACACACCACAGAACAAAGCTAATCTGTGTAAACTGGCCATCTCATGTTGAAACAATGTTAGCAGAAGGACTCCATGAACAACCATTGAAGAAACTAGTTTCAATCTTGTCTGAATTGAAGTATAACTGTGTTAGATTCACATATGCAACATATATGTGGACTAGGTTTTCTTCTATGACTGTGTCTGAATCACTTGATTCTTACAATCTCACTGAAGCTAAATCTGGAATTTACAAGTATAACCCTTGTTTCTTGAAGAAAACACTGGTTCAGGCTTATGAAAGTGTTGTTGTTGAGCTTGGGAAGAAGGGTATTATGGTCATTCTTGATAATCATGTTAGTAAACCAACTTGGTGTTGTGATGAACATGATGGTAATGGGTTTTTTGGTGATAAATACTTTGATCCTCAAGAATGGCTTCTTGGTTTGACTAAAGTTGCTCATCATTTTAAGGATCATCCTCAAGTAAGTTTTTTAGATTCATGTTTTTAACGTCTGTTTGGTTCTGCTGTTGTTGTTGCTCGTAGTTTTTCTTGCAAAGTAGGTGTTAACAACTGTTTCTTAATTCTAACTAAACACCTAAACGGTGCCCGGAGTTTCAGACCTCCGAAACTGCCCCTATCAGGAGTAGTTTCGGCTTTCTATCTCCAGCATATCAGGGTTTGTGGGTGTAAAATGGCCGCCCTTAAATCTATCAGTTGAGAAAATTTTGGTTTAAAAAAAATGGGATTGGAAAAAAAATTGGCCCAAAAAGGACAGTTCACCAAAGTATTTAAGATTTATATATGTTTTAGCGTCTGTTTGGTTCTGTTTCTGTTGCTGTGTACTTTTTGCGTGTAGGGATCCTCTAGAGTTGAAAAGCCTCTAGAGTTGGTGGAGTTGTAATCTCAACCATTAATTGCAACATTAATGGATGAGATTTTTTTTTTTTTTTTTGGTTAAACCATCCGGTACTCTGAACCACATTGGGCCGACTAATCCGGATTCGGGGCGGGTCCAAGGATTACGGTATTTAAACCCCTCCCAATCGCCGTTGTGGGGGATCGATCCTGAGACCTCCCTACCATTAATTAAATCTCATACATTCATTAATTACAAAATGAATGGATGAGATTTAATTGATAAATTTTAATATTTAATTAGTCATTTATTTATTTTTTTTTTTTTTTTTGTAGAAATTAGTCATTTATTGATCAATCAAATCTCATCCATTCATTTTGTAATTAATAGTTGAAATGTATATAACTCCACTTTAAGGGTGGAGATGGGGTACTAGGAAGGCTACGCGCTCCCGGCCTCCGAAACCACCCCTGCCAAAAGTAGTTTCTGCCCTCTGTCTCTGGCAGATTGGGGGTTTACGGGTGCAAGATGCCCCAAATCTACTGTTAAAAAATTGCTCAAAAAGGTGTAAAAATGGGATTGAAAAAAATATCCAAAACAGTGCAATTGGATTTTATATCATGAAAAAAAAATTATATGGACGGGTGTAAAATTGGCCCTCCTAATGGAGCAGTCATGTATTCGCCACTGCTTAGCGAAGCACGAATGAAGGATCGAAATGGTTCTTAAAGTTGACAGACATGATCACTTTAGTTCAAATTGAAGTTTGAGTATCAACTCAGTTCTAAAGTTAGCGATAATTGATAAATTTTTACGTATTCAAACTGATTGTATTTAGACTAATTTATTAAATATTATCAATTTAAAAGCTAAATTAATATCTAAACTTTGATTAGGACTAAATTGATAATGTCTGTCAACTCTCAGAATCATTTTCACCCTTAATTCGAAATTTTGATTGCTTTCGTTCTACAAATTCTAACTTAATTTTACCCTTTTCTATAAAATTTGACGCTAATTTTTCATCCGTATTTATTTATGAAAGGGTAAAATTGAACTTTTTTTTAACCATGATAGTGAAATTGGGTTGTTTTAAAGAACAAGGGTAAAATTGAAAAAATTGATTTTTGTGTATCCTAGAAATAAAATTCGAAATTAGTTTCATTCAATTTGTGTTTAATTTCTTGCATTACTTTATTTACCTATTTTCAAACAAGAATTCAATGGTAATAATAAGTTTATAGGACTTTTTTACAAATATAGGTGAAATTTAGGTGTCCAATTTAGAATAACCATTCAACCATTGTGTGCATAATTTCTTTAATAATATCTTTCAAGCATGGTTTTAGCACAAATTATTTTCAAAAAAGTAATAATAATAAAATATAAGTTTCCTAAAAATACCCCTAACATTGACTGTCGTTAGCAATTTTACCCCTTACGTCTAAAATAATCCAATTTTACTTCTAACATTAGTAGCCAAGAACAATTTTATCCATAATATTAGAAAGTTGAATCGATTTCAGACATCATTATAAAATATATATTGCAATATATTTAATTTACATTTATCTATACCTAAAATAGTGACTTTCATCTTAATTTTTATTCCTATAACATTTATTTCTTTAATAGAAAATAGGTTAGTATTTTTCTTAAAACAGATTAATATGTTAGGTATCCATGATACTTATATTTTCCCTAAAATAATAGTTCAGCCTTTTTGTGTGCATTTTTCTTTAATCATACTCTTAGATCTGTTCATGGTCAGGCTTGAACCGGGTCTAGCGGGCTTTTATCTAAAAAACATACTCAGTTCAGATGGACTCGACCGAATTATGCCCGACTTAAAAATCAAATCTAAAGCCTAACCATATAAACCCCCTTAAAAAGAATATATAATTTTTGATAATAAAAAATAAAATTCTATTTAAAATTAAATATTTAATATGTACATATATAAATTTACTAATTAATATTAATAGGATGGACTGGATCGGATCGGACTGAATCGTACTATTTTTATAAATCCCTAGTCCACCTAAAACATATACGAGCTTTAACCGGCTTGGGCCGGAGGTAAAATTTTCTTGTCCAGCCCTAACCTAAAGGACACGGGCCTTAGCGGACCGAACGGATACTCGGACTCGTGAACAAGTCTCCCCTTAAAGTTTGGCTTGTTTTGGTTTGATACAAATTGTATAAAATCAACAATGGTGAAAATAGAATTCACTTGCATTCGAAGTTTTTAAAAATTCATATTTTTCGGTGAATTTCACTAAAATTGTCAATTCCAGACACGATAACATGATTTACAAAGAAAATTCACCTGACACAATCTGTTAATACAATTACTGTTTTCATTGTATTTATATCATGTATACTCATGTTGACTTTAGCGGGATAGAGTCAGGTTGATCCTAAGGTAAATTTTTCTTATCCAAACCCGACCTAAAATACACGGGCTTTAATGGGCCGGGTGGGTACCCAACTAGTGAACAAGTCTCCCCTTAAAGTTTGGTTTGTTTTGGTTTGATGCAAATTGTATAAAATCAACAGTGGTGAAAATATAATATTTCATTTGCATTGAAGCATACGTCTGGGTGAATTTCACTAAAAATGTCAATTCCAGATATAATAACACGATTTACAGAAATAATTCACCTGACACAATCAGTTTGATACAATTGTTGTCTTTGTTGTATTTATATCACGAATCACAACTCACTTTGACACTCGTAAATTTCATCGTGATTACAGGTAATAGGAATAACCACGAGAAACGAGCTCCGAGGCCCGAAATCGAACCCGGAAACATGGTACAAATACATCCTAAAAGGGGCAACATCAATCCACAAAACAAACCCAAAAGTTCTAATCTTTGCATCAGGAATAAGCTTTGCAACAGATTTAAGTTTCCTAAAAACCAAAACTTTAGGCACAAATTTCAACAACAAATTAGTGTATGATGCACATTGGTATTCATGGGGAGGAAGCCCCAAATCAGATTGGGAAGTAGAGTTTTTGAATGATGTTTGTCACACAAAGACCCAACATTTTATCAACAAAACCGGTTTCACTCCAACACTTAAGGTGAACCCGGTCCCACTTTTCATAGGTGAATTTGGACTTGATCAAAGTCTTCTAAGTAAAGCAGATGATCATTACCTCAGTTGTTTGTTGACTTTTCTCACTGATTTTGACTTGGATTGGGGGTTATGGGCTTGGCAAGGAAGTTATTATTTTAGAGAGAATCAAGTTGGGATGGAAGAGACTTTTGGGATCATGGATTATCATTGGAACCGGGTGAGAAATGTGCAACTTCAGAACAGATTGGAGATTATTAAGAGAGTTAATATCGGTAAAGTTTCTAACTTTGGTAATCTATTTTACTATGTTTTTAATTTCGGATAATGGGTCGGGTTCAATTTGGCGTAAAATGAAATTTTAGGTATCAATTTTATCTATAACGGTCAAATTAGTCTATAAATGATATACGTTAGCTAAGAGTGAGCAAAATTGACCAATAATTGAAACCCAACCGAATCTGAATCGAAATTATAGTTTGATTCGGTTATTTTTTTTATTTTGATTTGATTCGGTTTTGAAAATGGTGTGACCGAAAACCGAATTGAATTATGTGCAACTTCAGAGCATACTGGAGATATTAAGAGAATTAATATAGGTAAAGATTCTAACTTTCTATCTATTTTTTGAATTTTGGATAATGGATGGGGATGGATTTGACCTAAAATGAACTTTTTAGGTATTAATTTAGTTTAGTGTATAACCGGTCAAATTAGTTTAATACTTGGATTGGGGGTTATGGGCATGGCAAGGTAGTTATTATTTTAGAGAGCAAGTTGGAATGGAAGAGACTTTTGGATCATGGATTATCATTGGAACCGGGTGAGAAATGTGCAACTTCAGAACAGATTGGAGATTATTAAGAGAGTTAATATCGGTAAAATTTCTAACTTTGTTACTCTATTTTACTATTTTTTTAATTTCGGATAATGGGTCGGGTTCAATTTGGCGTAAAATGAAGTTTTAGGTATCAATTGTTATGTATAACGGTCAAATTAGTCTATAACTGATATGTGTTAGCTAGGAATGAGTAAAATTGACCAACAACCGAATCTGAATCGAAATTATAGTTTGATTTTGTTATTTTTAAGTTTGGTTCGGTTCGGTTTTGAAAATGGTGTAACTGAAAACTGAATTGCATTATGTGCAACTTCAGATTATTAAGAGAGTTTATACAGATAAATATTCTAATATCCTGTCTAATTTTTGAATTTGGGATGATGGGTCGGGATCGATTTGGCGTAAAATGAACTTTTTAGGTATCAATTTAGTGTATAACCGGTCAAATTAGTTTAATACTTGGATTGGGGGTTATGGGCATGGCAAGGTAGTTATTATTTTAGAGAGAACCAAGTTGGAATGGAAGAGACTTTTGGGATCATGGAATATCATTGGAACCGGGTGAGAAATGTGCAACTTCAGAACAAATTGGAGATTATTAAGAGAGTTAATATCGGTAAAGATTCTAACTTTGTTGTTTTGTTTTCTATTCTTTGAATTTCGCATAATGGGTTGGGATCACGATTTGGTGTAAAATGAACTTTTTAAGTATCAATTTAGTGTATAACAGATCAAATTAGTCTAAAGGTGGTACGTGTTAGCATGGATTAGAACCTTTTGTCTATTTTCTGAATTTAGGATAATGGGTCGGATTGGATTTGGCGTAAAACGATATTTTAGATATCAGTTTAGTCTATAACTGGTTAAATTAGTGTAAAAGTAATACGTGTTATCATATGATTGATTTGATAAATAATTTATTGATCATCTCTTTTTTACCTAACACATATCAATCAATTAAAGATGTTAACACGTGTGATTTTGAATTGATTTGATACAAATATTGAATTAAAAGGTCAAATTGATAATGGGTCGGGACTGATTTGGCGTAAAATGACTTTTAGGTATTATTTTAGTGTACAATGAATCAAATTAGTCTAAAAATGATGTGTTATCATATGATTGGTGGTGTTTTAATGCCTATCAATCAATTTAAGAGAGTTAATGGCCCTGTTTGGAAATTAGCGGTTAGCTGTTAGCTGATTTGACTAGCTGATTTGACTAGCTGTTTGTGTAGACATGTTTGGTAAAAATTAGCTGATTGATAATAGCGGTTTATGCAAAAAGACGAATAAGGGCATTAATTTTGGCGCAGGAAAAGATGGAGTCTATCTATTAGGGTTAAAGAAATCTATTAATTTTAATATTGCAAAACGCTAATTGAAAAAGCTCATAAAAGGAGCTTTTTCTAAATTAGCGTTTTCATCTCAAAACTCTCTCCACCAAACACTCCAATCAGTGGTTTCGGTGGTCAAACCTCTGAAGTTGGTCAAAACCGCTATTTTTATTCCAAAACGCTTTTTACCAAACAAGGCTAATATAGGTAAAGATTCTAACTTTCTGTCTATTTTTTTTTAATTTTGGATAATGGGTCGGAATCAGTTTAGCGTAAAATGAACTTTTTAGGTATCAATTTAGTGTATAACGGGTCAAATTAGTTTAAAAGTGATACATGTTAGCATATGTTTAATAGCGTTTTAATGCATATTAATCAAGTTCTGATGCTAACACGTTATTTTAAATTGATTTGAGAGAAATGTTGAATTAAATAGTCAAGTTGATAATGGGCCGGGATTGATTTGATGTAGGGTGAACTTTTAGGTATAAGTTTAGTCTATAACGAATCAAATTAGTCTAAAAATGGTACGCATCCGCATATGATTGGTTTAACGCATATCAATCAATTTAGATGTGAACACGTAGCATTTTGAATTCATTTGACAAAAAGTAAAAATTACATAGTCTAATTGTTAAGACATTATTAAGAGAGTCATATAAGTAAAAGATTTAACTTTTTTTTCTATTCTTTGAATTTGTGATCATGCAGCGGGATAGATTTGACGTAAAATGAACTTGTTACGTATCAATTTAATTTATAGCGGGTCAAATTAGTCTAAAAGTAATACGTAATTGCATATTATTAATAGCATTTTAACGTGTATTAATCATAAATGGTGCTAACATATGTAATTTTGAATTGATTTGATAAAAACACTGAATTAAAGGGTCTTAGAACAAATTAAGTTAGATTGACATTTTATTACTTTTAAGGTTTGGTTTTACTCGGTGTTAGATATCTTTTTGAAATGCGGTGTTAGATATCTATTTATTCTATATTTGTTTGCTAGAAGCTATTGTTAACGAAAATGTTTTTTTTTTTTGTTTTCCAGTGTTTATTTACTTAGAAAAACAAATTAATAATTTTTTTTAACTTAATCTACAGAAAAATATATAAAGAAAGTGAGAATTTACGTTTTTGAAAAAAGTAAAACGTTTTCGTACCCTGATGCATTTCCTCTTACCTTTTAAAAGTAGTATTACCCACCATTTCTTCTCGTTTTTCAGTATTATAATCAAACATTGGAAAATATTTTATTTTCTAATAAAAAAATTTCTCTTACCCAATATATTTCGGCAAACTAACCGAGTCAACTCCTTTTTCATTTTATATTTTTTTTAGTTTAGGATAAAGCGTTGACATCAAACTCAACTGTTAGGTATCAATTTAATCTATAACTTTTTTCTGTTAAATTACTTTATAAATAACACGCTCTCAATATATTATTAGGACTTTTTGACATATATCAATGAACTTTTGATAGCAAAAGTGTTATTTTGAAATTATTTAAATAAAAAAAAGTTTGATGAATTTAAGAGTCAAAGTGATATCTAAGTTTACTTTTATAGCAGATTGACCCTTAAAGGGTAAAATTGAAACTTTATACTTGAATTTCTACCAAACACGAAGTCCTTTTTCTCCCACATGTCGTCAACTCTTAATACTAACAAATGTTATTTTAAGTTGGTTTGATAGAAATACTAAATTGAAGGGTCAAATTGAAAATTTTCTACTATCATCATAGACTACACTAGACCTATTCACGGACTTAAATATTTGCCCAATCTATCCAGACCTGTGTCTCTTGAATCGGGTTTGGACAAGGAAATTTAACTTTAGGCCCAGTTGGATCTAGGTCCGTATCCCTTGAGTCAGGTTTGGATAAGAAAATTCAACTTTTGGCCCTAATTCGGTCAGGGCTGCTAAAACCCGCTTATTTTTAGGCAGCCTTGAGCTTTATAAAAATGGGATGGTTCAACCTGGCCCGGTCGGTCTATGAATATTAATTAGTAAATTTATATATTTATATATTAAATATTTTTTTTGGTAGGGATTAAATATTTACTTTTATATATAAATTTTATTTTTTTATTATTAAAAACTGGATAAATAATTTATTAGTCCCTACATTCTTACCTAAAGCACTATTTACTTCTCGTATTTTAATAATATAGTATTTAGTCCTTCATATAAATGTAAGATGTGAGATTCAAACCTTAGTCTTTTGTCTTTCATATATTGCTACTTTTTCTTAAGTTCAATTTGTTCAATTTTTAAATGGATGATTTATTAAATTTATATTTATTAAATTTGTAACATTTTTTGTTTTATGTATTGATTCTTAACGGATAAAGGTACCCGCGGGTACCGCAAATTAAATGAAATGGGTATGTGATGCAAAAAAAAAAATATACACGTTAGGATAGTGGGACAAGTACGGGTAAGAGTTTGAGATTGATACTACCCGCGGGTACTCTACCTGTTGTCATCCCTAATGCACACTGCAAGAATTCTAATCGGAGATTCCACATCTCCAACGAAAACGAGAAACCTCTGCACCGTTTACATCCCTAGCATAAGCACTAATCAAATTAACACTTAATCCTTGAAATTACCCTCATTTTGCAGATCCAGCATCAAGATACGACAAGTCGTACATCCTATTCCACCCCCAAAGTGGAACCTGCATCCATACAGACACAAAGAAAGAGATTTACACAAGCACTTGCAACAAAGTTCAACATCATTTCACATACTCAGCTAAATCAGGAAATGGAAATGGAAGTCCAATCAAATTAAAAGGTACTAATCAATGTATTCAAGCAATCGGAGAAGGTAAATCCCCGATTATCTCAACTAATTGCACAGTTAAACTCAGTTTATGGAAGTTAATTTCGTCTACTAGACTTCATATTTCAACCACAGATGAATCGGGAAACCATTTATGCCTTCAGAAAGAGTCTCCGTATACTTCGAAGATTGTTACTAATAAATGTATTTTGACTCATGTTGATCCCCAATGTGATAAAGATTGGCAAAAGGATCCTACTACTCAATGGTTTAAGCTTGTTAGGACTAATTTAAAGTAGGTAATTAGTGTTTGGATTAGTGTTAATTTTGATTATTTTGTTATGTTTTTGGAATGTGTTTATTGTATTAATAAATTGTGTTATTGGATTTGATTTGAGCAATGAAAATGGGGATTATAGGTTTCTCGGGTTTGAGTTTTAGTGTATGTAGAAAATTTTAATTGAGAGAAGATCCACCTAAAGAGTGCCTGACGAACCTCAATCAAATAAACCGAAAAATTTATAAAAAAAAATGGGAATTATAAAGATGGATGATTGATAAAATAAGTTTGGCCCATGAAAGGCCCATATATGCATAAACAAGTTGGCCCAAGAAAGACCCATATTTTAAATTGGGAATAAGGTTTTAATCGAGTCGAGCCAAGGTTTGGTTTGCTCGTGGCTTGGTAGAAAATAGATGAGTTCGAGCTCAACATTTTGTTCGTGAACTGTTCGGGAGTTGCTCGCTTATTTGTTCATGAGCAGTTCGTTAATTAGTTCATGAATTTTGTGCACGAACAGAACAATATGTTTGAAAAAAAAATAACGCAAATTACGTATTTTTAAAACCTATACAATTAAAAGGTACTAATCAATGTATTCAAGCAATTGGAGAAGATAAATCCCCAATTATCTCAACCAATTGCGCAGTTGAACTTAGTTTATGGAAGTTAATTTCGTCTACTAGACTTTCAGATTTCAACTACAGATGAATCGGGAAACCATTTATGTCTTCAGAAAGAATCTCCGTATACTTCGAAGATGTTACTAGTAAATGTACTTTGACTCATGTTGATCTTGAATGTCAGAAAGATTGACAAAAAGATCCTACTACTCAATGGTTTAAACTTGTTAGGACTAATTTGAAGTAGTTAATTAGTGTTAATTTTGTTTATTTGTTATGTTTTTAGTGTTGGAAATTAGGGTAAGGTATAGCAGCGGAAATATAAAAAATTTAACCTATTTCCATTAACCATAGGATCCGTTAATCGTTATTTCATATAAAGAGGGATAAGAAGAATTACCTTTTGATGATCAATCTACCGTTGTTAATGAAGTGCCCACAACTCTTCTCCGAGTTCCCAAACACGAAATAAAACACGGGAAGATTAATTTAGAATCAACCGTTGAATAGCAACCAAAGTAGATTGCCTCTAACTAATCAACACAAGATCAAGGATAAGAAAAATAGATGAAATCAATTGATCGGAAAGAAGCCGTAGAAAATCTCGTCTTCGAACTAGGGGTGTCGAAATTCTCTTTCTCTCTTTAGTGTATGATTTCGAAAATCACTAGGGCTTGCTCTCTTGTGTGTTTCGAAAATCACTAGGGGAGGGGTATTTATAATCTCTTGTATCTAATCCCTAGTTAGATAGAATTAGGTTACTGAATAGGAATTCAATTCGGAATAGAATTCCTAATTATTATCTCATTATATATCTAATATATTAAGGATAATAATAATAACCTTATTGGATAATAATAGGAGTATTATAATCTAATTAAAACTCCTAACTTATTTATCTCTTAATTAATTTAATTCATAATCCTAATCCAATTAGGTTTAACAAAATCAAATTAATTATTCATGTATATCACTACATGAATTTCGACCCCCCCTATGGTCCATGGGCCTTATTGGGCTCAATTGGGCTTCCATCAATTAATTAACATCTATCTCTCTTTTAGGTTCCAAGTCTTATGTTTGACCCATTAGGTTTTTATTGCTTCTAGCCGTATGCAAAGTTATTAAATAATTTTCAAAGAATTATATTTAATCTTTGCATAACGGAATGATGTACAGAGTATGTGATTAGCAAGTCCGTAATCATTCCCCCAGAGCCATAAGAAGACAGGTTGATTCTGTCGTTAACCTTTCCGTATTAGTTACAGTATAATTCGATCCTTTATCAACTACATCCTTGAACTGAATCTTATGACTATGGATGATGTCAAGTCACATATAGCGAGACGTTCGTTTTACTTGTACAGGCCGAGTCAACTCAAATAGATATGTTAAGTGAAATCTGTATTTCAAGTCTTAAGCTATCACCTTGCAAGGATTTAGAGTCGAGTCTTCCACAAGCGATCCTTGGATGTATCTCCCATTTATCGGGAGTGATAAATGCTCAATCCAATATATAACGATCCTGCAATCACTTCCTGTGATACCCAACGTCTACTGTTCACACCCCAGAGTCATCTCTGTTAAGGATCGTGTTACACCAGAGTCAAAGCGTCACATTCCGTAATCCAGAATACCAATTAATATTCCTTTGAGTCTGAGGATTAGTTATACCTATTAATACCAATAAGATGAACAGGTGACAAGGATGAATCTACCCATCCTGTTATCTCAAATCGGATCCCCCAATCCTAATGAACAACTTTTCATCGGATCTATGTAACTGTCCAGATATCTGTATATATGAAGTTTGTGAGATCAGCTTTCTGTCGGACAGAAGACATTGTTACATACAAGTCTCAATAGTGATATGTCAATCCTAAACATATTACTTGACTTGGAGCGGTTTTAAGTTTATTAGTTTATTATAAAGTTTTGTCTCACTTTATGCTTGTATGAACACTTTATAATCACTTTAAACAAACTTACGGATTTTCTTTTATTAGACTTTATTTAGTGCTTAAAAGGGATTATCTTTATATAGTTATAAAACATATATATCATTAAAACAAATGATATAAAGAACAATTCATTTATATTAAGTTCGTATCCTAGAACAATTGTCTATAGGACACTAAATCCCAACATTTAGAATGTGTTTATTGTTAATTACTATTAATAATTATGTTATTGGATTTTAATTTTTCTATTTTTGATCATTTTTTGGATTATTTGCTTTGAGGTTTGTGTAGTACTCTTTTAGGTGCAATTAAAGTTTTCTGCATACATTAGGACTCGAATCTGATATCATTAGTTTAAGCGATTTGAGGTCCTTAATTAGTATTATTAGATTTGATTTCAGTAATGAAAAATGGAGATTATAGCGGTGGATGAAAAAGGATTGATAAATTCAGTTTGGCCCATAAAAGGCCCGTATTGATGGATAAACTAAAGTTGACCCAAGAAAGGCCCATATTTTGAACCATTTTAGGTCTGTAACCAAGTTGTCGACTTTTGACCTGTTCATGCTCAGGTTAGCAGAAAATAGACGAGCAACATCTTGTTCATGATTTGTTCACGAGCCTTGCTCGAGAGCAGCTTATTAATTATTGTTACATTAAGCTCCTGATAAAAAAAATATATCAAATTTGAACATAAAACTTGGTTAATATAGATTCATTTCACATGCGTTCGAAATTTGTATTTTTCATAATTTAAAAACAGTGTTTGATACGTGTAGTAATCTTAATGTGGCAATAGGGTAATTGTAAGAACCTTAATTTAAACAGTAAAAAAATATAATTTCAAACACATATGAAATGAATAACGTCTTTTTAACTGAGTTAGATGTTCACAACTAACCAATTTAGCAAATAAGGGCTTAATGCGACTAAAAATAAATGATTAGGAGCTTAACGTATTCAAATAAAGATTAAGGGTTCAATACACAAAATAATAAAATAACAAGGATCTCAAGATGATTTTTACCAAAATGGAATCCCATATATAGGGATGGCAACGGGTACTCTACCCGCGGGTACCCGGCACTACCCGATCCTAGTGGGACTACCCGTACCCTGTATAAAAGGGTATGGGACGGGTATGAGATCAAAATCATTACCCGTTAGGGTAATAGGATGGGTATGGGAAGACCCCCTAGGGTACCCGGTACCCGTTACCCGTCATAACTTTTTAAATATTAAAAAATATTATTGTGTTTTAGATGTAAGATGTGACATTTGAATACCAATCTTTTGTTCTTCGACTATTAAGTGATACCACTAAACTACTTTATTTTTATTGATTAAGGTTCCATTTGTTCAATTTTTAAATGGATGATTTATTAAATTTATACTTTGTCAAATTTGTAATATTTTTTATTTTATTTATTGATTTTTAACGGGTAAGGGTATCCGTGGGTACCCGTAAATTAAATGAGACGGGTATGGGATGCAAAACATATACCCGTTAGGGTAATGGGAAAGGTACGAGTAATTAAAAAATAAACGGGTAAGGGTTTGGGATTGACACTACCCAGGGATACCCTACCCGTTGCCATCCCTACCCATATAGGAGATTACAAGATGGGTGAAAAAGTGATTTAAAATTTTACTTTGGCCCATGAGAGGCCATGTTGATGGATAAACTAAACCTGGCCTAAGAAAGGCCCATATTTTATATTGGGATTAGGTCTGTAATCGAGCCCATTTTGATATGTTCATGCTCGACTTTGTAGAAAATAGACGAGCAACATCTTGTTTCATGAATTGTTCGTGAGTTGCTCATTTATTTGTTCACGAGCCTTACTCGAGAGTAACTCGTTAATTATTGGCACATTAAACTTCTGATCATCAAAAAAATCATATTTCAACATAAAACTTGGTGAATACAGATTCATTTCACATGCGTTCGAAATTTATATTTTTCATAATTTGAAAGTAGTTTTTGATATATGTAATAACCTTAATGTGGTAATAGGGTAACTGTAGGAATCTTAATTTAAACTGTAAAAATAATAATTTCATATACAGATGAAATGAGTAACGTATTTTTAACTGAATCACATGTTCACAACTAACCAATTTAGCAGATAAAGGCTTAATGGCACTATAAATAAATGATTGAGAGCTTAATATATTCAAATCAATATTAAGGTATCAATGTATAAAAAAAATAAAAGAATAGGGACCTCAAGATGATTTTTACCAAAATGGAATCCCATATCAGGAGATTATAGGGATGGATAAAAAAGTGATTGATAAATTAATTTTGGCCCATGAAAGGCCTATATTGATGGATAAACTAAACTTGTTCCAAAAAAGGTCCATATTTTAAATTGGGATTAGTGCTGTAATCTATCCGAGCTTTAGTCTGTTCATACTCGATTCGATAGAAAATAGACGAGCAACATCTTTTCCATGAATTGTTCACAAATCAAGAAATGGAAATCCAATCAAATTAAAAGGTACTAATTAATGTATTGAAGCAATCGGAGAAGGTAAATCCTCGATTATCTGAATTAATTGAATAGTTAAACTCAGTTTATGGAAGTGAATTTCATCTACTAGACTTCATATTTCAACCACGGATGAATCGGGAAACCATGAATGTCTTCAGAAGGAATCTCCGTATACTTCAAAAATTGTTACTAGTAAATGTACTTTAACTCATGTCGATCCCGAATGTCAGAAGGATTGATAAAAAGATCATACTACTCAATAGTTTAAGCTTGTTAGAACTAATTTGAAGTAGTTAATTAGTGTTAATTTTGATTATTTGTTATGTTTTTAGAATGCGTTTATTTTTACTATTAATAATTTTGTTATTGGATTTGAATTTTTCTATGTTTGATCATTTTTCCGATTAATCGGTTCGAGGCTTGTGAAGTACCCTCTTCCAATTAAAGTTTTCTGGATATACTAAGGTTCGAATCCGATATCACTAGTTTAAGCGACTTGAAGTCTTTAATTGGTATTATTAGATTTTATTTGAGCAATGAAAAATGAAGATTATAGGAATGGATGAAAAAAATGATTGATCAATTCAGTTTGGCCCATGAAAGGCCCATATTGATGGATAAACTAAAGTAGGCCCAAGAAAGGCCCATATTTTAAATCGGGATTAGGTCTGTGATCGAGCCAATCTGTGCGGAGTTTTGATTTGTTCATGTTCAGCTTGGTAGAAAATAGACGAGCAACATCCTGTTCATGATTTGTTCATGAGCCTTGCTCGAGAACAGCTCGTTAATAATTGTCACATTAGGACCGTGATGACCAAAAAAATCATATTTGAATATAAAACTTAGTTAATACAGATTCATTTTACATGCGTTCGAAATTTGTATTTTTCATAATTTGAAAGCATGCTTTGATACGTGTAATAACCTTAATGTGGCAATAGGGTAATTGTAAGAACCTTAATTATGAAATGAATAACATATTTTTTGCTCAACCAGATATTCATAAATAACCAATTTAGCAAACAAAGGCTTAATGTCACTATAAATAAATGATTAGGAGTTTAATGTATCCAAATAAAAATTAAAAGCTCAATGCATAAAAAAACAAAAAAACAGGGACCTCAATATGATTTTTACCAAAATGGAATCCCATTTCATTTCAGGAGATTACAGAAATGGATGAAAAAGTGATTGATAAATTAACTTTGGCCCATATTGATGGATAAACTAAACTTCGCCCAAGAAAAGCCCACATTTTAAATTGGGATTAGGACTGTAATCGATTCAAGTTTTAGTTTGTTCATGCTCGACTCGCTAGAAAATAGGCGAGCAACATCTTCTCCGTGAATCGTTCACATGTAACAAAGTTCAACACCATTTTACATACTCAAGCAAATAAGGAAATGGAAGTCCAATAAAATTAAAAGGTATTAATTAATGTATTCAAGCAATTAGAGAAGGTAAATCCCTGATTATCTCAACTAATTGCACAGTTAAACTGTAACGCCTGTAAAAAAAATTCATATAGACATAAATTATATTTATGTATTATTATAAATTATTATGATATAAAATAATAATAATTTATTTCTAATGAAAATGTCCAATTTGTGTTTATTATGAAATTTAGTTGGTTATTTAATTAAATGATTTGAATTAGTTTCGTTTTTTTTTCTTTAATGATAATGTGATATAAATAAAAAGATAAAGCAAAAAAAACAAATTTGACATTTCAATTTTGAAAAAAACGGGTTGCTATTAGGGCTGTAACCGAGCAGAGCCGCTCATGAGCAGCTCGGCGTTCGGCTCGATAAAAGCTCGGCTCGGCTCGGCTCGATTTGTAAACGAGCCGTTCGTGAGCACGATTTTCAAGCTCGGTTTGTAAACGAGCAGAGCTTGAGCAGACCAAAGATCGGCTCGAAAGCTCGCGAGCAAACTCGATTAGAGGTTCGTGAACAAGTTCATGAACAAGCTCGTGATGAAGCTCGATAAAAGCTCGTGAATAATACAAATTATATTTACATAAAATATAATTTACATATAAATAAAAATAATAATTTAAATTTAATAAAAATGATAATGTTAAGTTAAACCCGTCATCATCTCATTAGAAAAAATTAAATAAAAACAACATCATACCGCGTGAGTCCACAAATGTAAAGAAACAATTAAACTTTAAATAAAAAGAACAATTAAATTAAATAAAAATGATAATGTTAAGCCCACAAATGATAATGAGAGGGATAGGTAGGGTTTTATTTTTATTCTTTCTTCATCTCCTCTCCACCTCGACGCCACCTGAGTCTTCTTTCTCTTTTCTTCCTCTTCTCTTCCTCATCTCCTCTCCTCCTCCGCGGCCGCCTACGTCTTCTTTCATCATCTCCTCCACGTCGTCGCCGTCTTCCTCCTCTTGCATCCTCTCCTCCACGCGGTCGCCGTCTTCCTCCTCTTTCATCATCTCCTCCATTTTCGGCTTGTGAGCTCATAAACGAGCTCGGCTCGTGAGCAAGCTCGTGAGCTCATAAACAAGCTCGGCTCGTGAGCAGCTCATGAGCTCGCGAGCTGCTAAACGAGCCGAGCTCGAACAGAAATTTGAGCTCGAACCGAGCTCGAAGCTCGGCTCGAGCTCGATAAGAAACTGCCGAGCCGAGCTCGAGCAGGCCAAAGCTCGGCTCGGCTCGTTTACAGCCCTAGTTGCTATTTTATGGGAATGATAATGTTTTATATATAGGGTGCGTTTGGTACGCTGTAATGTAATGTAATCAAAATTGTAATGTAATCAAGGTTGTAATGGAATGGAATAACCATTACATTACCATGTTTGGTTAGTAAAATTTTACAATTGATGTAATGTAATTACCATTACATTATCATTAGGGGGTGTGCATCGGTGCAAAACCGAACCGAACCGAACCAAATACCAAAATGATCAAAATAATTCATACCGACATCGAACCGAATAATAGGTAAAATCGAATTAAAACCGAATCGAAATATGCGGTTCGGTTCAGTTTAAACCGAACAAACTGAATTAAGTTAAAAATAACAAATAACAAATAAAAATCACTATATTTTCTCATTAAATTTACCTCAACAACAACAAAAATTGAAATATTTTCAAAATATATCTATATTGGGTTGTTATCTCAACAATAATAAAAAAATTAAACTTGTATAGTCAAATATATGTGTATATATATATATATAAATGTAAAATATGTGTAATTCGGTGCGGTTCAGTTTTTTTACATTTTCTGTCAAACCGAACCGAATCGAACCGAATACCGAAATAAACTTAAAATTAAAACCGATGCCGAATCGAATTGTTAAAAAAACCGAACCGATAAAACGAATTCACTCGGTTCGGTATGCGGTTTAAACCGAACTGATACACACCCCTAATTATCATGTTTGCTTTGCTATGTATAATCATAAATTTCTATTTACTCTTTTATATATATATATATATATATATATATATATATATATATATATATATATATAACAATAGTAATAATAAAAAATTAATAATAATGTGATGTAAAAAATGGAGGAAATGTTGAAGGAATTAGGAATACATATTGGAATATAATGGGAATTCCTATTGATTTCTTTGGTAATCCTCGTTACAAAACTTATTGAAGAAAATTGAAATCATGGAATTCTCATTACATTCCAATAAAACTATAAAGAGCATCCAAACATAGTAATGCACTTTTAATGTAATGAGCATTCCATTACAAATCCCATTACGTCTTACCAAACGTACCCATAATATTTGTTTTTTTTTATTATAATGTAGTTCATGATGAAGCTCTTACTCTTAGCTTGTTGCTTGAGAGTTTATCTATGACTGTAGAGGTCATGAGTTCGAATCACATTGTGGTGGGTTGTGGGTTTTCCTTTGCTTTTGAAAACTCTAGTATTTTCGTTTTAAAAAAAACTACCCAAACTCCATGAGAGGAGGATTCACGGGAAAAGAAAAAAAAAGAACCAGGAGTTTTATTGTTTATCTCGCCCGACAAAGAGACACGAAGATCAAGTGAAAGGTAGGTCGAAAGAGTTAGTTGATTAATTAGACTTGCAAATTTTGGATTTTGAAGTAAGTATTTGCTTAAGTATACGGTACGATGACTTGTTGATATTAATCGTTTATTTTTTATCTTTATATGATACAATGATGTTGATTATGTTAGTATGAATAGACTTGAGAATGATATTGATGACGATAATAGCAAAAGTGAGAATTGAGCAATATATATATATGTAAATTGGTCCGTAGAAAATGTTAGAAATTCTGAGAGAAACAAGCTTAAGTAGAATAGTATATTCAATAGTTGCTATGAAATGAGAATAAAGATTATTTTGATCACATGAGAAATATGACACCGGATATTTGTTACGACAGGGTGTCAGGACACCGGGTATTTGTTACGATAGGGTGTCCAGGTACCGGGTATTTATTACGATAGGGTGTCCAGGTACCGGGTATTTATTACGATAGGGTACCTAGAGATATATCATTGAGGTACCGGGTATTTGTTACGATAGGGTACACCCATGATAATATGATCATGCAACCATTGAGTATTACTAGACTAATATAAACATTGATCAAATAAATAGTTTAATTATTGAATAGTAAATGATGAATGTTTGATAACTAATAAATTAAATGCACAAAAATTTAGTTTATATACTACTGTGTATTTTAATTAACTATCTTATTGAGTCGGTAACTCACCCCTTACCACCACCATTTGTCAGGAGGTAAGAGTTTAGTGACGCTTGTTCAGATCAACCAGTATGTGGAGTTGTTAACCTTAGAATTTTTTTTATTATGATTTATTAAAATTTAGGTTGCATTGATTTTATTCCAACAGAGCTTTCAGTGAGATTAATTGTATTTGTTTTAAGGTTATATTAAAAAAAATTATTGTTGTCTATATATATTTATGGTTTCTGAAAATGGGTGTCACATAAACTCGGTTTATGGAAGTTAATTTCATCTACTAGACTTCATATTTCAACCACGGATGAATCGGAAAACCATTTATATCTTCAGAAGGAATCTCTGTATACTTCAAAAATTGTTACTAGTAAATGTACTTTAACTCATGTCGATCCCGAATGTCAGAAGGATTGGCAAAAAGATCCTACTACTCAATAGTTTAAGCTTGTTAGAACTAATTTGAAGTAGTTAATTAGTGTTAATTTTGATTATTTGTTATGTTTTTAGAATGTTTTTATTTTTACTATTAATAATAATGTTATTGGATTTGAATTTTTCTTTTTTTTGATAATTTTTCCGATTATTCGGTTCGAGGCTTGCGTAGTACTTTTTAGGTGCAATTAAAGTTTTCTGCATATGCTAAAACTTGAATCTGATATCACTAGTTTAAGTGCAATTAAGCGATTTGAGATCCTTAATTGGTATTATTGAATTTGATTTAAGTAATGAAAAATGAAGATTATAGGGATAGATGAAAAAAGTGATTGATAAATTCAGTTTGGCCCATGAAAGGCCCATATTAATGGATAAACTAAATTTGGCCCAAGAAAGCCCATATTTTAAATGGGATTGGGTCTGTAATCAAGCTTAGTTCGACAGAAAATAGATGAGCTTGAGTCAACATTTTGTTTGTAAATTGCTCTTTTATTTGTTCACAGGTATTGTTTACGAGCAACTCTTTAATTATGTTCATGTAACTCGGAGATCTTAGGATTAACTTAAAGTAGCTAAGTGTTTGAATTAGTGTTAATTAGGAGGAGTTTGTTTTGATTGGATATAGGATTTACTGACTTGATGTTTATTGTGGTCTTTTGTAATTTATAGGTGCTAAATTGATATTTTTTTAGTGATTTTATATAAAAAATAAAAATATGTACACAATTTTTATAGAATTTTTAACGTTTTTGACGACCAGTGAGTGCTCAACCCTTAAACATCCCTCTGCATCTTTTCCTAACTTTGGCCAAGAAAGACTCATATTCCCTGTTGATTGTTCACAAAAAAATATATTGTTCCTGAACTATTCGTGAGATACTCGTTTATTTGTTCGCGAGCAGTTCATTAATTCGCGTTATAAATTTTATTCGTGAACTGCTCATTAATTATATTCATTTGAAATTTTTTTAACACAATAAGAAGAGATTTTATCTTTTCTAAAAATACATATTAATTAGGTCCATTTGAAATTTTTGTAATACAAAATACTTTGACTCGTACTGATCCTGAATGTCAAAACGATCGGCTCAAAGATCCCAAACCTGAATGGTTTAAACTTGTTAGGAATACTTTGAAGTAGCTAATTAGGGTTTGGATTAGTGTGAATTTTGATTATTTGTTATGGTTCTCGAATGTTTTTATTGTTTTATTGGATTTGATTTGAGCAATGAAAATGGGATTAGAGGGATGGATGATTGATAAATTAAGTATGACCTAGGAAAGCCTGATGTATGGATAAACAAGTTGGCCCAAGAAACGCCCATATTTTAAATTGGGATTAAGGACTTAACCGAGTCGAGACAAGTTTTGATTTGTTCATGGTTTGGCAAAAAATAAATGAGTTCGAGCTCAACATTTTATTAGTGAACTGTTTGCAAGTTGCTCGCTTATTTGTTCATGAGCAGTTCATCAATTCTATTCATGATTTTTGTTCACGGACAGAATAACTCGTTAACTATATTCATTTGGGAAAAAAAATTAGCACAATATACGTATTATTAAAACCTACAAAATTAAAGTTTACATTTTTAGATATTTCTATCATCTGAAATAGATTTCTTTTTAAGATTATAAATCTGATCTTTTTTTATATCATTTTATATTATCAATACTGGAAAAAAAAATCTCAAATTTTCTATGGTTTTGGAATGTGTTTATTGTTACTATTAATAATTATCAAGGAAACCATAGTAGCCTGTAAAGTTCCATGTTTGACTCACACAAAGGTGCATCTCTGTATCAATAAAATTATGGCTGGAATCCCTAATATCCACCATCCCATCTTCAAGCCAAATAAGGATCAGACCCCCACTTATACCAACACAACCCACGCACAATCTACCAGCATAGTCCAACTTCCTTTTAATTGCATCCAAATGACACGAAGTTAAAAGAGTCTCTAAGAGAAAAATTATACTTGGTTTGTTGATCCAGACAAGATCCAAGAGAACCCAAACTGAACGTGTGTTGTCTAGCCCATGACAGTTCCAAGCCATGATACTCATGATGATGGGCGGGCATGTCTAGCAGAACCCGCATGTGACCCGTTTTTTGAGTCCACTACATTTTCGATTGAAACTTACGAAACTACTCCTCATGCATTATTGTCCTCCATTATTCTACGTTTAGAGTCAACAATAAGCACCCCATCAGTTGAAACAGAATCAGATGGCTTTCCTTTTTCACCTTCCTTAACATTTTCAAAATTCCCTCCACTTTCAACGTCAACTAGCATATTAGTAATCTCAATAATTACTCCTTGATTACCAGAATTCACTCCTCCATCATTGCTATTTCCTAACTTTGGAATCACTGATTGGTTGATCGGAGAATCCATAGTCATTGGTCTGATTCTATCGCCGCTTCTTCCACCAGCATCATTAGCCAACCAGGGAGTACCATTCTCTAATTGTTTCCTACCGGTCTGAGCAATCATTCTGATTCCGTAGGGCCTCACCACTTCCTCATTCATAGCCTCATAGATCTTAGCACAACTAATCTCCGTGTGATCAAGCATCCCACAGACAAAGCAAAAACGCTTTATGCGCTCGTATTTAAAATCAACCCATAACAAATCCCTATTGGGTCTTTTAAGCTTCATCCTCCTCATCAATGGCTGCCAAACATCTATAGAAACTCGAATATACATGTATTATCTCCATATTCCCTTATATTTATTGGGATCAGAGTCGATCAAATTCCCCATGTGGTTGCCAATAGCTTAGGCCACCTTCTCATACATGAATCCACTGGGCAAATTGAAAGCCTAGATCTATATATCTATATAAAAAAATGCTTAATATGTTAAGATAAAAGATTCTGGGGGTCAATTCGACAAAAACAAAATAATGAAGGACTCGTGATGTTTTTTGCCTTAAAAAATTGAACTTTATATTCTCGCCTTGGCATCTGTTCATAAACCCTGTTCCTATTTCTACAAGCCACAACCGAAGCAAAGACATCCAAATTATTCTGACCTCCTCCGGTGAACCACAGAATCACTCCAGCCACCATTGTTGTTGCATATAGAAATTCTAACAATCTTGAAGGTATGATTTCGCTCAAGAAATTCCTCGTTTGCGAAGCCCGGGTCTGGATTTAATTTACCAAAAAATTAACAATTATGAAATTGGAAAAAAATGTATTTATACTTTAAGAATAATCATAATTTTTAGATTAAACTATTCTTGAAATCTATGGTGTTGAAATTTCCTACAAATTTGCTTAGTTTTTCCTATCAAGTAAGGAAGAACAATCGCCATTTTCTTTTTCAAAGTCGAAATTTTGAAGATACAAAGCTAATCATCATAGTTTATAGATTAAACTATTCTTGAAATAATCTATAGTCTTTTAAGTATTTAATTTTGCGTAGTTTTTCCTATTAGAGATTTGCATTTTCAACACATTTATGTTTGGAATCCTGCAAATCTAATCTGCAATATCAGACTTGCATTTATGTTTGGAATCGGAATCCGGATCTTACGAATCATGGACTATGAAGTAGAAATGATTAGTTCTTTGCTAACTGTGAAAATAAATTTGAGAAATACAGTGTTGTTAGAATATATATGTATGTTTTGTATTAAACAAGAACCATGTCTTTCAAATCACTTGTGTTTTGTTCTAATCTTCCAACCTATATATTTGCTTAGTTTTCCATCCTTCAGACGTTCATATCAAGTGTGCAAGAACAATCGCATTTTTCTATTTTGAAGTAGAAATAGAGTATTACAATTCTTAATTTACACTTCCTTTTTGTTCTACTTATCTAATTATATGTATGCAACTGATTATGCATTTTGTTGGAGAAGTTAAATTTGCTGTATGGATATTAGATTTGTGATAGTTTATTTTGTTGTGCTAGCAGAACTCAACAAAGAATATACGTTCGCCTGTAATGGATGAAGAAGGGATTGCAGAATTTTCATGTGATGATATTGTGACAAATTCTGTTGAGATTTCCAGCGCAATCACTTATAAGATTCAAAACAATCTATAAGTCTTGGTATTCAATCATAACACGTACGGATTTTATAAAAAAACGTGTAAATCTATCTCGTGCTGCCCTATACAATCAGCACAACAATTTCCTTTACTTCATTATTCCTGATGAGTTTGCATCTTATCCATGTGCTCTCTACAAAGTAGATTCTGACGGCTCTTTATGTTATAAAGATTTTCATTTTAAGGTTTTTCTTGAAGATGGAGATGAGCATCGTGTCAAGGTTTGTAACAATTGTGATGTCATAATATGTTTCCATGTCTCTATAGATGATGATATACTCCTATGGAATCCATTTCTTCCAATAGAGTATAGCATAATACATTGCAAACCGAAATGGATTTCAGAAGTTGAATCAATTGCAATGGTTTATGTTCCAAACTCTGATGATTACAAGGTTATAAAAGTCCCTTCCGAATCCGATATTGATGAAGCATATATTTTAGTTGAGATTTTTTCACTCGAAAGCAACTCGTGGAGAAGCGAGAGAGTTGTTGGTCCCTTATAATGTTACAAGTATAGTTCCAAGGGGGGTTAGGAACTATTTAAACTTTTTGTAATTTAGGGCAGACTTCTTTTCTTAAGAGAAAAGGTTTTAACAGCGGCACTGAGTAAACAACAAGATACTGGCTTAGTCAACTGGTGACTAGGTCAGTTTCTTAGCTTGAGTCAGGAGATAGCACTTAGAGTCTATTCCTGAGCTCAGATGTTTGATGCGCACAACTCAGCTTGATCTCTTTACTTGGTCAGTTTTTGGTTATTTAAGCAAGCAATATATATAAGGAGTTTAAGGTAAGAAATGCGTTACTCAGCAGATTTATCCAGGTTCGGCTTCTAAGCCTACGTCCTGTCCCCGGAACACGTTCTGAGCTTTCGAATCCTCTACTGAGCTCTTTAAAGGTAGAGCCTCAAACCTTTTACAATCTTAGCAACTGAGTATAATAAGAGTACCTTCCTCTATACCTCTACTCAATCCTAATCTCTCGCTGAGTACTATAACCGAGTACTCAGCCTCTCCTTTCTAATCTCTAGAAATGATAAGTGTTTGTCCTAAACAATGATTGCTAAGACACCTTAGATGATTGAATAATCACTCTAGACTTTTACACAAAAGATATGAAGTATAGTGTAAGATTGCTTTGCTTTTGCTTGCAGAACTTGCGTAGAAATTTGGTCAGCGTAATGGCTTGATCAAGTTCTGTGTTGAATGAAGCTTCTGATGGCACTATTTATAGAGACGTCTGGACATCGGTCATTTCGAATTTCAAAATAACCGTTGGAGGGAAACGGCTTCCTGTCGTTGTCATCCTGACTTGCTCAGAGCTCTCGGCTAATCAGATTTGAGTATCTTCTGTCCTCGGTCAGCTTTAGGTCAGCTCGGCAGAGTGTCTCTCCATTTATGGTAATGTCAACTAGACAGCATACTGTGTCGTCTGAACTTTACCCAAAGTGGAAACACTTTGTCTGGAAGTTTTCCTTAGCCAGCTGCTGTCTTGTACGCTTTGTCGAATCAACTCAGCAGCTTCATTCCGAAGTTGTTCCCTGAAGGTCTTCTAGATCCTTCTTCCGCTGAGTTGCGTTTTGTCCATAACGATAACGTTTTGACACTCGCGGGCCGAGTTGTCTTGAATCATTTGACTTGGGCTTTGACTCTTGTATTGGGCTTGGGCCTTTTAATTTTGTGTCTTATAAACAAT
The DNA here is from genome assembly GCF_963576675.1 of Euphorbia lathyris. Lineage (NCBI taxonomy): Eukaryota > Viridiplantae > Streptophyta > Magnoliopsida > Malpighiales > Euphorbiaceae > Euphorbia > Euphorbia lathyris. The sequence continues at coordinate 138,503,710 of NC_088910.1, read as the reverse complement.
TTAACTCAACATTGAACAAACACATTAGTAGAATAAATCAAAGCATTTAAACTTAGTGTGTTTAGAATATGTTTTTAATTATACTTAAACAATTTTGTCAAATCAAAATTATGTGGAAAGGTGTTTCAACAAACTCCCCCATTTTGATGTTGGCAAAACTATTCAGCGAAGAACTCAGTATTGAGCTCCCCCATGATAGTTGACCTAATATATCTCAGTAAACTCCCCCGTAAGGGTTGAGCTACTGACTTAGTTTTACTCTAAACAACTGAAGGTTTAATCGAGTAAGTCTAAGGTCAGTTTTCAGATATAGGTCAGCTCATGGAACATATTCTATTTTACTCAGTTTTTAAGCGGAAGGTTTTATCATTCAGAGGGCGCTGAGTAATTTGTTGTTCAATGAGTTTTATAAGACAATGTTTTATAAACATACAAGTCAATGTCAAACATGTTATCAGTATTGGGTACAATCAACAAGTTTTATAGGTATTTAAACATAGTTGATGTAACTGAAGATACATAATAACTTAATACGCAGCATCGTATATAAAAAATAATTCATAAGTCATGGTTTGAACAGAAGATGCAAGTATTGATATTTAATATAGGTAGTCAGCGTTTACAAACAAAAGTTCAAGATAGGCATAGAGACTACATAGAGACTACATACTTAGCCTATACTGAGCTAGCCTATATCTATTTCTTTCTCTTCTGTTTGGACTGACTAGACTCATGCTGTGTTCTCACTTGTTCTTTCTCCCCCGTTTTGTCAGCATCGGGAGGAGGAATCCTAAAGGCGTCGGTTAAGACGGCTCGGGTCAGTTCTGTGGACAGCGCTTTAAGTCTATCGGCGCTTTCATTGACACCATCAAAAATAGCCACTCCATTATCTGATACCTCGGAGGGGATATTAAGTTCAGCAGCGCTGATCATGCTGACTATGAAGGCGTGAGATTTGCCTATCCAGGTAAGGGCATCAGTCAGACCAGCAACGACTTGATGGAATGTTTTAAGTAAGGATGTGTCATAGTATTGACGCTGAATATTGATGTGATGTATGTGGTTGAAGGTTTGTCTGGTGATAGACAGCATTTCATTTTGCTTCATAGCGTCAGTATCCATTTCTTCCTTGTTCAGATTCAGCAATCGAACGGCCTCACCAATTTGCTCCACTGAGCACTGAGAATAAGAGACCATTTGCTCGTTGGTTTTGATTTGCTCGGTGTGAAGTTAAGCAAAGAGCATTTTAACTTCATCAGAAGTGGCATAGCGTGTGTTCGCAGCTGACAAAGTCTGAACTTGTTCGTGAAGAGAGTTGAGATGTTGAACTGTTGTCAGCTGGATCTCAGCCAGCTTTGCAATGGAATCCTGCTTAGCTTACTGTGCTTGAAAGGTAATGATGAGACTCAGCAAGTCCTTGAATCCCTTAACTTTATTGAGAAGCTGAGTTACTAGGGAGAGCTGAGTAGTCTCAACATTAGAGGACCCAGCAGCAGGAGGAGTAGTTTGTTGAAGGTCTTTGATTAATGTCTGCACTGAGTTGATGATTCGTTTACCAGACTCAGTGACATTTATGTAGCTTTGAGAGCCTTCATTAAGTTGTCCAGTGACATCAGAATGATCGGTGGGAAGAGTAGTCAAGGGAATGACGTGGTCAGTGACTGGAGGTGTAGTTTCAATCTGCACTTGAGTTGGTGGTAGAGTTGACTGATCGGCAGATGTGTTGGGTGGAGAGGAAGTGATCCGGATTCTGTCGGTGCTAACTGAGGCAAGAATGTTCTGAGTCAGCACAATGCTTGGATTGACAGCATCGACGGGAATTGATTCCACTTGACTCGTAGAATTTGCGGAAGCATTCAAGTCGGTATGTTCCTTTAGTGATGAAACAAAGGCTTGCTTTTCTAGAGAGGTCGGTGGAGTAGTGGATGGTTGCTTTCTGAAAAATTTCAGCTTAAGCGCAGAAGGGTCCTTGGTTGGGTTCTGAATAACAAAGTCAGGAAGGGTTGATTGTTGAACAAGAATGTCACTGACTGCCTTCTGACTTGCCTTAACCAATCTTCTTCTAAGAGGAGGAGGGTCAGCTTGAATAGACTCTCCTGAGTGAGATGGAGAAGTTTCTTCTTGATCAGCTTCTTGATCAGCATTAAGTTGGTCAGTTTGTTTTTCTCCAGCTGCCAACTCAGTATTGGCTTGCTCAGCTTCAATCTCACTAGCTGTCTCCTCGGAGTCAGCTTCATCACTGTTTTCTTCTCCCTGTTCCTCATCTTCTTCATCCTCCCCATCCAATTCTTCCTCAACTTGTGCAATGAACTGATCGTCCAAATGCACCTCATCTTCTTCATGCTCAGCTACAGTTCCTAGACACTGTGTGTAGTGAGAATCACCAGGCACAACAATGTCAGTAGGGATAGCATTAATGGGAGTCAGTGTAGAAGACTTCTGCTTCTTTTGAGGTTGCTCATCATCATTTGTTCTTTCCTCAATTTCAGGCTCTTCTTGCCTGCTCCTTTTCTCAGCTGACTTAGGTCTTTCCTGACCTGGTTCAGCAGCTGACTTAGGCTTCTTGGCCTGAGGCTCAGACTTCTTGGAAGAGGTCACAACAGCTTTCCTCTTGCGGGCAGCTGGAACCTTTGTCCTTTGGCTTTGCTTTGGAGTTGTTTCCTCAGCTTGTTGTTCAGCAGCAGCTTTTCCTTTCTTTAGTGGCTGATTGAACTTCAAAGCCCTCAGCGAAGCAGCTGTTATTTTAGATCCTCTAGCTTTAACTTCATCAGTTAGGTCTATTTGATGATCAATGAGGATCCTGGTGATGAGCGATCCCAGCCTGAGAGTTCCAGTGCTTCTTATGAACCCAGCAATCAGGAATACTGGCATGTTTATCGGCTTGTATGTCAGCATATGCCATATGAAGCATTGCTCGAAGTTCGTTGCTGAGGTTGTGCAGTTGATCTTTGGATAAATGAAGAAGGTCAGTAGATAGTGAGCCATCTTTTGATGCTGACCCATTGAGGTGCTAGAGACTTCTCCTGAGTGGCCAGCAGGCTTACAGAAGGTGGTATCGTACCCAGTACCTTCATGATCTCCAGATCTCCTCAGTTTTGTTCCCTCATTCTTTAACTTTAGCAAATTTGCCAAGTAGGTGGGATTGATGAAAATCGTTTTCCCCTTTACCACTGTTGTTAAGTAGTCCTGGTTATCGTCAGCGACTAAGAGATTGTGGTAGAACTCCCTTACTAGGTCAGGATAGGTGTGATCCCTAATGGAGAACAGCTCGGTCCATCCATTTTGCGATATCCATTCGCAGAAAGGTTGTTCGGATGTCACGAAGGTCTCAGAAACCCATCGCGAGAAATCTACTTTCCATTCCCTCACGTTTTCGAATACCTTTGTATAGGTTCTGATTTTGGTCGGTTTTCCTTTGGAGGAGGTAGCTTGCCCAGTTTTTCCTTTACTCGGCGTAGTGACCTTGGTAGTTTCAGGCACAGAAGTTTGCCTGGAGGGTTCATCGGAGCTGGTTTTAGGGTGACCGGCACCGGAGATGTTGACGGAAACTTTAGTCATAATTTCAGAACAAGTTTGGGAAGCTTTAAGAGTTTTTAGAGAGAAGGCCTTGCTTTAGAATTCGATAGGTGTAAAGAAAATAAAGAATGGGGATTTACCCATTATTTATAGCGGTGAAGAGTGGATCTTATCGAATCCATGTGTCAGTTTTGCCTTGGGATTGTCAATCGACAAGGATCCTGGCTTTTATGACACATTCGGCGCATACGTCATCCTAGGTGGCTATACGCGTGCTTTTGCATTTAATGCAACGGATCTAACACTCAGCGTTTAGAATACTAAGCGTTTTGGATTCTGAGTGGTCAGTAGTATATGAAAGGATGATTTCTCAGTTTAAGATTACTACTCGGTGTGCATATTGACTCAGTATTGATGTATATTTTGTGTTAAGTACTCAGCATAACAATCACTCAGCATGCATTTGCATAAATCACTCAGCATAGTAATTCACTCAGCATAAATTTACATTTTAGAACAGGAATTTACTGAAGAGGATTAAACATACCAATGGCTTCTCTCAGTATGTTGAACTGTTCACGAGCCAGTGGCTTTGTGAAGATATCCGCAAGCTGCTCATCCGTTGGGACGTAGGTCAGCTTTATCTCACCTTTGAGTACATGGTCTCTAATGAAGTGATGCCTTATGCTGACATGCTTCATTCTGCTGTGTTGAATTGGGTTCTTCGATAGATCAATTGCACTTTTGTTATCGCATTTGACCTCAATTGTCTTTGTTTGAACACCATAGTCTTCAAGCTGTTGCTTAATCCATAGGACTTGAGCAACACAATGACCAGCAGCAATGTACTCAGCTTCAGTGGTGGACAAGGCTACTGACGCCTGCTTCTTGCTGAACCAGGATACAAGACAGCTTCCTAAGAATTGACATCCTCCAGAGGTGCTTTTCCGTTCTAGCTTGTCTCGACCATAGTCAGCGTCAGTGTATCCAATGAGTGTAAAATTATGACTATTGGGATACCATAAACCTGCGTTCACTGAGCTTTGCAAATATCTAAGGATTCTTTTTACAGCAATGTAATGAGATTCCTTAGGGTTAGATTGATATCTAGCACAGTAGCATACTGAGAACTGAATGTCCGGTCTACTGGCTGTTAAGTAAAGTAGAGAGCCTATCATACCTCGATACAATTTGCTGTCTACTGACTTACCATTCTCGTCAGCGCAGAGGACAGTGTCAGTGCCCATATGAGTGGATATTGGCTTGCAATTTTCCAAGTCATATTTCTTTAATATCTCCTTGGCATATTTAGCTTGACTGATGAAGATGCCATTCTTTGCTTGTTTTATTTGAAGTCCGAGGAAGAAGTTGAGTTCTCCCATCATCGACATTTCAAACTCAGTCTGCATTTGTTTGCTAAATTCCTTGCACATTGATTCGTTAGTTGCACCAAATATTATATCATCAACATAAATTTGAGCCAGCAGGGTATCTTTACCCTTTCTCTTAATGAATAAGGTTGTATCAGCTTTACCTCTGACATAATTTCTAGTCAGCAGGAAACTGGTCAGCCTCTCATACCAAGCACGTGGTGCTTGCTTGAGGCCGTACAGAGCCTTTTTGAGTTTATAAACGTGGTTTGGGAATTTTGGATCCTCAAACCCTGGAGGTTGATTAACATAAACTTCCTCGTTTATAACTCCATTAAGAAATGCACTCTTAACATCCATTTGAAACAGTTTAAAGTTCATGTAAGATGCATATGCACATAAAATCCTAATGGCCTCTAGCCTTGCCACTGGGGCAAAGGTCTCACCGTAGTCAATACCTTCTTGCTGACTGTAGCCCTGAGCTACAAGCCTTGCTTTGTTCCTGAGTACGTTTCCTTGCTCATCCAGCTTGTTGCGGAAGACCCATCTTGTTCCAATGGTCTTCTGACTCCTTGGATGTGGCACTAGCTCCCATACATCGTTTCTTCTGAATTGGTCAAGTTCCTCTTGCATTGCGTTCATCCAGAATTTATCTTCCTCAGCATCAGCGAAGTTCTTAGGTTCCTGAACTGAGACGAAGGCTACATTGCTGAGGTACCTCCTGAGTTGATTCCTCGTCATCAGGGTATTCCCAGCAGAATCAAGGATTGCACTCTCTGAGTGCCCTCTTGGAATCCTTATCTCTTTAGGTAGATTGATGTCTTGTGCTGTCTGTGTTTCAACAATCTCTGCAGAAGTAGACTGGTCAGTGAAAACAATCTTAGGTTCACTCTTACTCTTGGTCAGCCTTTTAGTGAATGACTCAGCAGCTGGTTCTTGGTCAGCGGTTACTGAGTATGGATCATCCTCGGTCAGTGGCTGGTATCTACCTGCAGGGTTAGTCTCGTCGAACTCAACATGTACTGACTCTTCTAAAACTTGAGTTCGTTTATTGAAAACTCTGTATGCTTTGCTGTTTGTTGAGTAGCCTAAAAAGATAGCCTCATCAGCTTTTGAGTCAAACTTTGCTAAGCTATCTTTGGTATTCAAAATAAAACATTTACAGCCAAAGGCACGAAAGTATCCAATGTTGGGCTTTCGTCCTTTCCAAAGTTCATAGGGGGTTTTCTTTAATATAGGTCTAACGAGAGCCCTATTAAGAATATAGCACGCTGTGTTAACAGCCTCTCCCCAAAAGTACTTTGGAAGCCTATGCTCATCCAGCATTGTCCTGGCTATTTCAACCAAAGTTCTGTTCTTCCTTTCAACAACCCCATTTTGTTGAGGTGTTCTAGGAGCAGAGAAATTGTGGTCAATACCGCTGGCTTCACAAAATTCAACAAACTTTTGGTTTTTGAATTCTCCACCATTATCACTTCGGATGTGAGCCAATTTTAGGTCTTTATCATTTTCAAATTTTCTAACCAAATTTGAAAATGTCTCAAAGGTCTCATCCTTGCTACTCTGCAGGATCACCCAAGTGTACTGAGAGAAGTCATCTACAATGACCAAGGAAAATCTTCTTCCACCCAGACTCAGCGGCTGGACTGGACCGAAGAGATCCAAGTGTAGTAACTCTAACGGTCGCTTAGTTGAGACAATGTTTTTGCTGTGAAAAGATTGTTTGGTTTGTTTTCCAGCTTGGCAAGCGTGGCATAATTGATCTTTTTCAAATTTAAGTTCAGGCATTCCCTCAACCAATTGCTTTCTTGCTAATTTGGCCAGGAGGTCCATGCTTACATGACCAAGTCTCCTGTGCCATAGCCAGAAATTTTCTTCCTTTGATACTAAGCATACAGTTTTTGAAAACTTTTTCTCTAAGTCTAGCATAAAGACATTATCTATGCGAGGGGCAGTTAAAATTAACTCATTTGATTTACCCTCCTCGTATATTTTACATCCAGTATCATCAAATATAACTTTTCTCCCATTATCACATAGCTGAGCTACGCTGAGTAAGTTATATTTGAGTCCGCTGACTAGGGAGACTGACTCAATAGTAGGATTACCTCCGATGGTTCCTGACCCTACTATCTTACCCTTTTTGTTGTCTCCAAAACTTACGCTTCCTCCTCGTTTACGCTCAAATGTGATGAACTGAGTTTCATCAGCAGTCATGTGCCTCGAGCATGCGCTATCAATATACCACATCTTTGACTTCTCAGCACACCTCAGGCTTACCTGCATTGTAACTAGTTACTTTTAGGTACCCAATTCCTTTTGGGTCCTTGCTTGTTAGGTTCAACAGGTAAAGCATCATATTTTATTTTATGGCGGCATACCTTGACAGTATGGCCATTCTTTCCACAGAAGTCACAGCTGACCTTCTGTTTAGGTTGTCTCACTGACTGGTCAGCACCCCAGTGCTGAGTATGCCAGCACACCTTTGTGGTGTGACCTTTCTTCCCACAGAAGTCACACTGGACATTCCGCTGGGGATTCCATCTCTGTTGAGTACCTTGGTACTGAGTTCTCAGAGGAATGTTTCTTTTATTTGGAACCTTTAATTGGTTCTGGATAGTTGTGACGTCCTTTCTCAGTCTCTTTGAAACTGATTGGACTTCAGAGACAGACTCATGTATGATCTTCATGTTGTCATGCAAAGTTGAGTTGTCCTGAAGAAGGTATCTGAGGTCACTCAGCTTGACCTCTTCAACTTCGTCACAGCGCCTGCTGAGTGCTCTAATTTTCTTATTACACTTTTTGACAAGTGTATAGAGATCACTCAGGGCATTACCCATTTCGTTTCTGAGCTGGGAAAGTGGTATTACCTCATTTGATTGCTCCTCATCGTCAGATGCAACGGAGGGGTCAGCATGCTCAGAGATGCACGGCTCAGCAAGTTCGTCAGCCATGAAGCATATCTTCGCTGACTCAGTGGCCTCAGCTTCTGTTGATGAAGACTCATCACTGTCGCTCCATGTAGCCACCATTGCCTTTTTGCCGTTCTTCTTATCTTTCCTCGGCGTGGGGCAGCTTGACTTTATGTGGCCAGTTTGATGACATTCAAAGCATGTAATAGGCTTTGAGTTGTCTTTCTTGTATTTGCTGTCGCTGGACTCAGCTTTATACTTATCAAACTTTCTGTAAGGCTTCTTAGAATATTTGTCATTTTTCTTGAACAACCTTTTCATCTTCCTTGTGAACATAGCCATCTCTTCATCATCTGTTGAGCTCTCATCAGTGGAGTCAGCTTTCATGACAAGAGATTTCTGCTTCTTGTCTTCAGACTTTTCCTTCACCTCGAAGTTTTTCATTGATATCTCATGGGTCAGCAACGAGCCGATGAGTTCGTCATATTTGTAGATGGTTAAGTCCTGAGCTTCCTCAACAGCGGTCTTCTTTGCTTGCCAGTCTTTAGGAAGACTCCGGAGTATCTTTTTGACTTGTTCTTCCTCAGTGAAGATCTTCCCAAGTCTCTTGAGCTCATTTATGATGTTGGTAAACCTTGCATTCATGTCAGATATGCCCTCATCATTGTTCATCTCGAACAGCTCGTACAGTCTCATCTGCTGGTTCACCTTGGACTCCTTTACTTTATTGGTTCCTTCATAGGTGACCTCCAGCTTCTTCCAGATCTCTTGCGCCGACTCACAACCTGAAATTTTATTATATTCTGCAGCATCGAGCGGACAGTGAAGCATATTAATAGCCGAAGCATGATTTTGAAGCTTCTTGAGATCATCCTCTGTCCATTTGGCCTCAGCTTTTACAACTGTTTGGCCAGCCACAACTTCGACAGGTACAAATGGGCCTTGTACTATAGATAGCCAGGCACTCATATTTGTAGCCTGAATGAAATTTTTCATCCTATTCTTCCAGAAGGTATAGTTAGACCCGAAGAATAGGGGAGGCCGAGTGATGGACAGCCCCTCAGGCAATATCTGAGTTGTTTGGTTTCCTGGGAGAAACCGAGTACTGTTTTCGCCCATAGTGGGGATCAGCTCAAGGTTGTTAAACCTTTTACAGTGAGCTTTTAGGCTCTGATACCACTTGTTGGTCCCTTATAATGTTACAAGTATAGTTCCAAGGGGGGGGGGGGGGTTAGGAACTATTTAAACTTTTTGTAATTTAGGGCAGACTTCTTTTCTTAAGAGAAAAGGTTTTAACATCGGCGCTGAGTAAACAGCAAGATACTGGCTTAGTCAACTGGTGACTAGGTTAGTTTCTTAGCTTGAGTCAGGAGATAGCACTTAGAGTCTATTCCTGAGCTCAGATGTTTGATGCGCACAACTCAGCTTGATCTCTTTACTTGGTCAGTTTTTGGTTATTTAAGCAAGCAATATATATAAGGAGTTTAAGGTAAGAAATGCGTTACTCAGCAGATTTATCCAGGTTCGGCTTCTAAGCCTACGTCCTGTCCCCGGAACACGTTCCGAGCTTTCGAATCCTCTACTGAGCTCTTTAAAGGTAGAGCCTCAAACCTTTTACAATCTTAGCAACTGAGTATAACAAGAGTACCTTCCTCTATACCTCTACTCAATCCTAATCTCTCGCTGAGTACTATAACCGAGTACTCAGCCTCTCCTTTCTAATCTCTAGAAATGATAAGTGTTTGTCCTAAACAATGATTGCTAAGACACCTTAGATGATTGAATAATCACTCTAGACTTTTACACAAAAGATATGAAGTATAGTGTAAGATTGCTTTGCTTTTGCTTGCAGAACTTGCGTAGAAATTTGGTCAGCGTAATGGCTTGATCAAGTTCTGTGTTGAATGAAGCTTCTGATGGCACTATTTATAGAGACGTCTGGACATCGGTCATTTCGAATTTCAAAATAACCGTTGGAGGGAAACGGCTTCCTGTCGTTGTCATCCTAACTTGCTCAGAGCTCTCGGCCAATCAGATTTGAGTATCTTCTGTCCTCGGTCAGCTTTAGGTCAGCTCGGCAGAGTGTCTCTCCATTTATGGTAATGTCAACTAGACAGCATACTGTGTCGTCTGAACTTTACCCAAAGTGGAAACACTTTGTCTGGAAGTTTTCCTTAGCCAGCTGCTGTCTTGTACGCTTTGTCGAATCAACTCAGCAGCTTCGTTCCGAAATTGTTCCCTGAAGGTCTTCTAGATCCTTCTTCCGTTGAGTTGCGTTTTGTCCATAACGACAACGTTTTGACATTCGCGGGCCGAGTTGTCTTGAATCATTTGACTTGGGCTTTGACTCTTGTATTGGGCTTGGGCCTTTTAATTTTGTGTCTTATAAACAATTTAACTCAACATTGAACAAACACATTAGTAGAATAAATCAAAGCATTTAAATTTAGTGTGTTTAGAATATGTTTTTAATTATACTTAAACAATTTTGTCAAATCAAAATTATGTGGAAAGGTGTTTCAACAAGAGTATCCAAAAGGAATTGACTATTACTCTCCTCCGACAAAGTTGATTTATGCAAAGAATTATGTCCACTAGATTGCAACAGAATTTTGCAAAGAAAAAAAATGAGTATATAGACTGTATAGTATGTTTTGATTTGCGTAGATCATTGCTTCGGTTCCAAACTGTCGAAATTCATGAGACTTTTGACTTCTCGATGATGGATGAGTACGTTTATTTTTTACTTTTTCTATTTTAATTATTCACGCATGGGTTTTGTGATAAAGATTGGTCTTTATGAGTCTCTGCTACTTTCAAGTTCCTTTCTGTTCAGATTGGAATCGGAGTTTCGGTTACTATTTAGAGTATATGGTGGCTGTATATTATTTTTATTTTTAATTTATTATTTTTGGTCCCCTTTCTTGCCCAAACATGCGCTTCAAACTCATGGTGTAATTACTAACCAACTGAAGCGATGGAATACCGGTGCTGATTGTGAACAGAAAATAGACCGACATAGAGCAGGATGAGGCAAAATGCTTAAGTATTTTTTGTGTTCAAAGAAAATAGTATAATTTTTTTCTCAACTTAAGATGGGATTGGACAAAGAGATGAGATCTTAGTAAGTATTCCTTAAATTCAGTACTTTATATATATATATATAATCGTATTACATAAATGTTTTTTGTAACTTTATGGTTAGATCTTAACATTCTTTGTCTATTTCTTTATAAGGTACATAACTTGTTTTTTTTTTTTGAATCAGGTACATAACTTGTTTGTTTTCCTATTTTCCTTTTTTTTCTATTTTAGTATGAGTTTTCAATGTTTTTTGAGTATTTTTTTTTAACGAGGAACCAACCAGTTTGGTGGTTTAGCAGTGATGCTGAGTATAAATTACAATAGTTTGATCATTACTTATTTTAATTTATATATAGTTGTTAGGATCAAGCTTACAAATTCCATAATATGTTTGTTCATGGTAATTTAAATATAGTAATTGTTAGTTTGCATTATAGTTACAATTGTATTTTAATTTAGACATAAGTCTCCCATATTCATTGAATTTACAATAGTGTATGGTTTTGCTCTAAATATAGTACTATCTTTTATTTTAGTTTGTATCATATTTATATTTATTTTCCTCTTTTGCTCTTATATGTCTTAATGAACATTATTCTATTCATTTTGCAGGTACATCTAGTGGTATTGTAACACTTAGTTGATTTATGTCAAATATTGTTGTATATGGAAAAGGATGTAATTCAACGGTCAATTGATTTAGTTATTGAACTTAGGTTATTCTAAAAGGTAAGCGTTGTTTGATTTCATGCTTATGGTTTTCATTTCTTTGTATTTATTTTTTGATGAAATTTCGGATATCCTTTATGTCCAAGTTTTATTTTAACCTTGTTTTTCATTTTCTATCTATCAGATTGAATGTCTTAATTTTAAATGTTTTCGTTTGTGTTCTGATTTCATTGTTTAACCAGTCTGAGTACCATCCAGAGCATCTATTGTAGTTAAAACGATAACTTTATAGTTTCTTTGGCAGGTCAATTGCATCGGGTTGTTTATAGAATTATTGAGTAGACATTTATACGTATGTTTTATGTGTTAATAATTAATTTCATTGTCTTATTTTAACATTCTCTTTTGTTCTTTTTTTTTACTCTTGCTTATGGTATTTCTAATTCAAACATTTTTTCCATTTCTCTGAACAAGAACTACATTTGCAAACAGAAGATTTGTTCTTATTTGTTATCTACAAGCTGGGGTATCATAATTGCATTTGTTTTAAATTGTCTTTGTTTTCTCTTTCTCAGGTATACATGTTTGGGGGTAAGGAGGTAGAAATTTTAATAAATTATTAACCATGTTTTTCACTCTCACATTGAATTGTTATTTTGCAATTTCCCTTTTGCGAGATGTGTAATTCCTTTCACTATTTTTTTTATGGTTGTGTTCTTTTAAGAATATGTACAACTGCATTTACAAACATTATTTTAAGTATTTCTTTCTATATTATAAGTTTCATCATGGTTTCAGGTGGTTAGCCTTTTTTTTAAAAAACATATCTAAGACATTTATCATACCTATGATTATTTCAGGAGAGTTGATTTTTTAAAATAGTGCCATCTTAAGGTTGACATTTACCATTATATGTGCAATTTCAAGCGGAAAATGAGGTTTTCTAATTATCAGAAGATGTGGAATTTCAATGCTGATTGGGTGGTCAGAAAATGAAATTACAAAGGAAAAAAAAAACTAATTTTGAATTGTTAAAAATGAAAATTTGGAATGTAGATTAAATGAGTTTTTCTATTAATTTCATCGTCTATCATTTTTTTATGGTTGATTTTTCATCAATTTCATTTTTTCTGATTTCTTTTTGTTTATTTACTATTCTTTTGGAGTATAAGCACATGGAGAAAAAATGAGACATTACGAATACAGACCTAATGACCTTCAATAATTCATTATTCATGAAAAGATAGAATATTGTATTAATTTGTCATTTTCTTACTACACTTCTTTTCAATTTTATGATCTGTTCTCCTCAATTTTTCTATATTATAATGTTCATTATAAGTCTCAGATGATTCTGTTGTTTTTTTAGCTAATATTTTTGGGAGAAATTCTATCTAATTTTTACTTCAATCATATGAAAAATTACATTTAATGGGACTTCATACTCCTTTCATGATGTCAGAAAATTATTGGGAATTTTCTATATTACGACAATTTAACGGAAGCAATAAATCTCAAAGCATAAACAATATATTCCTAAAAAAATAGCTTAAAATTTGAAGAAAATTTTATGGAATTTATAAGTTGTATAAGAGGGTGTTCTCTAGAAATTTTCTAGAGTTACAATAAGATAAAACTAAATATAATATCACTCAGGTGTTTCCCGAAAATATCCAAAATAATTATTTTACTATTTTTGTCTCTCCCAAAATAATTAAATTATCCTCTAAAAATAAACTCCCAAAAACTCATAAGGCACAATTTGCCTCCTCTCAATCTACATCCTTCTCCCAGTCTCTTTCAATTATTTTTCACTACAAATTGGTGAGGAAATGAACTATATATTGTCACGACCCAACACAGGCCATGACCGGCGCATAAATTAAATTAACTTTAATCTATGCTAGCCTTAATTCTGAACTAATAGAAATTCCAAAATTTACTAACAGAATATCAAACTCGTCTCAATTACATGAATAAACCTTAAAAGAATCAAATGTGCAAGTCTAAACCTCAATAATCAAAATTCTCCAATGATAATATAAAGCTAATTTATTAGGCAATCTCCTTCAACATCAATCCAATAGTTACCTCACGAACAGGGACCTTAATCTGAAAAAGAAAGATTCAACGTGGTATGAGATTTTCGTCTATACGAGCGAAAACCTCAGTGAGTGGTAACTACAGCACACAACAGAAAGGAAACAGGCAGGCAAGCTGATACTTTTAAATCATGGCAAATATAGTTCGAAATATAGTATTTCAAAATCAGTTAAACCAAAGGGTCAAAATAATATAATCGATTCAAATACTGGAAATCAATTGTCAAATATAATACTAAAGCCTTTCAAAATATCAAAAATTAGAATAATCAGAAAATAAGGCAAAAGCTTCAAAACACATGGTACAGTGTAACAGGGTGGTGATACTGCACACCACTAGGGCTAGATAAATGGTAAGCGCTACCAATAACAGATACAGATAACAGATAATCGCCTTCACCGATCTTGTGCATGATTCTAATGCTGACACAACTGACGACAAACTGACAACTGACAACCTGACTCAAAGACAAATGCAAGGACCTAATGTTATGAAGATCGGTGAGAGGCCAGATAACAGATATACTGAGCACTTGTACCAGTTTGAAAACATATAGTATACATATATAAATCAGAAAATCATAACTGATTGAACGAAATATCAGATTTTTAAAACAAAGTTAATAACTGCGATAAATCGCGTATCAGAAAGTACAGATCATATCAAGTCAAAATCTTAAAAATTTTAATGTAACTGATAATCAAACAAATTAATATAAAGGCATGTTCCCAGAATATACGCCCTAATACTAAGGATAGTTAGTAAAAATAATAAGGTTCAAAATACACGTTTTTACGAAAGGGAAAATACTGTCAAATGCTATTTTTTTTTTATAAACAGTTTAAAGTCTGATATTTCAATTAAACAGTGTCGTATACTATCTGAAATACGAAAGAGTGTTTGGTGTGAGATCACGACGACTTGTCAGTTAAACGTCCGTTGGAAATTCTGAAGTTCCTAAATCAAGAATGATGACCGATTTGAATTAAAGGTAACGATCGAAGGTTGAGTTCCAAATATGGGTTGCCCAATTAGAGAAGACCAGGTAAAAGAAAAGAAAGTATAACACTATCCATAATTAATTTATGATTAATGGTTTAAAAGTTAAAACATGAAATTGAGTATCAATTAATTCCTTTATGACCAATGGTTTAAAAGTTAAAACATGAAATTGAGTATCAATTATGGCATCACTTTATGAATTATATATTAAAATATATGTACACTAAAGTCTTTCACTTTGTTTCAGAAAGTGAATTTTCGCAAAACCCAATACTATGCAAAGGACAAAATCTCTTTTTGTTTATATATATAATTCTTGAAGAGAAGAGATTGAGGTTAAATAATAAATACTTAGCCTAGAGAAAGAACATTAAAATAAGAAAAGCACTTCCGCCATAGCTGTGCAAGTTCTGAGAAAGCTAATTGAAAAGGACAGCCTTCAAATCAATAGTCATAATTACAGCTAGTTAAAAAGAAAAACTGAGTAGATAAAATTTAGAGGTTAACCTGGAGAGATTGAGAGCTTTTCTCAAAAAACCCACAAGAGGAACCCAGCAGACAGAGGAAAGAAAAAAAAAATGAGGCGGCGACTGTTTGAACAAAAGGACAAGCAGACTTTTTTTATTTTATCTTTTAGGGTTTATTGCGTGAAGAGTAGGTAATTTTACGAAAACTGATTTAAAATAAGATAAATACCAATAAAACTAACTTTTTATGAAATAATAGTAAAAAAAATAAATTATAAAATTCAGAATCATTATATTATTATATATATATATATATATATATATATATATATATATATATATATATATATATATAACCAACATAACCAATTACATACATGTGAATTCAATAAATATTTATTGAATTCATATATATGTTTCAAACAATTTGACCAGCTAATTCAGTAGTCAAAATCACTAATTTAATTTTTTTTTATAATTACAAATTACAAAAATAATCCCTCAATAATACAAATTACGAAAATAGTCCTTAAGCAATTGAGACTTCACACAGTTATAATTTTTTTATTTAAATATTTTTTTATTTAATTGTTTTAAATTAATAGTTAATTTTCTCAACAAAAATGATCGGCCTTTTTTTTACAACAATTGATGGTTTTTGTTTCTTCTAAATAGATGGTTGGAATGCATAGTTGAAGTTCGCAGATTTCCAGTTTTTCGTATCAGTATCCTATGCATGTTGGTTGCTACAATTTTGTCTTCATTTTAACTTTTAGCATATAGATGAGATCTTCGTGAGTGGGCTATACAATTCAAGGTTGTTTCAGTGACAATGTCTTTCAAAATTGACAAGGTAAGTTGTGTTGTTATTTAGACTATGTTGCTTTTAAGTTTGTGGCTTGCAAGTACTATGAGTTTATGATACTCGTAGTAGTAGTAGTATACATACTTTGGTTTTTTAAGTTATAAGCATGATAAATTGGCAAGCTCGCAACATTGCCATTCAAATATATGGTACTATTTAAGTAGCATTCGCTTATTTGATACGGATTGTGGAACCTAATAAGCCCTTTCTTTGGTTTTCTTGCAAGTACATTCAGTTTACCATACAACTAATTTAGTTATTAAGAAATTTCTTATTAAGTAGTTATTGTTATTTTTTTTCTAGACTTAATATATTTAATTTTAATGAAATTGTGTATGGAACTTTTAAATTTTAGCATGCTTATAATAGCATTAGCCAACACCGAAGAAAAGACATCCAAATTACTTTGACCTCCTCTGGTGAACCATGGAATCACTCTGGCCACCATTGTTGCAAAAATCCTAACAATCTTAAAGGTATGATTTCTCTCAAGAAATTCCTCATTTGCGAAGCCCAGGTCTGGATTTAATTTACCAAAAAATTAACAACTATGAAATTGAATGAAAATGTATTTACAATTTAAGAATAATCATAATTTTTAGATTAAACTATTCTTCAAATCTATGGTGTAAAATAACCATAATTTTTAGATTAAACTATTCTTGAAATCTATGGTGTTGAAATTTTTTGCAAATTCGCTTACTTTTTCCTATTAGATAAGCAAGAACAATCGCCATTTTCTTTTTCAAAGTCGAAATCTGGAAGATAGATAGCTAATCATCATAGTTACTATTCTTGAAATAATCTATAGTCTTTTAGGTATTTAATTTTGCGTAGTTTTTCCTATGAGAGGTTTGCATTTTCAACACATTTATGTTTGAAATCCTGCAAATCTAATCTGGAATATCACACTTGCATTTCAATTTGGAATCAGAATCCGGATCTTACGAATCATGGACTATGAAGTAGAAATGATTAGTTCTTTGCTAACTATGAAAATAAATTTGAGAAATACAGTTCTGTTAGAATATATATGTATGTTTTATATTAAAGAATAATCACGTCTTTCAAATCACTTGTGTTTTGTTCTAATCTTTCAACATATATATTTGCTTAGTTTTCCATCCTTCAGTCGTTTATATCAAGTGTGCAAGAACAGTCGCATTTTTCTATTTTGAAGTAGAAATAGAGTATTACAATTCTTAATGTACACTTTCTTTTTGTTCTATGTATGTAATTGATTATACATTTTGTTGAAGAAGTTAAATTTGTTGTATGGATATCAGATTTGTGATAGTTTATTTTGTTGTGCTATCAAAACTTAACAAAGAATACATGTTCGCCTGTAATGGATGAAGAAGGGATTACAGAATTTTCATGTGAGGATATTGTGATAGAAATTCTGTTCAGATTGCCAGCGCAATCACTTATAAGATTCAAAACAGTCTATAAGTCTTGGTATTCAATCATAACACGTACAGATTTCATAAAAAAACGTCTAAATCTAACTCGTGCTACCCTATACAATCAGCACAACAATTTTCTTTACTTCATTATTCCTGATGACTTTGCATCTTATCCTTGTGCTCTCTACAAAGTATATTCTGACGGTTGTCTATGTTATAAAGATTTTCATTTTAATGTTTTTCTTGAAGATGGAGATGAGTAACGTGTCAAGATTTGTAACAGTTGTGATGGCATAATATGTTTCCATATCTCTACCGATGATGCTATACTCCTATGGAATCTATTTCTTCCAACAGAGTATAGCATAATATATTGCAAACTGAAATGGATTTCAAAAGTTGAATCAATTGCAATGGTTTATGTTCCAAACTCTGATGATTACAAGGTTATAAAGGTCCCTTCCAAATCCGATATTGATGAAGCATATATTTTAGTTGAGATTTTTTTACTCAAAAGCAACTCGTGGAGAAGTGAGAGAGTATCCAAAAGGAATTGACTCTATTCCTCTCCTCGGACAAAGTTGATTTATGCGAAAAATTATGTCCATTGGATTATAAGGTTATCACTCTAGCCACCAGCATAAAGAAATCCTAACAATCTTGAAGGTATGATTTCGCTCAAGAAATTCCTCATTTGCGAAGCTCGGGTCTGGATTTAATTTACCAAAAAATTAACAACTATGAAATTGAAAGAAAATGTATTTACACTTTAAGAATAATCATAATTTTTAGATTAAAATATTCTTGAAATCTATTTATAGTGTTGAAATTTTCTGCAAATTCACTTAGTTTTTCCTATCAGATAAGGAAGAACAATCGCCATTTTCTTTTTCAAAGTCGAAATCTTGAAGATACAAAGCTAATCGTCATAGTTTATAGATTAAACTATTCCTGAAATAATCTATAGTCTTTTAGGTATTTAATTTTGCGTAGTTTTTCCTATAAGAGATTTGCATTTTCAACACATTTATGTTTGGAATCCTGCAAATCAAATCTGGAATATCACACTTGCATTTATATTTGGAATCGGAATCCGGATCTTACGAATCATGGACTATGAAGTAGAAATGATTAGTTCTTTGCTAACTATGAAAATAAATTTGAGAAATACAGTTATGTTAGAATATATATGTATGTTTTATATTAAAGAAGAATCACGTCTTTCAAATCATTTGTGTTTTGTTCTAATCTTTCAACATATATATTTGCTTAGTTTTCCATCCTTCAGTCGTTCATATCAAGTGTGCAAGAACGATCACATTTTTCTATTTTGAAGTAGAAATAGAGTATTACAATTCTTAATTTACACTTCCTTTTTGTTCTACTTATCTAATTGTATGTATGTAATTGATTATGCATTTTGTTGGAGAAGTTAAATTTGCTGTATGGATATCAGATTTGTGATAGTTTATTTTGTTGTGTTATCAGAACTTAACAAAGAATACATGTTCGCCTGCAATAGATGAAGAAGGGATTACAAAATTTTCATTTGAGGATATTGTGATCGAAATTCTGTTCAGATTGCCTGCGCAATCACTTATAAGATTCAAAACAGTCTAGAAGTCTTGGTATTCAATCATAACACGTACTGATTTCATAAAAAACGTCTAAATCTATCCTGTGCTACCCTATACAATCAGCACAACAATTTCCTTTACTTCATTATTCCTGATGAGTTTGCATCTTATCCTTGTGCTCTCTACAAAGTAGATTCTGACGGCTCTTTATGTTATAAAGATTTTCATTTTAATGTTTTTCTTGAAGATGGAGATGAGTATCGTGTCAAAGTTTGTAACAGTTGTAATGACATAATATGTTTCCATATCTCTACAGATTATGCTATACTCCTACGGAATCCAGTTCTTCCAACAGAGTATAGCATAATATATTGCAAACTGAAATGTATTTTAGAAGTTGAATCAATTGCAATGGTTTATGTTCCAAACTCTGATGATTACAAGGTTATAAAGGTCCCTTCCAAATCCGATATTGATGAAGCATATATTTCAGTTGAGATTTTTTCACTCAAAAGCAACTCGTGGAGAAGCGAGAGAGTATCCAAAAGGAATTGACTCTATTCCTCTCCTCCGACAAAGTTGATTTATGCGAAAAATTATGTCCATTGGATTAGAAGGTTATCACTCTGGCCACCAGCATAAAGAAATCCTAACAATCTTGAAGGTATGATTTCGCTCAAGAAATTCCTCATTTGCGAAGCTCGGGTCTGGATTTACTTTACCAAAAAATTAACAACTATGAAATTGAAAGAAAATGTATTTACGCTTTAAGAATAATCATAATTTTTAGATTAAACTATTCTTGAAATCTATTTATGGTGTTGAAATTTTCTGCAAATTCGCTTAGTTTTTCCTATCAAATAAGGAAGAACAATCGCCATTTTCTTTTTCAAAGTCAAAATCTTGAAGATACAAAGCTAATCATCATAGTTTATAGATTAAACTATTCCTGAAATAATCTATAGTCTTTTAGGAATTTAATTTTGCGTAGTTTTTCCTATGAGAGATTTGCATTTTCAACACATTTATGTTTGGAATCCAGCAAATCTAATCTGGAATATCACACTTGCATTTATGTTTGGAATCGGAATCCGGATCTTACGAACCATGGACTATGAAGTAGAAATGATTAGTTCTTTGATAATTGTGAAAATAAATTTGAGAAATACAGTTCTGTTAGAATATATATGTATGTTTTATATTAAAGAAGAATCACGTCTTTCAAATCATTTGTGTTTTGTTCTAATCTTTCAACATATATATTTGCTTAGTTTTCCATCCTTCAATCGTTCATATCAAGTGTGCAAGAACGATCACATTTTTCTATTTTGAAGTAGAAATAGAGTATAACAATTCTTAATTTACACTTCCTTTTTGTTCTACTTATCTAATTGTATGAATGTAATTGATTATGCATTTTGTTGGAGAAGTTAAATTTATTGTATGGATATCAGATTTGTGATAGTTTATTTTGTTGTGCTCTCAGAACTTAACAAAGTATACATGTTCGTCTGCAATAGATGAAGAAGGGATTACAAAATTTTCATATGAGGATATTGTGATAGAAATTCTGTTCAGATTGCCAGCGCAATCACTTATAAGATTCAAAACAGTCTATAAGTCTTGGTATTCAATCATAACATGTACTGATTTCATAAAAAAAAACGTCTAAATCTATCTCGTGCTACCCTATACAATCAGCACAACAATTTCCTTTACTTCATTATTCTTGATGAGTTTGCACCTTATCCTTGTGCTCTCTACAAAGTAAATATAATCTCTAATAACTCTAATAATTCTGACGGCTTTCTATGTTATAAAGATTTTCATTTTAATGTTTTTCTTGAAGATGGAGATGAGTATCGTGTCAAGGTTTGTAACAGTTGTGATGGCATAATATATTTCCATATCTCTACAGATGATGCTATACTCCTATGGAATCCATTTCATCCAATAGAGTATAGCATAATACATTGCAAACTTAAATGGATTTCAAAAGTTAATTCAATTGCAATGGTTTATGTTCCAAACTCTGATGATTACAATGTTATAAAGGTCCCTTCCGAATCCGATATTGATGAAACATATATTTCAGTTGAGATTTTTTCACTCAAAAGAAACTCGTGGAGAAGTGAGAGAGTATCCAAAAAGAATTGACTCTATTCCTCTCCTCCGACAAAGTTGATTTATGCGAAGAATTATGTCCACTAGATTACAAGGTTATCACTCTGGCCACCAGCATAAAGAAATCTTAACAATCTTGAAGGTATGATTTCGTTAAAGAAATTCCTCATATGCAAAGCCAGGGTCTGAATTTAATTTACCAAAAAATTAACAACTATGAAATTGAATGAAAATGTATTTACACTTTAAGAATAATCATAATTTTTAGATTAAACTATTCTTGACATCTATTTATGGTTTTGAAATTTTCTGCAAATTCACTTAGTTTTTCCTATCAGATAAGGAAGAACAACCGCCATTTTCTTTTTCAAAGTCGAAATCTTGAAGATACAAAGCAAATCATCATAGTTTATAGATTAAACTATTCCTGAAATAATCTATAGTCGTTTAGGAATTTAATTTTGCGTAGTTTTTCCTATGAGAGATTTGCATTTTCAACACATTTATGTTTGGAATCCAGCAAATCTAATCTGGAATATCACACTTGCATTTATGTTTGGAATCGGAATCCGGATCTTACAAATCATGGACTATGAAGTAGAAATGATTAGTTCTTTGCTAACTGTGAAAATAAATTTGAGAAATACAGTTCTGTTAGAATATATATGTATGTTTTATATTAAAGAAGAATCACGTCTTTCAAATCATTTGTGTTTTGTTCTAATCTTTCAACATATATATTTGCTTAGTTTTCCATCCTTCAGTCGTTCATATCAAGTGTGCAAGAACGATCACATTTTTCTATTTTGAAGTAGAAATAGAGTATTACAATTCTTAATTTACACTTCCTTTTTGTTCTACTTATCTAATTGTATGTATGTAATTGATTATGCATTTTGTTGGAGAAGTTAAATTTGCTGTATGGATATCAGATTTGTGATAGTTTATTTTGTTGTGCTATCAGAACTTAACAAAGAATACATGTTCACCTGCAATAAATGAAAAGGGATTATAAAATTTTCATGTGAGGATATTGTGATCGAAATTCTGTTCAGATTGCCTGCGCAATCACTTATAAGATTCAAAACAGTCTATAAGTTTTGGTATTCAATCATAACACGTATTGATTTCATAAAAAAAACGTCTAAATCTATCATGTGCTACCCTATACAATCAGCACAACAATTTCCTTTACTTCATTATTCCTGATGAGTTTGCATCTTATCCTTGTGCTCTCTACAAAGTAGATTCTGACGGCTCTTTATGTTATAAAGATTTTCATTTTAATGTTTTTCTTGAAGATGGAGATGATTATCGTGTCAAAGTTTGTAACAGTTGTGATGACATAATATGTTTCCATATCTCTACAGATGATGCTATACTCCTACGGAATCCATTTCTTCCAACAAAGTATAGCATAATATATTGCAAACTGAAATGGATTTCAGAAGTTGAATCAATTGCAATGGTTTATGTTCCAAACTCTGATGATTTCAAGGTTATGAAGGTTCCTTCCTAATTCGATAGTGATGAAACATATATTTCAGTTGAGATTTTTTCACTCAAAAGCAACTCGTGGAGAAGCGAGAGAGTATCCAAAAGGAATTGAATCTATTCCTCTCCTCCGACAAAGTTGATTTATGTGAAGAATTATGTCCACTGGATTACAAGGTTATCACTCTAGCCACCAGCATAAAGAAATCCTAACAATCTTGAATGTATGATTTCGCTAAAAAAATGAGGGCAGCAGTCCGCAGGATCTCTCATTGGTTCATTCAACTATCCCGCGACTAGTGACAGACGCAGAAAACACGAATCTAACAGCCTGTCCAGAACGACGAGAGGTCAGGGATACAGTTTTCTCTATGGATGGGGGAAGTGCACCGGGACCAGATGGTTTTACAGGGGCATTTTTTCAAACTTTTGGGGACGTCATGGGTGATGATGTCTTTGCTGCAGTTCACAGCTTTTTTAGCTCTGGTTCAATCTTGCCCGGGATGAATTCTAGTTTAATGGTTCTTATCCCAAAGATGGAAAATGCAGTCTCCATTGAACAATTCCGCCCAATTGCAATGAGTAACTTCTATTACAAAGTCATCACCAAGATCCTCGCTGACAGATTGTCCATTGTGGCTTCCCGTATAGTATCCAATAATCAATTTGGCTTTATTCTTGGTCGCAGCATACACCAATGCATTTCGATTGCCTCAGAAGGTACTAATATGCTGAACAAGCGTTGCTTTGGTGGAAACATGGCCATCAAAATTGATATCAAAAAGGCTTTCGACACTCTAGATTGGAATTTTATCCTTGAGGTTCTGGACTCTTTTGGATTCTCACTGCAATTCCGGGACTGGATCCTCAACCTCCTTTCCTCGGCTCGTATCTCAATTCTGACGAGCTCAGGACCAGCTGGATACTTCAAATGTTCAAGGGGCGTCAGACAGGGAGACCCACTATCCCCCCTGCTCTTTGGCATTGCGGAGGATTTTTTGAGCCGGTGGATTTTGCATTTGGTTGACTCAGGTGGGCTGACAGCTATGCACTACTCCCAGACAACCAACTTTCCTACTCACCTACTATATGCAGATGATGTGATGTTATTTTGTCAGGCTACAAGGGCTAATGTTGGGGGCAATTAGAGATGCATTCTCTTATTATGGCTCTATCTCGGGCCAAAATGTTAATTGGCAGAAATCTGATATCTACTTGGGAAGTTGCATTAACAGGCGTAGAGGTATGCTTCTCGCTGACCTAATGGGAATCAAACAAGGGAATCTCCCCTTCAGATATCTTGGGGTCCCTCTCTTCTATGGTTGCCCTCGCAAAAACCATCTCCGTGGTACAATGGATACAATCATCTCACACTTTGCTCGCTGGAAGGGTTCCTGTCTCTCCATGGCGGGACGAGTAGCGCTTGTCAATTCTGTTATTACTAGGAGCTGTATCCACTCCTTTCTTGTCTATAAATGGCCATCCTCTCTGCTCAAGCATCTATCTCAGTGCATAAAAAATTTTATCTGGACCGGCTCGGTGGATAATTGGAAATTCCTCACTGTTCCTTGGCGGGACTGCTGTAGACCGTTTAAAGCAGGTGGGATTGGGATCAAAGATATCAGAACATTTAATACTGCTCTTCTTGGTAAGCTCGTTTGGGTTATAATGCAAGAGGATTCACTATGCTTCAATCTTCTTCGATCTCGATTCATTAACGCTGCTGGATTGCCTAGAGTAGTGATGAAATCGACAATTTGGGGGTCTGTCCGTAGGGTACACGGCTTGCTGGTGGATCATAGCCTATGGTGGATCGGACAACAATCAAATCTCAATTTCTGGAATGGCAATTGGATCTCGCCTACGATTGCGGATCAGGTGGGGTTAAGCGCAGCAGCAAAGCGCAAGTGTAAATTGCAGGTCAGTGAACTTCTTTCGAATAATGGCTGGCAGAACTTGCCTACACTTCCAACCGAGACTCTTACTCAAGTTCTTAATACCAAGATGGGCTCAGAATTAACAGACATTTGTATTTGGAAGCCTTCCGTAACTGGATGTCTCTCGGCAAAGCTTCTCTATGCTTGGCTAAGACCGCCGGAAATCACTCAGAGGTGGTGCAACTTTATTTAGCGACAAACTATTCCGCCATCTCGGTCAATGGTTTGTTGGAGGGAATACCTTGGTAAGATCCCAACACACGACAGATTGTGTCGCAAGGGTATACTTGTTGTCTCCCGATGTGGGCTTTGTGGTAAAGCTCAGGAAACTGCTGACCACTTATTTATTTCCTGTCAATTCTCGCAACAGATATGAGGAGGGATCAGTAAGCTTTTTGGCAGGCGGATTTACTCTGATGCATCGCTGGTTGGTTTGATCGATGAAGCTGCTAAGCAGCGTTTTAGTCCTCAAACTGCAACACTATGGGCTACTGCAATTGTTAGTGTGGTGTGGTTGATATGGCACTTTCGAAATAAAGCGTTTTTCGAAGAGGAAACACCGAGCATCCACCTAGCGCTCCGTCGTCTCTGGGGGCTAATCCGTGAATCGGATGGACTTTCTACCAGGGGTATGTGGAATTCAGCCTCTGACCTTCATATCATTTCGGAACTTGGTATTCGACGTCGGCCGCACAGAGCTCCGAGAACGATTCCTGTTTGCTGGCAAGCTCCACCATCGGGGTGGGTTAAATTGAATACAGATGCTTCCGTATCGAGTAGCTCGGGCCCTGCAGGTGGCGGGGCGTCTTTCAAACCAAATTTGGATTTGAGGGGGCGTTTGTTGTATAGCTCCAGCATTCCTTCCCCTATGCCGCAGAGCTCGCTGCTGCAATCTATGGAATTGATAGGGCTTACGATCTTGGCTGGACCCAACTCTGGTTGGAAAGCGATTTGGCATATGTGGTCAGTCTCTTCCGCAGCAGAACTGGTTTAGTACCATGGAACATTCGGCAAAATTGGTTGAAGTGTCTTACACAAATTGCATCCATGAATTTTGTGGTTTCTCACATCTACAGAGAAGGTAACCAGGTTGCAGACCTTCTAGCAAATTATGCTCGAACAAACGATGGAGAGACCTGGTGGGATGTAATCCCTGAGTTCTGTGCTTCGGCCTACCTTTGTAATTTAAGCAAAAGATACGTCTATCGTTTTGCTTAATTTCTTCAATTTTCTTTCTTTTGAACTCTTGTAATTTTTTATTCTTTTTAATAATATTGGTTTGGGTCTGCGGTTTGGGGTGCCAACATAGTTGGGATGCCTTTCCTCTCCCATGCACCACGCTTTTAATAAAAAAAAAAAAAGAGTATAATGAAGTAAAAGAAACTTTTGTTTTAAAGTAAGAAAATTGGAATTATTTAATCAATTCTTTTAATTCCTTATGATGTTTGGATGGGGAGACTTATAATAAACATTATAGTATAAGGAGATCTGGTCATAAAATTGAAAAGAAGTGCAGTAAGAAAATGACAAATTAATACAATATTCTACCTTTTCATGAATAATGAATTATTGAAGGTCATTAGGTCTGTATTCGTAATGTCTCGTCTTTCCTCCATGTGTTTATATTGCAAAAGAATAGTAAATCAACAAAAAGAATAGTAAATTAATAATTCAAAATTAGTTTTTTTCCTTTGTAATTTCATGTTCTGGCCACCCAATCAGGATTGAAATTCCACATCTTTTGCTAATTAGAAAACCTCATTTCCATTAATGAAGCTTAATTGCACATAATGGTAAATGACAACTTTAAGATTGCACTATTTTATAAAATTCACTCTCTCGGAATAACCATAAGTGTGATAAAGGTCTTAGAGATGTTCTTTGGAAAAAATGCTAACCACCGGAAACCATGATGAAGCTTATAATATAGAAAGAAATACTTAAAATCATGTTTATAAATGCAGTTGTATATATTCTTAAAAAAACATAACCATAAGAAAATAGTGAAAGGGATTACATACGTCACAAAAGGGACATTGTGAAATAACAATTCAATGTGAAAGTGAAAAACATGGTCAATGAGTTATTAGAATGTCTACCTCCTTGAGAAAGAGAAAACAAAGACAGTTTAAAATAAATGTAATTATGATACCCCAATTTGTAGAGAACAAATAAGAATAAATGTTCTATTTGCAAATGTAGTTATTGTTCAAAGAAATGGAAAAGATAATTGAATTAGCAATACCATAAGCAAGAGTAAAAAAAAGAACAAAAGAGAATGTTAAAATAAGACAATGAAATTAATTATTAACACATAAAGAGAACGTATAACAATGTCTAGTCAATAATTCTATAAACAACCCGATGTAATTGACCTGCCAAAGAAACTATAAAGTTACTGTTTTAACTACAATAGATGTTCTGGATGGTACTCAGACCGGTTAAATAATGAAATCAGAACACAAACGAAAATATTTAACATTAAGACATGCAATCTGATAGATAGAAAATGAAAAACAAAGTTAAAAATAAACCTTGGACATAAAGGATATCTAAAATTTGATCAAAAAATAAATACAAAGAAATAAAAACCATAAGCATAAAATCAAACAACGCTTATCGTTTAGAATGACCTAAGTTCAACAACTAAATCAATTGACCGTTGAATTACATCCTTTTCCATATACAATATTTGACATAAATCAACTAAGTGTTACACCACCACTAGATGTACCTGCAAAATGAATAGAATAATGTTCATTAAGACATATAAGAGCAAAAGAGGAAAATAAATATAAATATGATACAAACTAAAATAAAAGATAGTACTATATTTAGAGCAAAACCATACACTACTGTAAATTCAATGAATATGGAAGACTTATGCCTATATTAAAATACAGTTATAACTATAATGCAAACTAACAGTTACTATATTTAAATTACCACGGACAAACATATTATGGAATTTATAAGCTTGATCCTAACAACTATATATATATATATATAGTTAGTTAGTTAGTTAGTTAGCACTGTGTACATAATACAAAGGAAAAGGAGTATAATTAAGCAAGTGTTTCATTGATTAATAATAATAAGGCTATAACTGAGGCATAAAAATAAATGAATAGAAATATCTCAATATATATAAGTTAAAGTTGCTTCTCGTTTTCATCTGGTTTCCAGCTTCATCCCATAATGTTGAGATTGCAAGTACTTATTAGTTTACAGATAGTCCCAAAAAGAAGAGACATGCATAGGTTTAATGAAGAATGTAGAATTGTGATCTCCAACCATTATCACAACTATTTTAGGGTCAAAATGTAGGATCAAGAAAACAAGTAGGACATCAGTAATTATACTGAGCTACTATAACTAATGAACAAAAATAAGTAATGATCAAACTATTGTAATTTATACTCAGCATCACTGCTAAACCACCAAACTGGTTGGTTCTTCATTAAAAAAAATACTAAAAAAGCATTGAAAATCCATACTAAAACAGAAAGAAAAAAATGAAAAATAGGAAAACAAAGCTAAAGTTATGTACCTCATAACGAAATAGAAAAAGAATGTTAAGGTCTAACTATAAAGTTACAAAGAAATATTTATGTAATATGATTTTATATATAAAGTACTGGATTTAAGGAATACTTACTAAGATCTCGTCTCTCTGTCCAATCCCATTCTTAAGTTGAGAAAAATTTATACTATTTTCTTTGAACACAAAAAATACTTAAGCATTTTGCCTCATCCTCCTCTATGTCGGTCTATTTTCTGTTCACAGTCAGCACCGATATTTCATCGCTTCAGTTGGTTAGTAATTTCACCATCAATTTGAAGCGCATGTCTGGGCAAGAAAGGGGACCAAAAACAATAAATTAAAATTAAAAATAGCATACAACCACCATATACTCTAAATAGTAACCGAAACTCCGATTCCAATCTGAATGGAAAGGAACTTGAAAGTATCAGAGAATCGTAAATACCAATCTTTATCACAAAACCCATGAGTGAATAATTAAAATAGAAAAAGTAAAAAAATAAATGTACCCATCCATCACTGAGAAGTCAAAATTCTCATGAATTTCAATGGTTTGGAACCGAAGCAATGATCTATGTAATCTCTGCTGAAAATAGCGGTGCCATGAGAAAGGGGGAAAAACTGAATAATTAAGGGGGAAAATACCTAAGATTAAACGATTGAGTTTTCAAACCTCCATGAAGAAATTTTTCCGACGACAGTATATACAGACATAAAATAAGGGCAAAGAATAGATGCAAAAATATCTGTGATTTCTAATCCAAACAACAACGCCCAAATTTTTAAAAAATAAAAATAAATTCACCAGATCCAGTATAATCGCTACAATGCCTTCAACTAAGCTCACAAATACTGAAGAAAACGAAAAAGCCTCAGAAACAAAGCTAAATTCATTAAAAGTAAAACATAGACAAAAAAGAAACTATCAAACCCCTTGCCGGAAAAGAAAATAAAGGAAAAAATGAAAAATAAATTTAGCAAAGAGAAGAGGAAATCCATGTTCCATGTAACCTCAGAGAAGAACCGGAGAAGGAAATGAGAAATCTATGTGAAGCTCCACAAAGGGAATAGGCATGATCGTGAAACAGATATCAGGAGAGAAGAGGTTGAAAGACTAGTTTATCTAATGTGAAACTTCACTGTTAATCCTACGTCGTT
The DNA here is from genome assembly GCF_963576675.1 of Euphorbia lathyris. Lineage (NCBI taxonomy): Eukaryota > Viridiplantae > Streptophyta > Magnoliopsida > Malpighiales > Euphorbiaceae > Euphorbia > Euphorbia lathyris. The sequence goes on along the minus strand of NC_088910.1, from coordinate 138,474,482 downwards.
TTGAGAAACGGTTGTGATAATTCTAATTGTATGAGGACAAAATTGTCAAAGGCAATTTTGCAATTGAAATCTGAATCAATTTCAATTTACTGTTCATTTAGCTATTCTTTTTTAATTCTATAGAATAATAATGTTATTTGATTTGAGCAATGAAATAAGGATTATAGGGATGGATGATTGATAAATTAAGTTTGGCCCATGAAAGGCCCATATTGATGGATAAACAAGTTGGCCCAAGAAATGGCCATATTTTAAATTGCGATTAGAGCTTTAATCGAATCAAGTTGATCCGAGTTTTGGTTTTCTCATGTCTGGTTTGGCAAAAAATAGATGAGCTCGAGCTCAATATTTTATGGAATTGTTCGTGAGTTGCTCGGCCTGTTTACGAATCGAGACGAACATGATAGAGTCTTTATCAAGTTGAACATCGACCACTCATTACTGGCTCGGCTCATTTACAATCCTAATTCGGATAAGATGAGATGTCAAAACGGGTCGTCATATCATAATCTATATATATTACATAATTATATATGATATAGATGCAATAAAAAAAATGCTAATTGTATCAAACTAATCATGTTACATTTGTTTTCTTTATAAATCGTGTTATCGTCTTAGAAATTCATAATGCTATTTTATTCTAAGATTATTAGCGAAGTTTAATTTTACTCTCTTTGAATAAAATAACTCAATTTTTCTCCCATTAAAGAAATTTTACTTTAATTTTAACATTTCTTTTAAAAAAAATTATCTCTCATTGAATAAGATTGTTACTAATAAATGTACTTTGACTCGTGCTAATCCTGAATGTCAAAAAGATTGGCTCAAAGATACTCAATGGTTTAAACTTGTTAGAACTAATTTGAAGGAGTAAATTACACCAATGGTACCTGAATTTTACCCTAGTTCACACTTTGGTACCTAGATTACATTTTGTTCCAAAAATATACCTAAAGTAACAATGACTGGATAATTTAATATATTTTACCGGTCAATAGCCGGTCCATGCGAGTTTGATGAGTAAATTACAATGATGGTACCTGAACTTTACCCTAAATCACACTTTGGTACCTAGATTTCATTTTGTCCAAAAAATACACATCAAGTAAAGACGACTCAACATTTTAGTACATTTGACTGATCAGTGATCATTTAACGCGAGTTTGACCATTTTAAATTAAAAACTGGGACCCTTTATACACTCAATTAACATAAAATATTGCAATTTTATGTTAATTGAGTGTATGATGAGTCCCAATATTTAGTTTAAAATGGTCAATCTCACATTAACCGGTCACTAACCGATCAAATGAACCAAATTTTTCAATCACCTTTACTTGAGTTATGTTTTTAGGACAAAATAAAATCCAGGTATCAAAGTGTGAATTATGGTAAAATTCAGGTACCATTGATGTAATTAACTCATGAAACTCTTATTGACCGGTCATTAACCGATGAAATATACTAAATTGTCCAGTCATCATTACTTCAGGTATATTTTTGGGACAAAATGTAATCTAGATTCCAAAGTGTGAATAAGATAAAGTTCAGGTTGTGTTATTGGATTTGATTTGAGTAATGAAAATGGAATCCCCCGTAGGGAGATTATTGGGATGGGCGAAAAAAGTGATTGATAAATGGGCTTTGGTCTAAGAAAGCCCTATATTGATGGATAAACTAAAGTTTGCGCGAGAAAGGCCCATATTTTAAATTGGGATTGAGGTTGTAATATAGCCGATTTGAACCGAGCTTTAGTCTATTCATACTCGGCTCAATAGAAAATGGAGGAGCAACATCTTGAAATAGTTAATTAGTGTTGGATTAGTGTTAATTAGTAGTTAAGTAGTGTTGGTTTTGATTGTTTGTTATGGTTTTGGAATGTGTTTGTTGTTACTATTAATAAATTGTGTTATTGGATTTGATTTTATCAATGAAAATGGAGTAAATTAATTTTGGCCCAAGAAAGGCCCATAATGATGGATAAATTAAAGTTGGCCTAAGGAAGGCCCATTTCGAGCCGATCCGAATTGAGTTTTGGGCGTGTTTATATTTGACTTGGCAGAAAATAGACGAGTTCAAGCTCAAAAGCTTATTCATGAACTATACGCGAACTACTCGTTAATTTTGTTCGCGAACAACTTATTATTATGTTCATTTGAAATTTCTAGTTTTAAAGCCTACAAAATTAAAGTTTCACATAAAACTACTTTGTTTTACATTTTCCGTTTTATAGAAATACTCTATCCGGTCTAAAATAGATGTTGCTTTAAGATTATAAATTTGATCTTTTTTTATATGACGTTTTATATTATCAATGCACTTTTGAAAAAAAAGAATCCATTAGAGAGAGTTAGTATTAATGCAAATTTGGAAGTTAATTAATTAGTGTTGGATTAGTGTTAGTTAGTAGTTAATTAGTGTGGATTATTGTTACTAATAATTTGTGTTATTGGATTTGATTTGAGCAATGAAAATAGAATCACGTATGGGGAGATTGTAGAGATGGATGAAAAAAAAGGGAAAATTACACCGAAATTCATATTTTAAAAACTATTTATAACTATGTCAAGTCATACTTTTGGATTATGTCAAACTAGTAAAATCAGTATTTTTAATATATTTTAATAATTAGAATTTATAAATTAGACATCTAGAATATATTTTCTAGGGTTTATGATTTATGAATTGGAGTTTATATTTTTTAAATTATAGTGTAAAATCATAATATATAGAGGATAATAACATATTAAGAATTAAGTTTGGTGATATGACTTAGTTGTAATTTTGTACTTAATTATGATATTCATGTATTTGACCCATGAAAAAAAGTTATTGATACTAAGAAAGCCCATATTTATGGATAAATTAAGTTGGCCCAAGAAGGGCTTATGTTTTAAATTGAGATTAGGAGCTTTAGTCTGTTCATGCTTGGCTCGATAAAAAATAAATGAGCTTGAGCATCTTGTTTAGGAACTATTCGCGAGCTACTTGTTTATTTGTTCACAAGTTTTGTTTAATAGCAGCTCATTAATTATATTCATACAGTATTACTTGATGGTTTAAACTTGTTAGGAATAATTTGAGGTAGTGTATTAGTGTTGGATTAGGGTAAATTAAATACATGGTGTACAACTTTTGCCTTATTTCACAATTTGATGTACAACCTTTTAATGACCTCTCATTAAAGTGTATAACCGGTAATTGTGATCGGTCAACACAAAGTCAACGTATCATGTCAGCAATTTGACCTTCATAAAAGTCAAAAGTTGACCGGTCAATGTAAAGTCAATGCACCACTCAGCAATTTTGACTTTTATGAAGGTCAAATTGCTGACGTGGCGCGTTGACCGGTCACAATTACCAGTTGTACACTTTAGTGGGAGGTCACTAAAAGGTTGTACACTATTATATACAAAATTAAAAATTGTACACCAAATTGTGAAATAGAACAAATGGTGTACACTACATATGTAATTGACCCTATTGGATTAGTGTTAATTAGCAGTGGAATCCCATATTGAGGGAGTGTTTGGTTGCTCCTTTTCATGCTCCTGTTTGCCTTTTCATTTCAAAATGGAGAGTTTAGGTGTTTGGTTAGTGACCTCATGTTTGCCTTTTATATCTGAAAAGCAGCATTAGGTGTTTGGTTAGTGACCTCCTGTTTACCTTTTACACCCGAAAAGCAGTATTTTACAAAAGCAGAGAATCTCTGCTTTTTGGAAAAGTAGCCCTTTCCAACAGCAAACAGAAAACTGTAACAGCAACAGCAACAACAAACAGTAACAGCAAATAGCAAACTGTAACAGCAAACAACAACGGCTAGATAAAACAAACGGGTCCTGAGTTTGGCCTAATAAAAGCCCATATTAATGGATAAATTAAAGTTTGCCCCATAAAGGCCCATATTATAAATTGAGATAACATTATTTTTAGAGGAATTTACATTAATCAGATTTTCACTTTTATTTATTAAAATCTTTTTTTCTCTATTTTTACCCATATATTTTAAATTCTAAATCATAACATTATCTTTACCAATTCCGATTCCGAAATTTGAACCAAATGCCCCCTAAAATACAACATTTGAAAAAACTAACAAATGTAACATTTAGACAAATTTGTCCCTATACATCATCTTGTACCTCATAAATTAACAGCCTTATTTTTGTTCTTAACAAAAATTTAGTTTTATCCTCATTGAGCAAAATAAGTCAATTTTTCTTCCATTTTAATAGTCAACATAATTTTGGTTTATATTAATATATTTATAGTATTATTTTAATATTTTAAAATTATTAAATTTTAAGATATATGGTTTAATGTAAGAGGTTATAAATTCAAATTTCATAACACTTATAAAAAATTTATTTGTTTGAATTTTATTTTCTAAATAATCATGTTATTGTTATTATTGACTTTTTATACACTCTTTATCTACTTAGGTGCTGTTTGATAAAATTGAAAATTAAGTGCTGAAAAAATAAGTGCTGAATTTTAAGTGCTGAATATTATAAGTGCTGAAAATATTGAATGATATCTCTTTTATAAAAATATTAGTCGATAATGTTTAACTTAAAATGTTAAGTTAAATATTTTGACTTACCAAAATAAGTGATTTTTAACTTAATTAACTAATTTAAGCGGTGTAGAAACAACCGTTATCAAAAGCACTTAAATTAAATAAGTGCTGGACACTTTAATTTAAGTAATTAAGTGCTCTATCAAACAAGGCCCTACTCTTTTTAACTATCAATTTTTTTTTCAAAATTATTAATTAGTGTTGATTAGCAGCAGTTGGTTTTGATTATTTGTTATATTTTTAGAATGTGTTTGTTGTTACGATTAATAATTCGTGTTATTTGAATTTGATTTAAGTAATGAAAGAAATCTTTAATTTGGAGAATATCCACTTAAAATGTATTTGTATCTAACAAGTCTCGAACCAAAAAATCGGATAAACTATAAAAAGAATTGACAAATGGCCTTTGGCCCAAAAAAAAAGCCCATATCGATGATAAACTAAAGTTGGCCTAAGAAAAGCCCATAAGATATCCAGAGATGTCAAAACAAGTTATATATAATAAAAAGGTAAATAATTTATTACTCCCCTAGTTTTTACCTAACACACTATTTAGTTTTCTATTTTGAAAAACACATTTTAAGGTCTTTATTTTTTTGCCAATATTAACCATGTGGTCCATTTATCTATATTTTTAGATTTTTAACCGAACATATCTTAGCTTTTAGCACAACCACATTACAATACAAGTTGACAATGTTACTCTGTTATTTTATATATATCTATTTATGCTAAAATATAACGATTATAAGTCTAAAAAAAAACTAGACAAAAGGACAAAGAGTTAATATTGGTAAAAGCCAGAGACCTTATAATGTGTTTTTCAAAATATGAGGACTAAACAATGTGTTAGATAAAAAGTATGGAAGTAATAAATTATTTACCCTAATAAAAATGATAATTGCATAAAACAAGTCGTGTAAGATTTATTGTTTCTATAAATGTATTGTCGCTATATTTGTTTGGTAAATGATATATACAGCCCTTAGGGTTGTATATAAGCATTAATTATTCACATATAATAATAAAAAAAGAAAATTTTATTTCTAAATTAAGTATTTATTTGTATTGGAAATATAACAATCTATTATGAATACATGCATTTAAATATTTAAGCATTTAAGTATCAATAAATTTTATGTATTGAAAAACTAGATGAACACTAATAATAGGAATTTTTGGGTTTTATTTACAGCCTTAAGAGCTGTAAATATCGGAACCCTATTTGTTTCTAAGATTATTAAGAAAGTTAGAGTCAAAAAAAAAAAAAGATTATTAAGAAAGTTTAATTTACCCTCAACAAACAAAATAACTCAATTTTCCACGATATCCGATTTTCAATATTACTGAGCGGCTCGGCGTTCGACTCGATAAAAACTCGACGCGGCTTGATTTTTTAATAAGCCGCTCGTAAGCACAATTTTCAGGCTCGATTTGTAAACGAGCCGAGCTTGAACAGACCAAAGCTCGGCTCGAAAGCTCATGAGCATGCTCGATTAGAGGCTCGTGAACAAGTTAATGAACAAGCTCGATAAAAGCTCGTGAGCTAACTCAATTATAATATTTATGAAGCATAAGATTTTTTCATCTATTTATTGTTTTAAATCATAGTTTGCTAATTTAGGCACTTTTAAGTATTCATTTTCTAATGACTAAAGGATGTTTTAGGTGTATACAGTTAATATTATTTGATGTACCGAATTTGATATTATTTTGTTCGTGAACACCATAAATGAGCTCGTTTGTGAGCAAAACAAATGATTTGCTTATGATTAAACCTCATGAACACAAGAAATGAGTTTTTCATAGAAAAATAAACGAGCTGCTCGTGAGCAAAGCTCGCGAGCACAACGAATGAGCTGCTCACTAACAAATAAAATGAGTTGTTTGTGAGCAAGCTCGTGAACTCGATAAATGAGCTCGGCTCGTGAGCAGCTCGTTAACAATCAAGCTACTAAACGAGCCGAGCTTGAACAACAAATTGAACTAGAACCGAGCTCGAAGCTCAGCTCGAACTCGATAAGAAAATGCCGAGCCGAGCTCGAGCAGACCACAGCTCGACTCGGCTCAACTCGTTTACAGCCCTATATGAACTCCTCACTTAATTATTAATTCATTTTCTATCAAAAACATTTTTATTAATTCAGTTAGATTTCATTACAAGTCTAAAGATGACATATAAAAATAAATTTCACTAAATCTAAAAATAACACATAAATTGGAATATATTGAAATGTATGAAGTATGTTTTGAGAATATAATTATTAGGTTTAATACCTTTGTCGTCTCCTGAATTTGTCTTATTTTATCACTTAATCTCTTTTATTTAGTAGTATACCTATCAACCCGTTCAACTCAAAAGATGTCATAAATCTGGCCGATTTGTGCCTACATGCCTTTGAGTACACCTCGAAAACACTTTTTGCATCTATTCCAATATACCTTTTACATTCTGATGTGAACCATTTCTTCATTGCTTTGCAACAAACATCAAAACCCAAGGGGCACGAAGAGTTACTGATACAGATTGAAAGCGATAAAGTGAAGGTTTTAATCGTAAACCAACAAAGATATTATTCTCTAGCTAAACTAGAAGGAGTGAATTCCAAGATAAAGGTATAAACCTTGAATTCTCAAAGAGAAAGTTTAGATTGATCAAAAGTTCCTCTTCCTTACAAAGATGGGGTTTAAATACTTCCCCTAAAGAAAACTAAAAGACATAATTACCCTTACTAGGGTTACAACTAAAGAAAGAAAATAAAGGATAAATTAGGCTAAATTAGGCAGAATTATATCTTTCCTTTCGAAGGAAAGAAATCTTGTAAAATAGGCAGATTATATATCATTCCTTGTGAAGGAAGGAAGACTTGTAGAATAGGTAAGATGTATATCCTTCATTGTGAAGGAAAGAAAGCTTGTGGCTATCCTTCTTAGACAAGGAAGGAAACTCCACTCCTTGGAAAGGAAGTAGTCTCTAGGATTCGCTTTAGTTATTCATCCCACATACGCCATCAGGTGCACGTGTTGTTAGTCTTGTCTACATCTGAAGATGATCTTCTAGGATTCAAAGTAGATACAATGGGTAGACCCGTCAAAGTAGATACAATGGGTAGAGCCGTCAAAGTAGATACATCGATAGAGATACAACGAATAGATAGGCCAAGGTAGATCCACCCAGGTAGATACTAGAAGTAGATACGTCGATGAGTAGATACTCCAAGGTAGATACGTCGAAGTAGATCCGTCCAACTAGATACCTGAAAAAGATACATCAAAGTAGATACGTCGAGTAGATTCGCCCAGGTAGATCCGCCTAGAAGAAAAGATAGATTAGAACTTTTATGTGTGTCTTTCTCCTCTTCTGAACCACTTTTCCCACATATCTGACGGAATCTGTTACCTTATTACTTCCCTAACATCGAATTGGAACTTGCTGAAAAGATGTCCTCGTTAGTTACATTTGATGAGTTGAGGGAAGTTGAGTTGAAAGGGCTAATCAATGTCATATAAGCACATAAAAGGATATGAAATGTTAAATTTGTTGAGTTGAGAGGCTGATAGGTTGATCATTAAGCCGAAAGGGTTAAGGGATAAAATGGGACAAGTTGAGGGGTGGGAGAGGCATTAAGCCTATTTGTTTTCAATATGATTAAGGACTTGTATTATGTTTAAATTTGGATAAAGTACTGAAATAGTTTTAAGGTTCTTTACAATGAGCTAATTTAGCCCCTACATATAAAATAATATAATTTCAGTCTCAATATTTATTAAATGATGTAATTCCTATGTTACTAATATAGTTACTATATTATTAATATAGTTACAAATAACTAACAAAAAATGTACAAAACTGTTTCAATTTATCGACAAACTTATTTGAAGGGTCCGATGTGATAGTTAAATAACAGTCAAACTAGTCTTTTCAAATTTTTGATAATGTAAAGCTAAAATTAATCTAAACATTAGAATTAAATTTGCATTATTTTATACGTTATGACTAACTCTATACTTTCTCTGAGAATTAAATTTGGCCCTTATCTTTTTTTTTAAGAAAAACTTTCTATAAACAGTTCAATTTTAACCACTAATGTAACTTTTTTATATATATATTTTTTGTGTTGACTTCATTAATTTATTTTTTTAACCAATTATTTTTTTATAAAATATTTTTCAGTAAGTTTTCTATATATATTTTTTTTTGGTAGGAAGGGAAAGGAAAACAAACAAAGCAAAAAACCTAACCCGGGATCAGTCTAGGAAGGCTGATCCCAACCTTATCCTCAAGAAGAGTAGACAAGAGAAAAGAAGGAGGAACAGAAAGGGTAGAAACACCTAACATCCCCCCATGCCCAGCAGCAGCCAAGCGATCCGCCACGCGGTTTTGCTCCCTGAAAATATGGGAGAAACTAAGAACTTCAAAGGCAGTACGGAGCCTCAAAATAGCTTTGATAAGATTCTGACTGCTCATGCAAAGGGCCTGGCAATCAGAGATCCTGTTGATAGCCACCAAATTATCAGATTCCACCAAAAGCCTCTTAATACCCATGCGAATGGCCAGTTTAATTCCTGACAGAATACCCCAGAGCTCTGCAGAAAAGGACGAGCCCATTCCCAAGTTGTGAGTAAACCCAGCCAGTCAAGCGCCACTAGCATCCCGAAGAACTCCTCCAGCAGCAATTCTACCATCACTAAGGCAGGAGCCATCCGTATTCAGCTTCACAATCCCTTCTTCAGGCCTATTCCAACCAATCAAATGGACCACTTTATCTGGGGAAGGTCTAACAAGGGGCTCCCCTTCAAAGCTATCTAAAATAACCGAGAGCTTTTTTGAGAAGTAACCAAGTACGTCAGGGATAGGGGTAATCTTCTCAGCAAATAACTCTTCATTCCTCCATTTCCAAATTTGGTGACAGATAATAGCGAAGAAAATGTCACCATGATCCATATCGGCTAATAACTTTCCACTTGCTCCCTTTGAGAACCAATCAACTTCAGCATGAGCCATAAAGGACGGGAGGAAGTGGATAGGAAGAACCTTACTCCAAATCACTCTGCTTTTGGGGCAATCCCTAAGAGCATGGCACAAGGTTTCAACATGGCCACTGCACCTACTGCAAGCGCCCGAATCCGCCAAGTGCCTTCTATGTCTTTCCGCATTAGTGAGCAACCTGTCCTTTACTCCCAGCCACAGGAAACTCCTAATACGGTAAGGGATTTTAAGGCCCCAGATATACTTCCAGATATCCAAGGGAGGCTCGTCCCTGAAAGGGAGAAAGGCTTCATAGGCCGATTTACAGGAATAAGTACCATTGTTGGTCAGGGCCCAACAATGCTTGTCCTTATCTTCCTCATGATTGCTAATTTTGATTCCTCTTATTTTCAGGAGAATATCCAGGTTAAAAAAGGTATCAAATTTTGACCAGATCCAGTCACCTTCAGAGTTCACCACATCGGCAATTTTCCAGCAATGGGTGTAATCCGGAGGGGGGAGTTACACACTTCAATAAGTGGTTTGTCACCAATCCACGTATCATACCAGAAACTGATGGACTGACCATTTCCCACCTCCAGGCCAACTCACGTGCAGAACTCTGCAAACACATCATTAAGCCCTTTCCAGAGGAAGGAACAATTAACAACTCTCTCCTTAGGGCCACCAAAAACTTTATCCTTCCGATATTTACCACAGAGTAGATGAACCCAAAGAGAGGAAGGGCATTGCCACATCCTCCAGAGAAGCTTCATCAAGAGGACCTTGTTATTATCCTTTGCTTGTCTGATGCCAAGGCCCCCTTTGCTCTTAGGTTGGCAGACCTCCTTCCAAGGAACCAGGTGAACCTTCCTCCCACTCCCAGATTCTCCCCAAAGGAAACACCGGTTGATTTTGTCAAGATCTTTGAGAACCGGATCAGGGAGCCTACAGGCTTGCATGATATGGTTTGGAGCCGCACAATTGACAGACTGGATTAAGGTAAGACGACCAGCAAGCGAAAGGGAGTTGGATTTCCAACTAGCACACAAACCGTTGGCTTTATCCAGGGTATCTTTAAAAGAAGCTTTAGAGACTCTGTCACTATGAAGAGGAACCCCAAGATACTTACCCAAGGACTGAGTAAGGGGAATACCTGACAGATTGCTAAGTCTTCTGCTCAGGTTAATATTCATGTTTTTAGAGCAAAGCATCCGAGACTTTTGGATATTAATCTTCTGGCCAGAAGCCGTACAGAAGCAATTAAGAATATCCATCACCACACTAATTTGATCCTCAGACCCTTCAACGAAAAACATCACATCATCAGCAAAGAATAAGTGGGTGATAGGAGGGCAATGTTTATTAATGGAGACAGGGTGGAGAAGGCCCTTGCTAACCGCCTCTTGGATCAGGTGAGACAATCTTTCCATGGCAATAACAAACAGGAAGGGGCTCATCGGATCACCTTGGCGAATCCCCCTGGAGGGAGTAAACTCTTCAGACATATCTCCATTAATCATAACCTGGAAAGTAGGAGAAGAAATGCAGTTCTCAATTAACTTCCTCCAGGATTCAAGGATACCAGCTTTAAGCAGACTATCCATCAAAAAGCTACAGTTCAAGCGATCATAGGCTTTCTCTAAGTCCAGTTTGAGAGCCACAATCCCTTTCCTACCTTTCCTTATCTTCATGGAATGGACCATCTCCTGGGCAATAACGACATTATCCATCATTTGCCTGCCCGGAACAAAACCCCCTTGATTTTGGCTAATAATATCCGGGAGTATACGCCGGATTCTATTAGCCACAATCTTGGTGATAGCTTTGTAAAGCACATTGCAAAGACTGATAGGCCTCAACTGAAGAAAGGAGGAAGGCTTATAAACTTTCGGGATCAGAACTAGGAGGGTTTTATTAACCAGCCTAATATCTTTAGAGCCACCAAAAACACCTAACAAAAAGTTGTAAATACCTTCCTTCACAGTGTCCCAGTGTTTATGGTAGAAACTAGTAGGAATACCATCGATCCCTGGAGCCTTAGTGGATCCGATACTGGAGAAAGTCCAATCGATTTCTTTCAGGTCAATAGGCTGGAAAGCTTCCTTAATAACTTCCTCCCCTAATTGGACTAGAATTTCAATCATAGAAACAAAATTTGGTTAATTAATACAATGATGGTAAATTGGATTTTCTCAATAATCTTATAGACAAACATGACACTTACCTTATCCACTTTATTTTTTTAATTTTTTTGAAAAATTATCCACTTTATTTATAACATGATTTGATGGATAAACCAAATTTGACCCAAGAAAAACCCATATTATAATTTTAGCAATGTTAACGGATCGGACATCGAACCGGTATACTGAATCAGTTAATGACATCTGGATAATGTTATAAATATATTATATTATATATAAATTAATAAATATATAATAAAATCTCATTTAATTAAACACAATATAAAAGTTCATAAATTCAAAAACAAATTCTTAGTTTTTTTAAATATTAAAATTGAAGTTAATTAGTACAAATCATTCGTAATTTAAGATTTAATATAATATAAATATTAAAGTTGAAGCTATTTAACACAAATTATTCCTATTTCTAATTTAGAATTTAATTTTTATTTATTTTATCGATTTTTAGTTTTTAGGTTTTTCCATTTTTTTAGAAAAATCTTCAAAAAAAACCCAAAGTTAATCTGATCCATCGGTTTGATGTTGGCTCCCAATTTAACCCCGATTTAACATTATTAAACCGTAGCACCTATAATCAGATCGTATCCGGTCGGTCCAGTCCGGTTTTTAAAACACTGAATTTTAACCCATACATAAACTTGGAGTTTTGTGAACTAATTAAATAAAATAATCATCATGAATAAAATTCATATTTTTTCATGATGGTTATTTTAAAATTCATATTTTTTTCCTCCACTCTTACCAAAATGATATTATATTGTTTCTATGTAGGAAATTGAATTTTATATAGTGAATGAATTGTTTTATATATATATATATATATATATATATATACTTCCAACAATAAATATAAAATATATTTAGTTAAAATTAAGAAACAATTATTAATAATTATTTTACCTAGAAAACTTAACTATCAAAAACCTTTCTTATTCAGATTTTGTAGTTTTCACTTTTAGCTAGGTCATTCTTTATTCTATTTTTATGTTTTTTTTTCTAATGAATAAACTTTGAAGAAATAAAAAAGTTTTGTTTATTAAATCTAGCTTTCTGAAAGATCATGTAGTCATTTCTACAGTGAAAAAACTATAGACTCGATTTTTTGTAGAGTATATTTCTTGTTGTTGTGCTAAAAACCAATGTTATCAGAACTAGATCGGACATCAAACCGGATTGGTAACTGGGTCATGAGTCACTTGGTCGGACCGGATGGTTCGGATTGGTCGAACCGGATGACGTAATAAATAAATAAATAATATTTATATATATTAAATATATATAACTAATTTAAAATTATTTTTATACATTATATATATCCAAAACAAATTATAAATAACATTTGGTTTGTTATTTTTTGTTAATTTGAGTCTTAAATATATGACGAATAAATTAAGTTCAGAATAAATTGAAATATATCAACGTATTCTATGTCATGAGATCTTTTTAAAAATATATTATAAACTCAAAACGGACAAGTGATGAATGAGAAATTGATGCTCAAAGTGAACGACTTAAAATGGTTTGGAAGAGGATAAAATGAAATTAAGCATTCACATCCCACGTAGGAAAGAAATGAGAAACTTCACTAGTTTATAAGCAAATGATGTTTACAAGCATTTAACTAATTACTAGGGAAAATGCTCTCTCACGCGCAGGGGAGTGCAATCGGTTAACTGTCAGGTTAGGGGCGCACCCGCACGAAGTGGGCGACGTGAATGCTAATAAGGTCCCTTAACTTGGCCACTTTTGCTCGTTTTTTTTCCCTTTATTTAATTTTTTCAAAGCTCCATTTTATTTTTTTTCCCACCCAGCAGTTTCAAAGCCTGCCCAATTTATTTCACAGTCTGCCTAAAATTAAAACAACAGCCCGCCCAAAAATTTTTCGGACCGGCTTCCTCGCTGGTTCGACCGGTCGGACTGGCGGTCCGGTCCGAACCTGATAACATTGCTAAAAACAGTTTCAAACACTATCTACTAATACTCTATTACGATCTATAATGTTGAAAATACTAATATACTTCTAAATTATAATTTTATAATTATTTATTATATCGAAATATACTATTTTTCCTACGAACAATTCTCCAGAAAAAAAAACATAAAATTAGCCTAAACATAGCCGAATCATGATTGCAATATCAACATGAAATGTGAAGTGAAATGATAAAGTTTGAAAAGATTATAAGAAAAATATTTTACAAAGAAGACAATTTTGGGCCCTCTTATTAAAAAGTTAGGGGGCAAAAAATGACGAAATTTAGATTACAATCATCATTTCATGATATTTAAAGCAACATTCTTGTCCAAATATTTCAATTTATATAAATTATTATATTCTATTCCATATGATATGGTGACAATCTAGGTTTCAATCACGACAAAACATATATTATATATGTATATAAAGTGACAAATCATAATAAATTAATATGTCTAATCTCCTTAATCTCTAGGTTTCAATCACGACAAAATATATAATTAAAAAAAAAACTATTATATAAGTCATTTTAGAGTAATTAGTATTGACCGTCATTGCAGGGTAATTAGTGTTCAGTGCTCGTTTGCTCATAGGGTTTGGCGGATCTCGAAGTGGCGAAACTCTAGAATTTTTTATAAGTCTGACAGTATGAGGGACAGGGGGGGTTCGTAGTGGCTCATGCGTATGAGGCAGCAAGGGCGCATGAGCTCTGTTTTCCGAAACAAGTACGACTGCCAGTAAATCTTTGGGTTCGATAAATCCCACCTGGTCCATAGTGGGTAAAAGTGAATACTGATGACGCAAGCAAAGGGAATCCTGAGTATCCGTTAGCTAAGGGGTTAATTAGGGATTCAACCGGTGATTGGCTCAGTGGTTTCATGGTCAACTTGGTATCTGCACAACGTTTTTTTACTGAACTCTGGGTCTTTATTTTGGTATTTCGTTAGCGTGGAAGAGAGGATTCCGTAAGGTTCAAGTTGAAATGGATTTACGGGTGGTGTTGAGTTTTATGACAGGACAAATTGGTTCACGTCACCCTCAGACTTGGCTTATTCTTAAATGCCAAGAGCTTCACATGATAAGGATTGGGAGCTTGGTTTATTTTAGCCGTCTGGGCTCTTCCTGGACCACCTGGACGCGGTCTAAGCAACATGAACAAAAGCAATTTTATTATAAATATTTTTTTTGCTTTATTATAAGATTACTTTGAACATTTTCACATGGTTATTCGTGATTGCGTTTATTATTTTGTAGATATTTTAGTTTAATTGCGTTATCTACTTGTTTTCATGATATGATTTAAGATTTTAATGACATTGTTTCATAGTTTTTAGTAAATTATCTTACTTGTGAACATTATATTTTATTTGTTTGAGTTGTTTAAATGATATTGTTGTTGAAATGTTGATATTTGTACATTTATAAAGATATATATTACAAATATACGTGTTATTCTATATTAAATTATTTTATATTATTATTTTTATATAGCATAATATATAAATTTATATAACAATTTATTAATTAATAAACAAAAAATACAGAAGTACAAATCTGACTAATCCTCAATATTCATCCCTACTAATTCCTGATTAATTCTCGAGGGCTTTGTATAACAACCCGGTTCAGAGTGGGTGACGTTGGAGTAGAAGACATGTGCAATGAGCGGACCTAAGGGATGGCGATGGAGATATGAATGAACTGAATCTCACATCAGAAATGGATAGAGAGTGACTGAGCCTTATTAGTAAGGTGGGGATCCAATACATGTAGACGTGTTTTAAAACTGTGAGACCTAAGATATTAGATTTTGGCCAAAACAGACAATATCTACATGATACTGAACTATAATGTTAGACCTGTCCATGGGCCGGGCTCGGGCCGGGCCAGTCGGGTTTTTAAGTAAAAATGCTTAGCCCAAGCCCAGCCCAGCCCATAATTAATTTAGGCGGGCTCGGGCCGGGCTGGGCTCGGGCTTAAAAATCAAATCCCGAGCCCAACCCATATAAGCCCACCTAAATATATATATATAATTATTAATTATAAAAAAATAAATATTATACTTAAAAATAAATATTTAATATATAAATATTAATTAATATTAATAAGCGGGCCGGGCTGGGCCGGCCCGTGTTATTTTTATTAATCCCAAGCCCGTCCAAAAAATAGACGAGCTTTGTCGGGCCTGGGCCGGGCTGGGCCGATGAACAATTTTTATTGTCCAAGCCCGGTCCAAGGGACACGGGTCTGGGCGGGTACCCGGGCCCGTGGACAGGTCTAAATGTTACACTATGTCTGCCCGACTAGCGCCTTTGAATTTTTTACGACCTTAGTTAGATACAAATACTAATCTATATATATATTGATGTATACTACTCATTATTAAATAATAAGACAATGTGAAACTCTTATATACTCCGCTGGTAGATCCAACATATCCTTCACTATTGTAGATCGAGCTTAAGCTCACACACCATGAAAATTAGTCTTTCATTTATGACTAAGTACAAAACATAGTTCTTATTTATATACAAAAGGTCAAGTACTGTAATCGAGTCGAGTCGAGTCAAGTGAGCTTTGGTCTGCTCAAGCTCAACTCGTTAGAAAATTGACAAATCCGAGCTCAAATTCAAGCTCAGTATTCTTTTTGTAAGCTGCTCGCGAACTTGTTAACGAGCTCATTCACGAGTTTTGCTCGCGAGTAGCAGGGCCGGTCCTGACAATTTAGGGACCCTAGGCAAAATAAGCAGTAAGAGCCCCTTTAATAAAGTAAATTAAAAAAAAAATTACAAAGGTGGGAATCGAACTCATACCCTCTTTTGTTGAAGAACAAGGTAATATCATTATGCTACTTTGAATTTTTTTTTTATTATATTTAAAATATAATGTATTTTTTATAACTGTAAATTTTTTTGGGCCTCCTCCAGCCCTGGGCCCTAGGCCGGCGCTGGCGAGTAGCTCACGAGTTAATTCAGTTCATGAATTTCGGTCGTGAACAACTTATTAATTATATTGATTTGAAATTTATTTAACACAAAACTATGTCATTTTACATTTCCCCCTTTATAGAAATATTTATTAAAAAATAATCAAACCAAACTTGTTCACGAGCGTGTTCATGAACAAAATAATCGAATTTGCTCATAAGCTTGTTCACAAACTTATAATTAAGTCTGCTCACAAGCTTTTGAGTAAAGTTTTATCGTGGTCAAACTCAACTCGTTTACAAATTGAGCCAAACATGAACGAGTTTTTATCGAGCCGAACACCAAACCACTCATGAGCGGCCCAACTTATTTACAGTCCTAAAAAAAAAATCTGATCATATGCTTCTAATATGCCACATTAGCAACGAGTCGTTAACAATATTTAGCGCCAAGCTCCAGTTGTTACTATCTGTAAATAACTCTTATTTCTAAATTTCATAATATCTGTAATTTTTAACTAAGGCCCAGTTTGTTTGGGGGAAAATATTCTGCAGGAAAATATTTTAGCAATTTTCTAGTGTTTGTTTGGGCAGGAAAATAAGTCAAAGGAAAATAAGTGGCAAGTCAATGGAAAATGAAGGAAAAAATAAGCCCCAAAACATACGTGTTTAGAGAAAAATGGGGAAAACGTTAAAAAATGTAAAAATACAAAAATATGAAACACGAAAAAACATGAATAACGTGAAAACGTTACAAAACACGAGAATATGAAAAAAAAACCCGCAAAAAACATGAAAAGGTGAACAAACGTGAAAAACACAAAAACGCAAAAAAAAAAAAAACAAACACTTGAAAAAGCACAAAACATGAACAACACGAAAAAGTGTCTTGGAATTTAAAAAATGCATTAAATTCCATTTATTTATCGCTTTTAGATTTTTAAATTTTTTTTTTCAAGCTTATATTTAACTTGGGATTGTAAAAGTGTATTGGAATTTAGAAAATGCATTAAATTTATTATTTAGAGCCAATTAAATTTAAATTTATGCATTAAATAATTTTGAATGTTTCTAAACCATTGTATATTTTTTCTAAATTCAAGATAAATTAATTACTCCTTTATCTTAGGGCCCGTTTGTTTTACCTACTGTTTGCTGTTGCTGTTTGCTGTTACGGTTTGCTGTTTGCTGTTGCTGTTTGCTGGTTGCTGTTGGAAAAAGCTGATTTTCCAAAAAGCAGAGATTCTCTGCTTTTGTAAAAGGCTGCTTTTCAGGTGTAAAAGGCAAACAGGAGGTCACTAACCAAACACTTAATGCTGCTTTTCAACTGTAAAAGGCAAACAGGAGAAGCCTAACCAAACACCTAAAACTCTGCCTTTTAAAATGAAAAGGCAAACAGGAGGTGAAAAGTAGGTAAACAAACACCCCCTTAGTGAAAGCGACATAAGTGACGGGTTAAATATATAATTGGTCACTAAACTTACATGATTATTTCAAAATGGTTACTCAATTTCAATTTGTCTTAATAAAATCACTTAACTTTGAGTTTTGTCTCAATTAGATCACTCTACCGATTTAAGTGGTTAAAATGCATCGAAATAATGACATGGGTGACACGTCAAAATGAGTCAACTCATATCTCTGACCGAAACGAAACGTGACAGCAACGTGTCGGTTACTTTTATGAAAAAAAAAACTAAATTTTGTTTTTTGTTCACAAAAATAACCAACACGTGATAGTCAGGTGGGCGCATACGTAGATGTCATGTGTCGTTTTGGTCTGAGATTTGAGTTGACTTATGCTGACGTGTCACCTATGTCATCATTCCGATACGTTTTAGTCACCGAAATCGCTAGAATAACCTAATTGAGACAAAACTTAAATTTTATTAAAAAAAATTAAAGTTGAGTTATCGTTATGTATTTGCTGCAACAATCACTGGATTCCGCCACCGGCTAATTGGATTAAGGTAAACACTGAGAGGGCTTCGAGCTCTAATAGAAGCGCCGGGGCGGGAGGGATTTATCGGAATTATAGAGGCTTCGTGGTGGGATGTTTTGCGTTTCCCATTCATGGCTCGTCGGCGCACATTGCTGAGCTGAAAGCTATTATATATGCGGTTAACGCTGCTTGGGAGAGAAACTGGAGGAGCCTGTGGATTGAATCAGACTCATCATATGTCGTGCATCTCCTTAATAATAATTCAAGCGTTGTTCCATGGATAATAAAAAAGGATTGGCACTCCTGTTTAGCAAGACTTTCTGAAATGACTTGGAAAGCCACGCATATCTTTAGAGAAGGTAACCAGGCTGCTGATAGGCTAGCTGCAATCGGGCAATCGGCTGATTCGACACTTTGGTGGCACTCTGCGCCTCATTTTTATCAGGCTTTTGTTTTTGATGATTTGTGTAACGTAGCTCACATTAGGTTTCTGTAATTTTCTTTTTCTTTTTCTGTTTCCCTCCCCCACTTCTGTACTTTTTTCTTCTTTTAATAATATTCGGGTTGTTGGCTGTGCTGGAGGTGCCAACCTAGTTGGGATGTCTGGCCTGCCTTCGCGTCCCACCCTTTTATTCAAAAAAATTTGCTGCAACAATCACTGTAGAACCACTCACTTTTACAAAATACTTATTATAACTCAAAAGTCTTAAATTGATGGGTAAATATTTTTGAAATAATTTGTTTGTTTTATATATCAAGGTCTTATTTGTAATTATAGCATGTGTTGTTCACATCATAGACATCACTTTCTCCAAACTTCCCTCCTTTTATAGTTGGCTTAATACATCATTTGCTCCCTAAACTTGTCCAAAATGGTTGATTGGCCTCCTGAACTTTTAAAGTGTCTCGATAGCTCCCTGAACTTACATAAAATATTCAGTTAGCCCCCTGAACTTACGTAAAACGTAATCAATTGATCACTCGGTTGCAAAAAAGTAAGTTAAATACGGAAAATGTATTGCACGCGTCTAAAAAAAAGTAAAACAATCAAGATCGAGGTATTGCAGTTGTAATATTAGAGAATACAAGGTTCATAGTTGAACAAGTAATAACTTCATTTTTACTCCATTCTTAAATTATGTAATAACATTTTAAGACACGTTGAATACATCTTCCGCATTTAATTTACTTTTTTTCAACCGAGTGATCAATTGATTACGTTTTACACAAGTTCAGGGGGCTAAGTAAATATTTTATGCAAGTTCAGGGGCTATCGAGACACTTTGAAAGTTTAGGGGACCAATCAATCATTTTGAATAAGTTTAGGGGACAAATGATGTATTAAGCCTTTATAGTTTTACATCTCAATTAATGTTAATTTGCCACGGCAAATTGATGTATAAATTAATGAATAATAATTATATTGATATGTACACTTGATGCTAAATTTCTCTCCTCCAACCAAAACATTTAACTATCAGTAAAAAAAGAAATAATTAAAATAGAAACTGGAAAAAAAAACTATGATTAGTAGGCAGTGATGGATCCAGGATTTACTGATAGGGTGTTTACAGTAGTCTATAGATATTAAATAGATAATTTTTTATATTTTTACATAAAACATTAAAAACCCATATACAATTTCATACAAAATTTAGTGTTTTTTTTTAATGACCGGTGAGTGCTCGAGCTCCCTAAACCCCCCGCTAGATCCTTTCCTATTTATAGGGCTTTATCCCAAGCCCAAAGGGAGCCCTTCCATAAATTCTCCGAGGTTTAAGCCAAGGAGGGTGTTTGGAAATAAGCCAGGAAAATGGCTTAGCCTGTTGTCCTCATTTCGGTGTCCTCTTCCATATTCCTCTCACAAAAAGTGGTCCATTTTAATTAAAATAATATATTTTATGAGCCAAAGGGACCCACATGATTAAAAGAGACCACTTTTTATGAGAGATACGTGGAAGGGGACACCGAAATGGGGACATCAGATTTTCTCCCCTTAGCCTCTATTCTTTTTTACTGAAATTAAGTGAACTAAACTGAATGTTACTGAACTGGCCTCAACTGAATTCTACTGAAATTGAAATAATAATATAATCCTATAAAAATAACAATTATTTTTATAAAAATAATAATGGTTATAATAATAATAAATAAATATAATTATAATAAATAATTACTGATTACTGAACTGAACTGGACTAAATACTATTGAATTGAAGTGAACTAAACTGAATGTTATTAAATTGAAGTGAACTGAAATTAAGTGAAAAAAAAAACAGACCTTAATGCATCATCTCACCTTATCATATTAAAAATAAAAGCTTGGTTTGCTTTTTAAACTTTCAAAATGTATTCGATAATGGGTAAGGGTATTTATTAAAAATAATCCTTTTAACTTGGTTAAAATGTGTCTATAGTTAGAGATGATAATGGGTAAGAGTATTTGTGAAACTCAGTATTACCCGACTCTAATGAGATTACATGAACCCTGTGTAAAAGGTTTAGAACGGGTATGGAATTTAAAAAATTACTTGTGATGGGTATGAAACGGGTATGGAATTACCCAGTCGGATATCTGATACCTGCTACCAGCCATACATCAAAATGAAAATTATCATTTTATGAAAATGACTAATTATTTTTAGTGTGTTTTAATTTCTTGGTAATTTGAATAATTTATATTGCTTGAATTTAGAATATTGTTAAATTTGTGGATGGTTTATTATATTTGTGTTTTGTTAAATTTCTAATTTATTTATTTTATGTGTTGATTCTTAACGGATAAGGACACCCGCGGGTGCCCGTGAATTAAATGTGACATGTATGGAATTCAAAAAGTATACTCGTTAAGGTAATGGAACGGGACGGGTAATTCAAATAATAAAGTGGGTAAAGGTATGAGATTGGCATTACCCGCAGGTACTGTCATCCCTATCTATAGTTATTTTAACTTGCTTAAAATGTAGTAATTACTCATTCGTTGCAAAGAAATAAACTGCATAGGAAAAATGTGTTGTACAAGCCTTGAAAAAATTAAACAAATTGATACATAAGCAATACATCGGACTTTGACTGACGTGTACAAAAAAAAAAGGCTTAGTACAACTTTAGCCCCATGTACTTGTCTAAAAAAGTTAATTATCCCCTTTTACTTTGAAAAATATTCTATTTACCTTCTAATGAGGACATTGGATCTTCATAGTCAGCCGGATATATGAAGCGAGGTTGATGCCGCTCCGGTCGTCGGACTTGCGTCGGGGGAGGCCCCCGGTGTACACTCCGATGCTAAAGTTAGTAGGAGCATATATGTAGAGAGATAAAGTAGTGAGAGAGAGAGGAAGAGAGGTATACCTTCCCTTTATAGGGGTATTTATAGTGAATATGATGGGCCTATGGGCTTAGAGAGCTTTGCTTGTATTGGGTTTGATTGGTATGGGCCTAGTGGGCCGTCTTTGATCCATATTCCTCATCAAGTAGTCCCCCCTTTCAAGGGTCTTTCGAGTATTTATGCGAGGTTCGAAATGTTCTAAAGGTGGCTTATTAATAACAATGGCATCACTTGGGACGGCTTATGAATAATAATGGCGTTGCTTGGGACGACTTATGAATAATTGCGTCGTTTAGGACGGCTTATGAATAATTGTGGCGCTTAGGACGGCTTATGAATAATTGCGTCGCTTAGGACGGCTTATGAATAATTACATCGCTTAGGACGGCTTATGAGTAATTGCATCGTTTAGGACGGCTTATGAGTAATTATGTCGTTTAGGACGGCTTATGAATAATTACGTCGTTCAGGACGGCTTATGAATAATTATAGCGTCGCTTAGGACGACTTATGAATAATTGCGTCGTTTAGGACAGCTTATGAATAATTGCGTCGTTTAGGACGGCTTATGAATAATTGCGTCGTTTAGGATGGCTTATGAATAATTGTGCCACTTAGGACGGCTTATGAATGATTGCGTCGCTTAGGACGGCTTATGAGTAATTGCGTCGTTTAGGACGGCTTATGAATAATTGCGTCGCTTAGGACGGCTTATGAATAATTGCGTCGCTTAGGACGGCTTATGAATAATTACGTCGCTTAGGACGGCTTATGAATAATTGCGTCGCTTAGGACGGCTTATGAATAATTACGTCGCTTAGGACGGCTTATGAATAATTGCGTCGCTTAGGACGGCTTATGAATAATTGCGTCGTTTAGGACGGCTTATGAATAATTGCGTCGCTTAGGACGGCTTATGAATAATTGTGTCGCTTAGGACGGCTTATGAGTAATTGCATCGTTTAGGACGGCTTATGAGTAATTGCGTCGTTTAGGATGGCTTATGAATAATTGCGTCATTTAGGACGGCTTATGAATAATTGCGTCGCTTAGGACGGCTTATGAGTAATTGCGTCGTTTAGGACGGCTTATGAATAATTGCATCGTTTAGGACGGCTTATGAATAATAATGGCTATATACACGTCGAACGACGGCCTTCGACAAATAAATGAAGATATACACGTCCGGAGACGGTCTTCGACAAATAGATAAATATACACGTCCGGAGATGGACTTCGACAAATAGATAAATATACACGTCCGGAGACGGCCTTCGACAAATAGATAAATATACAC
The DNA here is from genome assembly GCF_963576675.1 of Euphorbia lathyris. Classification (NCBI taxonomy): domain Eukaryota; kingdom Viridiplantae; phylum Streptophyta; class Magnoliopsida; order Malpighiales; family Euphorbiaceae; genus Euphorbia; species Euphorbia lathyris. Next base: position 138,451,253 of record NC_088910.1, on the reverse strand, counting down.
GTCCGGAGACGGCCTTCGAGAAATAAGATAAATATACACGTCCGGAGACGGCCTTCGACAAATAGATAAATATACACGTCCGGAGACGGCCTTCGACAAGTAGATAAATATACACGTCCGGAGACGGCCTTCGAGAAATAGATAAATATACACGTCCGGAGACGGCCTTCGAGAAATAAGATAAATATACACGTCCGGAGACGGTCTTCGACAAATAGATAAATATACACGTCCGGAGACGGTCTTCGACAAATAGATAAATATACACGTCCGGAGACGGCCTTCGACAAGTAGATAAATATACACGTCCGGAGACGGCCTTCGAGAAATAGATAAATATACACGTCCGGAGACGGCCTTCGAGAAATAAGATAAATATACACGTCCGGAGACGGTCTTCGACAAATAGATAAATATACACGTCCGGAGACGGCCTTCGACAAGTAGATAAATATACACGTCCGGAGATGGCCTTCGAGAAATAAGATAAATATACACGTCCGGAAACGGTCTTCGACAAATAGATAAATATACACGTCTGGAGACGGCCTTCGACAAGTAGATAAATATACACGTCCGGAGACGGCCCTCAAGAAATAAGATAAATATACACGTCCGGAGACGGTCTTCGACAAATGGATAAATATACATGTCCGGAGACGGCCTTCGACAAGTAGATAAATATACACGTCCGGAGACGGACTTCGACAAATAGATAAATATACACGTCCAGAGACGGTCTTCGACAAATAGATAAAATTTGATAGGTGTTGAATCCACCAAAGATAATTATAACTTTACAGCCCTTAGGCTTGCACAAGGGTAAGAAAAGGTCGAACCCAAAGGATTAGTACTGATTTAACTAAATTAATAACCAAAAACACGAGTAAAATAAAATGGGGGGTTTTGAGTAGATTGGTGAACTAAGTTAACAGAAATAACAAAATCAAAATTGAAGTTGAATATAATAAATAAAGAAGATTTCAGCTAAGGGGTTCTCAAGCAAGGAATTCAATTAGTCTTGATCATTGACAGATAAAATGGACTCTTATACACATACCGGATCAGTTTGGAGTATTCTTCCTTAATATTAAACTAGTCAAGCACGGCAAATTACTAGTTCCTAATCAATAAATAATCCAGCCTCAGCGGTCAAGATTCAATCTATTGACAGCCTTATGAATTAGAAGAACCCAACCTTAGCCAACTGACACTCAGCGTAGACGATTCAGAAACTAAGTTATTTGTTCATTCGACTCAAATAAACCCAATTACTTTTGTATTAATGTCACATAAAAGACAATCTCAGGTTGTCAAATCTGAATCTATTCTTTCAAATACAAAACTAACTTAATTTATATTATCGATTGCTACTATGATTGGTTCATTTAGGTAAAACTCTAACTTTACCAATTCAGCCGTATGACAATCCAATTCAAAGAATGACCTGCAGTTATCACTCAAAGTATGAATAATCAATTGAGAATAAATCTCTAAAATGCAATGAACAAATAAGCGGTAAGATTTATAAGAAGAATTAAAGCACAACAGCCTCACAATACTTGAAGATTCCTGCCTTCGAATTAACCCTTAACCGAATATAGAAAGTTTAGCTATGAATAGCCATGGAGAACAACCTTTCTCTCTTATGAAAGAGAGAACAAAATAAAAATAAAAGCTAAACCTAAAAACTAAAAATGGAATGAAAATTGAATTTAAAACTGAATTCTGATTATAAAACGGAACTCTCCATTAGAGATAGATCCTCTCCTATTTATAGGAGTTCTCCAACCCTAATTAGGAGATAAATCCTAACTAATTATAAAAACTAAATATTCTAACTTCCTTATACTACTTGACTTCTTCCTTCCTGATTTGTAGGCTCAAAACTCCTTAATAGACATCTGGAAACGTGATGGAATTGAACAGATTCGCACTTGATCTATTTGGAAAGATTTCTGCCCGCCTGCTTCTTAGTCTTGGGCAAGACTAACTCCCAGTTTCGACTTCAGGTCTTTAAAACAGTTTCATATTTTATCTTTAGCCAAATTAGCTCCAAATAGCCCAAATTCAGCTCCTTTCTTCATAATAAGTCCCTATAGAGGCATAATACACAAAACAAGCAATAAAACCCGTGATAACAATCAAACCGGCTAACAAATAGCATAACAAGTGGGTATTTTATCGCTGAAATAGACACTTATCATATACACGTCCGGAGACGGCCTTCGACAAGTAGATAAATATACACATCCGGAGACGGCCTTCGAGAAATAAGATAAATATACACGTCCGGAGACGGTCTTCGACAAATGGATAAATATACACGTCCGGAGACGGCCTTCGACAAGTAGATAAATATCCACATCTAAAGACGGCCTTCGACAAATAGATAAATATACACGTCCGGAGACGGCCTTCGAGAAATAAGATAAATATACATGTCCGGAGATGGCCTTCGACAAGTAGATAAATATACACGTCCGGAGACGGCCTTCGACAAATATATAAATATACACGTCCGGAGACGGCCTTTAAGAAATAAGATAAATATACACGTCCGGAGACGCCTTCGACAAGTAGATAAATATACACGTCCGGAGACGGCCTTCAATAAATAAGATAAATATACACGTCCGGAGACGGTCTTCGACAAATAGATAAATATACACTTCCGGAGACGGTCTTTGACAAATGGATAAATATACACGTCCGGAGACGGCCTTCGATAAATAAGTGACTGTTACCCGTCATTTAGATGGTCTTCTCGACGGGTCTAGATGATTTTCCGATAATGGGAGCGACCAATTAGGACCAGCCCAATGAAGGAAACTCGAGTAATTGCCTCAATATATTTTGAAAATATCATGAGGAATAAAAATGAATGAACAGTATGCACTTGTTCCAAATTAGGAATAAAGAAAAGTTGCATCTACATGTTCCAGAAGTGTCATGCTTTTGTTGAAAAAGTATTAGCACTTGTATCCTTGAAAAATGTAAGTAATTCTAAATAATTTGTGTAGTTTGGTCATGAGAAGACATGTGTCCCAAATTGCCTATCACTCAAACGTGGGTCATCGCAGAAAATCCAAAAGTAGCATGTGGATAACACTTATAGCAGAAAAGAAGAGTTAAATTGGGTACCTTTTTAATCGCTTTTATTTACTTTAAGCTCTCTCTTATGTACCGCTTTATCATTTCCTCTTGCTGCTCGATTCTACTCTGCTTTTTAGGGGTAGATTTGTGTAGACTGAAACCTATCGATATGGAAGGAGCAGTCGGACATGGATATATTCGGACTGCGCAAGCCGATACTGATGGTCAATGCGCCGATAATCGGATGGGATTGAATCGGGCAACCATGCTCTCGTAGACAGATCGGATCCTGATGTCCGGAGATCGACGATCAAAACCAGAAAGCTCGGAGATCGCGCGGATCGAATTGAATTTGCTTGGCTTGCTAGCAACATTTGGCTAACTTGTCTGTACTTAGATTGAGACCGAGCCATCACTTGTTGAGCGAACCTCCTCTTACTCTCCTTCGATTTGAATAGGAGCTGTCGACGTCCAACGTCGAGAGAAGAGCTTCCTACCATAAAAGTGACTTTGGAGGAGTTTTTGATTTGAACATGAGCCGACGTCCGACTTCGGGAGAAAAGTTTCCGACTATGAAGGTTTCGGATTTGAAACAGGGAACTTCGACTTCGAGAGGAAAGACTCCAGAGTTTGATTGCCTTTAAAACTAGAGGAGGTGAGGATCCTTCGAGTTGAAGAATGGGTTTCAGTCTTATGAACATCAACTCTGATACTTTGCCAATGTGATAAACATGATGCTGGTATGTAAATTTGTTGAGCTTTGCTTGAGCCAATGATGATATGAATCCAGTGTTATGTTGGATTTTAGCTTCAATATATGCATTGGTCAGACTCTCTTCGACAGCTTGTAGAGGTGACCTTCGACTTTGGCTTTGATGGTTCGTAAAGGTGAATTCCGAGCCTAGTCGGGGGGGTCGACATAAAGAAGTTGTCCGACATCTTGAAGAAGTGTATCCTGTTGAAACACCTTTCCACATGATTTTGATTTGACAAAATTATTTAACAAGAATTAAATCTCCATGATAAAAATATTCCAACACATTAAATTTAAATGCTTTGATTTATTCATACTAATGTGTTTGTTCAATATTGAGTTATTTGATCCATAAGACATTAAGTTGAATGGTCCAAAGGCCCACAAGAGAAAGTCAAGCCCAAATCAATGGATCAAAGCCTCACGGCCCAAGTAGATCAAAATGCAGTTCGTACTGAGTAAAACGCAAGCCCAGCAATGAGAAGGATCAAGAAGCCTTCGACCAAAAGCTTCAAGACAAAGCTGCTGAGTTGAACAACAAGAAAGTCAGGTCAGCAGCTGACCTGAATAAACTTGAAGACAAAATATTTCTATTTTGGGTAAAGTTCAGAAGATGCAGAAAGCTGTCTGGAAGACTTTACCATAAATGTGGAGACATTCTGTCTTGTCTGACGGAAAGCTGCTGAGCACTGCCGAAGACAGAAGATACAAGAATTTGATTGGCCGAGGACGCTAAGCACGTACTGAGTGAAAGCGACAGGAAGCCGTTTCCCTCTAACGGTTATTTCGAAATTCGAAATTACCGGTGCATCAAGTGTCACTATAAATAGGCCACTCAAACGCTTCATTCGATGCAGATCTTCAATCAAGTCGAAACGCTGACCAAATTGATATTCGAAGTTCTGTGAAGAAAAGCAAAGCAAATCTTACACCAATTCCAATCCTGTGTAAAAGTCTAGAGTGATCTAAATCATCTAAAGTGTCTTAGCAATTGTTGTTTAGGACAAACAAACACTTATCATTTCTAGAAGTATAGAAAGGAGAAGCTGAGTACTCGGTCATAGTACTCAGCAGTAGAAATAGGAGTGAATAGAGGCATAGAGGAAGGTACTCTTGTATACTCAGCTTTCTATTGTAAAAGGTTTGTGCTCTACCTTTAAAGAGCTCAGTAGAGGATTCTGAAAAGCTCGGAAGGAATTCCGGGGACTGGACGTAGGCGGAGAGGCCGAACCAGGATACGTCTGCTGAGTAACATCTTTCTAACCCTTATCTCCTTAAATTATTGCTTGCTATAACATTGCCTAGTTTAACGCTAAAAGGAACATAAGCTGAGTTGAGTGAACTGAGAAGCTGAGTTTAGGAATAGACTCAAGTGCTATCTCCTGACTCAAAGACAGATTCAGACTTAGTCATCTGTTGACTAAGCTTGTATCTAAAACTTACTCAGTTTCACAGTGCTAAAAGACTTCGAGAAAGTCTAAGTTAAAAATTAACAGTTGTTAGACGAGGTGCCGCGGCCTAATCTCCCGGGCGGACCGGGGGGTGGACAACCTCATGGCGACGTAAGCGGTGATTGGCGCCGAAAGCAACCAATCGCGGAATCAAGCTGCTCGGCAGGACCGGAGCTCGGAGATATGGAAGAGTCGCCACCCACGAATGGGAAAATGAACACCGATCCCTTGCGGGAGACCGGTGTGGGTTCGGGAAACTTAGGTACGAGCCGAGAAGGCTAGCTCCTTTCCGGAGAAAGGCTACTAGGCACCCCGACATCGCCCGGTTATGAACCACCGGCCTCCTACTCAGCATGTTAGGCGATAACGGACTAATCGTATACTTCTTTAAGTTTAAAATTCATTTGAAACCCTTTTCTTTCTCGATATTGAAAAGCCACATCAGTAAAGAATCACCAATTTATGTTTATACATACACAGAGAGGGGGAAGAAAGAAGTGATTTATTTACAACCGTATTTAAATGTTATGTTGTGTGTCTATTCTACATTAACTTATTTCCCCAAAACGATGTTTATTACATGGTTCGCACCTTAATCGCCGTTGGAACGATTTAGGTGCGTTTTAAAACCCCGTTTGATGAAGCTTACCCGAATCGCCGTTGGAACGACTCGAGTAATTGAAAACGTTAAACTAAAAGCCTTTTAATAAGAAAACGTGGTTAAACATACAAGTCAATTTTATTTTGTACAAATTCATTAAGAAAGCGATTCAAAATCTCCATTATTAACAAAGAAAACGATTTTGATTACAATGTTCGCTTAATCCGTCGTTGGAACGGACTAAGGTTTTAAAACGTGGTGTTTTGAAGACGATTTGAAATATCAACCAAAATGACTCTATTTATCTACATTAGAGATCTAAGAAAGCTCATTAGCTTAAATAATTTAATTGAAAACTCTCTTTTTGTGACTTATTTTCCCCACTTATTTAATGGACTCTCTAACTATTATAATTACATCAATAAACACATTTAGGCCCAAAAATTAATTTTTCCAAGTGAAGCCCATTTGAAACATGGACTTATAAATGACCAAAAGAAATAAAGAAAATAATATAGATATATATTTATACATTTTAGCACAAAAGACATAAAATAAGAGTAAAAGAAAATATACTACCTAATACATATATAAGAAAGAATAATGAAAATAATATATTTATACTTTAAACATAAGAAAATAGTGAATGAAATTCATAAATAAGAAAATAGCATTTATCACTCAAAATAATTTTATTTAACCATAATTAAGATAACTCAAATATACCCCAAAACTATATATATACATGACTAATATAATCCTAATGTCAAAAAGACTATATGTTCATCCCCCAATATCTACTAATTATCTCCCAAAAGACCCAAGTAAATAACATTTAAAATAGAATTTAATGTAATTTAAATGAATAATAATAAAAAAGAAAGTAATATGTACATATATAAAAAAATTAGAATAAAAATGGAATACCAATCTCCTAAAATAATTATATATGTTAAAGTTTTAAAACAATTTGAAAAGAATATATTACATAATTATATATATATATATATATATATATATATATATATATACTAAGGATTAAAAGTCTAAAAGTTAAGAAAAAGGGACCAAAATGGCATTTTTTACATTTTGGCAGATTTACCGACGAAAAATCCGTCGGTAAACAACCTTTAGTGACAGAAATGGTAAATTACAGCAGCACTCCAACATTTTCCAGATTTATTCAAAAGCATTAAATTAAATCTAGTTCAATCGTTTTGGACTTCCGAACTACCAAAGATGGATCATAGTCGAAAACGGAAGTTCCTAAAACGATGTTTTTATTTTAAAACGTTATTTGGAAACCTCTTTTAAATCAAAAACTTATAATTACAACATTTTCGATACCCGAACTACCTTTTTATCGGATCACGGTTCGTATGGGGATATCCAAAACGAGGTTTTTATTTTAAAACAAAACCGAATTTTATTTAACACGAAACGAAAATTAAATAAATACGCTAACTAAATAAAACGTGACAAAATAAATAAATGACTAAAGGAATAAAAACTATAGCATAAAAAATAAATAGAAGGAGAGAAATAAATAAAATAAAGAGTCTAGTCCTCGGATAATACCTTTGATTCGGTATCTGACAGTCGAAGCCGATTGATTCCACGAACCACGAGCTCCCGATTTTAATAAAAATTTAGTAAAAATTGAACTTAGGAAATTTGGAATTTTTAAGAAAAAAAAATATTTTTCTCAAAAAAATCCACTCTCTCTCTCTAAAAATGTTTAGAGTGAGAAAGTTTTCCTCTCAAAAAAGGCCCCCCCTTCACCTTGGGATTCGTGCCCTTATATAGGGAAACGGATCCCGGAACAATGGGCGACGCCCAAATTGTGGTTGGGCGGCCGCCCAACCTAGTGTTGGGCTACCGCCCAACCTTGTTGGGCGGCCGCCCAACATGAGTTGGGCGATCGCCCAACGGCGTTGGGCGAGCGCCCAACGCGAGGTTGGGCGCCCGCGCCCAACCCTCGTCGGGCGTCCGCCCGACGTGGTTGGGTGCCCACCCGGCGAACCTCGGGGCGCGCCGTCGGACGCATGCACTCCGTGGCCGCCGAGCGCGCGTTCCGCGCAGCTAGACGCTCGCACGTCGCGGCCGCCGAACGCGCGCCTCGCGCTGCCAGGCACGTGTGCTCAACGAACCACGAGGGCGCGCACCGCCAGCGGTCCCAGGCATTGCTCGGGCGTCGAGAGCGTGCCACTCGCGGTGCGTCCGACGGACGCCGCGCGCACGTCTCGAGTCGTCAAGCGGGCGTTCGACCATCGTCGTCCGCGTGCGGGATG